>NC_134239.1:88685510-89310510 GCF_965152275.1 Natator depressus
TCCCAGGCCATCTGGAGAACCCAGGCTTGAGAGCACATGCTTCAGCCTACAGAGGGCTCTCCTTTTTTATAGGGTCCCTCTCTGTTCCTCCCCATCTTAAGAGTGAAGACGAGGAAGGGTTACTGTCTTACCATAGGGTCCCTCTTTGCTCTCCCTAGCCCTCTAGGAGCACATGCCTCTCTTACCGTGGAATTGAGTACGATGAGTATCGCAGCAATCGCAGTCAGGGTTTTGAACCCAGAGAAGTCCTTGCTCCCCAGGACCCTGTAGTACTGGCTGGGGATCAATCCCACCTGGTAAACGACCAACTGCTCTGGGAGACAACAAGAAAAACAGAGGGAAAATGAAGGGCTGAGGAGGCACAGTGGAGGAGGGGCAAGAAGCATGCCCCAGTGAAAGGCCTGGACTTGCACCCCTCCCCTCCGTCCCCCAGCCCAGCAATTCTCTAGCTCACCCAACAGGGCAATGCTCAGCAGGGTCAGGAACATGAGCACATTCTGGGAGGACCATCTAGGAAACAAGATGGCCTGGATCTTCCCGAAGCGTCGCAGGAACTGTAGATCCAGCTGGGGCTGGGGCCTGCTGAGAGAGAGAAAGAAAGAGCAGGAGAGTGAGGTTAGCAAGCAGGCACTAGACTCCTGAAGGTGCGCTATGTAATCTGCCTTTTACAGAGAAGTAGCCATCTCTGCTCCACCCCACCCCAGGGCCTGCTTCCCTGGAACCGGACTCTATCAACCCTTCCTCTACCTCAATGGAGGAGCCTCACATCCCCAGTGACAGTTGCAGGAGAGGCCACGGACTAGCCTCAGGGCACCAGGAGTGCAGTGATCCTCAAAATAAAGGACTCTACATGCCAACAGAACAAACTGCAGAGCTGCCCCATGGAAGATACACCTGCTTGGTCCAAGGCCGGCCAGCCAGCCAGTCAGGGGTCTAGTGTGTTAATAAGAATTCATTAGTCAGGGATTCCACAGCAGAGCATTTGTGCTGGAGGATCCCAAAGGAAAGTAGCCAAGATGGCTCTTCATGTTGGAGAATATGAATCCTTTCCTGTGCCTTCTACAGGCTGGGATAGCCTTGGCCCCCCATCATGCTTCATGCATCAGGCAGGATCCAGGCCTTATGGTTGGATGGTGAGATTGATTCCACCCACTGAGTGCGAATCAGAGAAGCTGCTGCTCCAGCACTCTAGATCTACCTCCAGTGCATGCCCAAGAAGTGTGGCTATTTTACACTCTGGCACGATGCATCTAACTTGTCCTGCCAATGAAACACCTGAACGGGGAAAAAGAGATGATTCCGTCTAGGGAAGAGGTAAAGCCCAGTTATTCACAATCCCTTGGAAAAGTGGCCCACCTGACTCTTGAGTTGGATCCTAAAGTCTAACCAAAGTGCTGAGGCTAAAGCCATCTTCCTGTTCTGTTGCTCCAACAATTCCCCCCTCTCTGGGTCACACTCCCTTCATTAGTTTCACATCTCCTTCTGCATCACGTTCCCATCCTGGACATCAGCCTCCAGGCTCTCTCTCAGCTCTTCCCCCAGCAACCACCATTTGCTATCCAAAAGGACACCCCCCCCCATTCTCTGCCAGCTCCCCTTCCCTAGCTATCTAGGTACTTGTGTGGCCCTTATTGCTGTAATATCAGAACACACTCAGGCTCCTTTCCAGTCCCCCACAGACAGCTGAATCAGCCCCACACCACCCTGGACTAGCCTCTGGGATCCTGGACACCACACAGCTTCCCTCTCCTCTTCCTCCCGTCCTGCTTCCAGCTATGCCCCCACCCGCTACCCCCGCCAACCAATGGAGGACGCGTTGCCTGACAGGGGGTACAGGGTATTGGCTGGCACGGGGTACAGGGTATGTGGGGGGCGTATTGGCTGGTGGGGGGTATGTGGGGGGGCTCCAGCCAACATTCCTCTACCCTATACCCCACCAGCCAAAGAACCCCCACATCCCGCATACCCCCTCCAGCCAACATGCCCCTACCCTATACCCCCACCAGCCAAAGAACCCCCACATCCCCCGTACCCCCTCCAGCCAACGAGCCCCTACCCTATACCCCCACCAGCCAAAGAACCCCCACATCCCCCGTACCCCCTCCAGCCAACATGCCCCTACCCTATACCCCCACCAGCCAAAGAACCCCCACATCCCCCGTACCCCCTCCAGCCAACGAGCCCCTACCCTATACCCCATCAGCCAAAGAACCCCCACATCCCCCATACCCCTCCAGCCAACGTGCCCCTACCCTATGCCCCACCAGCCAAAGAACCCCCACATCCCCCGTACTCCCCAGCCAACGTGCCCCCATATCCCCTGCACGCCCTGCCAGAAAACGCGCCCCCCACATACCTCCTACCCCCGCCAACCAACGCGCCCCCCATATCCCTCCCCACTGCACTCCGCTCCCACTCACCGGCTGCCGGCGCTCCCCACCGTTGCGCTCCCGACAGCCATGAGCCCGGCACCCCCCGAACCGGGCCCCGCCGCCGCCGCCCGGGCCAGAGTCCGAAAGAGACCGTCACATCGCCAGCGTCCTGCCCCGCCCCCAGCACCACGTGATGAATATTCATCACTCCCTCTGAATATTCATGAGATGCCCTTCTCAGCCCGCCCACCAATGGAACTATAGAGTCTCTACACCACGAGGCAGACAGGCGCCGGCAGGGACCAAAGAATTCGACAGCTCAGATAGAGCAGTTCCGGGAAAGGGAGGGTGTGGACGCGGTCAACATGGCGGCAGGGAAGGAAAATCCCATACGATAGACATCTCGCGGGGGGGGGGCTAGAAGGGCCACGAGTCCGCTGCTGCTGCTCCTCATACACTCCCACCCAGCGGATAAGAAGATACTGCAGCCCCATAAAGTCTGGAATCACCAGCACCGCTCCCTACAGCACAGCACCCCCTAGCGCCACTGTCTGCAACACTCGGGAGAGCAGTGCTAGAGGGCACAGCGTGCCCTACCGAGTCACCACATGGCTCTTTGTAGCATCTGGACTTTCTTTGGGCCTCCCCTCCATTTTCCAGCCCTTCTTCTTTTCAGAAATACATTTCCCCACGGCTGACAGATCAGGCTCATGCGCAGATGAATTATTTAGGAAACTCTGGACATGATAAAGGAGATCTTTTTGAGTTCTGGTAGAAATGTGCAGCTCTCCTAATAATATTCACAGTCAAAGATTTGCAACATAAAATTTTCTTCATTCAAATCCCTTAAAACAGTGGTTCCCAAACTGGGGTTCGTGAACCCTTGGGGGTTCATGAAATGTATCAGGGGGTTCTCAGAAAAAAATTCTGTAATGGCGGACAGAGCTGTCCCCAGGGACTCCAACCCCCGCGGGGGCCGGCAGCCCAAGCCCCATGAGGCGCGGGGGCCGGCAGCCCGAGCTCCGTGACCATGACTTCCTGGCAGAACAAGTTTAAGCTTTGTTGTATTGTAATCATGCGTTATTTGCCTGGACTGCTCAAGACCCGAATCCTTGTGGGAGGAACTCTTTATTTGAGTTGGCTTCTTAAATACCTTCATGCTGTTTCACGTCTGGTACTCCTTGATGAAACATGTAGGATATGAGCTACAGAAGTGAAATCTTGGAAGAGTGTTGCCATTTTCATAATGTAATAAAATTAATAATATAATGATAAATAATAATGTAATGATAAATAGTGTGTAATAAGAGTGTCATAAAAAAAACAAATTATTTCCAAGATCACTGCTTCTATAATTTATGCTTCTATAATTTATGGAAATATTCATTTTTAGGAAGGGGTTCACGAAATTTGATATTTTCGTGAAAGGAGTTCACAGACTGTTAGAGTTTGGGAACCACTGCCTTAAAACACATCCTGCTGCCATGCCTAGTGCTGTGAATAGTACAGCCAGAGAATATAACCCTCCTCTGGTCAATTCCACGTGAGCTGCATTGTGTTTGCACTGTGAGCCCCTTGTACAAAGATGAGCACGCAGTGATGTCACTTAAAGAACAATAAAGCAGTAGGAATATAGGGCAAGCTTACACTGATTGTCATCTTTTTATCTCTTACATTTTTCACAGCTGAGTCACTCTCTGACAACTTACAGCAGTTACATACAACTTCCCAGATTTCAGAGATGCATCCGATGAAGTGAGCTGTAGCTCACGAAAGCTTATGCTCAAATAAATTTGTTAGTCTCTAAGATATCTTCCCAGAGAAACCAAAGAAATCTCCATCCAGCGCACAAAGTTAAGGTTGAGAATTTCTCCCCTCTACAAACAATTCAAGTTACCATGACATTAATTTAAATGTTCCCAGTCAGGAACTTCCCAGTAATAATTCCAACACCAACCCACAAACTCCTCCACCCTGATGTTCCAGCACCAGCTCCTTACAAATAGGAAGTGGTTTGGCCAAACCCTATCTCCTCAAACAAAGCCCAACCAAACTCTCTGTATGAGTCAGGACTGGTACCATCAACATTATGGCTTGCCGACACAATCTGAGTCTGCTGCCAGCACAGCTCTTCTGGGGAGCTTCCCTGGCTGCACCAGTCCGGAGCCCAAAATGTCATGTTAAGCCCAACACAGGGATGCTACACGTTTACATTCTGGGCTGCTGCTGTCAGCAAAGCTTTCTGGTGTCTCCAGTTCAAAAATGGGCACCACCACTTCTTTCTGGGGAGCAAGGAGCCTGACCCTCCCCATGAAGATCCCCACCGACTGAGAGAAGGCCCCTGCAGGTGGCAAGCATTCCTCTCAAGTGTGCTACTGCCAGAGGGGCTGAGGAAGGGAAGGAGAACAGCAGGGTTGATGACTTGTGGGGTGGGAATAGAGGGGGGAGCCTTCACAGAAGCATCCCAAGTAACCAGAACCTTTTGTGATGGCCCTGTTGCTCTTTTCAAACAGGTTTCTCTTTCCAGGATCACACAACACGGTGCAAACAGCATATTGGCAAGCAAAGAAGACATTAGACTAATACACAGTAGGCAGGTGGTGGTTAACAGCATAATCCCATGTGTGTCCCATGATCTTGCAATGAAACCCCCTATTGTAAAGGATAAACACAAGCGGTCAGAGTGGAGGTTGGTGAAGGAGCAGAAGAGGGAGGCACAGTGAGACTGATGCGAAATGGGGAGGGTCTGTGGTAGGAAGTTGAAGTAGGTGGCAGAATAGGGTCTGTGTTGGAACCTAAGTTACCACTGACTTTCCTGGCCTTTCAGCAATCTCATCTTTAATGCTGGAGTCAGTTAAAGCTATTGTTTTTGAAACTGTATCTTAACTCTGGGTTAGGAAACCTTTTTGCTTGAGGGAAATCTGATTGTAAAGAGATTTGAGCCCCTTTGGGCTTGAGGCCCACATTTCCTCACAATCCCCCCTCACACCTGGACCTCTCTTTGTATCTCTTCTCCCACTGCGCCTTTGGGCCTTTCCTTGCACACACACAACCCCTGTGCCCAGACCATGCTCCCTTTGTCCACACACCAACCAGCCTCACTCCCCTGTCCTGTCCAATCCCTCCTTGCAGGTCACTCCTCTTGGCTGCTTCCCCACACTCCTCTCTACTCAGGCACTAGCTGGTCCTGTGCCTGATCAGTTTAAAAAGCAACAAAAAAAATCAGACTCTACATAATCAATTAAAATGCACACAATGTGCCTCCTTGCAAATATCGCTCTCCCACCTGGTTCACATCTCAGCTCCCTCCCACCACAGGCTGTTGTGATTTACAGCTTTATCAGTCATATTTAAAGGTCAAGCCCACCACCACTGTCAAACACTGAGCCCACTAGCATGGAATGTTACGGATACCGGTAACCATATTTCCCCAAAGGGAAAACGGGACACCGCCTGGGGCTAGCCCGAGGGTCCCCACTGCCTGCGTGAGGCCAGCTCCTGCCACTCACCCTCCCCGCCTGCGCGGGGCCAGGCCAGCCTGAGCTGCTCGCCCAAACCCTCCCTCCCCCCGCACATTCCCTCCTGCCCTGCTAGCAGTTGCACCCAACTTTTCTGGCAAACTGGGCATTTGTCCCATTTGTTCTTGCCAACTGATGATCAAATAAATTGGTTAGTCTCTAAGGTGCCACAAGTACTCCTTTTTCTTCTTGCGAATACAGACTAACACGGCTGCTACTCTGAAACCAGTCTTTAAGAGGTGGCATTTGAGAGCCTTGTCATGTCAGTAATCACTGGAATTTATCTGCCTCGCTCTCCCTCCCACTAGGAAGATTAAGTGGCTTCCCAGCTGGGACAGAATATTCATGTCCGGGTTGTTATAAACTGGACTCCACTTTGAATGCTTGGAAGCCAGGGGATCTGACACACATATACATGCTGGGCTGCAATTGTCTATTCCAACCCCTTTCCCACCACCTCTTTGTCCTCCCCCTGCCTCATACAGCACCTGCTGTGAGCTCCATTTAGTGTATCAGTTCCAAGAATTTCCCCAGCTCTTTCTGACACAGCCAAGATCAAGAACAAAAGAGAAACGCACCCTCTGGGCCTCTCTATCAGCTTTCTTCCCCCTCCCCCCCAGAGCCCGTGTCCAAGACAGTCGGAGCCGCTCTCAGCACTGAACATTTACATCTTTTATGACACCCTTCCCACTTCTCACACTTCTTCACTAGCAAAGGCTGTGTCCATTCCAGGACATGCCTCGGGGCAGGGCTGGGGAGTGAGTCCTGGAGTCAGACCTTCTGGGGAAGCACTGCACTGTTTACACCACAGGCCATTTCATATCCGCTGTTCTGGTGACACGCTCCAAACGACCCCCTCTGCACTGCAGGCTGAGGGATTTGCTATTGATTCAGAAGTCAGAGAAGGAAGAGCTCTAGTTGGTCTAGCTGACCCCCTCCCAGCAGTGCAACGTAATTCCCTCTGGTGTACTAAGCAGGGCTTTGGCCAGTCCAGTTCTCAATGAGCCATGAGATAAGGCTGCCACTCCCTTCTCTGTGCAGAGCTTGACTGATCTCACCATTCAGAAATTGCCTGAGATTCAGCCTGTAGTTTCCTAGGTGTCAGTCCGTCCTTTTGCTCTCAGTTATAACCCCTTGCATGCCTCCCACAATCCTCCTACCTCCTGGCTGTTGTCCCCCCTGAGCCCAATGTTCCATACCCAAGCTAGACAGATTTAGCTCTATTCAACTTTCCTCATCAGTCACTGCAGGCTGATGAGGAAAGTTGAATAGACCCCCTCTGCACTGCAGGCTGAGGGATTTGCTATTGATTCAGAAGTCAGAGAAGGAAGAGCTCTAGTTGGTCTAGCTGACCCCCTCCCAGCAGTGCAACGTAATTCCCTCTGGTGTACTAAGCAGGGCTTTGGCCAGTCCAGTTCTCAATGAGCCATGAGATAAGGCTGCCACTCCCTTCTCTGTGCAGAGCTTGACTGATCTCACCATTCAGAAATTGCCTGAGATTCAGCCTGTAGTTTCCTAGGTGTCAGTCCGTCCTTTTGCTCTCAGTTATAACCCCTTGCATGCCTCCCACAATCCTCCTACCTCCTGGCTGTTGTCCCCCCTGAGCCCAATGTTCCATACCCAAGCTAGACAGATTTAGCTCTATTCAACTTTCCTCATCAGTCAGTCTCTCAAGCCCCTCTTGCTTGTTCTTGTTGCTGCTCTCCAGCTCCTTCCAGTTTGCGGTCACAGCAGAGGCAGAGCTGTATGGACAGTGACTACACATTCTCTTTGACAGAGTGACAGTGGCTTCTTTGCAGCTAGACTGCATTGCAAGCTGCCTGTTCTCCACATTCAGTCTCTTCCAGACATTCCTGCTTCCCAGGTTCCCCCTGCCGGTAGCTGGGTTTGGGATTATCTTCCTCCAGACATATCAGCAGAAGCTTTCCAAAGTTGAGTCTTGCTCTGCTGTTTCCTGCCCATGGGTCTAATCTCTAGGCCCTTTTATAGTTCTCTGTATTCCCTGGAGTTTGCAGCTGCTCACAACTCACTGTCATCAGCAAGTCTCATAGCAGGTTGTTCAGTCCCCCTTTTGGATCATTAATGAGGAAATTAAATATAATTCGGCCTATTATTGTCCCCTGCACTCCCACTCCCTTTGTCTTCCTCTTGCTCTCAAGTCTATGTGTGTAGGTTGGTGCCTGTCATCCTAGTATCTAATGACTCTGCTTCTTCTCACCCTATTCACTAAGCTTGGATTAACCTTCCTTTTCCAGAGGGCCAAGCAGCCTTACTCTTCTCTTCCAAATCTCTCCTTGTGGTTCACCGTCTATCACTAACCTCCAACCCCTACTCTTCCCAGGTCCTACTGGCAGCCCCTGTTCCTGGGAAAGGGGTAGGGAAAGGGGTAGCAAGGAGATCTTCTGGGACCCCTCCCCCTGCCCCGAAAGAAGCCCTGGACTGTGAGGCTCCTTGAGAGTTCTTGGCACAAGCATGGGAGGAAATCAGTCACCAAACTCACATCAGGTCTCCACTAACACTGGGGGTGGGGGACATTCACCAGGTCTCCACTGCGGGTAGAATTATTATGACACAGGAAAAGCAAGGGGAAGAGCAGCCCCCATCCCCTTCCACAGAGAGCCTGCTGGGGGCTGAATGCTTTTATGTGCATGCGGGAGGGAAGGAAAGTGTGAGGGGATCAGAAGAGAAATGCTTTGATCTTGACTTTGAATCTTCAGCAGTTCCCAGAACTCCCCCTCCCCCACCACCTGCTGCCAGGAGCTTGCCCAGCATTATAGGACATGGGCTGGGATAAGCTGGCGTCTCCCCCTCCTGTCCAACAGCAGGGAACTGAGCTGTGTGCATTACAGTCACCCCTAGGGACAGCTCCCCAGAGCAGAAAACAGAGCCCAGAATCAGCGTTAAATCAGTCCATGGCAGGCACCCTTTGCAAAAGCGGGGTGCGGGAGAAGGGAACCCAACTGGGCAGGTACCTTGAGCGAGGAGGGCAGGGAGCCTAAGAGTGCAGAAGCCCAGAGCATTTCATTGGAAATCAAAGGCAGAGATGAGAAAGCCATTTGGGTCCCATCTCTATTATCCCAGGGCAGGACTGTCCCTCTTGTAAATGGGCCAGTGCATTTTCTGGTCAAGCAATAGGGCCTCTCCCCTCCTGCTCACCTTCCCCTGGAGGGACAAGTCTCCCCCTGAGCCACTCTCTGAGCAAGGGTTTCCCCTTCCTTCCTTTATTTCATTCCATTACCCTCAGTCCCTGCCCCTGGTATCACCCTAATTAGTTCCTCTCCCTCCGTAAGGGTTAACCCAGTGGTTCTCAAACTTTAGTACCAGTGACCCCTTTCACATAGCAAGCCTCTGAGTGTGACCCCTCCTTATAAATTAAACACACGCTTTTATATATTTAACATCATGATAAATGCTGGAGGCAAAGCGGGGTTTGGGGTGGAGGCTGACAGTTCGTGACCCCCCCATGTAATAACCTCGTAACCCCCTGCAGGGTCCTGACCCCCAACTTGAGAACCCCTGGGTTAACCCCTCTGATGCTAGCTGTCCCTCCCCTCTAGTCCTTACTTAGCTCAGCTACACAGATTTAGCTCATTTAATCTTTCCCCATAATTCAATTGCTCTAGTCTCTGAACTCTCTCTATCTAACTCAGAGAGAGGTGCCCAGAACTGAACATAATATCCCACCAGAGCTGTACAGAGAGGGGCTCTCACCCCTCTGTCTCCTGACCTGGGGCCACTGCACTGACCCAGCTTTTGGTGCAATTTGCAAACTCCACCCTGCTTGCTGCAAACTCTTCCCACTTCCCAGGTTTCAGCTTCCCTGCAGAACAGCACATGAGTAAGAGGGGAGAAGTCAAACCACAGGAACAGATGTGCAGCACCCCCAACTCCCATAGACTTCCATGGGAATGGAGGGAGCTCAGCACCTTGCTGGACTGAGCCCTGAGAAAGGCAAAGAACAAAATCTATTCTTTAGAGAAGGGCTGAGCGACACGAGCCCTGAATCCATTCAGATCAACTCAGGCCAAATCCAGAGCTAGAAGAATCACCCCAGCAGCAGCCTGACCCACCCAGAACAGAGCCTGGCTCTAGCTGTGACACACAGAAGATTGGGCAATTATACGACATCCCACAGCCCAAAATCAATGGGTCTCCTCTGTCCTCCCCTGAACAATGCTGGAGTCAATGAGTTACTTGGACTTGCTCAGCCCATGCTCCGTTCTGGAGGGTCCCCTGTATCTGATCCTGTGAGGGAAGTTGACTCTGCATTGGAGTTGGTGGGGTAGGGAGAGGAGAGTGCTTTCTTCTTATTTGGGGGAGAGTGTGGAATGTGTTCAAATGTGCCCCCCCTCCCCTTTTCAGGCCCTGTCAGAGTCATCACATTCCAGTGACGCAGCTACAAATGCCCCTCCTTGAACAAGAACCCAGCTCTATGCCCTGCGGACACTCCTCCCCCATTTAAAAAACACCAGGGAGAGTTACAAATGTCTATTGAAAACTGGACCAGTTTTCTGCACAGAAATGCATGTGCCGATGGCTTAGAGCAGACAGGCCTGACTTACAACATGGCAGAGAACCCAGCATGAGAAACTGAGCCCAGCTGGATTCTGCGCCCCCTGCCCCAGGGCTTGTTTGAGGAAGGACAGGCTGCAGCAGGCAGGTTAAAGCACAACAGCTAAACCACAAATGTCTCCATGACCTACAGAAAAAAACCCCAGCCTCCTCAGAACCAAGTAACAGAGAGCAACGGTGTCTCCCGTTGACCTGGCCCGGGGAACAGGCGGCACCAAGCACAGAAAAACACTAACTGCTTGTTTATACGCTGCAAGCCTGTGTGTGCAGTGATCTGCATAACAGAACTGCTCAGGGGTGTCTCTTTGTGTGCTTTCCAGCCCCCATGTTAATCACTGATCCAGCTGACTCTGGATTTACCAGTGTCCCAGGCCTGTGAGCCCAGCCTTGCAAATAAGACCAAAAAGTTACAAAGAGAAGGGTGCAGGAGAACATTGTTAGAGTGTCTGTGGGTGTGCTAGGGAGAAGGGAGCCAGCCAGGCTGCCAGGGAGAGGTGATTCTGAATCCGAGGGAGAAGGAAACTGGCTATGCAGCTGCCCAAGGTGTCAGGGAGAAGGAGGCTAAACTGGCAGCTCTTTGGGTTCCTCTCCCTCATTCACTCTCTCTGAAATGACTCTTCTGTGTTTCAGAATAGTGAACTCATTGGGCATGGAATCCAAGTTCTGGGTGAGCAGCCAACACCTGGAAATAGGGGCTGCCAGGGTTCGAAGGTAGATTGGGTCAGGGTCTTAATTGGAGGGATTGAGGAGAGTCTAGCAGCTGGGAGATGGGGCTGGTCACAGCACTAGTCTACAGGGAGTCATGCCCTTCTTCTCCTGCTGAAACCTCCCCAAGATGCTTCTGGAGTGAGCAGTGGCAACTGAGTGAGTCATTTGCACATTGGGAGGAGAGTGGGGGAGAAAACAGGAGTGAGACATAGGGGGTCTGGAAACACTTCTCAAATGTCCCTCATTTCAAGGGTCCTAACTCATTTTTAGCCCCAAAGTTACCTACAGGCCACACAACTTCAAAAATTTGATCCCCCCTTCCATTATTGATGGCCATTATTACATGAGGAAAGGAGAATCAAAAAATGGAAGGTCCAGAAAGTGAGTTATGCTGAGGAAGGAATGCTACAGCATGTTCGGTATCTGCATCAATAACTATTTTGTGCCTCTCACTTTGGGTCTTTGTCACACACCATATCCCATGCTTGGGCTTTGGCAGGTCAAAAGGTACGGGGCTGGGTTGGGGTCTGGGCTAGTCCTGGGAGAAGGGGGTGGGTGGAGACTAGACCTGAGTAAAGGGTTTGTTTGGGGGCCAGCAGAAATCACACGTTGGCTAAACAAAGGTGGATGCAGCTGACAACGGGAATAATGAACCGGTTGGGGATAACCTGACACCAGGGCTCCTCTCTTCTTATTGCTAATACCTGCAAGAGAAAACATGATGTATGCTGGGCTTCCAAGACCACTGGGGTCCATTATATCTGCCCACCCTCAGTAACAAGCACCAAAGCTCAGGGCCCCATTTTGGGGCAGTGGACAGTCAGTCTCTCACTCTCTCAATTAAGCATTTCAAATCCAAGAACTTGTTTAAACTTCCCTCATCTGAATTGTCCCAGTCCAGAGCCTGGACGCTGACTGTGCAAATGACCAACCCACTACAAAGACTGCAGGAAGCCGCCCCTGGTAGAACCAGAGTCCTAGGAAATTGACATACCATTCATTCCATTGCTGTTTTTTCCACACAAATCCAAACAGGGCATGGGAGACAGATGCTTTGGAGAAGCCAGTGTGGAATAGACATAGAGGGCAAGAGTGCAGGGGCTTCAGGGGGGCTGGCAGGAGGCAGTGGTTAGGTTAGGATAGACCACAGAGCATTGGAGGGCTGGAGAGGCTGTGGGAATGGCAGAGCTGTAGGTGGAAGAAGAGGGTAAGGTTTGCAATTTCAGGGTCTCGAGTGAGGTCTCAGAGGCTGCAGGGTCTTGCAGAGAGGACTTAGACTTTGAGGCAGTTGGTTTTAGGGACTGGGGGACAATGGAGCAAAACTCCCATGGGTTTTATTGTTTACACAGATTCATGTAAGGCCCAAGGAATGTGACGAATCTAATGTGCTGGGAGGGGCTGATAAAGAGATTTCTGGGGCCAAGAGAATAGGCAGAGGGAGAGAGCTGCAGCAGGCCAGAGCTAGTGGGAGGGGGGTGGTTTCTGAGGGCAAGAAAGGAGTGAAGGAAGGGATCCAATGAACAAGAGAGGGACCAGTCCAGGTATCAGGGAGAGTGGGGGAAAGAGGCTGATGGTAGAAGGGTGTGGGTGAGGGACAAGCCATGTGTATAAGCAAGCTGCCAGGAGTAAAGAGCCAGTGGGTAGAGCACCAGAGCCAGGGGGAGACTGGTAAGGTTAGGCTCTAGGAGACAGTAGGGCCTGGTGGTTACAGACAAGCAAGTAAATCTGGATAATTCTTTCTGAAAGGCAATGCAACTGAGACTTGGGTCTGCCATATTAGAACCAGGTTCTATTCCTAGCTCTGCCAGAAAGTATCTTATCTGTAAAATGGGGAGAATTATACTTGCTTGTCTCATAGAGAAAAATGTGAAGCCTTGCTCATGAATAAGGGTTGTGAAATGCACAGAAATATAAACAGCTGTGAGTGAAAGAGGTATGACTTGAACTCCTGGAGTCCTGGCTCCCAGCTCTGTGCACCTTCCCCATGGCAACAGGGTATTTTGTGGAGGAGGGTCTGCTTCCCACAATATTTCGGGCAGGCAACAGATTGCATGGGCAGTGGCAGGAGACTTGCCTGGGAAAGGGTAGGCAGGCCAGAGAGTGGGTGCGGAAGGATGATAGCTAGCAGGCTAGGTAAGAAAACATTCAATTTTTCTTGCTCTGAGTTGATGGAGCAAGAGGAGAAATCAAATCCAGGGCTGATCTCTGGGCAAGAAGTTCCTGGCCCTTTGATTCTCTTTCTGTTATAATTGTGGAAGCAGCAGGAGGGTGTTGCAGGGGCTGAGGAGGAAGCTGTTGGGGGTCCAAACCAATCAGTCTGTATCCAAGCTCCCTTCCCAGTGTCTGAGTTGCCCACATGGCTCCCAGCTACAGGCAGAGCCCTTCCTGAGGGCTTCTCTGCTTTTACATTTTCCTTTTGGAACTGAGATCTTCCCAGTTTCTTCTTGTTTTTCTGCTCACGTTCTGGAAGGTCTGAGAGCATACAGTAGTGAAGGTGCTGGCCCTTTAAGAAGTCCTGCTGGCCTGAGTGTCTTGAGACAATAGCCATTATCACTTTAGCTTTGGAAGTGACCCCTGAATCTGCACTCCTTTCATCTTGGATACAAGAGCACTTGAGGATGGACTATTTCCTGGTGGGGGAGGGGAGGAGCTGAGACCCCTTCACACAAGCCAAAGCCAATCACTCCAGATGGTTCACTCCAGATCTGAAACCAGTTCCAGTCTGAATGTGGGACCCAGCTGAGAAAGTGGAGCCTGCTGCGCTTCCTGCTGCGGGATTTAAATGTCCAGGGAACTGCCTTGCCGAGGGAGCAAGGCAAGCAGCAGCAGCCGGGGATTGGCTGGTGTGAGCTGTAGTGCTCTGCCCAACAAGCAAGGTGAGTCCAGGGGAGATTCCCAAAGCACAGCCCTGGCTCAGGAGGGAATCTTCATCCCAAGGGTGAAAGCCAGGCGTGGGCCGGACTGCAGGAAGCGCAGCCCAGGTCAGCAGGGTCCAAACGCTTGGGGCTTCAGCCGAGGGGGAAGCTGTGCAATCACCTCCGGACGCGGAGCAGCTGCAGGGTGGTGCCCAGGGGGCTGCGGCGGCTACCAGGGAAGTCCCTGCCTCACCCACTCTCTCTATTCCGCCTCCCCGCCGGCCCCAAGCCCTGCTGTGGAGCCGCCACCTCCCCATGCGAACTGGGCCTCCCAGGGCAGTTTCACCGGCTCCTCACTCCCCGCTTGGGGCCTCTCAGCCCATCTCTGGAACGGAGCGTGAGGAACCTTTGTATTGTCTCTCCATGTGGACTTCGCCCCAGGACATAATTGTCCAGAAAATGCCTTTCCTTCTTTCAAGGACAATAAACCCGGTTCCCCTCCCCCCATAGTTCCCCCTCCCCCAATGCCTTCTGGCCATTTGAAACCCCTGCATGTCTGAGGGTAAAAAGAGCCACACTTTGTCTCCCTTAACTTCCACCTCCCCACACACACAAACTTCCCTGTGCTGCAGCAGGGCCAGGGAGCCACCAGAGGGAACCCACAGTGCTAGTCACAGGCCTGTGCTGTCATCCATGACATCACAAACAACGCTGCCCATGAACTGGAGTGGAGCCTTCCACCTCTAGGGCCCAGCTTCCAATCTGGACCCACATGGGGCTAATGGTGCAGGGAACTGTCTGGTTTAGGGACTAGGACATAGGGCCTCCCCCCATCTCTGGAGTTCCAGTCTGACCCCAGGACATACATGGGATATTAGATGGGCTCAGGAAGGGTCTGAAAAATCCACTGTCTCCTGGTGAGCATGGGAGCTGAAGCCATCAATATCTGTGCAGCATCTGAACTTTGATTCTTTGTTTTGGTCAAGGCTTCTAGTCTTTATGGCTGTGAGAAACTTTCCAAACATGATGTCGTTTTCCTGGGCCTGCAGGCAGCTCCAGTGCTGCCACTGCTGCTTAGAGCTTACCCAAGCATCCATAAAGGGAAGTTCACAAGACTCTGTTCAGCTTCACTGCAGCTGTGGGCAGCCCTGACGCCTAGACTCCAAACAGGGCTTTGACACAGGGTAACACGTGTAAAGGACTTTCCACTATCTCAGTTAAGCTAACACAAATGGAAAAATGCACCCACTAGTATTGGGTCAACTTCACCTGGTTGCTGTTTGAGGAACTAGAGGTGTTTATGGGTGTGTTAAGATGAATTCGGCAGCTCACACCTCGTAAAGCTGTTGTCATGCTGCTGGAGGACTCAGGTCTTGTTTACACTAGAAAGTTTTGCCACTTTACTGGGATAGTTAAAGCCTCCACACCCACCCCCTGCTCCCACCCCCAAACCAGGTCTGAGTCCGACATAACTATTAAGCTTAGTCTACACTAGAAAATTTTCTACCAGTATAACAGTGTTGTGGTTAGGGGGTGTGACTTTTATATCTATTATAGTTCTAGCCCTAGTGTGAATGCTGTTATGCTGGTATAAGGTTCCTTATATCTGTAAAGCATATTTCCCCTCGCAAATTGGAATAATGACAGGTTTCAGAGTAGCAGCCGTGTTAGTCTGTATTCTCAAAAAGAACAGAACTAGTGGCACCTTAGAGACTAACCAATTTATTTGAGCATAAGCTTTCGTGAGCTACAGCTCCAATGAAATGAGCTAACGAAAGCTTATGCTCAAATAAATTGGTTAGTCTCTAAGGTGCCACTAGTACTCCTTTTCAAATTGGAATAAGCTGCACAAGTATAAGTTACCTTTATACCGGTATAACTGTATCCACAAGAAGGGGATTGTTTTGTTTGTTTCCTGCTTTAACTATCCTGCTATCCTTAAAGCGACAAAGCTGTCTAGTGTAGACAAGCCCTTTACACTCATGTTTTCAAGCTTCTCTCTATAATCATAAGGGATGGGAATGTTATTTTTGCCCTTGAAATGAAAGCTGAGAATCTGTTGTGGTCATGTGACTCCCACCGAGAATCTAGGCACATGCTTATTGTGTCTATGCCTTAATCCAGCTCTTAGTAGAACAGCAAGACTCCCCGCTCCACTCCTCCTTTCTCCCCCAGCATCCAGGAGGCTTTAGGGAAGGGTGGAATATTCGACCCTTCCCCTAATGGCTCTGGGTAGGGCGGGAGAAGAGAGAGCTGCTTCTCCTCTTCCTGCTGCAAAGGAGTGGGCAGTGGTTTCACGTTCATGAGATGCCTAATAGCCAGAGACTAATATGAAAACTACAGCCCCTGACCAGGGTTCGGGGATAGCACCCTAGTGGGAATTCCTGCATGTTCCTCCATCCCAGCAACTGGGGGCAGGGCTTCTCACCATGCCCCTGGACCTCCCTGCTGGCCACATCACAGGCTTTTGTGTCAGCCTCTGGTATTAAGTGTCTGGGCTCCAGGATTTGAGGAATGGGCTGTGAAGCTTCACCTCTAGGTCATAGGTTCAAATGCGATGTTGGGCAGTGGTGGTGTATCCCTGGGCTACCAAGCCAGCTGGCACTGTGTGTAATGAGCTTGTGACTGAAGTGCGGTGCCTAGAGGAGAGGTACCTAAATCACAAGTGGCCTCCTTGTTGGTAGCCTCAGCAAAGGGGCCAAGGAGTTGGACCTTGTGGACTAGGCTCCACGGAGGAGGGTTGGCCACATATAGAAGGAGATGAAGGGTGCTGGGAGCTTGCTTTGGTAGAGCTGCTTTGGGGATGAAACCAAGCCCGTTGTTTCAAAGCTGGCAATCCAGCACCTTGTGGCAGCTCCAAGCCCCACTCTTCCACCACCCTAGCCAAGCCCTGCCAGATCCCTATGCTACCTGAAGCAAGGGGTCTGCATTTGGGATCCATGCAGCAGCCCTTGGCTCAGGCTGTCCGCAGCAGGAGTTGGACGTGGTGTGGGGGCAGCAAGCTTAGCCCTGAGGAGTAGGGTTAAAGCGGTGGTTCTCCCCCTTCTCCATACTGTGACCTCATGTTACTATAGAAAAAGGTTTGGGAAGCCCCTTCCATCTCATCATAAAGGAAGAGAGGCTGTTCATGACCCCCAGATCGACAACCCACAGTCTGTTGGGATCCTGGAGATGGATCCCACTACTAAAGGACCTCCCCCAGCCTAAGCGGAGGATCCACATGGTCCGGGATCTCAATTAACTATGGGGGACAACTAAAGATATAACAGGGATGAGAGTGAGGTCACAGGGCTAAATGAAGGGAACCGGACAGGGACACCGAGCAGAGAACCCCGGACAGCGACCACTGCTCCTCGAAGGCATCAAGGGAGTCAGCGGATGCTGCCCAGAGGAACTCTGCCTGGATGTGTGAGACCAGGGAGGAGCGGAAGTAGGCCTCACAGTCACAGAGCACCCGCTTGTCTACCAACCTCTTCCTGGTAGTGTAAATGGCTACTTTGGCTAGTGCAGGAGGAGCTTGACAAGGAGGTCTCGTGACTTAGTGAGGCCATGGATAGGGTGTGCGAAGATGAACAAGTGTGAGGAGAAGTGCAGCCAGAACCTCAGCAGGAGGTTCTGGAGGAGCCGGAATAGGGGCTGCAACCTGGTGCACTCCAGGTACATGTGCGCCAGGGTCTCCTTCACGCCGCAGAAGGGGCAGGTGTCCAGGATGGAGGTGAACCGTGCCAAGGACACCCCTGTGCTCACGGCCCCGTGAAGGAGCTGCCAACTGACATCCCTGGCGGGCCTTGGGACCAGGGTGGAGTGTAGGCTGGCCCACTGGGGTGCCTCACCCTCCAGAGGTGGTAGGAGGTCCCGACACTTTGTGTCGGGGCAGGATGCAAGGGTGAAGATGTGAAGGGTGTGGAGCACGAGCGTGTACAGATGTTTCCTTGTCACGGTCCAGAAGCGAGACGGCTGCAATTCGTGCAGCTGGCTCACAGTGAAGGGGTGGGATGGCTGGGGGGGCCATGGCACAGGGGCCTGATAAAAAGGTCCGGAGGGCCCGGCATGCAGGGGGCGCTCTCTCGCAGGACCTGGTCAAGGTCGACAACCCAGTGAGATCATCTTACTTGATCTCTTACTCCCTGGACTGGGAGTGGTGTGGGGGTAGCATATTAAACCTGATGGGGAATGACCACCTCGCTCTCTGGGCTGAGAGTGGAGGATGCAGAGGCAGGATGTGGCAAGTCAAGTCCTGTGGGCTGGGCTGTCAGCCCTTGCAAAAGGGATTCACTGACACATACTCTGCAAGACCTCCTGAGTGAGGGGCAAGTCTTGCTCTCCTAACAAACCAGAAAACCTAAGGAGCAAAGGTGATGGAATGGCTAAAACAGGCACAGGTGTCTGCTTCCTCCTTGCCCCGGGGATGCTCAACGCCTGCTCTGCCCCAGGCCCTGCCTCCACCCCACCCCTTCCTCCAAGCCCCCATCCCTGCCCCACCTCTTCCCACCACCACTTTGCCCCCTTCCCTGAGCGCACCCCGGCTGTGCACCTCCCCCCTCTCCCCAGCACCTCCTGCACACTGCAGAACAGCTGATGGTGGGAGGGAGGGGGAGGAGCTTGCTGCCAGTGGATGCTAAGCACCCACTAATTTTTTTTTTTTGTGGGTGCTCCAACCCTGGAGCACCCACAGAGTTGGCGCCTATGAAAACAGGTGACCAAGACGTGTGGCCTGTCTGAACACTGCTTCACAAAGTATCTCTCTTGCAGCCTCAGTGAGAATAAAAATGTAGCCCTGTGCCCAAATGGCAAACCCAGATGCAACTGTACCAGGACTTAAGGGCAAGTCTGGCTCCCAGCTGTGGGGCTTTGGCCCATCTCTGCATCAAACCCACTGCATGCTTTCCCCTGTGATGATGGTGACTTTCAATCCTGCCTGTAATGTGCTAGGTGCTTTCCAGTCATAAAAGAAGGCTGTGTCCTGAACAGCCCACAATCTGAGACCAGCCAGAGGGACCTGGAACATAGGAACAGCCATACTGGGTCAGACCAGTGGTCCATCTAGCCCAGTATCCTGTCGTCCGACAGCAGCCAGTACCAGGTGCTTCAGAGGGAATGAACAGAACAGGCAATCAAGTGATCATCCCGTTGTCCACTCCTATCTTCTGGTGAACAGAGGCTAGGGACATTCAGAGCATGGTGTTGCATCCCTGCCCATCCTGGCTAATAGCCATGGACCTATCCTCCAGGAACTTATCTAGTTTTTTCTTTCTTTCTTTTTTTTTTTTTTTTAAACCCTCTTGTAGTTCTGACCTTCACAACATCCCCTGGCAAAGAGTTCCACAGGTTGACAGTGCATTGTGTGAAGAAATACTTTATTTTGTTTTGTTTTTTAAACCTGTAGCCTATTAATTTCATTGTGTGACCCCTAGTTCTTGTATTATGTGAAGGAGTAAATAACTCCTTATTCACTTTCTCCATACCAGTCAAGAATTTTAAAATGCTCTATCATATCGCCCCCTTAGTCATCTCTTTTCCAAGATGAAAAGTCCCAGTTCTCTTCATCTCTCCTCATGCGGAAGCTGTTCTATACCCCTAATCATTTCAGTTGCCCTTCTCTTACCTTTTCCAATTCTAATATATCTTTTTTTGAGATGTGGCATCCAGATCCACAGTATTCAAGATGTGGGCGTACCATGGCTTTAGTCAGAGGCATTATGATATTTTCTGTCTTATCTTTCCCTTTCCTAATGGCTCCCAACGTACTGTTTGCTTTTTTGACTGCCGCTGCACATTGAGCAGATGTTTTCAGAGAACTAGCCACAATGACTCCAAGATCTCTCTCTTGAGTGGTAACAGCTAATTTAGACCCCATCATTTTGTATGTATAGTTGGGATTATGTTTTTCAATGTACATTACTTTGCATTTATCAGCATTGAATTTCATCTGCCATTTTGTTACCCAGTCACTCAGTTTTGTGAGACCTCTTTGTAACTCTTCAGTCTGCTTTGGACTTAACTATCTTGAGTAATTTTGAATTGTCTGCAAATTTTGCCACCTCACCCTTTACCCCTGGAAAAGGGAAACCAGTACAGAGGTGACTTGGCCCTAGGCTAACAAAACAAAGGGTTAATAATAGCACTGTGGCCTTTGTTTTGTCTAGGTAATGTTTGCCTCACAACTAGACCTCTCTGCCTCAGGGTGTCAGTGTGGTCTATGGACAGAGCATCTGACTAGCAGTCAGAAGAGTTGAGTCCTAGTCCTGGTTTGGATTTCACCTCTGAGGTGTCTGTCCCCCCTTCTCCCCTCTGTCTGTCAGGTCTGTTGATACTGTAAGCTCTTGGGGAAAGGGGACTCTCTCTCTCTCTCTCTTTCTGAGATTTCACAATGCCTAGCACAATAGGGCCCAATTTTGGCTGGAGCCTCTAGGCATTACTGTTAGACAAATAATAATGGTTCCTTGCAGGCATCACGATAGAGGTGAGCCTTCAGCCAGGATCTGAATGCGGAGAGGATTGGGACCTTTGGACCAGCTAAGAAAGGATGTGCCATGCGGAGCAGGTGACATGGAAGAAGGCACAGCTATGCTTGTAGGAGAAACGGAGAAATGGACTGTTGAGGCTGCATCATTTAGGGGTGTGGAGGGGAGCAGGTGGCTGTCGGAGTGTTGGGCAGATAAATAAGGATGCACAGGACTAGGCAGGGCCTTGAAGGAGTGATAAGAAGCTTGAATTTGATATGGTGGAAAAGAGGAGCCAGTGGAGGGATACAAAGAGGGAGGGATGTCGTGAGATCATGGAGCACAGAATACAGCTTTAATGGACTGTGCGTGGGGGTGGCTATGTGGGTGTCAGGAAAGAGTGTACAGTAACCAAGAGGGGAAATAAGGGACTGGACTGGAGTTTTTGGCTTGTGATTAGAGAAACAGCTGGCTCTCAGAGCTGGTACAGAGCAAGGAGGGACAGGATTTGGATGTAGAGTTTAAGGCCAGAAGGGACCACTAGATCATTTAGTCTGACTTCCTGTATATCACAGGCCACCACCCACACACTAAACCCAACAACATGGCCTGGATGTAGAGAGATGGAGGCAGCTTCGATCTCATGTTCCCCAGTTTCCACAATGACTAAGGTCTACAGCCAGATCCATCCCTGTGCCAGCACTGAGGGGAGGCAGCTGGTACTCTCCTGACCCTGGGGCTGCCGCCTCAGCCCTTGGC
Organism: Natator depressus; assembly: GCF_965152275.1. Taxonomy (NCBI): domain Eukaryota; kingdom Metazoa; phylum Chordata; order Testudines; family Cheloniidae; genus Natator; species Natator depressus. Next base: position 88,706,738 of record NC_134239.1, read on the forward strand.
AGAGGCTAACCCTCAGCTGCACCCTTTTCCTGCCTCCTCCCGCTGCAATAGTGTCTGTGGGCATTGCAACAGCAGGGAATAACTGGACTGTGGGGATGCTTCCTGCTCCTCCCACCCTGGAATGTCCCCGCCGAGGGATTGCAGAGGCCCTTTGTGCTGGCAGTATTCATCAGGAGGGCCCTTATTCCAGTGCCAAAGGGCAAGGATTCCTGAAATCACTCTTGCTTTATACACTTAGCCCTTCTTCATGCTTCTACAGTGAGTGGCATGCGCCACCTTGTGGCTTAAAAAGAAAAAGGAGTACTTGTGGCACCTTAGACTAACAAATTTATTTGAGCATAAGCTTTCGTGAGCTACAGCTCACTTCATCGGATGCAGTGAGCTGTAGCTCAAGAAAGCTTATGCTCAAATAAATTTGTTAGTCTCTAAGGTGCCACAAGTACTCCTTTTCTTTTTGCGAATACAGACTAACACGGCTGCTACTCTGAAATCTGGTGGCTTAAAGGGAACTACAATCACCATTTATTGCAAAAGTTGGAAGATGTGTATTGCACTGTCAGGTTACAGACTCCCCAGGATGGGTATTGAGAGCTTTGTTGTTCTCACACAATGATCCCAGCTGTGAAAAGGCTTCACTCCTTCACCTGACCAGGCAGAGGGAGCTCTTAGACTGTCCCATTTATTTGGCAGGCTGAAAGCTTGAGAATGGGCTCTGTGTCTAATTCTCACAGGAAAGCTGATGACTGAAGGGAGTGGCCATTCCCCTCTCCCAGTGCTGTTGTTGGATAATGAAATGAATACACTTTTTTTCCCTTTTGAGATTCCCAGGTTTTACCATTTGGGGTAAATGTTGGGCTCAATGTGGGCCTGAGCACAAAGCCAGGCACAGAACAGACAAGGTGTAAGCTTCCCCTCTTCACAGCTCTGCCCAGGCACCACACTCCTGGCCTGCAGCACCCCCTGTTCTTCCAGCCTTGCCTCCCACCCTCAAGCTATACTCTCCTACACCTTGCTTCAAATCGCTCCGGCCAGCCTGTCCTCTCTGGAGGCCATCAGTGCCATTTTATACATTGGCCAGAAGAGGTCGCTTGAGAGCAACACAAGATTTATCCCTTGTCCATGTTTGTGTGTGAGGACCCAGGATTCCTCCTTTGAATCTGGAGGACTGAGAGCAAGAGCGGCCCCCTTGAGGGTGGGGGTGGGGGGTTGGTAGGCATGGTCTCTGCTGGAGCTCCCATCGTTTGAATTCTTGTGTCTTGCAGGATGATCCAGCGGCACCAGCTAGTGCAGTCTGTACTGCAGGAGCTGCAGGAGGCCACTGAATGCTTTGGGCTAGAGGGACTAACCAGTGCAGCCCTGGAGGCTGAGAGGACCTTGTCCTCTTTCTCCCTACCCAGCTACTGCGGGAGGCAGTTCCAGGAAGAGTTGGAAGTTGACCGGGTAGCAAGAAGCCTGTATCCGGAGGACGCCCCCAGCAACATGCTGCCTCTGGTCTGCAAGGGGGAGGGGAACCACCTGTTTGAGGCAGCCAGTGTGCTGCTGTGGGGGAACCCCAGCCTGAGTCTGGAGCTGCAGGTGCGCACAGTTGTGGAGATGTTGCTGCACAAGCATTACTACCTGAACGGCATGATTGACTCCAAGGTGATGCTGCAGGCTGCCCGCTACTCCCTCTGCACCGAGGAGTCCCCTGAGATGACCAGCCTCCCTCTGGCCATCCTCGAGGCCATTTTTGATGCTGACATCAAGGCCACTTGTTTCCCTGGCACCTTTGCCAACATGTGGCATGTCTACGCCCTGGCCTCGGTGCTGCAGTGTAACATCTACTCCATCTACCCCATGAGCAACTTGAAGATCCGGCCATACTTCAACCGCCTCATCCGGCCCAGGAAGTGTGGCCCACAGACCTCCACACTCCACATCATGTGGTCAGGGCAGCAGCTCTCCTCACAGGTCTTCAAAGCACAGTACTTCGTGGCTGTGGTAGGCCTGGAAGAACTGGAACCCACAAGCCCTCCTCCAGAGCCTCCAGTCCAGCCAGTCCAGACTCTGGAGCTGCTGAAGAGTGACCCCCGGCTGACCTACTTTAATCTGTGTGACCGCTACAGCATCACCAAGAGCACCTTCTACCGCTGGAAGCGCCAGTCCCGGGAGCACAGGCAGAAAGCAGCCACCAGGTTTGCAGCCAAACACTTCCTGCAGTCTTGCTTCCAAGAGGGCAATGTGATTCCTCTTCAGCACTTCCGACAAATGTTCCCAGAAATCTCCCGCTCCACTTACTATGCTTGGAAGCATGAGATGCAGAGCATGGTCAATGGTGGCGATACCTCTGCTCCAGCTGAGGCTATGGTGTCACAGGAGCCTCATGGAGACCATCAAAAAAAGCCCCACCTAGATAGGGATGATGCAGCAAAGTCAGAGGGGGACCTAAGGCCAAAGATCCCTTCCCTGGAGCCCAACCAAGCAGGAATCTTCATGCAAGGAGCCAAGTCATACCTAGAGAAATGCATCTCCATGAACACTCTGGTGCCCTACAGGTGCTTCAAGCGCAGCTTCCCTGGTATCTCCAGGTCCACGTACTACAACTGGCGGAGAAAAGCAATTAAGGGGAACCCCAACTTCAAACCCCCTCAGCCTCCCTCAGTCAGCCAGAAGCCCCTAGTGAAAGGGAAGGCATACCTGCCATTCAAGCCTGGAAATCTGCCTGGCAAGAAAAGGCTGAATGGACACCGACCAGAGCCCAGAAGTCTCCTCCAGCTCAAACCCTCTCTCTATAACTGGAGAAAGCAGCTTCGAGACGTGGCCAAGAGGCATGTCCAGCAGTGGCGGCTGCCATTCTGCAAGTTCCGCCTGCGATACCCGGGCTTCTCCTCCACAGCCTATTGGTTCTGGAAGAGAAGCAGCCAGCAGATGAACAAGCACCCTCTCTGGACCAGCTCATCCCAACAGCTGAGTCAGGTCATCTCAGAGGCTCCTGGAAAAGCAGAGCCTGCGATAAAGCCACGGTCACAAATGGAAGTGGCTCCCAGGCATCTAGACAAGCAAGCATCAGTCACCCCCTACAATGCCACAATCTCGGGCTATGCCATGTCGGAAAGAGCCAACAGCCGGATGTTCGTGATGGATGTGATTGCCACTGCCCAGTTCAAAGCTCAGGCCAAACTGTTCCTGCAGCAGCGCTTTGAATCGAAAACCTTCCCGACCTACAAAGAGTTCAGTGCCCACTTTCCCCTCACGGCACGCTCCACCTACTACATGTGGAAGCGTGCGCTGCACGATGGACTGACGCTAGTGGATGCCTGAGGGTGGGCTGCCTGCTGGAACCTGCTCTCTGCCCTCCACGCGGGAGGGCAGTGTTTGTGAGCTGTGATTCAGCTCTAGCTATCTTTCTTTGTTTTTTCTCTTATTTTGTTTTCCCTTCTGTTTTGGCTAGATCTGGTCTTGGGGTACAGGGACCAGGTCTGCACATTGCCAGTCCCTGGAGGTGTGGGGAGTGGAGTGAGAGCTCTGGTTTGTGTTGGGTTAATTTCTGGGCTGCCAAGATGCCCCAAAAGAAAAAGGCAAAATGGAGCTTGCCTTCTCCCAGTGCTTAAGCTGGGATACAGGGTGGTGAAATGGGGGAGAGGGAGGGATATGTGACTCTGAAATGTTCCTGTAGGTGCCATGGGTATAAATGCCCTTAATTCATGGGCCAACAAGCTGCAGGCCTCCATTCTAAATGCTGCGTGCAAGATTTGCGGGCTCATCTGCCCCAGGTCACTGTCCAACCCAAAATCGATCTTGTTAATGTCAAGATTTTCTTGGGAATGAGGTGAGCCATATGGTGCCTGGCACAGAGGTCAACAAGCTCATTCTTGCCCAGGCCCCAAGAAGTGGTGCTGAGACTGTCCCAGGCATGGTGTCCTTAGGAAGAATTCCTAACAGCCCAGCCTTGGGTGAGGGCACCCTGGAGGCTGCACTGACTGTTGGGGAGCAGCCTCCCTGCTTTGGTGTATTCCTTGTTGGCTTAGGAGCAGGGGCTGGGAGCTGAGGAGCGGTTTAGCTCAGGCACAGCAATGACATGATCTGGGGTTTTGTGATTGTACTAATTCTAGAGGCCATGTGACTCTGTGGCTTCCCTGATCACTCATTGCCCTGCCTATAGTCACAGGAGACAAGACTTCCTGGCATTCCTTGGTTGGCGAGTGGATTGTGTTCCTGTTTCATTTGGTCTGCCCTTCCCCCTCTGGGAATGATCACATGTAGATCTTCAGCTAAGCAGGGGCCTGTTGGTCTTGTCCCATTCAAGCCTGTGTCTTGCAGTCCTTTGCAGGCTCTGGAGAAAGATAACTTCCCTGAGTCCTCTGCCCTAGTAGCAAATGACCTCACTCCTGTGCCCCTCTGCAATCCCAGTCAGCGTGTGCCTTTATGTTCCTGTTCTCCAGGAGCGTCTATTTCACAGGAGTCTGGTAGGACACCCCAACCTGCTGCCCACTGCAGGGGGTAGAGAGACAGCACCATGGGCTGGGGGTGGGGTTCTGCTTTCACTATCTAAAAGGAACTGTAAGAGAGGGGGGAGGGTGACCCATGGCTGAGCCCTATGCTGAGACAGGGCTGGATGTGCATGTGTGACCTGTAGAAATTTAAAGCAATAAAGACCCTTCCACTCCCAGCCCTGTGTGGTGTCTCTCTCCTCTCACCCCTCTTGTCTGACTGAAATGCCTGAGTGAGGGTTGTTGCCCTCCTGTTTTTTGTAGAGGAAAGCTGGGCCCCCAACGGGGTGATAGTTTCTCTGTCTCCAGGGCCCTGTGCAGACAGCAGCTGTACAGCTTTCCCGCATGCACCATCTGCCCTGAGCCTGTGGCATCACCTCTAGGGAGGAGATGGGACTTCAGGCTCCCTTCCCCTCTGCTGCAACGGGCTAGCAGGGAGGGCAGTTTTGTTGCTTTGAGCACCCACCAGCTCATCTCACTGAACAGCTAGCAGGGATGCAATGGAGGACAGAGAGAGGGAAGATTATCTAGCCCTTCTCCCTACAAGCGGGGGCAGCTCCCTACAGCATAGGGCAAGGGCTAACACCTATGGATTACTGCCGAGCTGGGCCAGATCCAAACCAGTGACATAGGAACCGATCCAGTCCCTATTCAGAACAATGGGGGTCTCTATATTGACTTGAATGGAAGCCTCATCAGGCACATACAACTGAATGCTACGGGCAGGCTGTCCCCTTCTAATAATGTTAGAAAATGAGCTGGGAGTTGCACCTCTGGCTGATACAGGGGTGGTTTCCCACCCACAGGGGCCTGTCCCACATAGATATATTTATAGAGGTGGCAGGGCAGAGAGACACTGCAATACAGGCCTGCAGTGACTATCCTGCAGTCTGTCTGTGGCATGCAGCAGCACGCACCCCCCAGCTGCTGACAAAGGGAAGGGAAGCTACTGCCTGTTAGAAATAACCCCAGATGGAGGATCTGGAGGGTGCTTGTACATTTATTATTAGTGGCCTCAGGCATCTAGTGTGCAAACAAACATAGGTAAAGAGACAGCCCTTGCACTGACTAGTTCACAATCAAAGGGACACACAAATCATCATAGCAAGTGTCTGACAGAGAGCTGATTTTTTTCAAAAATAAATTATTTAAGATGCTGTGAATGGGGTGATAAATCTGCTCACTCCCTGTCCCTGGAGAAAAAGTGGTGGTGAAAGGGGATCACAGCCAGCAGGTGGTGCTCTGATAAAGGGAGACTGGAAGTGCAGACAGTGTTTAAAATGCACAGTTCCCCACTCAGCGGCCCCTGCCTATAGGGCAGTCCTCTCTGCACTGCTTGCTAGGAAAGCTGTGCCTTAACTCTGCCTATCTACAGTGGGGAAACAAAGAAGCCTTCCTCCCCTCAGAGCCCCATGCTTCCTGTTACCCCTACTTCACTCTGCCACCGGGTCCTTCTGTGTACACAGAGAGAGGAATCTCAGGTCCATGGAAGAGTGGCTGGCAACCCTGGCAGTCTGGGGTTCTGGTTCCTGTGGGCCCAGAGAGCCTGGGGCTAGGCAGTTCGGTCTGATCCCTGTTAGGACTTAACCCTGAGAGGTTGCCTCCAGTAGGCCGAACATGGACCCCTCAGGGCTATCCCAAGTGGGACTGAAATGGGCCCTAAGTCAGGGGTGAAAATAAGAGATGTGGTGGAAGTCCAACTCAGCCTCCCACTCCTGTGCTAAAAGCCCCCTCCTTTCCCAGTCATGGAGGAGCAGTGTTCCCCCTCCGCTCCCTGGCTGGTGGGGTACAAACCCTTCCCCCACATCCTGTTTCAATGTACTTTAGCCCTTGCCCCAAATCCCACTGGTAGTGAGGGCCTGCCCACCTAAGATCTGACTCCAGTTGGCATCAAGCCCTAGAGAGACTTATTCTGGTACGGCTCCCCCAGCCTGAGAAGAAGACACCCATGGAGGTAGCTGGGGTTGTAGGGCAAGGCCTTCTTCCTACTTCTTGCACTGCAGCACTTGTCCCAACCCCCCATAACCCTGGCCCTGCAACATCTTCTCTCTCTTCCCTGCTCCCATCCCTGGCACTGCTGAGCCTGCACTGAGTCAGTCTAACTCAGGTGCGGGGCTGGTGCAAGTAGCCCTGGGGTTCATTCTACCGGGTTGGTCCATGAGGAGCAACAGGTGTTAGTAGGCCTGTAGAGTTTGTTTTACTGTCCAGTCAGGGCACTGATAGATGTCAAAAACCCTACCTACTGGATAGGTAAAGCAGCAGGGCTGCGATCTTGGATCCAGAGCAGTTGCCAGTAGGAAAGGTGAGCAGCCCCGATCCAGGGATGGGAGAGCACTCCCCCATGACAGGGGAATGGGCGAAGCTATTGCAGAAAGTGCTGCATTTGCTCTGATCACTGGGAGGGGGGTGGGGGGGGTGTGAGTGAGAGACACAGCATAAAGAAAAGGAGTATTTGTGGCACCTTAGAGACTAACCAATTTATTTGAGCATAAGCTTTCATGAGCTACGGCTCACTTCATCAGATGCATACCGATGAAGTGAGCCGTAGCTCACGAAAGCTTATGCTCAAATAAATTGGTTAGTCTCTAAGGTGCCACAAGTACTCCTTTTCTTTTTGCGAATACAGACTAACACGGCTGTTACTCTGAAACCTGACACAGAGCATAATTAGCTCCCAGGGACTTCTCACCAGTCAATTCCTCTGAGGTAGTGAGCTGGTAATTACTCCAGAATGATTATCCATGTCTGTAAACTGTGCCCAGAGATCAGCTGTTTCCCCTCAGCAGCGGTGGCAGCGGCAGCAGCAGCTGTGAAATTGAAATCAAGACTAAGTGGTATTTTCCCTCAGCTAGATAAAGGAAGGGAGCGATAGAGGGTGGATTGGCTGACACTGAGCCTATTAAAGCACAGGTTCAGACTCTAGGCACCAGTGGCCGAGCCGACTCCGCATCAGGACCAAGGCTCAGAAATACATGCACCCCAGAGATCAGGAGCATAGCATGTACAACACATTGCCTGAGTAGATGAGCTGGTGGTGCTCCATCGGCTTTTATAAATCAGACCCTGAGAGCAACCAGATGCTTCTGGGGAAGGTACAAGAAACCCCCATGATGGACAATTCTGCAACTCCCTGCCCAGAGGGGAAGTTTCTTTTTAACTCCCATCAGGCAGTGGTTGGTTTATCCCTGAAGCAGGAGGTCTATATGCCATACACATAGTTATCCTATCAGATATAGTTGCGGGTGGCTTCATGGTGTTCACCTGGTCCTTTGGGAATCCTGCTAAGTTCTTGGCCTCACTATGCCCTTGCAGCGGTGAGTCCCACAGATTAGTCATGAGTTGTGTTAACTAAATTCTTTCTTTCATCAGTTTTATATTTGTCACCCACCCTTCTCTCTCCCCACAGCCTGGCACCAACCCGGTCATGGGGGAGGCTGGAGAGCTATTGGTAGCCAGTTCCTCTAGCATAGCCTTGTGTAAAGGGGCCAGAAGGCAATGGGGCCCACAACTTAAGAGCAGGAGAGTTCTAGTTTGTAATGTGTAAACACAGATTTCTTTTCCATGCTGACTTGTTGCGGATTCAATTTTCAGCTTGTACAACTTTCCTTCACTGCAAGCTCCCGCTGAGCTCCCTCTAGAGCAGGATGAAATGGAATTGGGGAGTCTGCCTTGGCCTGTGTCTCACACAGCCGAGAGACTGGAATTGGTGCCATCGCTGCACCGCTCTCTCCTCACCTTTCAGGGGACGCACCCTGAAGCACCCTGGGGACTGTGTGCCAGACGAGTGGGTCTGTGAGATGCTAATTTTAACTTCTCCCCCAGCCTCAGCACATCTTAAGGAGAGTACAAAACCTTCCTGCTACTCCTGAACCTCGCTGGGGTTCACTCCTCCACTGCCATCATACAGCATGGTCACACAAGGGAGCCCTTGAAGGTCCATTAATTTTGCACTCAAGATTTAATAGCTGACTTCTTTAAAGAAAAATGTCAGTCTGAGGAAAGATTTGGTTTCTTAAGTGCCTGGCCCCAGCCTGGGGGGAGGTCAAGACCGTAAGAGCAGCCAAGTTGGAGGTCAGAGCCAAGGGGTAGCGCAGTGTGTAGGTTGGTGCCGGGGGGGGGGGGGGGGGGGGCAAGGCAAGACTGGCCCTGGGAGGGAAGTGACCAAGGCAGAGGCTGGGAGTTTAACCCACGCTGTGTATTTTGAAGGAGGGCATGAGATTGCAGGGTACGTAGGGTCAGGGCGGAGGTTCCAGGCACTGCAATCAAGAATGACAGATCTGCACTGAGCCTGGCTGTGGGCCAGCTGTCTCTGGGTGGGGGTATAGGACAGACAAAGAAATATTTGGGCTATTGCCAGCTGAGAATGGCTGGAGTACAGTGCACGCTAGCTAGCCCTCCCCCCAGCCCTGCCTACACCAACACTGAAGGCTGTGCGGGGCCAGCGTAGAGCTGTTGTGCCAGCTCTAAGCACAGAGTAGAACAGCCCTGTTTTGGGGCAGGCCCTGTGGGCCAATTCCCCCTACAACCCAGTGCTTTTGTGACATCAGAGCATCATAAACCAGCACAGAGGAGCAGTGCCAGTATCCCCTACAGGAGAAAGCCGGTGAAAGCAAGTGGGCACAAGAACATGCCCTCTCCTACTCGGTTCGATAGGCAGAAGGCCTTTATGGCATAGACCCAACTCTCACAGGTAGATCCTTGGTGTCTGTGCCATTTGAAAGCCCAGATGGTAGCCTAGCAGGTGGGCTCTACAGTCAATCCCTCCTTTGAAGACAATGATGCTAGCCCCGCAGAATGGTGTTGAGCTTCAGGCTTTGCTCAGGAAACCACTGCTTGACATTCTAGAGCAACCCACTTCAACAGTCTTGAGAGCATCCCTTTTTGGGGAAGGTGCTACCGGGGCAGCTCTAAGGGCCTCTGAATGGAACAGCAATTGTTAGTAACTTTCACCTTGGGGTCAGGCATGGGGCTCACGCTGCTGTACCCGACAGATGACTTTGGCACTGGATAGAAGAGCTCTTCAGAGGGAGAACAGTAGATTTATCAACTGCTGTCGCTATGGTGGTGGTGATACAGTGCAGGTCTGGTTGCATGCACTTGCAAACGGGCCCAGGTTTGCAGTCTTGAGGGTGGGTGTCAGACAATGGTGATGAATAGTTGCTCACTGGCCCCCCAGAGCGCCTCCTGGATGGAACTGCACAGGGGTAAGGGTTGTCCACTGACAGATGTAAGGCAGCCTGGTCTGGCCTGTGCTCGAGAGACAGCCATCACCTGGGCCCACACTTCCAAAAGGCTCTGCCTCTACCTATACATCAGGCGTATGCATTAGCTCGCCACGCTCTGGGCTTAAGCCCATTTGCAGCAGGACCCTCTTCCTGGAATCATGCACAAACCTCTTCTCTTTACAGCCCTCTAAGGCAGCCCCTCCCATAAGAAGGCATCTCATAAGCCCCTAGAAAATCTTGCTCTCACACAGCAGTTCCCTCCCCTGCTCTTCATCAGTAGCTACGTTACAATCTCCCTCCCTCACTTTATTTTTCTTGTTGAAGAATGGGTGAGATGCCCTGTTTGAGTCCCTGTTAAAACACCCACCTCCCATGGTCTTTATTCCCCCTAACCTAAGTATTCCCCCCACCCCAATGGATTTTTATAAATCCATCATACACCCTGGGCCCCTCTGACAACATTAACTCCTTCTGCTTTTCCTGATCTTTTCTCTGCAGCTTTCCCTGATTTGGAGAGTTCCCATGTGAGTGACAGCTCACCTTCTCCGTTGCCGGTACTGGTTCCAGATCCTTGAGCCAACCCTAACCCAGCCACATTGGCTGCTCCTGGTTCCTCCCATTCCTCTTTTCCGGAGGACCTACAGTTAGGATTCCACAGCCACCTTCTCCCACGCTGGTGGATTGTAAGGGCCTCCTTTTGGACGTTACTCACTAGATTCTTCCTGGAATCTAATGCAGTTGTACTGCTGTATGCAATGACCAATCCCTTCCACATGCCAAACTCAAGTAGCACATGGTCTCTGGATCTGCGGGTCACTGGTTCCCTATTCTCACCCGATCCCTCCATTTTGGCAAGGAGCAGATCCAGAAAGACTTTTCCTTTTCCTGGAGTCTCTGTGTTCTGGATCATAGGACTGGTCTCGCCACAAGAACAACTTTGATGATCTTTGTTGATTTGTATCTGTCATCCATCCAGATGCCTGGACTGTTAAAAGCCCCCCATGGGAGTATTGGTCCCTGCAGCATGGAGCTGCTTGAAAGTTGATCCAGGAAGCTCTCTCACTCATGGAAATGGAGAGGTGTGAAGCGGATGCCCAAGGTTGCTCATCCTTTACTGTATGTTCCTTGTATCTTTGCCTCCAATCCCCCTGCATTATAACATTATGACTCATTGGCTTTAACATACAGGGCCTTCTCCCTACCTCTTCTACTTTTCCTCTCTCCCTGTAGAGGTTTTTTCTATCAATATTAATAGCCCATTTATGGGATTTATAGCACCAGATTTCAGTAACTCCCACGAGGTACTAAAGGATGGTGACAGCGACAAGTATCACTTTCAATTCATCTTACTTATTTCCAAGAGGGATCGCAAAGTGCTTTGCAGACTTTGTGCATAATTGACAAAGGGCTTGTCTTCCTGGGCTGTGAAACACACCAGCTGTCTGGCATCCCTGCAGCAACACTGCAGGACATCTGAGGACAGGAAGTGAAGAGGAATTGTGTATTCAGTAGAAACTGTAGGGGGAGTTGGGGGAGCAGAATGGAATTAGCCCAGGTTGGAATTTGGCCTGGATCCCAGGATTAACACTTGGTGAACCTACAACTCTGGAGCCAGGGTTGGAGTCTGAAGGTTGGGTGAGGGCTCCAGCAGTAGCAACAGGCCCATACCCTCTGCTTTTCCCAGCCAGCCTTATCAGCTTGCTATGCAAGGCTGCTGAGGACTATGCAGCTCTTTATGCTCATCCTCCCGTTGCTGGAGAGGACACTGTCTGGGGTTTGCTGCATACCACCATAAAGCATGAATCCTCCAGATACAGAATCTCAGGTCTCCAGGACTCCTCTTCCTTCGGTGTCTGCTTCCTAGGCCTCGTTTCCTTTTCCACTCTCTGGAGTTCGTTTTGGTTTCCATTTCCCATCCTAAATTCCAGTCTCCAGTGTCAGTTTTTGTTCCCAGTTCACATCCCACTGTATGGCCTCTGGGGCTGGTTTCCAATCCCCATCCTCATCTCTGGTCATTGTTTCCAATCCCCAGCACAATGTCAGACTCTCCATGTTGGTTTCAATGTGACAAACCTGCATTTTCCTCCTGCCAGCTCAGGCCCAGTTTGTCTTCTTCCTTGGTCTGCTGTAACGAGATGGTGTTTTATTGCCCAGCCAACCTGGAGGGACATGGACAGAGGAGTACTCCTGGCATTAATGATCAGTTGTGGGCACTTTTTATTTACTGAGGTAGTTTGTGGCTGAGTGGAGTCTAATTGGGGGGAAAAACATAACTTGCAATGTATCCCTGTCACACTGAACTTTCATTGAGCTGACAGGAGAGAGATGAATTTCAAACATGCCCAGCTGCTCCTCACTTTACTGTCAACCCTGGGACAATAAATCTCTCCCTTCACATGTGTGGAGTAAGATTTAGTTCAAGTGTCACCTGAAATCCCTCACAGCCTGGTACTTAAAAACACAAACCCCAGCAAAGCAGGAAATGAAAACAGTAAAAGGAGATTAAAATGCAGAAGCTGGGGGACTGTAAAACCCATACAGAGGAGCCCTCCTGCCGGTGTCTGATTTAGGGGCTGTTCTCAAACACTGACGCACCTAATTCACATTCATCCATGTTTGTCATGCTACTCAAAAACCAGCCAGACTCAGTGCAGGGACTGAGAGATAAGAACAGTCTATGCAGCACATGGCACCGGGCTCGCCCCACTCCAGGAGGAGAGGCTCGCAGAACACAAGATTTGTCGGAGCACTAGCCTATCCAGTGCTGGATCCTGCCTCTAGCAGGGGTCAATGACTGGGCCAACATTTTCCGTGTGACTGCTGCCATTAGGCATCTACATGCCTATTTAGACATGTAAATAAGTGAAGTGATTATCAGAAGTGTTGAGTACCCACAGCTCGCATCAGGGTCCCCAAACATGGAGCACACTGCACTGTTCAGGTCTCCTCTTGATAGTCGAATTGATGTTTTCAGACAGATCAGCAGAGGAGCTCAAAGAAGATCAGCAAACAGAGGCTGGTGGGGGGAACTCACTTGATGAGGGTGATTGGAAGACCTAAGAGATGGCTATGGGAGGGAAGGAGAACCTTTTTGAGATGTGTGCTACAGGTGCTCCTGTCTTCGTGCTGGCAAGAGCAGGGTTGCCTTTGCCCCAACCCCACCTCTCATCAGAGCAGTTGATGAGCAGCTGATTGGGAAACTGGGTGATGCAGGGAACTTCCCACTTGTCAAAGCCTGGCCATGATATTGTCTTTGTCTCCAGCATCTGCTGGTGAAAAATGCAAAGCCTATGTTCTCCTTAGTGAACATTAGAAGTCACTCTAGAGACAGCCCTAAAGCATCATTCTGCTTAATTCAGGTCACTCTCAAATCCAAATACAGGAGCTGGGATACTACCACAGACTGTGGGAGAGGTCCTGTTCCTTCCGCTAGTCCTGACACTCAAAAGCCTCTCATCTGGACTTACTTTGTTGTTATTTGCAAGCTGTAATTAGAACTTTCCCCCATTAATCAAGGCAGTGGGGTTGTGGTCTCACGCTCCGGGTCTGTTTCAGTCTTTTCAGAGCCATTCGCTTGTTTCTGAACCACATCTGTGGCAGTAGCCCTTGGAGTCAGCAGCAGGGCCTTCAACTTTTTGGAACCCTACCACGTTGTGCGATTGGGGCCACAGAATAGAGCTCATGCTCTTTCCACTACACCTGCATTTTGTACCTTTATCACAAGTAGAACCAGTCAGCAAATTTGATGGAATAGTTTTCTGCCAAAAAAAGGTAGTTTTGACTAAACATTTTGTGGGAATATGTCTATTTTGACAAATGGTTTAACTTTTTCCCTTCAAGACCTTGTTTCAACTGTATCATTTTGATTAGTTTTGACTATATTAAAATTGACTTAATGGTCAGTATAATAAAATTAACATGAAACGTTTTAATGGTTCCAAATAACCAAGGTTTTGGAAGGTGTTTTGTGGGACACTGCAGCTTCTCATACCGATTTGGAACTAATTTGGTTTCAAAAATATTGGAATTTCTTGCCAAATAGAAATTCAGGTTCCCAACCACCTCTAATCACCCCTGTGTCTGAAGAGGAGAGCATTTTTAGAAGAAAAAAAAATACGAAGCAACTAAAGCCACTTTAATTCCCCAGCCTGGGAGGGAAGCTGGCAGAGAACTGCGGGAGAACTTCCAGAATTTCTTGGAAGCAAGTGATATTGCTCAGAAATCTGAGAGAGTGAAACACAATGGTGCCTGGGGCAAGCCTAAAAGCTTTGAGGACTTGCAATCCAGTCCAGTGGGAGCATGGAGGAGACTGTAGACTGCCAGACAAAAATAATTCAAACATATCCACAATATTATGCATCCGATGAAGTGAGCTGTAGCGCACGAAAGCTTATGCTCAAATAAATTGGTTAGTCTCCAAGGTGCCACTAGTACTCCCGTTCTTTTTGCGGATACAGACTAACACGGCTGCTACTCTGAAACCATCCACAATACTGTGACCCACAGAAGGAGGTCACTTGGCATAGACACTTTTTTGTTTTTAAGCAAAAAACCCAATAGTCAGATGAAATAATTGAGCCTTTTGGTACAAACCTACCTAATAAAGCTCAGCTAAGCCATGAAAAGCTGACTGGTTAACAGATGAACTAATCAGAGTGGTATAACTGATGAACAGGTCAAAGCAAGGATATTGTGAGAGGCGGACTTGACTTTGCAAAGAACATTAGTTATTTGTGGGGCTAGTGAGAGCTGTGCTTCTCAATGAAAACGTTAATAAGCAGTGAAAGGACTAAAGTGAATCCAGTGAAGCATGCACACGAAAGCAGAAAGACACAGTACAAGGGTAAACAAATGTCAGGGACCAATTTGTTTGCAATAAGTGTGGAAGTCATTGCAATACACTGTGTCCAGCACAAAGGCTGCAACAGCATGTAGTGCAACCATGTAATGAACTGGGATTCATCAAATCCATAATAATCCCAGTGGGTGCCAACCACACTATATCGACACCTAACATTTCATTTAGCAGAGAGGGAAGGTAAAAGCAAAATTTGACCAGATGGTAAAATTAAATGTTATTGAGCAAATACAGATACCAGCTGACCGAGTTAACACTGTAATAAAACCAGATGAGTTAAGTGGACTACTGTTAATTTTAAAAAAACAAAACAAAACACCACTTGAGGTGCTGAACACAATACACCCCCTAGCAGCGTACTAAGCCTCATAAGTCAGTTTGTTCACCAGAAGACTCCAAATGAGTTAACCGTTAAGGGCCTGCAACCCATGAATAGCTCATTTTGGCTATTTGCATTATAGCAGAGCAGCAGCTCTAAGTTTGAATCACTTGTTGTTTAAAAGATGAGAATTTTAAGGGCTCTTAAGAGGCAATTGGCCAATGGGGGACTTGGATGGTCTTGATATTTGCTGTGCCTCATAAGGATATGGGGGATAGGGTTAGTAGCCCAAATTTGGGATCCTTTGAGCAAGAGGTTCCTGAAATATAATCCTGCTAAAAAATCAGCAGTTTACAAAATCCAATGTTTTGGAGTTTTTTTGTCCACTCCTGGGGGGCTCAACCTATTGCTCCAAATCCTCCCTAAACTGATCTCAGCTGCTCGTGATTTAGCTCAGCTAGTGTATCCACTGACTCCCCCTTTCAGGACATGTCAAAGGTTCAGTCAGTGATCAGCGTGCCCCCTCATGGCTGGGTGTGGCATAGCAGCTCAGCTGTTTCTCTTGTATTGTCACCTGCAGTTTAGACTGCTTGGTGGTCTTTTCTTTCTTGACATTTAAGCCAAGTCACTTGGAGCCACCTCACCCCTTTAATGGCTTATCCCAAGTCTTCAGTCTGGGTACAAAACTGGTTTACACTGCCTGCCCTTCCTGCAAGGGAGCTGGGGAAATCCCAGGCCCAACTTCTCCTCTAGGCTCCTACCTAGGCCCCTTGCAATAAGCAGGTAGGGTCTGTTCTTTACAATACCCTGCTGGAACCCTGGGCTGCTGCTTCCTACCTTTGTCAGTTTGCAGGCACCTGTTACAGAGCTGCAATCTCCAGTCATCGCTCCCTGGAGCATCACCTCTCCATACAGCTTCCTCACACTTTGTTGCTAAGGCACTTTCTCCAGTTGGTTAGCTCCTAGCCCCTCTAGCAGCCCCACTCTGCAGCCTTTTATCCTAGCTGTGATTAATTGGCCAATTAGTCACAGCTTGAGAGGGAACTGACTCATCTATTAAGCCCTTCTTGGCTGCCACAAGGTGAGGTCTATACATCCCATCACAGGAAGCAATACTGAAAAATGTATTAAGGACAAATTTCACATTCTAGATCTGCAGGAGCTAAACTGACACGTTTAAAAGAGTGAAATGTGCACATGCAGCAAGACTAGGGTTTGCAGGCAGCTTGTTACAGTAACTGGATAGCTCAGGCTCATGCTGGGGTCCTTAAACCTGAGCAGCACCCATGCACTGAGGCCATGTCTATGCCACAAAATTAAGTTGACCTAACTTACATCGGCATACAGCCGCTGCAGTAATTACATCACTTGGGCGTGTCTACAGTTTGTATCCTCACCAGGAGAAACTTGTATCGATTGCATTTTTGGTGTGAGGCATTGTGGTATGGCTCCTGAAAGCCAGTAATAGTCAACATAAGCAACGCAGTGTTCACACTGACACTCTTCGACCTATCTACATCAACCTTGACTCTACACCGCTCAAGGAAGTGGAGCAGTTACGTTGGCGGGAGTGAAATTTAAGCGTAGACATGTCCAGAGTTAGGTGGACATAAGCTGCCTTGTGTCAACCTAACTCTGTAGTATAGACCAGACTTGAGAGTCTAAGCCCTACCCTCGGCAGTTTTCAGAGAATGCGCCTTGGGCACGTTCCCTGCATTCTTCAGGGGCTCCTTTTGAAAGTTTTGCCCTAAGCCCAAATGTCTAGTTTAAGAATGATATTTTAAAGTGCTCTAAAATCCACATTCAGACTCTGATTTTACTTTAGATGTATTGTCAAAGAAATTAGCATTTAACAGAGGGAAGATGAAAGACTCTAGTAAGCAGTTAAGGTCATGTAATTCCTGAATTTCTTGAATAATGGAACTGAGTGTGATCAAAGGCAAGCAAGTCCTTGAGTTATTTGATCAAGGGTTTCCTAATACTAAGTTCCCCCCTAACAAGAGCTTCTTGTAACATTTGCAGATTCTTATAACTTTTTTAGTGCAGACCTAAGGAATATGAAGGGTCATAGCAGTGAGGAGGGAAATGTGAGGGGGGTTGGAACAGTGCATGGGTGGGTGAGTTGGGCCAATACAAGGGAGGGGACTCTGTCCCTTTGCCAATCTTCATCCCTTTAGGTCTGTGCTCTGGCACAGATTGTTAGGGGCCAGCACAGCCCTGGACAACATCTTGTATTAGTGTTAGGGGTCACTCAACCATTGATTTTGAAAAACCAGTTTGATGACTAAAGTTTTGATGAAGAACTGGGTTTCCAAAAGGGTAGTTTTTCTATGATCCCTCAACAAATAAGGGTCATCCTCAAAAGGACCTTTGGTTTCTGGGAGCTCAGTTCCCCTGAGAGCAGAACCAAAAGGGGGAAAGTTGAGCATTTTCACCTCCAGTAACATATTTGGTAGGGGAAGGGAAGTGGAGCCATCTATGCCCTCCCCCGCAACCCCCACCCCCCATTTCCCATAATTCCTCCCTATGTTGCTCCATCAGGCCCAGGGCGAGGACTCAGGGGCTCCGCTTCCCTCCACTACCCCCTGGTCAGGGGTGGAGTCCAGAACTCCTCTCCTTCTCCATGCTGCCTCCAGCAGAGGGAAAGGTCTCCATGCTCACGCTTCCCCACAATGCTGCTGCTGCTGCTTCTAGGAGGAAAGGGGAGGTCAGAGCAGTGCAGAAGAGTGGGAAGGAAAGGAGGGGGTCAGAGTTGTGCAATGAGGAAGTAGGGAGGCTTTAGCTGTGCCCCACAAACCTATCCATATCCATATGCTCCATTTCTGTCCCGCCTTCAAAACATGCCCCTCACCTTGCTGTGACCAACCAAGCTGAGGAGCTGGGAATGAGCATGTTCAGTGCATGGCACAGGCATACAATGCCAATGCCACGGTGAGGAGCTAGGAATAGGCATGATCAATTCACGGCACAGTGCACAGCGCTGAGATCATAGTTGAGAACTGAGAACAGGCATGCTCGGAGCAGGCACCAGGCACACAGTGTAGAGACTGTGGTGAGCAGCTGAGAACAGGCATACTCTTGGCATGGCTCAGGCCCACTAGTGCTGAAACCACGAGTGGGGGACAAAAACACCCACTGAGGGCTTGTCTACACTGCCAATTGAAAGACAAAACTTTTTTTTAAGCACCTGTCCCACTCCCGGAAAGACAAAAGTTTTGCCACAGCAAGTGGCAGTGTAAATGGCTCATTGTCGGCTTGTAGGGGGTGGAAGTATTTTGTCTGCAAAAGTGCCATGTTGCTAAAAGCTGTGTAATGTAAACAAAGCCTGTGATAAATGGAGCAGTTTGCCCCTCTCAGAGCTGTTGTTTCAGGCTGTGTTAATCTCCATGGAGTGCTCTAGTTCAGCTGAGAACATCTCATTGAGATGAATGGGCCACTTCACACCTCTCTGAGCCTGCTAGGATGTGTAAAATGCCTTCTGCACACACCAGGCCCAGATTGTGGGGAGGGACTTTGCATCTCCATTCTCCTACCCTTTCTTGCAACCAGCTTGTGCATGCACACACTCACAGCCTCACCACCTTCCCACAGCCCCTCCAAGTTTACCAGGGGCATGAAGAGACAAGAAGGGGGGATGAAACTGGGGCAGTGGCTGGAGCAGCAGAGGGGGAGCTGGTGGGGGTGGTCAGAGCAATGGGCATGATGGAGGGAAGGTTAGAGAAACTAGAGCAGTGTTAGAGCGGTAGGGGAGTCTGAGCAGTGAGGGGGAACATGGGAGGTCAGAGCAGTCTAAGGCAGAGTGGGGTGGACAGGAGGTTCTCAGTGCTGTGCAGTGTAGGATGCTGGGAGGTGGCATGGATCTTTGTATTTGGTACTGTTCAGAGGTTAGAGGAGTGTATTACTAGCAGTTGTAGGATAACCACAGCACCTAGGAATTCTAATCATGGCCCAGGACCCCACTGAGCTAGGCACTGTACAAACTCAGAACAAAAAGACAGCCCCTGCCCCAGGGAGCTCACAAGCTAAGTATAAGACAAGAGACAACAGATGGATACAGACAGGCCAACAGGGGAATACAAAAAATCCAAAGATAATATTAATCAGCATGAGGCAATGGTCTCAGCACACCAGTGGCTGAACTCAACATCCTAGGAGACATCACAGGGAAGAAGGAGGATCCTGGGAACTACAGGCCAGTCAGCCTCACCTCAGTCCCTGGAAAAATCATGGAGCAGGTCCTCAAGGAATCAATTCTGAAGCACTTAGAGGAGACGAAAGTGATCAGGAACAGTCAGCATGGATTCACCAAGGGCAAGTCATGCCTGACTAATCTAATTGCCTTCTATGACAAGATAACTGGCTCTGTGGATGAGGGGAAAGCGGTGGACGTGTTGTTCTTTGACTTTAGCAAAGCTTTTGACACGGTCTCCCACAGTATTCTTGAGGGAAGTTAAAGAAGTATGGGCTGGATGAATGGACTATAAGGTGGATAGAAAGCTGGCTAGATAGTCGGGCTCAACAGGTAGTGATCAATGGCTCCATGACTAGTTGGCAGCCGGTATCAAGCGAAGTGCCCCAAGGGTCAGTCCTGGGGCTGGTCTTGTTCAATATCTTCATTAACGTTCTGGAGGATAGCGTGAACTGCACCCTCAGCAAGTTTGCAGATGACACTAAACTGGGAGGAGTGGTAGATATGCTGGAGGGTAGGGATAGGATACAGACGGACCAAGACAAATTAGAGGATTGGGCCAAAAGAAATCTGATGAGGTTCAACAAGGACAAGTGCAGAGTCCTGCACTTAGGACGGAAGAATCCCATGCACTGCTACAGACTAGGGACCGAATGGCTCGGCAGCAGTTCCGTGGAAAAGGACCTAGGGGTTACAGTGGACAAGAAGCTGGATATGAGTCAACAGTGTGCCCTTGTTGCCAAGAAGGCCAATGGCATTTTGGAATGTATAAGTAGGGGCATTGCCAGCAGATCGAGGGACATGATCGTTCCCATCTATTCGACATTGGTGAGGCCTCATCTGGAGTACTGTGTCCAGTTTTGGGCCCCACACTACAAGAAGGATGTGGAAAAACTGGAAAACATCCAGCGGAGGGCAACAAAAATGATTAGGGGACTGGAACACATGACTTATGAGGAGAGGCTGAGGGAACTGGGATTGTTTAGTCTGCGGAAGAGAAAAATGAGGGGGGATTTGATAGCTGCTTTCAACTACCTGAAAGGGGGTTCCAAAGAGGGTGGATCTAGACTGTTCTCAGTGGTAGCAGATGACAGAACAAGGAGTAATGGTCTCAAGTTGCAGTGGGGGAGGTTTTGGTTGGATATTAGGAAAAACTTTTTCACTAGGAGGGTGGTGAAACACTGGAATGCGTTACCTAGGGAGGTGGTGGAATCTTCTTCCTTAGAAGTTTTTAAGGTCAGGATTGACAAAGCCCTGGCTGGGATGATTTAGTTGGGGATTGGTCCTGCTTTGAGCAGGGGGTTGGACTAGATGACCTCCTAAGGTCCCTTCCAACCCTGATATTCTATGACCCTGTAACAAGCAGGCAAGGTCTGTGTATTCAGACCTACTCCTGCTACCTTCCTGGGCTTCTTCCTACCTCAGTCTGTCCACAGGCCTTTTCCATAGTTCCTACCTGTATTTTTCCTCAAGCTTTGTAGCCTCTCTTGGTTCATGCTTCTTTCAGGGCTTCCCCTACAATCTCTCAACAAATCCCAAATGAAAATACAAACAAACCACTCTGCCCTCCTCAGACTTGAATTTTCATCCCTCTTAGATTTCCCGTGTTCCTCACTTGAAAGCCTCCCAGGGTTTTCCTCCCTGGAGGACCAGATCCTTCCCTTCTAACAAGGCCAGAGCTTTCTGCACCACAGCACCTGCTCCATGTCTCTCCCTACCTCTTGCCTCAGAGTTCTCTAGTCAGGGGAGAATCCCAAGGCCAACTCTTCTCCTAGGCTTCCTCTTCCCTCCACTGCCCTAATGTTCATCCTGGCCCTGAAGGTCTCTCACCTGCCCAGAGAGAAGCTACAGTGTTCTTTCTCTCCATCCATGCTACCTTCCTTCTGCTCTAGGCTTCCTCTCTATACGGTAAGCACCCAGCTCCTTACCCAGCTGGGACTTATCTTTCATTGGGCCTGGTCCCCTCTCCAGGTGCAGCCAGGTGTCCTAATTGAGCTCTCCAGTGAACTTTTTCAGAGCCATTGGGGCGTATACTCCCCATCGCTCACACCTCCCTCTCTGAGACACAGTTCTTCAGTAGGAACAGGAGACAGCTAAATAAAACCAACGAGGGCATTGAATCTCTGTTTCTTTAGGAATCCCAAATGACCGAGAGTGCTCATGTGCTGCCTGCAAAGTAGTTCATGCCTGCTTAGTCACTGACAGCGGAAAACAGTAGCAAACCAAGGCTCCAGGTCACAGCTCCACTTCAGGGCTCAGCAGGCCACCAGGGTTGCCAGGTGTCCAGTTTTTGGCACTGACCGGGCTGTTAAAAGTCCGGTTGGCAGCACAGCAGGCTAAGGCAGGCTCCCTTCCTGCCATGGCTCCGCACGGCTCCTGGAAGCAGCAGCATGTCCCACCTCTGGCTCCTACATGAAGGGGCAGCCAGGGGGTTCCGCGCACTGCCCCCGCCCCAAGCGCCAGCTCAGTAGCTCCCAATTGCCAGGAACCATGGCCAATGAGAGCTGCAGGGGCAGTGCCTGTGGTTGGGTCAGTGCGCAGAGCCGCCTGGCCGAGCCAGCGCGTAGGAGCCAGAGGAGGGATATGCCGCTGCTTCTGGGAGCTGCCTGAGGTAAGTGCCAGCCGGACACTGAATCCTTTACCCCTTCCCACAGCCCTGATCCCACGCCCCCCCACACTCTCCAAACCCCTTGATCCCAGCCCAGAGCACCCTCCTGCGCCCCAAATCCCTCATCCCCAGGTCTACCCCAGAGCCCGCACTCCCAGCTAGAGCCTTCACACCACCCCCACGCCACAACTCCCTGTCCCTGCCCTGATCCCGCTCCTGCCCTCCAAACCCCTTGGTTCCAGCCCGGAGCACCCTCCTACGCCCCAAACCCCTCATCTCCAGCCCCATCTCAGAGCCTGCACTCCCAGCTGGAGCCCTCACCCCCCCCCACCCCAACCCCCAGCCTGGAGCCCCCTCCTCCACCCCAAATCCCTCATCTCTGGCCCCACACCAGAGCCCGCAACTTCAGCTGGAGCCCTCCTCCTCCCCCTCGCACCCCAACCCCCTGTTCCAGCCCAGAGTCCCCTCCTGCACCCTGAACCCCTCATTTCTGGCCCCACCCTGGAACCCGCACCCCCAGCCCAGAGCCCATACCCCCTCCCACACCTCAGTCCCCTCCCATACTCCAAACACCTCAGATCCATCCCCCAGCCTGGAGCCCCCTCCTGCATCTCAAACCCCTCATCCCTGGCCCCACCATAGAGCCCACACCCCCAGCCGCTGCCCTCACCGCCTCCTGCACCCCAACCCTTTGAGCCATCCCAGTGAAAATGAGCGAGTGAGTGAGGGTGGAGAGAGCAAGCAACAGAGGGAGGGAAGATGGAGTGAACAGGGGGCGGGGCCTCAGAGGAGAGGCAGGGCAGGGGACAGGGCAAAGGCTTTCTGTTTTTTAGTAGAAAGTTGGCAACCCTACAGGCCACTGCAGGAGCAGTTTGATAAACAAGATATGGCTGTGTGATCAGAAAGCCATTTGGGTTCTGAGATAATGACAGGTGTCCAATAGAGTGAGAATAGTTGTCTCATCTGCCAGGGGCTCAGGTCATCTGAGCCCACCCTCCATCCTAGGTATCTCCATTGTGTGCTTTCTTGACTAGCAGTGTTAATCTGTGGTTGTATTTTGGCTGATATTATGATTTATTTGCATGTAATTTCCTTCCCCAAAACGGGGTGGGGAACTTAGCAGTAGCCACTGGAGGTGGGTACTGACCCGTCATGTGATGGGGCAGAGCCCTTTAACCCTTGCCTATGTCAGATGCTTCAGCCTGACAATAAAGACCAGACTCTTCCTAGCACCCTTGTGTGTCACACCTTTATTATAGGTTTCAGAGTAGCAGCCGTGTTAGTCTGTATTCGCAAAAAGAAAAGGAGTACTTGTGGCACCTTAGAGACTAACAAATTTATTTGAGCTTAAGCTTTCGTGAGCTACAGCTCACTTCATCACTTTTGATTCTAGATCAACCCCAGCCTCGCATTCTGGCAATGGTCCCTTTGAACACCCAAAACCATCTGTCTCTGAGTCAGCAAATGGCCAGTCACATTATGCACAGACCATCCCCTTTCTCCTGTGCTGTCCAGAGTTTCCTGCGCTTGCTCATGGCTGCAGAAGACTGTCAAATAGCTGAACTGGCCCCAGAAACCCATTATCTTCCAAGATGTCCTGATTCATCTGGATATATTCCAGGGAGCATGTGGGTCATTCACTGGAATTTTACCCTGTTGAGACAGATGGACATGTGAGTAGAGCCAGGTGTACTCAACAAATTAATTACTGGGGAAATCCATGCACGACACAAGCTGGAAGAGTCTGCTACAGTCAGCCAGCCTGAGAATGTACCTATGCTCAACGGTCAAATTAGACTGAAATGAGGCGGGGGGAAGCTCTTGCTACACCATCAAGGAGGAGGGGAGTTCCTGGGATATGCTGCACCCACAAGCCAGGGAGAGGAGGGGGGTTCCTTCTCCTTTAAGCTGACCTCATTCCCCGCCCGTCCCATTCCACCCCCTGCCCATGCTGGCTCTTGGGATGGAGGAACTTCAGCAGTTGGAGGAATCCATAGTGGAGCTTATGCCTGAGCCCCTGAATGTGGCTGTGTCTGCTTTATAGATTAAAGGTGCTGGGAACGTTCAGGAGGAAGTGAGGGTGAATTGTTCAATCTCGCACACCCCTGATCTCAGAATTCTTGTGTGAGTACTGAACGGATGGGGCTTCCCACAGTGGGAAGGTCTGGAAAGCCACCAGGGAAATGGTAGGTGGCATCCCAGTTGGCAGGATGTGTGAATTCCTCTCCTGGGTGTTCTAGGAGTAGGTCTGCCCTGCAATTAAAAACCTGCAGCTGACCCATGCCAGCTGACTCAGGTTTGCAGGGCTCAGGCGGCGGAGCTGTTGAATTGCCGTGTGGACTTACAGGCTCTGGCTGGAGCCTAGACTCCTGCAAGGAGCGAGGGTCCCAGAGCTCAGACTGCAGCCCCAGCCTGACTGTCTATACTGAGCTTAACCAGCCCCTCAGCCCGAGCCTGAGTCAGCTGGCACGGGCCAGCCCCGGGTGTCTAATTGCAAGGGAGACATACCCTAGGTTACCTCACTTCAGCTGTGTTACTGACTCTGCTAACGGCTCTCAGGGGTGAGACTGAGGTGTCGCTGAAGATAGTAGGGTCACCCTTGATTTTAAGGTGCCTTTTATACATGGCTTGTCAAGGGTTAATAAACAATTAATAAGGTTTTTAAGCATGTCACACAGAGGAACAGTATATGTAAGAGCGGATTCTAAGCACATCAGCTAGAGTAGGGTCTAGCAACCTATTGACCCCTGTGAATCTATAACCATTTATTAACCATTCATTAACCCTTTATTAACTATTTACAAATGGAATGTCATAGAAAGCGTGGCCAAAATGGTTATGCACGCGGGAGTAAAGGAAAACAATACAGGTACATATGCTGGTGGGGAAAAATCAGGAGGAACTCTATAGCAGGTGCTGGTGTATGTATCTGCTCTTCTCATTAGGATTGGAGTTCAGTTTGCTGTTATTTATGCTGAGAGCTAAGGCTCCAGGCTGTTTAGGATGTGAATGGGGGGGATGGAGAGCTGGATTCAGAGGTTGTTGTGCCTTTTAGTGGGGCTGCTATTCATGGACTGGAGCATTAAGATTGCTTCGTTCTGTGCAATTTCCCTTCTTTTTATTATTTCCGACACACAGCAAATAAATAAAACTGAATTATGCCCCGAGTATCTTCTCCAGCCTGATTCCTTTTGGCAGGAGTATCCAATGGAGTGTGGGGCAACGGGCACCTCCTTGCACACTAATTTTCCACTGCGGCGAGCAGTCTGTGACAGACGTCAGCTTAGATTAGCGTTCAGCCCTCACCACTTCCCCCTCCTTGGCCCAGTCTCTGCAGCGGCCCTCGGCAGGGAGGGCAGAGGTGAGGAGAGGGGAGATGAAGCTGAATGTGCTTTTGCTCTCTATGTTCCCTGCGGGCTCCATGCTGGTGCAGGTGTGGTTTCTAAAGGGTAAGGAGTTCCACAACATGGCAAGTAGCCCTAGCCTTTACTTCTCCATGCGGCTGTGGGAACTAACTGTAGGTTCAGGCGAGCACAGCAAGGAGCAGAGTGTTCCAGCCACAGGCCTGCTCTGCTCCAGAGAGCTCTCTACAGCAAACGGGGATGTCCTGAGCACGCTGTGCAGCGCTGAGGAGGAGGCTACGAAACAGACGCTGGTCTCAGAAAGAGGAGACAGGAACAGCCAAACCATTTAATCAAGGCTAAGGAGTCTCGAGCTGGCGGCAAAGCTCCTCCATGCCCCTGGCTCTGTGGGAGTAGGCAGCCCCCAGCAATCCCCGACAGCCTTTGCCCACTCTCTTTAAGTGCCTGGAGTCACACTGATCTTTCTGTCTCTTTTAGGGCTTTACCTTCTTTTCTCTAAGTTGGCAGAAGCCCCGATGGGACTTGCTGCAGCTCTGCAAGGTAGCAGGAACATGGGCCCAGCACTGCCATCCCCCAGTGTTCAGAAATGGTTAGTCAGGCCCCCAGCCAGACCGTGAGATTTTTGAAAAATGATACGTTTTGGGGTCTGTTTATTCACTGTCTGAGTTCAGAGCCTTTTGGGTGCCCTCGGGTCACATTTCCAAGCTCTCCTCCACAACCGCAAGGGCTAGAAATCTACTTCTCAAAGGAAAGCTGAGGTTTCCTTGTACATCTCTGATTCCAGGAGCGGGGGTGTCACGACAGATACTACATATCGCGAGCTGCAATAGAGTCACCAGAGTTGGCATCTGTGGACCTGATCCACAAGCATCACAGCTGGCCCATTTGTCCCAGGGCAGGGCAGTTCCTGGCAGTGCTCCCGTCCCAGGGCTCACCGCCTCTTCTCCCGGCTTAGTTCCTCCAGGCAGCAGACATTTTCTAAAGCCAAGGGGCATAGGAGCAGGTGCCTTGCTGGTTGCAGGTTCACTCTCAGCTGCTGGGGCCTGACTTCCACTGCTGGAAGGGGCAGCTCCTGCCCCATGTGGTCTCTGAGGGGTGGACAGCGGTGCCCTGGGGTTCCTCCTGCTGCTGGCTGAGCTAGCTGGGCAGCTCTTCTCTGCCTGCTTGCATCACCCACTGGACACAGGTGCAGTCTATTACTCGCATGGTGAGAGGCTGGTGGGACTCTCCTGTGGGAGGTGTTGCTGCATGGCCTCTTTCTGCCTTGCCCAATGGACCTGGCTGAGCTCGTGTCTGTTTGGGCAGCCCTAACTGTTGTGCTCTGGTGCATGCTGCTGCTGGAGATCTTTATACGGGGAGATCATGGCAGGTGTCACAAGGGAGAGGAGCAATAATGAGTATCCTGGTTTTACAGCAGCTGATGCCTGAATGATGGCCCTTAATTGGCTTCTCTGTGAGTAAATCCCTTTCCTCCAGCCCCTAGAGAGAGGGCACTGCCACAGGCAGAGCCTTCATGGTCTCTCCCAGCTGCAGGCTGTGGGCGAGGGGGGGAGGAACCGGAATGGAAGGGGGCAGGTGAGTATATTTCTGAGATCCTTTTTTTTGCTGCAGGAATAGAAAATTCACTCTGCCTCAGATAATTAGACAGTTCCTCTCTGAATTGCTGTGAAAGGAAAATATTGATTGTGCCGTCAAGGGAGGAGAAAGCATCGTTCCTGTTCTATTTCTGTGTCACTCTTTCTGAAATGAGGACAGCATGTTTGCTGAGGGTCTAGAGTGACTCAGGGAAGGGTGAGCTAGCGTCTTTCAGCTCGAGGGCAGTGGTGCCAATCCAGCCACAGGTCGGGGGGCCAGACTGGTGCAGGGAGTAGGAGACAGAGTTTTTCACTTTTAGATGACAATTTCTCATCCATCAGGGGCCTGGATGATTTAGGGGACTGGGAATAAGACAGTAACAAATCATGAATACCCTGCTTTTAGATAACACTTTTTCTCCAAGCACTTTACACGCCTGGGGCAGTGTTCGTGTTCCCATTATTGTCCATGACAACCCTGACAGATGGAGTGGGTAAGGCCAACATTGTGAAAAATGGCCCCTGATTTTGAGTGCCCTATTTCAGACATCTTGAGACGGGTTTTTTTTGAAGTGCTGTGCCTCCACAATCCAACTGAAGTCAACGGGGGCTGCTGGTGCTCAGTGCCTGTGAAAAATCAGGCCCCAGGTGTCTCACACTGGACACCCAAAATCAGTCACCACTTCTGAACTTTTGGTTGTTGGTAGCTGACTTGCACTAGGCTGCACAGTAAGTCAATGTCAGTGCTAGGAATAAAACCCAGCCTCCTCCCTCCCAGTCCCCTGCGTTAATCACTAAACCACGTGGATTCCCCTTGCTACAGAACCTGATAGGTCACCACTGTGAATATGGCCCAGGTCTGTAGTGATTCAAATTCCTAATCATCTGGCCACTGTTCAGTGGTTATGGGTAATGGGTGTGAGGGTCTAGTGGCAGATGGCTTCATCATAGTTGTCACCGACTTGCCCGTTTGCTGGCTCTCAGCTGAGAGGCCAAAGGATAGTGGACCTCTGGAGTCCGCACTCCTGCTCCCTGCCCTAGAAGAGGTCTCTGCAGGACAGCGGGGAGGCACTTGAGCCAAGGTGGTGCGAACAGGGAAGAACACACTGCTGCTGCCCCCAATGTTCCTGGTTCGGGGATAGAGATCTTCAGTTTCCAGGAATCCCATTCATTAAGGATCATTTGGTAGAAGCCAGTGTATTCTGTCCTGAATATTCTGCACTAGCCCCTCTCCTTGTGCTCCCTGCTTCCTCCTCCCGATGCTCTTCAGAGAACGGGAAGGAGAACTGAAATAGATCAAGCGCAGAACCAGCCCCTGCACCCTTTGTAACTATACAAAGCCCAGCATCCAGAGGCAGCTTCTGCTTCTCTCCATCTCAAATCATTCGCCAAGGGAGAAAGGCGCATGAAGAAAGGAAAAAAGGAAGCATGTGTTGACAGACTTGGCTCAGATGTGTCAGTAACTTAGATCTGTGTTGGACAAACCAGTGCATTTTCCTTTTATAACGTTCTGTTTCACTGCATCCTAAAAGGCAGCAGGGTACAAAGCGTAGCCCGGCTCTGATAAAAGAGCACTCCATCAGCCAGGACCGTCTCAGGAGGGAAGCACTTCCTAAGATTAAAACCTGCCAGGATGAGTTTGACTTGAAATTACAAAGTGAGATGAAGGGAAATAAAAGTGGGGAGATGGCACATTTTTCACTTTGAGCAAAAAAGGACAAACAAAAGAAACTTCAATGCAGCTAGCGACAAGAAGCACCAGACTGATGGGCCCCAGGTTATGGGAGCAAGGAGCTGATGGAAGGTCTGAGCCCCAGGGAGACTTTCAGGCCCAACAAGGAGAATTGTCCTCTTAAATCTATGCACATTTTATAACTGCCCACCAGATCTGAGCTTCTTGAGGAGAGAACAGGCAGCTGGTCCTATTTCTGCCTAACAGGGGGCAAAAGCCAGGGATTGCTTTTTACTCCCAACCTCATGGATGTAGTGACAGCACTGTCAGGTAAGGGTCAGGAAGCAAGTACATCTGTTTAGGTTAGATACCCACGTCCCTTTCATCATGCTATCTCTCTTCTTAGGCTTCTTCCCTGCCAGACTGCACAGTGCGTGTGACCCTGGGGGGTTACATCCTTGGGCTGCTAACGTAGATAGCTTATTAATATGAGAGCTTCAGACATGTGATCTGTCTGATAGATCCCTGCCCCAGAGAACTTCCAGTCTAACTCAATGACTCACCAACAAAGAGGGGAGGGGAAAAGGGATCTAAGATTTTGTAAAAGGCTTCAAAGATTCCTAACTGCCCCTTTTAGTGTTTCTTAATTTTAACCCTCACGTTCTCTCACTTTTTCTTATTGCCTACATTTTT
The DNA here is from genome assembly GCF_965152275.1 of Natator depressus. Classification (NCBI taxonomy): domain Eukaryota; kingdom Metazoa; phylum Chordata; order Testudines; family Cheloniidae; genus Natator; species Natator depressus. The sequence goes on from NC_134239.1 coordinate 88,735,707, forward strand.
AATGGGCTTTACTTTGTTTGGGTTAAACCTGGCCTGTTTCCATTGGCTTGTTGTTTATAGAGGCGTGCATGGTGTGAGTCTCCTGCTACTGTTCTCTCTCATGTGTAGATGTCAGAGCTCAACGTCCAGCTTCGTAACCAGAGGATGGTCTCTGTATCCAGGGAGGCTAGGTGGTGGAAAACTCCCTCCGGATGGAAGGTTGGGCACTCCTCCACCACAAGTTACTGTCTACAATGCTGCCCCCACAGTCACAGCATGGGGAGGAAATCAGGCCAAGCTGGGGCATAGTTGTGGCAACTCTGGATGAGCCAGAGAATAGCCTGCTGAGCCTGGTCTAGGAACTACACTCAAGTGGACAAAGGTGAAGATGCAGCAATAGGCTCCTGAATTTACTTAGGGCTTGTCTTTTGGACTGTGGAGGTGCGTGTGACTAGCAGAGCATACCAAAGTGCTGCGCTGTAACTCCCCTGCGTGGATGCTGTGGGCACGAACTGAAAGGTTCCTAGTGCACGGTAACATAGTCCTCGTCAGACAGGATTACATCCCTGCAGTTCACAGCCCCAGAGTCTGAATTGCAGGGCAATGCAGACAGAGGCTTTGTGTGTTTAGACGCTCTTTCCAAACTGATGCGTCTACTCTGTAAGGATGTAGTTTTCAGTTTCCTGGTGGTGCAGATCATCCAGGCATGGTGAAAGGCCAGTGGGGCTCTTGTCCAAGAGTGCGTTAGCTGTCTTAGCAAAGGGGTGTCAGGAGATCAGCTGTGGTGACAGAAGCGGGATTCCTCCCCCGAATATGAGCAGATCGATGAGTTAGCGCAGTGTAGGCAACTGTTGAGAAACTGGGATCCTAAATGGAAAAACCCAGCCAGTAAGCGAAAGATGGTATGTGCTTCATGCTGCAGGAAATCCCACTTCTGTGGAGTAACCATGATCCCAGGGCAGCGCCTGACAACATCCTGGTTCTAGCAAAGCACAGATGTTGCTGCATACACTGGTCAGTGAGTGCTCTGTTGGCTGGTTAATGCCAGAGGGTGTTAGTGGAGCACTGATCACACTGCTCCCTACTCTGCCCAAGGACTTGGGAATATCAAGGGTCTGATTTTCAGATGTACTCAGCACCCAAAAGCAAATTGTGGTCAATAGGAGCTGCAGGTGCTCAGCACTTCTGAACAGGAGGCCCTGGATCTATTAGGCCTTCTGCCTCGCTCCATAAAACAAACCCTAATCAGCACCTATGGGATTAATGCCGTCACTGTACACTTTGGAGCCACTACTGACAGAGCCCGGATTCAACTTGTCTGATAGAAATCAATCATTTATTTATACCGGGCCAGCCACATGCAAGCTACCTCTGAGGATACAGCCTCTGCCCCACAGCACTCAGGACTGGAGTAGCCAAAACCCAGCGACAGAGAGGAGAAGGAATGTGACTCAAAGTACAGGCCTTTGAAATACATTGTGCCCCCCTCCCCCTCAAAGTAGCTTTGGATAAATTGGGGGGAAGGCTGGTGTAGGTTTTAATGAGGTGACCAGTTCAGCACAGGGAGGACTAGAGTGCATAAGCATCACTGAAGAGCGGGTTTGCTTGGTCAAAGAGTTCTAGTAACACTAGGCCTGGGTCAGAGGGGGTTTGTGATGTAGCCAATGATTTTAATTTATTGTTCATTTATTGTGTGGTTATGATTAACTAACATGTTATGTCATATATACTCATTGTATGTTAAATAGAGTTAAATTGTAGGATTACAGAAGTATAAGCTTGATTAGGAGTTAGAAGGGATAATTATGAATTAGGCAGCTAAGTAAGTGGGGCTGAAACACAAGGCCTGTAGGCTGAGGCCTGCAAAGATTTTAGCATAGCTATTTTAGGCCCTGGAGATAAGAAATGCTTGACTTAAGTAAGGGACCAAAGAATGACCCTATGCCACAAGATTACAGGAAAAGATGGTACCCAAGGGTGATATTGCAAAAAACGAACAGTAAAAGTAAATTTTTGCTTACAAGATGCCTAGCAGTCACATTTTTCTAACATATGCCGTCACCACAGAGTGCACTGCGTGTATAAATGCTCATGAGGTATCGTCAGAAATTACATTATAAAAAGGCGCGGGGGGAATTGAGCTCACTATGGGAAACTCCAGCAGGAACCATTCCTTAGTGATGATCAATCCATGAGAGACCTACCAGAGCCTAACACTATCGTTAAGGGTGTGAGTATAACTATATTTGTAACTTGTGCATAGGTCTGTATAGAATTTCTATATGCTTGGGTAATCAGAACTTTAATTGTAACTTTAATAAAACTTGTAAAACAGTCTAGGCCTTGTACTTGTGAATGTCTGTGTGGTCACTACCCTTGGTCTTTATGGGCTCCTAGAAACTCTAAATCTGAAGCAAGTGGCAGAGGTGACTTCCACTCTGTTAAGCTTGAAACTGTAGCCCTGAGCCAAACCCACAGTGGTATAATACCACATTACAAAATTCACTTTAAATAACGTAAAAGCCTACAGTGACTAACGGCGGGGGGGAGTTGATTCTCCTCCTAACAATGTAGGTGGGATGGGAAGAGAGAGACTTTCTGTTCCCCTCTGAACCTGGGCCCAGAGCAGGTCACCACCAGCCCCCTTCTCAGTCCCCAGTGGAGGTAAGGAAAAGAGATCCTTATGGCTAGGCAGGGAGCAGAGGCGGAAGGGGTGGCAGGAAGGAGCAGAGTGGAGGGGATGGGCAGTGAGGGGAGTGGGAGGAAAGAGCAGAGGGGATGAGGGCAGGATTGGCCGGTGATGATCCTTTTCTTTTAGAGCCTCAAACAGAAATTTAATTTTAAAGTATTTTGTAGTTTGTAAAAACTCCTGGAGCTGCTTTTTAACCAGTTGATTTCTTGGCTTTTTGCGTCCCTTCCCTTTGCTCCCAGGCATGCAGCAGACTGTGAGTCTATAATAAATTACTCTGAGGCAGCCGCCATGCTGATTCTATGGATTTCAATTCCCCCAAGTTTCCCTTTAGGCTACTTCTAACTAATAGCTTCCTTTCCGTAACATCCCAGCCAGGGGATGTTCTTGCACCATCTACCCCTTATGGTATCACCAGAGACCCCACTTATGAGCAGAAAACACTTTTTAATTTTGTCAGCCCTTTCAGGTCAAGTTCTTCTCCTTATAGCTTAAATTAAAAAGACAAAGAGATGAGTTTCAATTTACTATGTTTTGTTACACAGTGTGTCACATATTCCCCAGTGAGTGCTAGTCATTAAAGAGCCTGGGCAAGTGAGTTTGAGGTGGGCCCTCGCAGTTCTGGTGGAGCCCAACCGGATCTTATTTCTAGTTCAACGGATAGTAACCTAAGTTCTGCGTTTGACGCTCATCCCCGTGACTGGCAATGAAGGGACGCAGGCTGAGGTATCTCAGTGCATCACTCCAGGAGGTGCCACCAAGTACAGCTGAGGAGCAGAAGGAACTTGGAGCCAGACAGTCTGTAGGGAGCTGAAGGGCTAAACCATAGGAAGCTTGGTGAGACTGAGCATGTGAGGAGATGCTCCCTGAACAAGCAGGAGCCTGAAGAGCAATTTCCAAGTGCAGGGAGGTGTGGAGCAGAGGCCGCAGGGGCTCTTGATAGCAAGGCTGACGTATCGCTCACAGCTCAGGGGAGTGGAGGGTGTGGAAAGCCGGACTATTCCAGTCAGGCCCCTCAGGCTGACCAATAGGCTCCTGAGGACAGATATTGGGTAGCATTTTCAAAACTCACCTAAGGGACTCAGGAACCTGAGAACCAGTGATTTTTTTAGTAAGCAGAAGTGAATTTTCATTGGGACTCTCATAAAATCCTAGAAGATGCAGGGCTGGAAGGCACCTCAAGAGGCTGAGAAAACTCTGGCTCTTGTTCTCAGTGTTCTGCACCGAGATACTCAGGGCAGACACACGGGCTGAGACCCTCTCCCTCCCAAGCCTCCTCAGTAGACGCTCACCCCAACCCCTTCCCTCCCAGGAGATATAGAAGAGGGTCCCTAGTGGGCAGAGAACTCCACCTCCCCAGGGAGCCATTGCTGCTGCTGCCCGCCCCATGCAGTGTCAGAGTGAGATGTGTGAGTGGCAGCCCAGCAGGGGAGAGGAGGCATGGTGGCAAGGAAGGCCAGGGTGGCAGAGGGCTCCTATCATGAGGGAGACTGCAGGACCCTAGCCAAACGCTCCTCTCAGTGGCCACACACTGTCCCACCTTCTCACCACATTCGCCTCCCCAGAGACCTGGGAATTAGCCAATCCCAGCTGCCAGCCACCTGGAGCATAGCTGGTTTCCTAGTTTAAGTCGGGGGATGGTCCTGCTATTGTGGGGAACTTTCCTGGCTTATGCATTACCCCGGTGAAATTACTAGCGAAAGGATCTGAGTCCTCGCTCCCACTCCCTTTACCCAGAGGCCTGCCTGACCTCGAGAGCCCCCCTTCCCTCGCTCTCCGCAGCTGCTCACCGCACTTTGCTCGCATGTCGCTCAGGGCACAGCGGGCGTCTGCTCCCCAGCACTGGGCCCGCAGCTCCCCACTGTAGCTCAGCTCTGGCTCGCTGTCGGCGTGACTCCAGCTCCCGGCTCTGGGCTGCTCTAGCTGCAGCTCCATTCTGCCCTCTGGGCTGCTTCTCTGGCCCCTCTGTTTCTGGCTACTGCCGCTTTCTCCTTAGCTCTGCCTTACTCTGGATCCCGGACTCCTGACTCACTCATTGGCGTGCCTGCCCTGTCAGTCAGACTGACCTGGGGATCTCTGTCCTCTCTCCATTGGTCCCAGGAACTGTCTCAGGATCTTGATTTCTCATCAGCCCTTTCCCTTTCTTTTGGTACTGGGAGTGGGACAACCAAAAAACCTCACTACGTTTCAGTAATGGGCCAAAAGTCCCCTTACAGTAGGCATCACTGAGACAGAGGCTCATGTGGGGCCTTGGGAAGCTGTTAGTATAAAATGCAGATTTGCTTAAACAAGACAGAGTGAAGCAGCATCTGGTACCTGCGGTCTGGGATGTCCAGGGGCAGTAATGCCAGTGCCTCAAAGCCAGGGTTTAGCTGTGTCTGCAGGGAGCCGCAGGCACCCAGGGTGTCAGTCACATCAATTAACAATGACACCAGCCGCAGCGCGGGGCCTTCCTCTGGCCAAAGATTCCCAGCTTTCGTTCCTTTGTGCTGCACCACAGTCACTCCTACACAAGAGCAGCCTGTGAGCGAGCCCAAGAGGGGAGCCCGGTGGCTCAGACAGAAGGGTACACACTTAGCATTGCCAGCCTGCAGGCAGCATCTCGGCACATGCAGACTGTTGTGTGAGAGGAGCGCGCGGGCAGGGAGCAGCGTTAGCTGTGTATTTCATAGCAGTCTGGGAACAGACTCCCCTGACTGTGATTGCATTCTGCAAGCGACTAGCCCTGTAGTTGTGACTAATAGATGTTGTGGCCATTGGAGCAGTCATTAGTAGAAAGTGTGAATCCAAGGCATGGTAACTCAGGGGGACTCAACACCGGAGACCAATATAACCCAACCAAGAACATCAATTGAAAAGAAACCCCCAGCTTGAGAGAGGCAGCAGTTATGCAAGGCTGTGTCTCCAGGTGAAGACATTAGTTGGTTAATTTAATCTTGGATAACCCTGATTAAGATGAGGCCAGGTTGTATCTGCTTCCAGACTCAGCTTTCAGAGAGTTTTTGGAGAAAACAGCAAGGATCTGGTTGGTCACTTTTCACTTGTTGTGAGGAAAGAATGTCATGGGACTGGGAGACACGGCCCTGAGCATGCAGAGATAGCTGGTGCTGCTTTACATTTCCTGGTTGTAACGCTATTCAATCTTCTGGGATTGCTCGTGGGCAAGTCAGAAAGCATCGCACTTCACACCAGCCAACAGTGTCAAAGCATGTGAGAAACATACCTTTTAATTAAGCCTTATGATGCCTCAGTCAGGGCGGTAAATGTTGTCCTTGAATCTCTCTACTGGCTCCCCATTTTCTACTTCATCAAATTCTACCTTCTTGTCCTCATCCTTTGACCAGCAGACACTTCCCCAGAATTTTCATCCAGATACTGCCCCCTCTATGCTGCAACCACATCAGATTTGCAGTATCATGTACCCTAGGATCCTGGCTCCTGATGTCCTGGATCAGGCCACTGGTCAATCCTGGGCCCAGTATTCCAGCTCCTGCTGTAAGGGATGCATGGCAGTGTGTTCCCTGGGCTTATTTAGATGGTAAGCTCTTTGGGCCAGGGACTGTCTTGTACTATATGCTGGTACACAATGTAAGGTCCAAATCTCTGGTGAGGCCTCTAGGTACCACTGCAGCACAAATAATGTAACACATCAGACCCTTAGACTATTGCTTCTATCTACTGGACAGTAGCTGATGGGACCCTCCCACCCATAATGCTGCTGGTCACTTGTGCCTTGCTATGGCTGGGAGGGGGAGTCCTTATTACCTCCTTGGGGGCTAGCTGATGGGCTGAGATTTCATTATACTTCTTTTAGTTTGCACAGCTTCAGAAGTGATTATTGGCCACCAAATTATCCTCTCTTTAAATCCAGCCATGATTTCTGGCATGATGACCCATGGAGCACTGACTCCCCCATGTTAACTAGATGCCCATTTCCCTCTCTTTGTTTCCCATTTACTTTCTTTCACTATGATTCAAGTGACCCTACTCCTTGAGTTATGAATAGGTCAAACTGGTAAGATTTTACCTAATGGTAAAAAAGGAACCGAAAACCTTGGAACTGCTCTAACTCGCATCTCTTTTATTCAAGTCCTGCCAGGCCTTGAATCATTTTTGTTGGCTTCTCTGACCTTTTCTAGCCTCTCCAGGGGACCTGTTACTAACTCCACAGAAAGGTTCACTGTTATTCAAGATCTTTATATTTTTTCTCTCTCTTTTGAGCATCTTTGCTTTTTAAATATCTACTGGGCACTGGGCAAACTGAACTCCATGGGGACTCCTGAGTCTTTCCCCTAAGAAGCTACTATGAATTCAGAGGCTCTAAGTTTAGGTTCTTTTCCCCAAAGTGTATTTCTTTGCAGTGATCTAAATTAACTATAATCTTCCATTGTGTTGCCCAGCCACTGCCTGGATTACATCCTCCAGACTCCCTCACAAGCATCCTGGGGTTTTACTGATCTAAATAGCATTGTGCCATTTGCACAGTGCATCCCCCCCCACCCCCATTCTGTCCACATCCAACTCATCAAGGATACATTCCTGTTTCCGTCTCTTTTATTAACTCTTTCATGTTATAAAATATAATGGGACCTTCAGAGAAGCTTCTGAACAGGTCTCTTCTCTTGTATGTTTCCTTCTTTTATGGCTCAAGTACAATAGAAATTTCAGATATAAACATGCTGCTTTAGAATGTAATGTACATATGAACAATACATGGATCAAGGAACATGCTGAGTCTCTTACAAAACATGCTATAGTGTGCACAGAAACCCCATGGAGGGGAGGGGTGAGTTGGGAGCCTGCCTAGGCCCCATCAGGGTGAGGCATGGGGAGGCAAGGAAAGAAGTGCGGGGAGGACTGCCCAAGGTGAGGAGGGTTTAAGATGTGGCATCTGAGGCCCGGAGTGGAGCTCAGGTTGAAGCAGAAAGTGTCTTTTTACGGTAAGCTCTTTGGGGAAAAGACCTTGCCTCTACATCCATCTGTGAAGCACCTAGCGTGTTGTTGGCACTATACACATAAGCAATAGGCTGTAAGCAGGGCTAAGGGGCACTGGCATTTCCAACGTGGGTCCCGTCCAGCACAGAGCCCTGCACAGACACCTCTTCCCACCCTCCACCTGGGGTTTTGGCTCCACTGCTTGTCATTTAGTCTCCAAACCTGGAACATATATTTTCTCATTCTCTAGCTTCTGTTCAGTAACAAACAGTATTTTTGGCTGGAGGTTATACACAAAGCTGAGTTAAGAGGGTTTTTTGTTTACCTCCTTATTTGTCTGTGACCAGCATGAATGGGATCAGGCCAATTCTGGCGAGGGGGTTGTTATTTACCTGGAAGTAGGTGCATTGGGGCAGAACAAGATCTTTTCTTCTGGGTGTTGCCCTAAATGGCAGTACCTGGAGTGTTTCATTGCTCACTGATAAAGCTAAAGGTGAGGTACCTAACCTAGGGGCTAGCACTCCGGCCTAGGGTTCTATGGCCCCTGAGGCCCCTGACCTCAGTGACCTTGGGTAAATCATGTCAGCGCTCAGTGCCTCCGTTTCACACACAGCCTTTGTCTGTTTTGGCTCCTGAGACTAAGTTCTTTGGAGCCGGATCTCTTACACTGTGTCTTTACAGAACCTAGCACAACAGCATCCCCATCTCAGTTGGGCCACTAGGTGCTACTGTGACGACGATAATGCCCAAGAATTGTGAGGCTTTTCCCAACCAGCTTCTACACATGAAATTATGACACACAATTACCAGCCCAAATGACCTTCCATCGTCTTGTTCAGAATGGATGTATGACTCAAGAGCTAGGTCTGAATCACCAAGGGCTGAGCCACGGATTGGTAAATGAGACTAGGGTAAAGCCTGGTGGTAGAGCTGTTAGCTGAGGTTCTGAAGACTGAGTCCCAGAGCTCTCTCTTTATTCAGGGCTGCACTGTGTCCTCCTAGTTTGTGGCAATTAAAGGGACAGTTGCCAGCCTATGGCCCTAAAACTGAAGTGTTCTCCCCACAGCAGGACCCCTGAGCAATCTCTCTTGCAATCAGCCTATGAGCCCTCTCTCCTAAAAGGAAGAGCAGCCAATGAATTAATTGCCCACTGCCCTCTTCCCCATATGCCTCAAAATCAGACTAGGTCTGTGATACACTAGGTGGTGGGATTCACAGTGCAGGACATGTTGTTTTGAAAACTCTAAGTGGCTGCACCAGGCCTTGCAGATGAACTAAAAATATCTCTTCAACATTCTTCCTTAAGTGAAACATGCTCCTCCTAGCCTCAGAATCCAGGACTTTCAGCCTGTGCTGAATTCTTTACTAGTGGGATGTTGTTAGCCAGTTGTCCAAGGTGTAAAGGAGAATGGAGTCTATTGTTCATGTAAAAGGGAAAGAGCCTGTATAGCGCATCCAAGCCTGGATCCCTCCACTCATGGAGCTGCTCAGTGGCCCTTGCAAGCGTTCTGTCCTATGCTCCACACAAAAGCATGAATTCCACTAGCACTGGCCTTTGGGTGTAGAGTGCTGAGCTTTGGCATCAAGGTCTCTGCTATACATGGCCGCTTTTGGATAGATAAGCAATCAGTGCTACAATCACACCAATATAGATCCCTGTGCCGATGGTGATGGAGAGCGCAGCAAAGAAGAGGGCCCTCCGGGAGGCCGAACTTGCCATATGGAAGTCCCCCTTGGAGACAGCCTTACTGGTCTGGAAAGAGAAGACAATGTGTAAGTGACTATTAACATCATCTAACCCCTCTGGGGAAGAGGATTGACTGTTCACTTACACCAGGGAACAGCACTGACTCCCAACCTTTATCCCCCTCTTCCCTTCTGTGCAACTTTACTTTGATACAGCTTTCCTTTAAAAGGTAGGCTTGAGGGGTTAAGAAGTTTGAAGTACATGTGTGCAGCTGATATTCTTAAACTCCACTCTCACAGTACAGGGATAATTGCACCAGCTCTTCCCAGCACAATATTTCTTGGTGAGTAGCTACAGATAGCCATACATTTGTAGATGGATCAGTCTTTGAACTGGTTGTGTTTGGACTTCTGAATATGTCACTTCGTGCACTTGTGGTCTCGAAATGTAAGTGCAATAGAACTTCCTTCTGGCATGACATCACGATTGCACATGCAGGGACACTAGCTATATTGTACTAATAGTCTTCAGTATGTTGACTAATCAGGAATATGTAAATTATTTCTGGTTACATTGTCCTAAAAAAGGGATAAAGAAGAATACTGACCCAGTATAATGTCATTACGTATATTGGCGGGTTGCCCTCCTCTGGTTTTGTTCTGGCCACATCATTTCAAAAAGAATATGGCAGTTATAGAAAGAGTTTGAAGGGGAGAGATGAAAATGATCAGAGGCCTAGAAATACTTTCATGGGGGAGAGGTTAAAAGGGTCTTTCCAGGCCTCTGATCATTTTCATAAAATGAAAATATTCACAAAATAGTGAATAGGATAAAGGGTGTAAATGGTGCGCTGCCCTTTACACTTTCTCAAAATCCCAGAGCACAGGGACATTTACTGAAATTAAAAGGCAACACATTTAAAAGGAAATACATTTTTTCCACAATGGATAAATAACCTGTGGAACTCACTGCCACATGTTATTAGGACATAGTGGAGTCAACATGTATATGAACAACAAGAATACTGCAGATACATTAGCTAGGATAAACCAATCACTGACTGATAGGAGTGAGGAAGAATCTTCCCCCAGAGGTAGATTATTCCATAATTGATTGTTATGGGAATTTACACCTTGGCATCTGGTTCTGGGTACAGGCAGGGAAACAGCAGCAGACAGCCTGGACCATTGATCTGGCAGTACCTGTGTTCCTAGTCATTTTTTAATTGCTGTTACTTTTTCCTGTTTCTCCTGTTGCACCTCCTCTTTAAGTTGAAGTGCCCTGTACTGAATGCAGTATTCAAGGTGAGGACGCACACCACTCTATGCTATGGCATTGTTACATTCTTCTCTATTCCCCTTTCAATATCCAGGCATCTCATTTGCTCTCTGGGCCAGATTGGGCCACTGCACAGATTCAGGGTTGCTTACAGTGACACCCCGCTCTGCTTCCTGTGCGTGTTCTCAGTTGTTAAACAAACACAGAGACAGTCCCTGCCCTGAAGAACTAACAAACAATCCAAGTAATAACCAAGCACCATGTACAGCAATTACATTAGATAAACAAACAACCACAAGAGCTCCTCTTCAAAGAACTCCAGCAGGTTAAAGACCCCACTTTGCCTCACAGATGCTGTGCTAGGTTGTTCCTTTCATATTATACTCAGCTAGGTGCGTTATAACTTATTTTATTATTATTTCTGCTGTCTCCATTTAACTTCTTAAGACTGTGAGAAAAACTTGGATCTTGGTATCATCCAGTAAAAATCGGGCACAACTCCATCGACTCCGAGTGAATTACTCTGGATCTACATCCATGTAACTGAGAACAGAATCTGGCCCATGCCCTGACTAGAGCAGCAACCAGTATGAGCTAATACAGGCCCAGGCCCAGATTCTCTTCTTATTTGTGTCAGCTTTACACTGCCGAGTTACACCTGATTTACACACAAGTGTGAGGAGAATCAAGCCCCTTGTGTGATCTGGGAAGATCACAATGGACTCTTGTTTTAATGGGGAGAGCTGTCAATCCTTCCCCAGCTTTAAACAGGAGAGTAATATTGACTCAAGGTTTAACCAGCCGGTCGGCAAAGAGAGGTGTTATTATCCCTATTGTATAGAGGGGAAACTGGCTTTATTTGACAACATCAGAGGCCATTACTACAGACATAATGAATGGAGGGACCCCTGTAACGAGAAACAGAGGGCAGAGTCTCTGCTCTGCCCAGTCTCCAAGGCAGCTGGATTCTCAAGCAGATCCATTGCTGACTCTGGAACAGTTTGGAGTAGCCTGGGGGCAGCTCCAAGCTACACAAGATGGTAAAAGTCACCCAGAAGACCATCTACCCTCCGGGGATTGTTGAAGCACAGAGCAGGGCAATGTAGGAACTGACTATAGCACAGCTCCACCCCAGCCAAAGATTCACCTGTGCTGGAGAAATTCTCGTTTGGCAAGTTATAGTCAGTTTCAGGTCCTTTTGCTCCGCCAGAGTGGCAAAAAGGGTGGGGCAGAGACTCTGGCCCATAGTATCTAGTCTCTGCACTGAAGGGCAAGTCCTCTAGTTCCCCCACATGATCAAGGAGAGCCCTGGATGCAATGGAACCACGTAATTCTGCTGTTGGGTGAGGATGAAGGGTGCCCAGAGCACTCCACACCCTGGAGCATGACTTGCTTTGCCCCAGCACACAGAGCTACAGGTCAGTGAGGGTTGGAAACAGGACCCATGGGAGTGACAGAAATGTGTGTCTCACTGACCGGAATGGTGCCAGGCCCCTGACTCAAGGGGTTCTTCTGGCTTGCAGGGTCCCTGCATTAGAGCCATTACCTAACCCAGCATGTGCAGCACAGAAAAGGAGACATCAGCAGATGGGATTCCTCACCCTATGGGAGAAGTAGAAGGCAGCAATCCCCAGGGGCCAGAAGCAGCAGAGCATTGAAAAAATGGCCAGGCCCAGGTGGTCTCGTGGGGGGAGCATCAGGAAATGATCCTCACTCTCACTGTCACTCGAGGAGTCACTCTGGAAAACAAACGAGTTCAGTGCTGCTGATCAGCGTGGGGCCGTCAGGCCTGGAGAGAGCCCAGGCAGGGAGAGCCTGGGAAGAGCAGTGCGAGTGCACCCCATTCACCCCTCAGAGGGACACGCTAGCATGTTTGACATTCACGTGACCCTGAAACGTGTCATGAGGCCAGCCTGTTAAAACCAGGCCGGGGGCTGCAAACACTGACACAAGGGCTTCCTCCCCTCCTCCCACCAGTCTGACGCCAGCCTGCGCTGGAGGGATCTGCCACAGGGATAAAAAAGGGGTGCAGTCATTATGGCCCATCCAGGCCTGCTGTGTGGGGGAAGTGTGATGGAAATGGGGCTGAGATGCAGGATCTCATGGCCTGCAGACCACCACACAGCCGCTGGTGGAAAAAACTTTTGGTCACTACCAACCTCTGGCCACTCGGAGCTCTTGACACAAAATGCTCTGTGTCCTATTACTAAGGGCTTTCCCTGAGTCAGAGCTGCCCCTGCCAGTCTGCCCACCGATGGTATTTCTAGGGCACTTATCTCTTTGTATCTAAGCAGTGCTTCCCACCCCCACCCCCTTCACTCTCCGTATTTCAGTCTCACCTCCTTTTCTTTCCCATCCCTTTCATATATTCTCTAACTCTTCTGACCCGAATATTCAGAGAGTGAGTTTCTAAAACACTGTATCCTCTCAAGCTGGTTTGAGGAGAAAGAAATGTAATGAGAAAATTTGGGGATTGAAATGGATTCTGATTTTCTTCCCAGGTTGAGTCTTCAGCAAACTTGGTGGAGATTTGGGATTTCCCTGGAAATTATTTTTATACCTAAACATCGTGGACTTTGGCATAATGGGCTGTGCTGGCTTTAGCAAAGTGCCTCATTCTCATTAGGACTAAGTGGGTTTGAGACTGCCAGACTGGGTTTGAAAGTAAGGGAAAGGGCTTGGATTTGAGCCTATCCTAATCTCATGAGAACCCCTGTTCCTCTTTTCAATGTGCGTGCCACTCTGTCTCATACTTTTCTCCCTATCTTGGGTACCCTTTGGCCCAAGTTTGGAGGGGGCACGTTTTAGTGGTCTAAACCCATGGAAATGGGCAAGTGCCTGTTTCAGTCTGGAAGAGGCATATTGCCATGGTCCAAAGAAATGGATTTGGAGATAAACAGCAGATGCCAACAATAGCAGAGTTAGTGGAATCCACTCCAACAGAGTCCTGCCTTTGTGAATCTTGTGTTTTGTTTTTGGCTTCTATATTGCATGGTAAATCCTTAGCGAACAGAGGACACATCAATATAAATAGCCATAGCACAGATTCGCCAGTCATTATTTTATTGCAAGACTCATGATATATTTATATTTTAAGCTTCTCATGATGGTTGGTATCAAACTTGTGGAACTATCCACAAGTTGGTATCAAACTATGACTGAGTTGCTTCAGATTTCATGACGAATTATTACATGGACTCTGGTAGGGTCAAATCAACCCAGGTTTACTGGAAGTGTCTGTTCCCTTGAGGGGTGGGGTATGGGAGACAAAGGACCATTGGCTACCCTGGTCGTACTCTGACCTTAAGACCTTAAGCAAGACCAGACAGGACAACAAACTCCATCTCTCAGGTCCTAAAGGAAAAGATGCATTAGTCACAGGCAACAAAGCAAATATTAGAGTCCCACACGAGACCCTTCTGCCCCCAGGGAGACTTTGGTCTCTGACAGTCTCTGAATATTCCCTGGCCTTAGCCAGGCCATCATTCAGGCAATCTCTGGACAAGCCCCGGCCCCAGCCAGCCCTTCTTTCAAGGAGCTAGCACAAGAGGTCTATCCCGTCTCCTGGTCAGCCACTACTGTGCTGGGCTTTTGTCCTTTTAACCCCTCCCTCTATTTTTGACACCTACTATGGGTATAGCAGGGTGGGGCTGATTAAGTCCACAGGCTCTTATTAACCCCTTATTGATCTGTATGGGGTCTATGTACCCTCTCACCTGCCCTTATTCAGAATTTTCCATTATTTTCTGTAATGCCACAGCCATAGTCAAGATGGCCACCACTTCCTTGCACTGGAAAGTGAGGCTGCCCCTAATGAAGATGGCCACCATCTCCCATTGTTCTCAACTGAGCCTAAGTCAGGCTGATATCAGGAAAATTGGCCACCTCCTGAGCTCTGCGGCTAGGAAACTGTATCAGAAATTTTGAAGAGACAGGGAAATGCTGGGTACACACAGAAGAGAGTAAAGAGACAAGCTGGAGGGTGCATGGAGGCATAGAAGATTACTGAGAAAGATGAGCAGGAAGGGAAACTGAGGGAGTTCTAGGGAAAGCGGGGTGCAGGAGGGAGACCGAGGAGAATGTGGGGGCAGAGTCAGACACTAAGGAGTGCCAGGAAGGTGATTAAGGAGGTGCAGAGTAATACAGAGAGCATGAGAGAGACTGGGGATGCAGAGTATTGTGGGTAGCAGAGTGGGAGAATTGAATGATAAGAGACTATCAAAGGACTGGGAGGGAAAATATGAGTCATGGATCAACAACAGGAAACTGTGGGGAGCATGTAGGGAGAATGTGTTGGAGGCAGGAGATTGGGTGTGGCACAGAGGGTGTCAAGATGGGACTGGAAGGACGGTGACGAGACAAGATTGCTATAGGGGAGGGGAATGGAGAGGGATAAAATGGCAGCTTCCTCACCCCATGGGTCAATGAGGTCCCCTCTGAGCAGCCAATCAAGATACCCACGTGCCTTGTGACAGAGCAGCATGTACACCACATGTGGCTGCCACACAAAGTGTGACCTCATCATTCATCTGCACTTAGCCATTTCATTAAAAAAAGGCCTATTTCAAAGGACACAACCCCTGAGACAGCTCATTCTCTTGGCTGAATTTCTGGTCAATCCACAGTGCCCCAGATTACTTTCCAACCCTAAAAATATAACAATGCCTTCACTGCAGTGCTGCTGCTGTGCAGCTATTTAGCTGACAGAAATAGTAACATTCGCTCTGTAATAAGCCAGAGCTGGAGAGGAGAGGGGTGGGTGGGGAAGGGCAAATGTAAGAGAAACTCACAATACTAGGATAACATTTCAACCAATGGGACTGCAATATGCAACTGAAATGAGATCACATTATAATAACTGATTGAGTCCTCCCGGATGCTTTAATCCCAGCTCCACTTTGATTTCAGTGTGAGATTAAATTTTCAAAGTATCCCACCAAAAATAACCCTGTTGGACACCAACAGAAGCAACTGGGACACTCTGTGGTGATGCTGAGTTCAGACACAGAAGGGATGGTAGAAATTTAACACCTTCAGTGCCATTTGTGCACCATCTACACCCAAGGGCAGTTGGACATATTCATCGGGGACCAGCTTGTTGCTGTTTCTCCTAGAAGTGGCTCACCTCATACTCCTGGAATTCTTCCTCCTCCACTTCATAGGACACTGTTTGGATTCTGATGTCACTCTCCATCTGGCATGGTGCTTGTTTTTCTTGCCCATCTGCAGCCTCAGAGGGGGCCTCTTTGTTTTCCATGAAGGTCATCTCGCAGCTCTCCCCCTTGTTGTCCTTGGCCTTGAGACTGGTCTCATCCTTCACCAGGATGAAGTTGGGACCATACAATGCTTCAACAGCCAGCTGCAGAGAACTGGCATCCAGCAGCTGGTGAGTCCTGGCACTGCCAGTGTTTTGAAAGATGTAAAGTTTCCCCTGGCAGCAATGACTAGGGTGATGCTGATGGTAGGAGTAGCTACCGTGAAGATGCCTGCTGCTCTTGGCCAGCAGTGGGTTCTGAAGCTCACTCAGACTTTCCATTATGCTGAAAATGGCCTGGAGGAGCTAACGGGAGGGTAACCCTGAGGAATAAAAGAGAGTAGAAGGAGTGAGTGTATAATATCAACAAGGCAAGGCTGCGGATTCAGGGGAACCACTCATAGTAACATCTACTGGTCACAGCAGAGATGACTGCAGGACACTTGCCAGTGCAAAATGGCACTACCTGGCTGCACTAGAGAGAATAAAAATCTAGGACCCCTATTCCATGGCTTGAACACTGTCTCAGATAATTGAGGAGCTGTTCATCTGTCACAAGCTGATAGTGAGCTAAGAATGTGATGAGATGATCTGATAACATCAGGCTGGAATGAGTGGAGGATTTGCTGTTTCTACAATGCACATTCAGAAGGGACCATACAGTCGGATAGGAATGCCTGTTGCATCCTTTCTGGTGGCTCATAATTTATATTGCGGTAGAGAATACCAGATGGCATTGCAGTAGATGCACAGCTGGCATCCACTTGAGGGGCCTTTCTGACATCCAAAACTAGCAGGACACACAGTAAATTACAGCCCTTCATGCATTACAGGTTCAGCAGCTAATGGTTTCTAAACATAGTTGAGCTTTCATAGTGCTTTTTAATGCCTGGGCTTGGGCTGGTGAGGGACCGAGTATAAATTCAGGGAAGATGGAAGGTTGCTGTGAGGATATTTTAATTACTGGTACCGTCTTAGTGTTCTCTTGGGGGGACTGCCTCTCCATACACTATACAAAGCACAGTAAGGGAGAGAGGGATTGAGATGCTGAGGCCTGGTCTACACCCACAGCTGCATGTATCTATCTATTGAAGGTCCCCATCACTGCAGTATCTGAGCATCTCACAATCTTTAATGTATTTGTCCTCCCAGCACCGCTGTGGGGTGGGGAAGTGCTATTGTTCCCATTATACAGACGGGGAACTGAGGCACAGAGAAAAAAGGGTATGGCTACACTTTGAGCTGGGGGCATGATTCCCATCTCATGGAGACACTTACGCTGACTCTCACTGAGCTAGCCTGTTATGAACAGAATGCAGCTGTGGCTACCCCGAGTCCCTGCCTAGAATCTCAGAGAGGTACGTACTTGGTGGCTAGCCTGTCCCACAGCCATGGCTATATTCTGTTTTTAGCTGCTGGCTCAATGAGAGCTAGCACAAGTATGTCTCCTCGAGCCGTGAATCACACCCCCAGCTCCAAGTGTAGACCTACCCAGCCTAGGGGTATGTCTCCATTAGACACACTACTATGGTTCAGCTGCATCACTGCAGTGTAGACACTTATTATAGCAATGGAAGGGGTTCCTTCATCAGTGTAGTAAATACACCTCTCTGAGAGGCGGTAGTTAGACTAATGGAAGAATTCTTCCATCGACCTAGCTGTGTCTATACTGGGGCTTAGGTCGGCTTAATTATACGACACAGGGTGTGACATGGCCCTGAGAGATATAGTTAAACAGACCTAACTCTGTAGTGTAGGACAGCCCTAAGTGACTTCCCTAGGGTCAGGCAGGATGTTTGTGACAGAGCAGCAATTGAACCCGGGTCTCCGACAGCCCCAAATAGCATCCTAACTACTGCACCATCTTTCCTTTCTAAACCCATTTTTCTAAACTAGTGCAACATCACAGCTTTAATCAAACCAGCACCACCCCGGGCATAGAAAAGCCCTACCACTGAGCTCAGTTCCGGAGAGTCTAACTTGAGCTGGCTGACGTTTTTTTTGCACCAAACAATTTCCCACCAGAACATGTGATTGTCAAAATCAAAATTTGCCATAAGAAGATTTTGATTTTGACAAAATTGTTTGACTTTCCATCAGCAAAATATAAACAAAACAAACATTTGGTTTTGAACAGACGTTTCCTTAAATGACATAAAAAGAATCTTTTTTTTAAAATGTCAATTCAAGTAAAAATGTATTCATTTGGGAACGATGAATCATTTCATTTTAATTAACAATCACCCATTTTAACATTTTCAAATCAAAATATTTTGGAACCTTTTGTTCTGTGAAAATGGCTGATATTTTGACTTTTCCTTCTGATTTGGCAGGAAAACAAATGTTAGAATATCAGACTTTCCCTGGGGTACAAACTCCGTTATTTGGCCACCTCTAATTCTAACACTAGACCCTGTGTTTTTACAGCAGTTCTTTAGCATGCATCTGTCTCCTGAACAGACCTCAATGGGACACCCTGCTGCCTTGCAGCCCAAAATGTCATTTCTCTTTAGACATATTAGTAATTTCTTTCTCTGCAGTATGTTATATATTATAGGCAGAGTCATCTGCCTGGTGTAGGGCTCCCTGGGGTATGCCACTCATTCTGATCTAAAACATATCACCTTAGTTTTATCTGTCCTCCAGACAAAAATTTAAATAAAGAAGTTGAATTAAAGACTCCTGAGGATCAAAAGCCCAGTTAGCTCCCATGTGCTTGTCCCCACGGCCAATCCCAGCTTCTTCCCTACTGTACAATTCCTAGTATTGTATCCGGCTTCAAAATGTCCCTATCAATGAACTTCCACCCCTTCCCTTAGGGCAGCATTTCCCAAACTTTTGGAAGTTGAGCCCCCCTGTCATAAATATAAAGGGAAGGGTAAACACCTTTAAATCCCTCCTGGCCAGAGGAAAAACTCTTTCACCTGTAAAGGGTTAAGAAGCTAAGACAACCTCGCTGGCACCTGACCAAAATGACCAATGAGGAGACAAGATACTTTCAAAGCTGGAGGGGGGGGAAACAAAGGGTTCTCTCTGTCTGTGTGTTGCTTTTGCCAGGACCAGAGCAGGAATGCAGGTCAGAACTCCTGTAAAGAGTTAATAAGCAATCTAGTTAGATATGCGTTAGATTCTGTTTTGTTTAAATGGCTGATAAAATAAGTTGTGCTGAATGGAATGTATATTCCTGTTTTTGTGTCTTTTTGTAACTTAAGGTTTTGCCTAGAGGGATTCTCAACGTTTTGAATCTGGTTACCCTGTAAGGTATTTACCATCCTGATTTTACAGAGGGGATTCTTTTACTTTTTCTTTAATTAAAATTCTTCTTTTAAGAACCTGATTGCTTTTTCATTGTTCTTAAGATCCAAGGGTTTGGGTCTGTGTTCACCTATGCAAATTGGTGAGGTTTTTTATCAAGCCTTCCCCAGGAAAGGGGGTGTAGGGCTTGGGGGGATTTTGCGGGGAAAGACGTTTCCAAGTGGGCTCTTTCCCTGTTATTTTTGTTAGATGCTTGGTGGTGGCAGCAATAAGGTCCAGGGACAAAAGGTAAAGTAGTTTGTACCTTAGGGAAGTTTTAACTTAAGCTGGTAAGAATAAGCTTAGGGGGGTTTTCATGCAGGTCCCCACATCTGTACTCTAGAGTTCAGAGTGGGGAAGGAACCTTGACACCCCCCTTCAGGAAGATGAAATAATTCTCTCTCTCTAAGTTACCCCTCCCCCTCAAATCCTTCAGCACCACCTTGTGTTGTTAAAGGCCTACCCATCTTACTTCACACATCTTTCATGCCTCTCCCCACCAAGAGAGTCATTGAGATCATAGTCTAACCTCCAGTATGTCATAGCCCATCAACGCCACCCAGCAGCACCCACACACTAAACCCAACCACCGAAATAAGACCAATGGCATGCCCCAGATTCTTAATTTTCCCATCCTACTACAAATTTCTATTTGAACCATTAACAGGTAAGGAAGACTTAGTAAAAATAAATTAATAAAGGTCGATGAAGGCATATATGGGAAATTTTCAATAGAGAAGTGAAACAATCTGGATGATGTGCATTTTAAAAATATTGAGGGAATGATCTAACAAATTATAGCACTGACAGTTAATTCAAGGAAGTTACAGAGAACTGGGTTTGTAATGGAGGGTTGGAAAAGGAAAAAAAGTGATCCTGCCAATTACTTTCCTGTAAATTTAAATTCTATTGCTAATAAAATAATGGAACAAATAATATGAAAAATCACGAGACATCTACAGGATAACGATCCAACCATGGAGTTTGTGAAGAAAAGATCTTGGCAGACAAACTTGCATTTTTAGTAAAACATTTGACAACTTGTCTCATTACATTTTTTTCTGCCAAAGTTCATTCAAAGTGGGAAATAGTCACTGAACTGGACAGAAAACTGCCTGAAGGACCATGAGCAAAGCGTGCTGATAAATGGCCCAGTACGGGGTTGCAGGGCAGCGTTTAGTGGATATTGCATGTTTCAATGTTACATCCAGTCGTATTTAAGATCTTCATTAAATGATCTGGAAGAAGGAATGAACTGCACATTAATGAAATTTGCACACAGTACTACACTGGGAAGCATTGTGAATATTGGTGAGTAAAGAAATAATGCAAAGGGTCCTGGGGAAATTGAAAACATAAGTATGAGATAAAATGAAACGGAACTAAAAGAAAAAGGCTAAAAGAGATTTAGTGGTGATATTGGGCAGCAAGTTAGACCGGCAGTGAAATATGGCTGCAAAACAGGCCACTGTGAGGCATCAAATAACAAAGCCCAAAGGCGATTGTTACTCTTTATACAACTCTACTGCAAGTGGACCTGGATTATGTGAGTTTGGGAACCTTATAACTAAAAAGATACTGATGAACTGGAAAAAGTTCAGAGAAGATGGGGCTGGATGGACAGATTTACAAGGAAAGACTGCAAGAGCAAAATCTGTCTTGTTGGGACAACACAGAGGGACATGGTAACAGTCTGCAAACAGCTGAAGGGTGTAAATATCCGGAAGGGCGATGAATTACTCAGGGTGGCTCAAGGGAGTAAAATTGGGAGTAATCAAGGAACAGATCGGAAAATGTAAGTTAAATACTAAGAAAGTCTCCCCAAGAGCAAGCGGTAGTGGTTGCAGAATTCTCTCCCATGGGAAATGATGAAGGCCAGCCACTTGACTTTTAAAGCTATGCTGGACAAAGCACTAAGCTACATAGAGAACAATCCTGCATTGACAGCGGGTGGACATGAGGCACCCAGGGTCTTTTCCCTCGCTAATTTCTGTAACTCTGTGTTACAAAGATCCCTCTGTTATAATGTTCTCTGTGATACAAGACCCCCAGCACTCTTTTCCTTGCTGCCCTTCAACACCCCAGGGGCTTGGCTCCCAGAGATGGTGTTATAAAGAGAAGAAAAAAGGATATTGCGGTGTTGATTGTAGGGGATCAAAGGGCCAACAGAGGAAACCTAAGTACATCTGCCCTGAGCCATCCCATAAGACTGTGGTTGCAGCAGGGAGGAGTATGGGAATTGCTGTATTAAGGAGATGGCCAACTCTGCACAGGGAGGATCACGGTCTGGAATCTCTCTTTTGTGGAACAGCTACAGAAAAATCCCAGCAAACTGCATTTCTCCCTGTCTAGGGAGAAAGCTGGATAACAAGGGCTCCAGGATAAGGAGAGAAATGAGAAGCGAGACCTTTCCACCACAGGTCTCATAAATATGCAAAGTTACCCTGAAGTGCAGCCACTGGAACAGTCTCATTATTAGGTTGCAGCTGTAGCTTTATGTGGAAGTGGAGCATTGAGGGATATTGTGTCAGAGCCCTATAGATGCTGTGCTCAGTTATACTGTAATGCAAGCAAGGAATATGCTTCCTGCTTTAATACAACAGGGTTAGCATGTCCTCTGAACAGCCCTCTAATATCACAGAGACAGCTGGGGCAGGGAAGGTGGGGGGGGGGGGGGGAGAAAGACACAGTTGTTGAAGGGTTAGAGATCATTCTAATTTCTTAAAGGCACCAAGGTCACAGCATTGCACAAATATAGCATGTGAGTGTGTGTGCGTACACGTGCTTGTGTGCGGTGAACAAAGTAAGTTCTTTGGGGCAGGGACTGTGTTTCATATACGTTTGCACAGCACCTACCATACTCCTGAGAATGTGTGGATGATGCAGGGAATCACAGGCAAAAAGAAAGACATACAGTCGTCCCCCCCGACCCTGACTCCGGAAGAGACAGAGACCAGCAAATCATGCAGTAAACTCCAAACCAGACTGGACTTCCTTGGGTTCTTCAGTGAGTTTAATGCAATTGGGGCCATCATCAGACTTTGGAGAGAAAGAATGAAACTGGCAGATCAAAGCGAAGAAGCAGTGAACAGACAAAATTGGCTGAGAGCAAGGCACACTCCATCCTCATTATAAACTCACTTGGATGGAATGTGGCACTATTCACCCCACAGGATTAGTCTGCATAATACTGAGAGCGGATAACAGCAGGTGTCATTGGGTGGTTAGGGAAGATACATACACACAAACAGAGCTCAGACACAGAGATGCATCTGGAGAAGAGAGTCTATCAGATTGACAGAGACGGACCGTACCTGCAGTCAGGCTGGGATATCACCTCGGTACCCATGGATGCTGTCTCTCCATAATTACGTGGCTGCTCTCTCCCTACAGCGGCACACTCATAGTCACTCCAGAGGGTGAGGCCTCTGCACCCCCAGTCTCAGCCTCTCCTGCCCATTGCTCCAGGCTGTGGCAGAACACAAAACTGATCAGTGTGCCTTACGCCAAGAGATCATCAAAACAAATGCCGCATTGGAGACAATGGATATGAACTGAGCTAAGGAGAAAAACAAACAGGGCCAGATTCTGGTCTAGGTAGCCCCAGGATAAATCTGGGTCTCGCTCACAGTGTGACTGATGTCTCCCAGGTCGAAAGCCCCCAGCTCTCAAGACTGGACTGGCACGTTTATCCTCCCCAGTGCAATATCGTTACAGTCACTGAATACTCCTCTCTGTGGACAGTCCTTGATTCTAATTTGACACTTGGCACAGATGCTGGGTGTAACAAGCTGGGTTAATGGTAAAATAAGTAGCTTTTCCAATAATCAATCACAATTTAGTTGTTCTGTCAGGTAAACATTCAGTCCTGCCTCACTGTTAGATTATGTCTGGATTACATCTCCCCAGATGCCCCCAAGAGGAGGTTAGAATATCCTGATGTGAGACTTTAAGCCACGGGACCTTCTGACTGACATGCAAGAGCGCTCCCAACTGAGCCATGATGGCACATTCAGAGAGCAGTACCGGGCACTGCAGCCAGAGAGGAGCAATCAGGGAAGCCAGGAGATAAACAGCACAGCACAGCAGCTGCAGGGAGAGGAGCTCCTGCTCCAGTTACAGGGAAAGTCGCATACAAATAGTCTCACCTGCCTTGGCCTCCAGGCAGAACGATAGGCAGACTCCAAATCAAACCATGTTGTGCAGCACTTGACATGACAGCAATGGCTGCACAGAGAAGGCAATGGAGACGTTATTATTGTTACTTACGGAGTTCCAGCCATAAGTACACATGATCATAATTGTGCTTGATGCTTTCCAGAGATAAGAGGAGGCCCTGCTCCTGCCTGACACACAAGGAGGAGATATCCCTGCCTCCGGGAGCTAATAGGGGAAGAGGATACCAGGGATGGTTGGAAGGGTGAGCAAAAGAAATGGTTTACAGGAAGGATCAGAAGGAGCAGAGACCAGCCATTCAGTCACATGGGTGTGTGGAAAGCTGTCCCAAGTGGAGGAGGCAGCATGAGAAAAGGAGCCAGGTCAAGTGTGAGCAAGAGACAAAAGGAACCTTAAAGTGAGAGCAATAGGCTCAGAGTAGGGTCTGGTGGGGGAGGGGAAGGCAGAAGTGAATGCAGTGATGTAGGCAGTGGTGAGATTACGTATGGCCTTGAAGAAGAGAGCGAGAAGCTTGAACTTGATGCAAAAGGAGAGGAAGCCAGGGAAGGGATGTGAGGTGGAAGGAGATGTCATCAGAGCAGCAAAGGAGAAAACTGGTCAGAGCAGCATATGGAAGGGATGGGGTCTGCGGGAGACGCATGGAGAGGGAAGTGGAATCCAAGCAACCTCTGAGCCAGGTGTGTACAAGGATTCTAGCAAGTGGGATTTTAGAGCTATTATAAGGGAAGGATTTAGTGACCGCCAGGATATAGGGGGAGAAGGTGACGCAGATTGTGGACCTGGCTAATGGGCATGATAAAGGGTGTCTGTGATGAAGAGCAGCTAATGCACAGCTGTGAAGCAACTTGTTTGATAGAGCTGGAAAGGAGTGAATATGGCGTTGGTTATGCCCTCCAAATAGGGGTAGAGTCAGCTTCCTCAGTGATGGGCTTCCAGAGCTGACAGAGACTAAATTGCTTTGAGAATTGGGATACTGTGTGCTGCTTTTCAGGGATTTGCTAGTCATATTGGTCGATTTCCAGATGCAAATCAAATCTTCATTCTCACTTAGATAAATGTTTCTCTGCAGAAACATTTCCTCCAAACTACTGTAACGGAGCAAGGCCAGATGGCTATAGAAAAGTAGTGGGAGATAGATATATTAGCTCCAGGCTAAACAAATCCCTGGTACCAGGATAAGTGAAATGGCAGCTGGTCCAGGTCATTTAAGACACCTGGGGCCAATTAAGAACTTTCCAGAAGACAGGGAGACTGCTAGGTTGATTGGGACACCTGAAGCCAATCGGGCCTGCTGAAACTAGTTAAAAGCCTCCCAGTTAGTCAGGTGGGTGTGCATGTCAGGAGCTGTGGGAGGAAGTTGTGCTGTTGGAGAGACTGAGTAGTACACACCATATCAGGCACAAGGAAGGAGGCCCTGAGGTAAGGGTGAAGTGGAGCTTGAGGAAGTGAGGGCTGCTGTGGGGGAAGTAGCCCAGGGAATTGTACATGTCATGTTTCTAAAATGTCAACTACCATAGCTGATACTATTAGGGTCCCTGGGCTTGAGTCCGGAGTAGAGGGTGGGTCCAGGCTCCCCCCCCCCCCGCCTTTGCCCCCTGATTAATCACTGAGACTGGGAGACAACAGAGACTGTGCAAGGAAAGATAACTTCTCCTCACCTCCCCCGCTGGCTTATGATGAAAATGGCTCAGTAGACTGTGACCCTTGTCTCTAGAGAGACAAGGGTTACGTGGAAGGTCACAGTGAGCCTCTGAGGCTAGCGAAATCCGCCAGGAAACGTGGGACCCATGGAGGCAAGGACAGAGCTTTGTCACACTACTTAAGGCTGAAGCATGGCTCCTGATGGTGAGAGCCAGAACATCAGCCCCCCAATCCCTTCAGTGGCGCTAGTCCGGCAGCTGCCTGAGAAGCAGCATCACAGGGAGGAAGCTCCATCAGGATTCCTTACATTCCCACACCTCCCTCCCAGTTCCATTAAAACGTACCAACGCAAACGGGCTCTCGCAGGGATTGGGTTAGGGTGCGCTTAGACAAGGGGGCTTGGAACATGCTGGGTAAGTTAACATGCTACATGTGGGTTTACCAATGTATATAAAAGAGGCCCTCATTTCAATTGTCTCCTGCTGTCCCCACCATTTCTACGTTGCCTGTACTCCTGGAATGTGAGCTCCTTGGGGCCGGGAGCCTCTTTGAATGTGTAGGCAGCGCCCAGCACATAATGTGCAGCATCAGCATACAAAAAATAGATTTTCCTATGAAATCCATGGACCTGCTACTTTTCTATCTGGCCACTAGATGTCTCAGTCACTCTACAGAGGACAGTGCCTTTATCTGAAGGTAAAGAGTTGATTCTCAATTGAGCACCGGGCATGGATAGTTGAGAGTGGTTCTCAGCCAGAGGTACATGTATCCCTGGGGTATTCAGAGGTCTTCCAGAGGGTACTCAACTCATCTAGATGAGTGTCTCTCAACCTGGTGGTTGCGGCCCACAGGGGGGTCATGGGCCATGTTCCCTCTAAGGTGCACACCTGCATGGCCACACAGAGGGCCATCAAGGGCCATGCACCAGCCCTGTAGGTGCGCACACAGTTGAGCGTGGAGGATGTGTAAGGTGGGTGGGGGCGGTGAGATGAGGTGAGGGTTGGTGATGGGGGCTTGGGAGAGGTTGGGGTGTGCAGGGCTATGGGGGGAAAAGATGCCTCTCTCCCAGCCCCAGGGCTGTGGTGGGGAGAGAGGGCTCCCTCGGCAGCACTGTACACAATTTATTATTAAACATTGCAATTTATATTAAAAATCTGATCTGATCTTGGAGTTTACATTATTTATCAGCTTTGAAACCTGCTGCTGCTCCTACTTTTTTTTACTTTGGTACAATTGAACTGAAATGTAAAATAACTTTTAAAAATAGCTAATACGTTTAAAGAAATACATTGTTTTTCATTGAGAAAAAGTTACCTGACCTCTGTGCTCTTACCCTGTGCACTTGGGGACCAGACTACTTTGTCATAAAGCTACTATGAGAGAAATAATAGCATCAGTACAATTTCTCCATTTGTAAAAAGGAGCTGATAATTACTTGCTTCAAAATAGTTATTGTGTGGCTGAATTAATTCAAATGTATAAACTTATCTGATGGCCTCAGAAGGAAGAGGTGCAAATTATTAGTAGTTTTATTATTACTCCTCCATTAACTATGTTGGGTTTGGGGTTTTTTGAAGGGGGGTGGGTGTTGTGTGGACTGGAAGGTTCAGGAAACTAATGGGATATGAAACCTTTAGTTAATGAGAATCCAAAGCAATAAACCAATATTAATAAATACATTACACTAATATTAATATAAAGCTATTATGTATCATTTGTTTATACTTCCTTCCCTCCTTTTTTCCCTTTCTGCTGACTGTATATTTTGGTGTATCTTATTCTCTCTCCCACACATCTGTTCACACTCACTTCCCCACACACCCACATATCCGTTCACACACACTGTTCCTCAGGCCTATAAGAGGCACCTACTCACACTTTTGGGGATGTCTTTCTGATGCTGGGGGTGGGGAGAGAGTATTTCTTGTCTCTGTGAGAGAAGGGGCTGCTATGGAAAGGTCCTTTCCTTTTCTCCTTGCTAGATCTTTAGGCTTAGGGCATTGGTCTGCACTGCACTCAGTTTACTGTGCTTAGGGTATGTCTACACTACGGAATAAGGTCGAATTTATAGAAGTCGGTTTTTTAGAAATCGGTTTTATATATTCGAGAGTGTGTGTCCCCACAGAAGTGCATTAAGTGCATTAACTCGGCGGAGTGCTTCCACAGTACCGAGGCTAGAGTCGACTTCCGGAGCGTTGCACTGTGGGTAGCTATCCCACAGTTCCCGCAGTCTCCGCTGCCCATTGGAATTCTGGGTTGAGATCCCAATGCCTGATGGGGCTGAAACATTGTCGCGGGTGGTTCTGGGTACATATCGTCAGTCCCCCCCTTCCCTCCCTCCCTCCGTGAAAGCAAGGGCAGACAATTGTTTCGCGCCTTTTTTCCTGAGTTACCTGTGCGGACGCCATACCACCGCAAGCATGGAGCCCGCTCAGGTAACCGTCACCGTATGTCTCCTGGGTGCTGGCAGACGCGGCACGGCATTGCTACACAGTAGCAGCAACCCATTGCCTTGTGGCAGCAGACGGTACAATATGACTGGTAGCCGTCCTCGTCATGTCCGAGGTACTCCTGGTCGCCTGTGTGAGGTCGATCAGGAGCGCCTGGGCAGACATGGGCGCAGGGACTAAATTTTTAGTGACTTGACCAGGTCATTCTCTTTAGTCCGGCAGTCAGTCCTATTGAACCGTCTTATGGTGAGCAGGCAGGCAATATGTCCTTCTGCACCGTCTGCTGCCAGCCAAAGATGTAAAAGATAGATGGAGTGGATCAAAACAAGAAATAGACCAGATTTGTTTTGTACTCATTTGCCTCCTCCCCTGTCTAGGGGAATCATTCCTCTAGGTCACACTGCAGTCACTCACAGAGAAGGTGCAGCGAGGTAGATCTAGCCATGTATCAATCAGAGGCCAGGCTAACCTCCTTGTTCCAATAAGAACAATAACTTAGGTGCACCATTTCTTATTGGAACCCTCCGTGAAGTCAACCCTGTAAGCCGTGTCCTCAGTCGCCCCTCCCTGCGTCAGAGCAACGGCAAACAATCGTGTATCTGAGTTGAGAGTGCTGTCCAGAGCAGTCACAATGGAGCACTCTGATTGGGCTAAAACATTGTCGCGGGTGGTTCTGGGTACATATTGTCCGGCCCCCGTTCCCTCCCTCCCTCCGTGAAGGCAAGGGCAGACAATTGTTTCGCGCCTTTTTTCCTGAGTTACCTGTGCGGACGCCATACCACCGCAAGCATGGAGCCCGCTCAGGTAACCGTCACCGTATGTCTCCTAGGTGCTGGCAGACGCGGTATGGCATTGCTACACAGTAGCAGCAACCCATTGCCTTCTGGCAGCAGACGGTACAGTACGACTGGTAGCCGTCCTCGTCATGTCCGAGGTGTTCCTGGTCGCCTGTGTAAGGTCGATCAGGAGCGCCTGGGCAGACATGGGCGCAGGGACTACATTTTTAGTGACTTGACCAGGTCATTTTTTTTAGTCCGGCAGTCAGTCCTATTGAACCGTCTTATGGTGAGCAGGCAGGCAATATGGATTGCTAGCAGTCCTATTGCACCGTCTTCTGCCGAGCAGCCATGAGATGTGGATGGCATGCAGTCCTTCTGCACCGTCTGCTGCCAGCCAAAGATGTAAAAGATAGATGGAGTGGATCAAAACAAGAAATAGACCAGATTTGTTTTGTACTCATTTGCCTCCTCCCCTGTCTAGGGGACTCATTCCTCTAGGTCACACTGCAGTCACTCACAGAGAAGGTGCTGCGAGGTAGATCTAGCCATGTATCAATCAGAGGCCAGGCTAACCTCCTTGTTCCAATAAGAACAATAACTTAGGTGCACCATTTCTTATTGGAACCCTCCGTGAAGTCCTGCCTGAGCTACTCCTTGATGTAAAGCCACCCCCTTTGTGGATTTTAGCCTCCTGAAGCCAACCCTGTAAGCCGTGTCGTCAGTCGCCCCTCCCTCCGTCAGAGCAACGGCAGACAATCATTCCGCACCTTTTTTCTGTGCGGACGCCATACCAAGGCAAGCATGGAGTCCGCTCAGCTCACTTTGGCAATTAGGAGCACATTAAACACCACACGCATTATCCAGCAGTATATGCAGCACCAGAACCTGGCAAAGCGCTACTGGGCGAGGAGGCGACATCAGCGCGGTCACGTGAGTGATCAGGACATGGACACAGATTTCTCTGAAAGCATGGGCCCTGCCAATGCATGCATAATGGTGCTAATGGGGCAGGTTCATGCTGTGGAACGCCGATTCTGGGCTCGGGAAACAAGTACAGACTGGTGGGACCGCATAGTGTTGCAGGTCTGGGACGATTCCCAGTGGCTGCGAAACTTTCGCATGCGTAAGGGCACTTTCATGGAACTTTGTGACTTGCTTTCCCCTGCCCTGAAGTGCATGAATACCAAGATGAGAGCAGCCCTCACAGTTGAGAAGCGAGTGGCGATAGCCCTGTGGAAGCTTGCAACGCCAGACAGCTACCGGTCAGTTGGGAATCAATTTGGAGTGGGCAAATCTACTGTGGGGGCTGCTGTGATGCAAGTAGCCCACGCAATCAAAGATCTGCTGATATCAAGGGTAGTGACCTTGGGAAATGTGCAGGTCATAGTGGATGGCTTTGCTGCAATGGGATTCCCTAACTGTGGTGGGGCCATAGACGGAACCCATATCCCTATCTTGGCACCGGAGCACCAAGCCGGCGAGTACATAAACCGCAAGGGGTACTTTTCAATAGTGCTGCAAGCTCTGGTGGATCACAAGGGACGTTTCACCAACATCAACGTGGGATGGCCGGGAAAGGTACATGACGCTCGCATCTTCAGGAACTCTGGTCTGTTTCAAAAGCTTCAAGAAGGGACTTTATTCCCAGACCAGAAAATAACTGTTGGTGATGTTGAAATGCCTATAGTTATCCTTGGGGACCCAGCCTACCCCTTAATGCCATGGCTCATGAAGCCGTACACAGGCAGCCTGGACAGCAGTCAGGAGCTGTTCAACTACAGGCTGAGCAAGTGCAGAATGGTGGTAGAATGTGCATTTGGACGTTTAAAGGCGCGCTGGCGCAGTTTACTGACTCGCTTAGACCTCAGCGAAACCAATATTCCCACTGTTATTACTACTTGCTGTGTGCTCCACAATATCTGTGAGAGTAAGGGGGAGACGTTTATGGCGGGGTGGGAGGTTGAGGCAAATCGCCTGGCTGCTGGTTACGCGCAGCCAGACACCAGGGCGGTTAGAAGAGCACAGGAGGGTGCGGTACGCATCAGAGAGGCTTTGAAAACCAGTTTCATGACTGGCCAGGCTACGGTGTGAAAGTTCTGTTTGTTTCTCCTTGATGAAACCCCCCGCCCCTTGGTTCACTCTACTTCCTTGTAAGCTAACCACCCTCCCCTCCTCCCTTTGATCACCTCTTGCAGAGGCAATAAAGTCATTGTTGCTTCACATTCATGCATTCTTTATTCATTCATCACACAAATAGGGGGATGACTACCAAGGTAGCCCAGGAGGGGTGGTGGAGGAGGGAAGGAAAATGCCACACAGCACTTTAAAAGTTTACAACTTTAAAATTTATTGAATGACAGCCTTCTTTTTTTTGGGCAATCCTCTGTGGTGGAGTGGCTGGTTGGCCGGTGGCCACCCCACCGCGTTCTTGGGCATCTGGGTGTGGAGGCTATGGAACTTGGGGAGGAGGGCGGTTGGTTACACAGGGGCTGTAGTGGCAGTCTGTGCTCCAGCTGCCTTTGCTGCAGCTCAACCATACACTGGAGCATACTGGTTTGGTCCTCCAGCAGCCTCAGCATTGAATCCTGCCTCCTCTCATCACGCTGTCGCCACATTCGAGCTTCAGCCCTCTCTTCAGCCCGCCACTTACTCTCTTCAGCCCACCACCTCTCCTCCTGGTCATTTTGTGCTTTCCTGCAGTCTGACATTATTTGCCTCCACGCATTCGTCTGTGCTCTGTCAGTGTGGGAGGACAGCATGAGCTCGGAGAACATTTCATCTCGAGTGCGTTTTTTTTTTCTTTCTAATCTTCACTAGCCTCTGGGAAGGAGAAGATCCTGTGATCATTGAAACACATGCAGCTGGTGGAGAAAAGAAAAGGGACAGCGGTATTTAAAAAGACACATTTTATAAAACACTGGCTACACTCTTTCAGGGTAAACCTTGCTGTTAACATTACATACATAGCACATGTGCTTTCGTTACAAGGTCGCATTTTGCCTCCCCCCACCGCGTGGCTACCCCCTCAACCCTCCCCCCTCCCTGTGGCTAACAGCGGGGAACATTTCTGTTCAGCCGCAGGCAAACAGCCCAGCAGGAATGGGCTCCTCTGAGTGTCCCCTGAAGAAAAGCACCCTATTTCAACCAGGTGACCATGGATTATATCTCACTCTCCTGAGGATAACACACGAATGGATGTTGCTTGAACGCCAGCAAACATACACTGCAATGCTTTGTTGTACAATGATTCCCGAGTATGTGTTACTGGCCTGGAGTGGTAAAGTGTCCTACCATGAAGGACGCAATAAGTCTGCCCTCCCCAGAAACCTTTTGCAAAGGCTTTGGGAGTATATCCAGGAGAGCCGCGAATGCCAGGGCAAAGTAATCCTTTCACATGCTTGCTTTTAAACCATGTCTAGTATTTTAAAAGGTACACTCACCGGAGGTCCCTTCTCCGCCTGCTGGGTCCAGGAGGCAGCCTTGGGTGGGTTCAGGGGGTACTGGCTCCAGGTCCAGGGTGAGAAACAGTTCCTGGCTGTCGGGAAAACCAGTTTCTCCGCTTGCTTGCTGTGAGCTATCTACAACCTCGTCATCATCATCATCTTCTTCGTCCCCAAAACCTGCTTCTGTATTGCCTCCATCTCCATTGAAGGAGTCAAACAACACGGCTGGGGTAGTGGTGGCTGAACCCCCTAAAATGGCATGCAGCTCATCATAGAAGCGGCATGTTTGGGGCTCTGACCCGGAGCGGCCGTTCGCCTCTCTGGTTTTCTGGTAGGCTTGCCTCAGCTCCTTCAGTTTCACGTGGCACTGCTTCGGGTCCCTGTTATGGCCTCTGTCCTTCATGCCCTGGGAGATCTTGACAAAGGTTTTGGCATTTCGAAAACTGGAACGGAGTTCTGATAGCACGGATTCCTCTCCCCATACAGCGATCAGATCCCGTACCTCCCGTTCGCTCCATGCTGGAGCTCTTTTGCGATTCTGAGACTCCATCATGGTCACCTCTGCTGATGAGCTCTGCATGGTCACCTGCAGCTTGCCACGCTGGCCAAACAGGAAATGAGATTCAAAAGTTCGCGGTTCTTTTCCTGTCTACCTGGCCAGTGCATCTGAGTTGAGAGTGCTGTCCAGAGCGGTCAAAATGGAGCACTCTGGGATAGCTCCCGGAGGCCAATACCGTCGAATTGTGTCCACAGTACCCCAAATTCGACCCGGCAAGGCCGATTTAAGCGCTAATCCACTTGTCAGGGGTGGAGTAAGGAAATCGATTTTAAGAGCCCTTTAAGTCGAAATAAAGGGCTTCATCGTGTGGACGGGTGCAGGTTTACATCGATTTAATGCTGCTAAATTCGACCTAAAGTCCTAGTGTAGACCAGGGCTTAGTTTAGCCTTAGCCCAGGCAGTGAGCCGAGTTACAATCAGCCACTCATCATGGATTCCGATGGAGAAGGGGACAAAGGGGAGGGTGCTGCAGTTGGGAGCGAGGAAAGGGAGGTGCAGGATTGGTCAGTAGTTGCTCTGAGGATAGGAACAGGGAGGAGAGGGCACTAGAATCCTGGGAAGGGCAGAGGGAGGGAGCTGCAGAAATGAAAGTAATTGTTTATATTTGTCTCCCACCTGCCATAGGTAGCAGCAGGGTCTCCCCCTAGAGCACTGCTCGCTCAGGTGATGGGTATTTTTATTCATATAAACATGTAATCCTTTTATGAATGCTTATAAACTCTTGTTTATATATAGTGGCCATGAGTTCCACAAATCAATTGTTCATTATTTTAAAATGTTTCCTTTTATCAGTTTTAGATGTGTTGCTTTTCGTTTTTATTGAATGTCATCTTGTTCCTGTATTAAGAGAGGGTAAAACAGGAGCTCCCAATTTACCTTCTCTATCCCATTCGTTATTTTATGCAATTCTATTATATCCTTTCTTACCTATGCACTCTCTAATCTAAATACACCTCTACCCCGATATAACGCGACCAGATATAACACGAATTTGGATGTAACGCGGTAAAGCAGTGCTCCGGGGGGACAGGGCTGCATGCGCCGGTGGATCAAAGCAAGTTCAATATAATATGGTTTCACCTATAACGCGGTAAGATTTTTTGGCTCCCGAGGACAGCGTTATATCGGGGTAGAGGTGTAGTACTAATCTTTCTTCACGTGGAAGTTTTCCCATGACTTCCCACATTATCTGATGAAGTCACAATGGCTCCCAGATCTCAGCATTACCTCTATATTGGAGCTGCACATAACAAAATTCATTCCACACACGGATGGAAAAAATCAGAGGGAACATTGGTCATGGGATGGGGTTAGAGGATTGCAAGTGCAGGGTTGGCGTTAGGGGGTGGCAAGCAGGGGAACTGCCCAGGTCCCGTGAAGCTACATTACATGCTTGAGCCAGGGCTTTGGCTTCAGACAAGGCTCACGAGTGAAAAACAGGCTCAAGTATCACACTGAAATGTCAGTACAACATTTATATTCGAACTGATTTATTTTATAATTATATGGTCAAAATGAGAGGAAGCAGTGTTTCAGTACTAGTGTGCTGTGACCCTTTTGTATTTTTAGATCTGATGATGTAAGCAAATAGTTTTTAAGAGAGGTGAAAGTTGGGTGCGCAAGACAAATCACACTCTTGAAAGCGGTAGTCTGGAAAGGCTGAGAATCAATGAGAGGGACCTCTGACTCCTAGCTCTCTCGACTTGATCCAGTGGTATTAGTGGATAGTGGAAATCCATCCTAGCTACTCTGAGTGCTTCCTCGCTGGCTGCCTTCCTTGTTAACAATGACAGTTCCCAGCGCTCAATCTTGTTGTGTTTTCTTGTCATAATGATCTGACATTTCTTTAGGGCTTTTCATCTAGAAGGATCACAAAGCATTTTACAAATGTAACAGACTGCATACAGGGATCCTTTCATCTACCTCTGGGAAGGAGCCACTTGAATTTACCTTTATTTTTGCAGTATGTGTCCATTCTATTTACAAATCAACACATCTGAGTGCCATGCACTGCAGGCTCGTATGGCAATTAGCCAATGATTCGGCTACACTTACAATTGCCACCTCCAGCTAGGAAGGTACAAACTGAAAAGGTCCTAGAAGATTGGAGAAAGACAAAAGTGGGACTGATCCTCAGAAAAAGTGGAGTGTGAATCCAGCAATTACATGGATTCTGGTCTTGCTCACACTAGTTGTTATAAATTACAGTAGCCACGTATGGCGGGCCATGAATGCTCACAAAATTGGGGATTGGGGTGCGGGAGGGAATGAGGGCTCTGTCTGGGGGTGTGGGCTCTGGGGTGGGGCCAGAAATGAGAAGTTCAGGGTGTGGAAGGGGACTTCGGACTGGGGCAGGGGTGTGGGGGGGCTCTGGCTGGGGGTGCGGGCTCTGGGGTGGGGCTGGGGATGCAGGAGGGTGCTCTGGGCTGAGACTGAGGGGTTCAGAGGACGGGAGCAGAGGGTTGGGGGACGGGAGCAGAGGGTTGGGGGACGGGAGGAGGTCAGGGGTGCAGACTCTGGGCAGCGCTTACCTCAAGCGGCTCCCAGAAGCAGTGGCATGTCCGCTCTCTGGCTCCTATGCATAGGGGCAGCCAGGGGGTTCTGTGTGCTGCCCTGTCCTCAGGCACCACCCCACAACTTCCATTGGCCGTGGTTCCTGGCCAATGGGAGCTGCAGGGGCAGCTTTTGGAGCAGGTGCAGTGTGAGGAGCCCCCTGGCTGCCTCTATGCGTAGGAGCCAGAGGAGGGACATGCCCCCGCTTCCAGGAGCTACACGGAGTGGGGCAAGTCCCTGACCCTGCTCCCCAGCTGGAGCACCGGAGCAGGGCAAGCCCCAGACCCCACTCCCCAGTGTGAGCTCGAGGGCCGGATTAAAATGTCTGGAGGGCCGGATGCAGACCCTGGGCCATAGTTTGCCCATTCCTGGTTTAGTTTCAGGCAAAATGCAACAGCGACAACAATTTAGTGTATCAACCAATCAAAAGGAAGGGCGAGGGAGGATGAGGGTACCAATGGAAGAGGAACACATGGGTACACAGGCTATAGGTGCATATTAGCATGTTTCCAGTCAGTGTGGTCTCTTAATTTATAAAAAAAGACATAAATAAATAAACTGGGCACCAGGACATTCTACACCTGCCATTATCCATTGGTGATTTCCTGTGGGGATATGGTGGTAGGAGTGGGGCTTGAGAAGGAGAGAGTAGTGGCCTTCTGGATCAGTTCAGGGAGGGTGTCCTATGCACAGTGAGGAGACATGGAAGGAGGCACAATGGTGCTTGTGGGAGAAGTGGCCAAATGGACAATGGAAGCTGGTTTCACTGGTGGAGCAGAGAGTGGATGGGGAAGGCAGCACACCAAGATACAAATGCAGGTAAGTAGGGACAAGCAGAGCTGTGGAGGGCCTTACAGGGGAGGATAAGAAGCTTGAATATGATGTGGTGGAGAAAGCAGAGCCAGCAGAGGGCAAGGGCCAAGAAGATGACCTTAGGAGCAGCATCCTGAATGGAGCCAAGGTCTGCGAGGGGGTGTCAGGGAGGCTGGAGAGCAAGAGGTTCTAGAAATGAAGGCAGCAAATGATGAGGGCCTGGTCAAGAGCTTTAATGGTTCAGATTGTGATACTAGTGTAATTCCATTGACTTTTGTGCAGCTACACTGAATTTACACTAGAGCAGCCTCACTCCCCATAACTCTGCCTTCAATCCCTAATCAAATAATGGAACCAGGAGTAGAGAGAAAAGTCTCGACCCCTAGAAGGCAATGTGAGCAGTAAGCAACATTGGCGGAGGGGGTGTGCGGGGTTATAAAGAGCAAATCATGTCAGGCGCAACTGATTTTTTTTTTCTTCTAATTTGGAGCGGAAAAACTGGCTGCTGCTAATGCTCTGCTCAGAGGAAGTGAAGGTCAAGACATTGACTTCAGCACAGTAGGGTCTGCCGGAGGCTGTCATTCAAATTCTCAAGCCCTTTGAGGAATTAACCCATGAGAGAAGTTTGGGAGACACTTGTGTATCTGACATGGTGCTAGCTGTCAGGACTCTGACAGTCCATCTCAGCAATAAAGTGCTAGACCAGAGCGTCTGGGCCATGAAAAAGGGAACTGTAACTTCTACAGCAACTTGCAGCCATCCTCAGACTTCACAGCACAGAAACAGAGTAACAGGAGTGCAGGCTGCATGCTTTTGAGTTCCCCATGCTCACTTCTGAATCTCACCAAGAAAATCATGCCAGAGTTGCCATAAATAGGCTGGCTGGCTGGCAAACACCAGTAGAGAAGGTGAAAGAGAGAGTGTCATCTAGTCCCCAAGAAAACCTGCTTGAAATTTCAAGCGTGTACAGCTTCTGGGAACCAAACTTAACAGACTTATGGGATCCAGTGGCTATGAATGCTTTCCAACAATGAGATGGCACTCTCTCTCACTCACCCACTATTCCCCACCCAGGGGACCTGGCTGGGGTTAGAAGTATAATGCGATCAGATTTTTGTCATTCCATAAAACTAGCTCTGCCTTTCTTGGAGCTCTGTCAGGCTTTGGATGCTAAGGATGAGACAAGAGAGATCAGCTGCTGCTTGAAGATGCACAGACTTGTGCACTATAATGTGCCTATGGCGGATTTCATGTGCTAGTGGTTATGTTTCTGAATTCTCCACCATGCTTTTCTGCAGTTGCTCATGTCTGCTGTACAACAATATGCATTTGGTCTCATGGAGAGCTTTAGGAGTGCCAAGATCTCTGCCAAGATAGTCTTCCTGCCCTATGGCAACCTCCCTCTTTGGATTCATCCACTGGCTCCCTGTTTTCCATCACATCAATTCCAGTTTTTTGCCCTCACCTCCAGGACCTTTACCACTCTGCCCCACCTTCCTTATCCACTCTTCTCTCTTCGGCTAGACACCAGCCTCACCAGCCCACTGGTCTACTTCTCTCCCAAACATCTCTGTGCCTTCTTCTACCCTGCCCCTGATGCCTGGAATGCCCTGAGCTGACCTGCAAAGCAACCCGCTGCAGATTCTCTCCTCAAAATCTATTTCTACCAACCATTGATGGCTTCTGTGACACTGTACCCCATATTCATCATAGTAATATTATAATATGGTTGTGGCATAATTATGATGCATTTTGTAAAAGATAAGTCATGTGAGGTGTCATTGGAAAAGTTATGATTTGCTGAATATGATTATCCTATTTGTATACATATCATTTTTGTATCTGAAGTTATAAATACTGACTATGTATCTGTACTTCAAATGTAGTTACACCTGGGTAACCCCCACTAGACAAGATGCTTTCAGTCTAGATGGCTGGTTGGGAAGGGCCTATTTAGGGCAATGAGACAAAGCTTTTGATACAGTCTCCCACAGTATTCTTGCCAGTAAGTTAAAGAAGTATGGGCTGGATGAATGGACTATAAGGTGGATAGAAAGCTGACTAGATCATTGGGCTTAACGGGTAGTGATCAATGGCTCCATGTCTAGTTGGCAGCCGGTATCAAGCGGAATGCCCCAAGGGTCAGTCCTGGGGCCGGTTTCGTTCATTATCTTCATTAATGATCTGGAGGATGGTGTGGACTTCACCCTCGGCAACTTTGCAGAGGACACTAAACTGGGAGGAGTGGTAGATATGCTGGAGGGTAGGGATGGGATATAGAGGGACCTAGACAAATTAGAGAATTGGGCCAAAAGAAATCTGATGAGGTTCAACAAAGACAAGTGCAGAGTCCTGCACTTAGGACGGAAGAATCCCACGCACCGCTACAGACTAGGGACCGAATGGCTAGGCAGCAGTTCTGCAGAAAAGGACCTAGGGGTTACGGTGGACGAGAAGCTGGATATGAGTCAACAGCATGCCCTTGTTGCCAAGAAGGCTAACGGCATTTAGACTGTATAAGTAGGGGCATTGCCAGCAGACCGAGGGATGTGCTCGTTCCCCTCTATTCGACATTGGTGAGGCCTCATCTGGAGTACTGCTGCTTTCAACTACCTGAAAGGGGGTTCCAAAGAGGATGGATCTAGACTGTTCTCAGTGGTAGCAGATGACAGAACAAGGAGTAATGGTCTCAAGTTGCAGTGGAGGAGGTTTAGATTGGATATTAGGAAAAACTTTTTTTCACTAGGAGGGTGGTAAAGAACTGGAATGTGTTACCTAGGGAAATGGTGGAATCTCCTTCCTTTGAGGTTTTTAAGGTCAGGATTGATAAAGCCCTGGCTGGGATGATTTAGTTGGGGATTGGTCCTGCTTTTAGCAGGGGGTTGGACTAGATGACCTCCTGAGGTCCCTTCCAACCCTGATATTCTATGATTAGGGAAAACAACAGGCCTTAGGAGAAGCTTATCTCCCACCTGGTGATCCTTCCTGAGAACACTCCAGACAAACACTAAGTAATGGCTGCTAAGACTCTACAAAGACATGTGACCAGGGCACATGATTCTGGACTCCATCTTGGGATGTCAGTATTTTTCCACAAACCCGTCTGGGAACCAGGTTTTGAAACAAAGGGTGTCAAGGTTCCTCCCCCACTCTGAACTCTAGGGTACAGATGTGGGGACCTGCATGAAAAACCTCCTAAGCTTATCTTTACCAGCTTAGGTCAAAACTTCCCCAAGGTACAAAATATTCCACCCTTTTGTCCTTGGATTGGCCGCTACCACCACCAAACAAATACTGGTTACTGGGGAAGAGCTGTTTGGACACATCTTTCCCCCCAAAATACTTCCCAAAACCTTGCACCCCACTTCCTGGACAAGGTTTGGTAAAAAGCCTCACCAATTTGCCTAGGTGACTACAGACCCAGACCCTTGGATCTTAAGAACAATGAACAATCCTCCCAACACTTGCACCCCCCCTTTCCAGGGAAATGTTGGATGATAAGCCTCACCAATTTGCATAGGTGACCACAGACCCAAACGCTTGGATCTGAGAACAATGAAAAAGCATTCAGTTTTCTTACAAAAAGACTTTTAATAGAAATAGAAGTAAATAGAAATAAAAAAAATCCCCCCTGTAAAGTCAGGATGGTAGATACCTTACAGGGTAATTAGATTCAAAACATAGAGAACCCCTCTAGACAAAAACCTTAAGTTACAAAAAAGATACACAGACAGAAATAGTTATTCTATTCAGCACAAT
The DNA here is from genome assembly GCF_965152275.1 of Natator depressus. NCBI lineage: Eukaryota > Metazoa > Chordata > Testudines > Cheloniidae > Natator > Natator depressus. The sequence continues at coordinate 88,774,996 of NC_134239.1, forward strand.
TCTTTTCTCAGCCATTTAAAGAAATCATAATCTAACCCGTACCTAGCTAGATTACTTACTAAAAGTTCTAAGGCTTCATTCCTGGTCTATCCCCGGCAAAGACAGAATATAGACAGACACACATACCCTTTGTTTCTCTCCCTCCTCCCAGCTTTTGAAAGTATCTTGTCTCCTCATTGGTCATTTTGGTCAGGTGCCAGCGAGGTTACCTTTAGCTTCTTAACCCTTTACAGGTGAGAGGAGATTTCCTCTGGCCAGGAGGGATTTTAAAGGGCTTTACCCTTCCCTTTATATTTATGACAAAGGGTTCCCGCCCTATGCTAAAACTATACAAGGCAGGGAGTGACATCATCTGTGGCTCTTCACTCCCAACACAAGAAGACTCCTGGAAACACCTGAGGAACAAAGACTGAACTGGGGGAAGTGCTGGACCCAGGCTCATGGGATTTCTAGCCTGTGTATGAAACACCTGGGGAATCCAAGCTGCAAAGCAAGTGCCACTTGTGCCTGAAGAATCTACAAGTCTCCCTGTACCATCAGTTAGGGTCAGAATCTGTTATTCATACCCAGTTTATTTAGTATATTAAGTTTAGTTTGCATTTTTTCTTTATTTACTAGGTAATCTGCATTGATCTGTTTTCTATCACTTAAAATCTATCTTTTGTAGTTAATAAACTTGTTTTTGTTTTAATCTAAACCAGTGAGCTTTGACTGGAGTGTTTGGGGAAAATCTCTGCTTGGTTACCACAAATGTGCATTGTTCTCTGCACATTGAGCGAGAGGCATACTAGGTATTAAACCTGTATACTGGCCAGATTTGACCAGGGCAGGATGTATTGCTCTGAGGTCCTAGGCTGGGAAGCTGGTGGTTAGAGAGCCTGCATGTAACTACAGCTGGGTGTGTCCCTACCTGTGTGAATGCTGGTGAAAGTGCAGGCTGGAGGGCTTTGCAGCTTGTCACAGCAGTACAGTGTGAAAGAGAGCCCAGGCTGGTAGGTCAGAGGGTTTAATGGTACCTCAGTTCCAGGTGGCACCCTGGGGGGAACCTGTCACAGCTTCATAAAGGTGGGGCTGTCAGGCATTGCTGGTATTTCTGCCTTCCTAGTGTTTGTTATACTCATGATCCTGTCTTGTTTCAAATTAGATGGTAAGATCTTCAGGGCAGAGACTATTACTGTCTTTGCCTTCCATACTCAGCGCAATGGGGCCCTGATCCTGATGTGGGCTCGTGGGTGCTACTGCTAATGTATTTAAAGCCCTTACTCGCTAGGTTTTACTTCTAGTGCTAAGTATCTGCTATCACTTTAAAAAACTAAGCTGTATTTTGAATGCTGCACTTTCCTATTTCAGTTTTTCAAACTCAGATGTATTTCTCAAAGATGCAATAAGCTGGTATAGTGAAGAAATGAATCATTCCATTCAAGTTCAGGTAAAAAATTCCCTGTCTGATACAAAGTGTGAGGCCTGTCTCATTACCCAGCTTAATAGCTACAATCTGAGATTTTTTTAGCCTTGTTTTTAGTGTCTGATGTTTCCACCTGGACTCGTCAGACTGAGATTTGCCCTCTGTCTTTAAGAAAGTTTGCCTCCAAATTGGAGGGAGCTGCTGGAGTGAAGGAACTTATTATGTTTTCAAGAATGACAGGAGAAATAACATCTGCTTCAGGCTTTTAAACTACTCTTCCTCTCCTTGCAACGCCCATGGGAAGAGGGAAGAATGAGAACTTCAACAATGTAGAGTCTTACGACTTATAGTCACAAAGACTCTTGCCATATGGCTGGGAGGGAGAAGAAAGCCCTACCCAGAGAACATCTAACCTTAGTAGAAAGGCCACATGAGCCAGTCTATAAAAACCCAATGCACAGCCAATGAATTGTTTAAACATAAGATGATGGGGGAGATTTTCAAAGTCACAGAAGGCCCGCCAGATCTCCTTGAACATCGACAGCAGTTGTGCATCCAATGCCCCTTTGAAAAGCTCCTCCAATGTGTCTGGGCTTGGACTGGCACTCAGCTCTGTTCAGAGAAACCACAGTGCTGGAGGAAAAGGAGTACTTGTGGCACCTTAGAGACTAACCAATTTATTTGAGCATAAGCTTTCGTGAGCTACAGCTCACTTCATCGGATGCATACTGTGGAAAGTGTAGAAGATCTTTTATACACACAAAGCACGAAAAAATACCTCCCCCCACCCCACTCTCCTGCTGGCAATAGCTTATCTAAAGTGATCACTCTCCTTACAATGTGTATGATAATCAAGTTGGGCCATTTCCAGCACAAATCCAGGTTTTCTCACCCCTCCCCCCCCCCGCACATTGTAAGGAGAGTGATCACTTTAGATAAGCTATTGCCAGCAGGAGAGTGGGGTGGGGGGAGGTATTTTTTCGTGCTTTGTGTGTATAAAAGATCTTCTACACTTTCCACAGTATGCATCCGATGAAGTGAGCTGTAGCTCACGAAAGCTTATGCTCAAATAAATTGGTTAGTCTCTAAGGTGTCACAAGTACTCCTTTTCTTTTTGCAAATACAGACTAACACGGCTGTTACTCTGAAACCTGTCACAGTGCTGGAGTGACTGTGTAAAGCCCAGCATTCCTCCCAGTGCTTAAAGTGTGTGTGTTGAGGTGGGGCAGGTGGTACTGCATAGGGGTCATGGACCCAGCAACAAAAGAGAAGTAAATTCAAATTAAAAACCAAGCTCAGTTGCTGGGGGGCACACTTGAGGCACTGTCTTACCAAAGCCACGATTCCCAGATGATAGACACCCCGCCCCAGACTTTTAGCACTGATTCTCCCAAACTCAGTCTGAAGTCAGAAGCAACTGTAGCCAGGGAGGGGAAAAGGGATTCAATATTGCCCCAAGCCCTTCCTCGACCCTATTCATTTCCAGCCCCAGGCACAGGTCACTCTAGGCAAAAAGATCCCACCCAAAGGTGCTCCCTCTCCTTCCCTCACCTCCTGCATTTGCTGGCAGCTGCAGGGATTGTACTCGGCGATGGAGCTGTGTGTCGGGGGAGAGCCGGTGTGATGGCAAGGAGGCAGATGATGGCATGTAAGGATTTTTTAAGGGAGCCATCAAGCTGTACCGTGCCTTGCTGAACAGTGTTGTCAATGTCTTTGTCCTTCCCTTCTCCTTTTGAGGTCTGACCCCCTCTGAGATGGGCGGGGGGGGGTAATTTCCACCCAAGGAGATGTACACACACTAGGCCTGATTGAGCTAGCATGGTTAGGTCTACTGGAGCTAGAATTTACCCCGCCAGCTGGTTTGTTTCTCTTCCCTCCTTGTCATGTCCCATCTAGATTTAGATCGGCAGGTCTTGGAGGCAGGGGCTGGGCCTGTACATGTTTCATGAAGTGCTACACACTTTTCGGTGCTTTAAAAATAAGCAATCATTGAAATTTTATACTGTGTGCCATATAATCTGACCTGAAAAACCAGTTCAGCCTGGCTTGGGTCTGATGCAGCCACATGGACTGAGAACCTGCCAAGGGTGAAGACAAACAGCAAGGTGGAAATGGGCTGTAGGGCTAGTATCTGATTTAGCATCTTTATTAGTGATCTGGAATGGGGAGGTTAATGATGTTCACAGATGATACTAAGGAGGAGCTACATAAGCACACTTCTCTGTCCTCAGTGGGGTATCTATCCTACTGAGCACTCACAAGTCTAAAGGTACCTAGTGCTTCATGAATAAGGCTAAGATTTAGTCATGCATATTTTTGGTGAAAGCCACAGACAGGTCACGGGCAATAAATAAAAATTCACAGCCTATGACCTGTCTGTGACTTTTATCAAAAAGACCCCTGACTAAATCTCTACTTCTGGGGCCGGGCTGCTCTCCAGATGGCCTCCGGGTGTCGTGGGACTGCTGCTCCAGCTGCCTAGGGACCGCTGCTGCTCGGGCACTCCCCAGAGCCAGCCACATCAGCTGCTCTTCCAGCAGTCACTGAAGCCAGGACCACTGCTCAGATGCTCCCCCGGGCCGACCCTAGGACTGCTGCTTGCACGGTCCCTGAAGCCAGCCTCCCAAGCAGTGGCTGGTGCGGCTGGCTCCTGAGGGGAGGCTCCCAGGATTGCTGCTCAGACGTTTCCTGAAGCCAGCTGGCCCTGGGCCTCCCAAGCAGCAGCCGGTGCGGCTGGCCCCAGGGACCACCGGAGCAGCTGGCTCAGGTCACTCCAGCAGCGGCTGGTGCGGATGGCTGCGGGGCCCCCAAGCAGCAGGCCCCGAGGCCAGCTGCTGGGGTGGCCCTGAAGTCAGCCGCATCAGCTGCTGCAGAAGTTACAGATTCTGTGACTTCCACGACCTCTGTGAAAGAATTGCTGCCTTACTCATGATAGTCAGTCAGTTAAGGGCCTGATCATGCTCGCTTGAGCTGTGTCTGGATGAAACCTCTGTGCCTGGCTCTTGCCCTCCCAAGTAGAAGGGGCCCAGCTGCCTCCATGACAGCATCCTGTTCCTCTGGTCACTAGAGGGCACTCCACAGTTGAGGGGTGCATACAAGGAGGTGGGGAAATGCATCCTCCCCCTCCCAGCCCAGCAGAGCTCAGGGCACCAAGGTAACACCCCACCCCATGATGGGATTCCCCTTTAAGGGGAGTTCCAGGCGAAGCCCTAGTAGTGTAGCTCTGTTGGAGCCAAAACTACCAAAGAACTGCTGCAGAGGCACAAACCCCCCCTTCAGACTTCTCCAAGCTCCCCTGTACCAACATCCTCTGGGATCTGTGAAGATCCTGGGGAGTAAGCAGGGTTTGTGGTGCAGCCCCCTAGACTTGGGTGGGGGGAGGGGGTGCAAACTCCCTGAAGGAACAACTGGGGAGAAATGCCACTGAGATTTCTTCCCTTTGTCCCCCTCCTGATGCCCGAAGTGCTTTGGCACAGGGAGACTGGGTCTCAGACTTCTGTAAAGCATCTAGTATCTTTTGGATGCTTGGGCCTGAATCCAGCAAAGCACTTAAACAGGTGCATAACCCTCAGCATGTAAGTAGCCCCATATAAATCAATGGATACTACTCATGTGCTTAACGCAGTGGTCCCCAAACTGTGGGGTACACCCCCCTAAGAGGGCACGGAGGAACATTTGGGGGGCATGGCAGGCCCTGGCCCAGCCCCTGGGGGGCAAGGAGGGAGCACCACCCAAACCCACTCTGCCCCCAGCTCTGCGGCCAATGGCCCCATTCCTGGTCACAGCCCCAGCTGCAGCTCTGGTCCCGGCCCTGACCGCGGCCCTGTTCCTGGCCATGGCTCCGCTCCCGATTCCTGCTCCCCACTGAAGCTCCCTGGGAGGCACGGACCAGGTAAGTGGGGGCACAAGTGAAAAAGTTTGGGGACCACTTCCTTAATGTTATGCATATACTGTACTGGCTCAGGGTCTCTCCGCCTCTCCCTCAATACATAATAAATAAAAATCCTCACACACTCTTCCTCCCCCTTATGAGGTGAGTCAGTATTATCCCCATTTTACAGATGGGGAAACTGATGCATGGAGACCTTTTCGTGACTTGCCCAAGATCACATAGCAAGTCAGTGGCAGAGATGGAACTTGAATCCGTATCTTCTGTTTGCTAGTCCCATGCAAAAGCCACAAAAGCAGCTGTCACTTGGGGTTAGAAAAATAGCAGAGTAAGCACAGGTCTACACTTAAAACGCTGCATTGGTGTGGCTGCACCACTGTAGTGCTTACATGAAGACACTCCTACACACACAGCCCCACAGAGAGCTCTCCTATCCGCCAAAACAGGGACCTGTGCTGAACAGAATGAGGATCCCAAACGGGAGCTGCAGCAACGTATTTGCTCTCCAGTAGCCTGTTTACTCCCTGCCTCTGGTGGAGAGGCAGGGAATCAGAATGAAGAGCGTTTAGCTTCCAAATGCTGCAATTTGCCAACTATTTCCATTACACTGGAAACTTTTGCTAGATAAATATATCAACACCCTTTTTGATGGGCTAATTCCTCCTGCTGCTGAGTTGGGAAGTAGCCATCTATTATCCTCTTGAGGCAAAGTGGATTTTCCTGTGAGAGTCTCAGCCAGCCTCACACCTGCCTGCACTTATTATCTGTATTATTTAGATAGCATCATCACTTTCCCTTCAGGTTCCTTTGGGGGAGAAGTTTCTGGTAGCAGATGCTGCGCTCATTCAGAGGGAATCTAGTTTTCAGAAGCTAAGCAAGCAGCTTTGTAAAGGGGGGCTGTGTAGAATAGCAGGGGCTTCTATAAAACCTGGAGCAGCCTAGGAGAATGAATTACAAGCCAGGTACTGGTCAGATACCAAAGGCACTTTCCTTCCACACTAGCCCTTTGAAACTGCAAACACACAGCTCCTTTCCCACAGACACTGCCCAAGAGCGAATAGGACTTTGCAAACCTGGATTGAAAAGGTGGTTACATGCATACAAGTAGAAGGTATTGTTATTGGCACAATTAACCAAACTGACTAATTGCCTCTTCTATTCTATTTAGCTTTTTATACATCTTCCAGGCACCTCAGCATCTTCCAGTGATGCCTTGAGCGACATGACTAGCATCTATCATGCATGGTTTGACTATTCGTTCTCTTTAGCCACACTGTCTAATTACTGATCCCCAAACTTTAGCAGAGGGCTGAGTTGTAAGGGAAAGTCCACAGAGCCCTTCTCTCTGTGGCCACCTCAGATTTTCAGACCCACCTGAAGTGGCTCTGCAATTTCTGTGAAATATTGGGGGTCAAAATCTTTTGCTAAATCCTAACCAGCCCCTGCCCCTCCCAGAAATAACTATCTGTTAATCCTGCCCTGGCTGCAATTGTCTGATCAAAGCAGGACAGTACCCTGAATAAGAAAAGTCCAGGGATGCTCCTTACCTGAGTGATGAAGAGTGCCTCACCCACTAAGTTGGAGAGAAGGTAGCTGAAGTAAACCTGATCCAGGCATGATGCTGGCTAGGAACAGCCCTTCACCTGGAATGATTCCAGCCTCCTCCTTTCAGGGTGGATTCTTGAGCTGCTTTGCTTGGAAGCCTTAGGTAGTCAGTGACAGCACCAGGTATAGCACTGGGGACCGCGCCTCAGCGCAGCCGGAGACAGCACTGGAAATGTGTATCAGCATAGCCAGACACAGCATTGGAGATGTGCATCAGCACAGCCCTCTAGCTGCAGCAAAACCCTACTTCCCATCTGTGTCAAGAGAGCCCAGCGTTCACTCACTCTAGCACGCCAGCTGCGGTGTGATCAGCTGCAAACATTCCCGAAGGAGAGCTGCACATTGCCCAATTACTGCTCCTTCCCACAAGGTTTGTCCTGCTAATTCAGCTAAGGGCTCAGAAATGCTGCCTTTTTCATTCTCTTTCTTTTTGCTGCCTTTCCCTTGGCACTGCTGCTCCTGCAAACACCCTGGGAAGAAAAGAGGTAGGGCTGCACAGCAGAATTTCAAGAAAAAGACAAACTGGGTCGCTCTGTGCCAGTGCTAAAGGTCAAGGAGGCCCAGCTCTGGTACTGTCTCTCACTGGGACAGCCAGTGTGCTCTCTGCTCCAGTGGGACAGGGCTGGCTCAATCCACCTGGGAATCCTGGAGCCAGAGCTTGGCTGTTTATTTTTGTGGGATGGAAAAGTTGAGCTTCTCCTTTACGTGGGATTTCTTTCTTAAAGCACAGAGTTTGTATAGAATTAAAACTAAAGGGCCTGATTCAGATCTCCTTCACTAGACTTCCACCAGGGTAAAACCTGTGTGAGTTCAATTGGGTTAATCCTGATCTACACCATCATGAAGTGAGATTGGAGCCGAGCCAAGCCTCAATAGCCTACCTACTCCCATAACCCTTATCCACTCTCAACCTGCACTCCAAAGAGCTCATACAGCGCCCCAACCTGCCAACTCCTTCCCCACTCCCCCAAGCCCACCACAGCTCCTCTCCCCAACAGCTCCCCAGGCCTCTCCCAATACCCCTAAACTGCTTCCCCAAACAGCTTCCCTCTACTGCTTCCCTCACACTCTCAAACTGCATCTCTGCTATGACCACAACCCACTCAAACCTCCTCAAGCCTCGCCCATACTATGCTCCAGCATCCCCGAACATCTTTCATGCTGAACTCTCACCTTTCCCTTGTCATGTCCCTGACAGCCCTAGGTTGCTGCCCTGCCATTTCACCTCCCATGGGGCTGTGCCGCCAACAGCCCCAAGTGTTCCAGTGCCGTTACCCCAAGACTTCTCCTCAAATCCTCACAGCGCTCCCATGCCACATTCCTGGACCCCCAAAACCACTACCACATCCCTACATGGTTTCGATAGCATGACCTCCCCCCCGCCTCCACGGAAGCCATCTCCCTGATGCTATACCCCAACATGCTCAAGAATATCCAGTTATCACAGGCAGTGCTAACATACATTTAGGAAAGGCTATTAAACCTGGCTGAAGCCCCAACGAATCTCCAGCTGTTAGAGATCAGGGTGAGAGCGGACATGGGGGGGAGGGTGCGGGAGAAGAGATTTTATCCCACATGTGCCTACTTACACCTTCCTCTGAAGCATCTGGTACTGGTTGCCTTCAGAGATAGGATACTGGGCCTTGGCTCTGATCCAGTCTGGCAATTCCTGTGTTCAAAGCATCCTACTGCCATGCTGCATCCCCACATGCTCACAGTGGTTCTATGCCACCCCCAAAGCCAAACTGCCCTGATCCCACATCTCCAGTAGGCCTCTACACCCAATGTCATGGCCCAGCCCAGGCTAAAGCTCCGACTTCTCAGGAGGATTTGTGTTTCCTGTAAATGCTTGGAGGAGGGTCTAGACTAACCTCTACCACCACGTGATTTCTGCTTCCCACATACTCCATGAGTGGCTGGCAGGTTATTGCAAATGTATAGACATTTCTGATGGCCTAGCTCCCAGGTGCCACCAGAGTTCTGACTGGGAGAATGAGACAGAGATAGAATCTTTTCTGCTCACACTTTGGAGGCTTGTTTCTGGGTATGTCTACTCTGCAACTAGACACCCACGGCTGGGCCGTGCTCCACTGGCTGCAGTCCAGGCTCTAGGACCCTCAAACCTCGCAGAGTCCTAGAGCTCAGGCTGCAGCCTGAGCCCAAATGTCTACACCACAGTTAAACAGCCCCTTAGCCAAAGCCCCACAAGCCTGAGTCAGCCGGTGCAGGTCAGCTGCAGGTGTCTAGTTGCAGTGTAGACATACCCAGAAACAAGTCTCCAAAGTGTGAGCAGAAAAGTTTCTATCTTTGTATTATTCTCCCAGTCAGACATACCCTCTCTTTCTAGCCACAGCAGTGAGATCATTTAACAGGAATAGCATGGAGGTGAGCCATTGGATTGAGCTGGATAACAAGAGCAACACAGCCCCTGAACTCCCCATCTGTGATTTCTGCGTCTGAACAGGAGTCCAACTCTGACCGACTGTCAGCTCATTTAAGGCCTGATAGCTCATCTCCTCCATTGCCAATAGAAAGGGTGTGAGCCAGCCTTATGCACATTCATTCCCGCAGCACATGGCTACCTTCTAGGGAATCTCGCCAGAGCCCAGAGTTGCTACTAATAACAAAGCAATACCCCCAAATAGAATGGTTCCCCATGGCCAGATCCCACCCAGCACCAGGCAGCGTCGGTAGAGGATTCTTAAGAGCAAACCTCAGATGGGCTCAAAGCAAACCCCTGCATACAGACACCCCTGGATTTGGGGTAAGTTTGTAATCCAAACCTGGATCCAAATTCAGAATTGGTGGCAGACCTCCAACCTATAGTTGGCTGAACCAAAATGCAGGGTAACAATAAAACAAGGAGAAGGTGATGGGACTCTCCTTTTGCAGCCCTAGGAGCAACGAGGTTTGGTGCCAAATGCGTTAGCTCGGTGAAAATCCTAGATAATGATCCTGACTACACGTCACCAGGAGCAGCTAGAATCTATGGGCACAGTTTCAGCTGGCACATGGCTGGAGACAGGGTGCCCACACTCCTGTTTGCCTTGGTTATCAAGCCACTTGCAGCAAGGTTCAGGCAACGTGTGCTGATTAAAGGTAAACAGAGAGGGCCTGTAAGGGACAAAGCCTTGTTATCCTAGAACGACTCATATGGCAAGGTCTTGGGAAGAGCTCTTGCAAACCTTTTCCAGAAAACAGAAGTTTAAAGGACTCTGGGGTCTGACAGTAAATTACCATAAAAGTGAGCTCTTACTGTACGTCTCAGCAAAACCCCACTGCCCAAATCACCGGAGAGCCCCAAAGAAAAGGTCGCCAGCCAGATGAAATACCTTGATATACAGCTTGCTAATTCCTGTCAAACCAGTTTGAATTTACATTATGATAAGCTGCTGAAACGCACGCCGAAAGGACTAGATGGATGGGTAATCAAAACAGCAATATTACCAAAGTATGATAGTCTCTGCCACAGCAGCCCCATCAAAATCCCCACAAGCTGCTTTTGTCAATTCAATGGAGCCGCTCTGCCCTTCATAAGGGCCACACGCAATCACCGGATTAAAATGCAGGCGCTGTAATTACCCAGACAGGGTGGGGGATTAGCCCTCCCAAACTTCTACAGATACTACTTAGCAGCAGAGCTGCAGCTCTGTGTCCCCTGCTTTGATGACAATAAGATGACATTAACATCCTGAATCAAAGACTCTGACCCAGGATGTCTCTCTGCTGGAGTTGTGTGTGTGAGAGGGTGTGTAAAAACAGCTTAGCACCATGATGATCTGTTAACTTTTATGAATGCAGGCCAGTGTGCAGCTTTAAGAGAAAAGGGGAAAAGCACATGGAAACTTGTGGTCCAGTCACTCAGGTGGCTACATGCAGAAGGACTGGATGACCTAATAAAAGTCTGGGGGCGGGGGGGGGAAGGGGGAGGAGGGAAGGAACCACATACAATACAGAAACATTTTTCATACAAGGAACAAAAGAGGAATTCAGAAAGGATTGAAGCAATAATGTGCAAAGTCTCTTGCTCTGCTGAGCCTCACTGTGGATATTTATACGTCTAATGGGATGAATGAAATGGGTCCATTAGCAAAAAAAAAAAAAAAAAAAAAAGGGGAATAAGTGGTCCCTGATCTCAGCTTGAGTGGCAAGGAGACCTCTGGCAAGGACGCATGCAGTTAGGGGAAATGAGATCTCATTATATTATATACCAGTAGTTTTCAAACTGTGGGTCACAACCCAGTACTGGGTCACAGAATGTAAGGCACTGGGTCGCAGCAGCTCTGGTCAGCACTGCCGGCTGGGCCGTTAAAAGTCCCATTAGCGGGGCTGCCCGGCTAAGGCAGGCTAGTCCCTATGTGTTCTGACACTGTGCTGTGCCCCCTGGAAGTGGCCAGCAGCAGGTCCAGCTCCTAGGTGGGGGTGGGGCGCCACGGGGCTCTGCGGGCTGCCTCTGCCCCAAGCACCAGCACTCCCATTGGCAGGCCTCTGGGCCTAGGAGCTGGACCTGCTGCTGGCTGCTCCCAAGGTGCCGCACGGTCTGCGGTGCCAGGACAGGCAGGAAGCCGGCCTTAACACCCCTGCTGCGCTGCTGACCAGGAGCCCCCTGAGGTAAGCCCCCCCCCCAACCCTGCACCCCTCAACCTTGCACCCCTACTCCCTGACCCAGCCCTGAGCCCCCCCAAACCCGGAGCCCCTTCTGCACCCCAAACCAGTCATCCAGGTCCCACCCCAGAGCCTTCACCCCCAGCCCAGAGCCCCTCCCGCACCCCAACCCCCTGCCCCAGCCCTGAGCCCCCCACCAAACCAAGCCCACTCCTGCACCCTAACCCCCCCCCGGCCCCACCCTGAAGCCTTCACTCTGGCACCCCAACCATCTGCCCCAGCGCTGAGTCCCCTTCCCCCAAACCCCTCATCCCCAGCTCCACTGAGTCGTGGGCATCTATTTTCTTCAACTGGGTTGCCAGAAAAAAAAAAAAAAAAAAAAGAAGTTTGAAAACCACTGTTATATACCAGTGGACATATCACAGTGTAGCCATTAGACCACTCAAACAATGCCTCTGTTTCAAAACAAACTTACTATGGACAAACTACATGAATAAAAAGTCATGCTTTTGTTCTGGGGTTACTCTGCATTGGAAGGAGATGGTAAATGGTACGTCAGATGTTAGAAGCACCATTGCCACTACGTCCTATGCTTTGCATTCTTCATCTAACAGACAAAGCAACAAATAACTATGCCAGGACAAATCTGTTAACATTTCATTACTGGCAGCCAAAAACCTGATCACGTTAAATGAGAAACCTGAACTCTCAGCAAACAGTAACAAGTGGTTATTTCAGATCAAGGGTTTAGTGCCAGTAAAAAAAAAAAAAACACAAAAAAACCCCCACCAAACAAGGGTCCAAAATAACTGGAGGGTTTTTCAGATGAGGATTCTGCTGCAGGATGTCCTCAAGGCAGCTGATTAGGCTAGGAAAGAAAAAAGATAAAAGGAAGAGGAATGACATCAGACTCAAGAGGATGTAAATGCTTTTGGGAAAAGCACAAACTTCTCTAAAAGTCCAGACTCAGGCAGCTGTATTAAGCTGAGCCCAGACCACATCAGAAAAAGCCTGATTTGCTAAAGAGCTCAGCATCTACTTAGGCATCAAAATAAGTGGCCAGATTTTATGTATCTATTTATTATAGATTGGGGAGTGGGTGGAGGAATGTTGAAGTCAATATTTGAAGCGGATTAAAAAAAAAAAATCACCGGGTTAGTCAAGTGCAGAGAAGACTATAGGGAACATCAGAGGAACTAATTACAGTTATTTGAGCAGTATGATGGGAGATGGAATTCAGTATGGACAATTGCAAGGTGATGCACACTGGGAGGAATAATCTGAACTATTTGTATACTCCAGTGAATTCTAGATTAACTGTAACCATTCAGGGGAAAAAAGACCTGGGTGTCATTGTGGACAATATAGTGAAACCAATCTGTTTAATGCACAGGAATGGCCAAAAGAGCAAACATGGTGGTAGGTTGTACTGAGAAAGGGATAGAGAATAGCAGCAAAAATATTACATTGCCATTCTTATGGAGGCATCAGCAATGATTCCGTAGGTAGGAGGGTTGAGTTGACATGTAGTACCCAGTGTCAGAATTTATTTTGCCCCCAATATTCTCAACAACATAGCCTGCTCAAACTAACTGTAGTTAAAACTCACTAAAATCTTGTATATATGCTACATTTGAATATTTCTCTTTGGGGATTAATGGTCATTTCACCCAATTATTCTTCACAATGAAAAATGTCTCCTCCTGCAGAGGCTGAAGGATACAATGTTTTCCTACAGAGAATTCCACAAAGAACTGCCTCCTTTCAAAACACACCCCTATCTCCCATTGTTCTATGGGACTGAAGCCACAGCTGCCATTTTGAGAAGGCTCTCTCTCACTGTCAATGAGACGAAGTGCCTCTGCTACCACACAGCATAGGGGGCCACTGTCTTCCTGAGGGCTGCTGTGGCTTCAGTCCCATCAAGAACAATGGGAGATGAAAAGGAGCAAGTCTTTGTGGCAGATAAATATTCAATTATGAAAAACAACAACAGCACACAAAGACCATCAATCTTAAATATCTTTCAAAGGCCACCCATTGCACCACATCTAGACAGGAGGGGATTGGCTGAAACCTACCCATCTCAATGGAGGATCCAGAAAGACAGAGAGAATCCCAAAGACTGAACAACTGACTCACGGGAAACTCCGGCAGGCGGAACATATGAACTCAGCATAAGTCTGCTGGAGGAAGACAATGGACCAAGAGTTGAAAGGTGCTGGGAGAAGAGCTGGTCTTTGGGAGAGACACAAGAGCACTCACCTGGGACTAAGAGAGAGAAACAGAGCCAAAATTGATTCTATGGCAGCTTGTCTGGGTAGAGCCAGGAGACTGGCCAGTCTGAACTGTCTTCACCTTTGCTTCTCTATACTAACCAACGACTTCCAGATGCTGTATTCCGGTTCACTAACATACCTTACTCGGTTTTAAAAAGGCTGCCTGGTGTCATTGCAAATACTTGCTGAGGTGCAAGTCTCTGAACAGGAGTCTGTCTCAACTCGACTCACTGAACAGAACTCATGGTGTGAAACATGAGTGCTGGAGCCCAGAGGCTCAGTCTTGGAGATGTTGAGGTCTCATAGCCTACCCTTAAGAAGAGTGGGACCACTTAGGAGCCTGGCACACTGAAGGGGTTCCTCCAAGGGACTGTTTAAAAGCTGGGGCATAGGACAAATCCTGTGGATCCTTGACAAGGGGAATATAGGGGACGTACAGAAGGGAAGAGGAAAATGGTGTGTGTGTGTGCGCATGTGCACACTCAGGGATATGTGCGCATAGATATGCGCACAGGGAAGTGCCAGTAGTAGTGGGAATGTCAGAGTGGGCGTGTGAACGTAGGGAGTGCAACAGACAAGCGGAATTTGGACGACAAGAGGGAAGGGGAAACCCGCAGTGTACATGCTGGCTGTTTTGCATTGCTCTAGCAGAAGCAGCAGTAAACCCATTCTAGCTGGCCTGCATTCTCTGGCTGCTTTCTGCTGTTCCAAAGTGGGGTAAAGGAGCCAGAATGCACAAGTGAATCTGGCCATAAAGTTAACATTTTTTAAATGGTGCATGGTTGGTACTTCATATCTTCAAATGATTAGAAATATTACATGGCAACATTCTCTTTGGGTTTCTTATTTAGTGTTTATGTAAAAAAATATATATATAATTAGGAAAAAAACAGAAGTGTAGTGACTCCATGAAGGGGGGGGAAACCGGGAAAACAAAACTAAACCCAAATATGATTTTAAAAAAATAATCAGTTTGTTCTAATCTGGCTCCATAAACACTGACATGCCTTAATCATAATCATGTGGCATTTCCAGGACATCTCTGCAGGGCAGAGTTGAAATTTCTGCTGAAGGAGAAACTTAAATGATGAAGATTAACTAGGGAAAAAATGACCATTAAATAAAAAAAATTATTTCCGTGTACCCATGCAGAAGATTGCAGTGAGCTTTAACTATATGAGAAGCTGGAAGAGCCTATAGCAGGGAGAGTCAAGATTGGTTGGATGTCCTCATTGTGCATTTCTGTACCTAAACATGTTTGGATTTCTTTTAAGTTTAACCTTAACTGTGAATTTCCTGGGTTTAACACGTCTGGGGTTGGGATAATTACAACAGTCCTTTAACATATTTGACCCTAAATTACAGATAGATACTCTCCCCCTTCACTCCATTTTAATGTCATTTTTGTCTGGGACTATAAATCAATGGTATGCCCTCACCTGAAATAACCTGTTCACTTCTGATGCCCCAAGAAGGACAATGAAAGTGATGGAGGGCCCTGATCCAGCACCCCTGCAGTCAGTGCCATTGACTTCGATTTGTGCTGACTGGCCCCTAGAGGTCTGGAAAGTAGGAAGAAATTAACAACATAAAGACTACTGTGTTTGGAGAGAAGATGACTAAGAGGAAGCTTCTGTCTACCTGAGCTGGCTTTGAACTCGTGACCTGCATCCTTTCAATTCCTCAAGTAATCTGTTCTGCAGTATCTCTATTCCTTAATAATTTGTGCAGCTCTTTCCTGCATTCCCTCCAGTTTGTTGGTATTTTCCTGGCCATGAGGTGCCCCAGGACACCATGGCCTAACCTGCACTATTGAGTGGGATAGTTCTCCACACTGATAAAGGCACTCCCCTCCCCTGTGCACGTGCTCTCCGTCCAGCTCCTTGTGTGCACAAATTTGTCTGATCCCACCTGAGACTGGGACAACCTGCATCTGCCCTCACCTACCTGAAAGCAGGTCCCCCGCTGTCTAATAGCTGAATAAATCTTCTTTAGAGTCTGAGAGACAGAGCCCTGGGGAGCTCCTAACTCAGCTATTGGCAGGAGGCAAGTCTCTGGAAATGAAGCTTTACAACACTGGTGAAGCCTGAGATGAAAGACAAGCAGCAGGATGAGGAATAAGCTATCAAGTGGCAGCTACATGAGCTCCACAGGGATCTTACCCACTTCAGCTTGATCACTTCACAGCCGACAGCAGGGGCAACGGGGGCTACATGGGTGCTCCCAGAACCCGCATTCTGCCCCACAAAGTCCCCATCTTGACAAGGGGTGCATGTTTCACCTACAGGCCTCTGTACAAAGCCCTTTGTGTTTTAGGTAGGAAGGGTGTACATTCTTCTTCTGGCTTTGAAAGTATCATTCCCTGGAGGAGAGCAAATGCCCAAGATAGTCACCCCACATGTCCGGTGTCTGCCCAGTTTTCAGCCTTGATTTGACATCCAGCATTGCCACAGGTAAAACTCAGACCATGTTCTCATCACAAACCCCCGTAGCCAGTGACTTCTAACTTTCAAAACTGGAAACATTTCACGCCTGGTGTCAGACCCCAGGGAAATGTTTTGGGGAAAGTTTAGGCAAATTCAGCTCAGCAAGCATGAATAGGAACCCATCCCCCACCACACATTTTAAGCATTATTATTCTCTTGAATAACTAGGAAAAGGCTGAACTGTCACGTCTGAGCCACATGAGTCATCTCAGGGAGGCAAGCGATCCCGGCAGTATTTGGGTTTGAAGTAACAGCAATTAGCATTGGAAGACGATTCATGGCACAAGTGCTGCTCATTGTTTTCCATTCAGCACAGAATTCTGGCACCCTGTGAATACGTGGAAGTCGGTATCTTGGTCTTGGCTTGACAAAGTCCCTGGAGGCAAGACCTCTCTCAACTCTGTTCTGTTCAGCACCAAACACATCAGCAGCACTCAACCAATAATCATCATCATTGGCAGACAGGAGGGAATGCAGAAAAGAGCCACACAAATCCACAGATGATCAGACAGTGAATTCAAATGACATGGGCTCTGAGGCTGCCTTCCCCACAGCATACTGGGCCTTTTAGAGGGACAAAAACTATAAACTGAGGCCAGACACCCATAGATAGGCCATTCTTCCAGCACCCAACCCACAAGTGTCAAACCACACCCGTTTTCCGGACTCTGCAATCCCATTCTCGATCTCTTCTGACAAGATCGCAGTCCCCATCCCTGATCCTCTATGGAAAGATCTTTGATTCCTTTCCAATGAACCCACAATCCCTCCAACACCACAGAGTCCAAGACCAGAAGGGACCACTGTAACCATATAGTCTGACTTCCTATGTAACAAGTCCAGAGAACTTCCCCAAAATGATTCCTAGAGCATACCTTTTCAAAAAGATCCAATCTTGATTTAAAAATGGTCAGTGATGGACAATCCACCACAACACTTGGTAAATTATAAACCACTTAGAATTCCCCCTACAAGTCTTCAGATACTCTCAGTTCCATCACAATAAGCCTATGTCCAGAGTCCAACTTCCCCAACCCTCAAGCCTATGGCCTCTGTCTCATGTTCACTCTGGCGGCCTGTGACCCATCAGGCCTTCATGGTTTCCCCACACCTGTTCCGCTGTGCTCAGCCTGGTGGATATCCTGTGAATCAAAGTTATCCTGAGCTCTCTCCCTGTGGAGGAGGTTGGGAGAGCAGAAGAAATAGACAGAAAGGGAGGAAGGGAAGAGAGAAAGAAAACAGAAGGCAAAAGAGAGGACAAGGCAGGATAAAAGGAGGAAAAAGTCAGGGAGAGAGGAGAAGACTAGATTTGTAGCTTCCCGCTGGGATAGCGTTGATTTTCTCTGTTACAGACTGACTCCCTGCAGCCCATAGCTTGCACCTCTCAAACCATTCACCAAGCTCTTCCCTAACTCTTCCCCACCCCAAGGCCTGGCTACCATCTCTCTGTGCCAGGATTCAGTCAAGGATTAAACAACCCAGATCTGTATCCTTTGCTTAGATCAACCGCACCGTCTAGAACATGGGTAAGTATATAGGATTTTATTTAGTGTCCTACTTTCCTTCATTCCTTTAGGTTTTCAAAAGGAGCCTGTCTTGGATGGTTTACACACAACAAATCCTGCATCTTGGCAGGGGGTTGGATTAGATAACCCTTGTGGACCCTTCTAGCCCTGTGATTCTAAGTACAGTACAACATTAGCCTGGATGTGAGCCACAGCAATTACTGTGTGAGCGACAAAATCAGGGCCACTGAGTTCAGTCAGCTTTTTCTGCTGTTGCTTTCTGTCAGTTAGGGGGCTGGAATGCAGAGAGCTCAGCGCTCCAGAAGCCACATGCTCTGACCAGTAACCTCCTCCAAGGACTCAGCACTCAGATTAGATAGAAGAGGGATGAAAAGCAGTGGCATGAGAATAACTGTTGGGCAACAACCACTGTGGGAAAAGGCTTGGGGGGGGGGGAATTCCAGGGAAAAGGGTGGAAGGAGGTTCAGCCACTCTCTGGCACACATAACTGGGACACGCTGAGATGTCAGGGGGCCAGATATGCAGTTTCAGGCTGAGGGACAAATGACTATTTCCCCTCATAGGAGGATAATAGTAGCTAAACTCTGTGGCAGCCTAACAGTGCTGTCCAGAGGACTCCTGTAGGCTAAGGGATGAGTGATTTCACCTGTCCTTGAGCATTTCCCCCCCATTTCTGTACCACTGGTACTAGTACATTCCTTCACTGCAAACAAAGACAACTGGGCTTAGAGCCTTCTTTAGTGAGTTGCTGTTTGGCACCCTCAGGAAAGGGAGCCACAAACAAGGTACCAGTCAGGGCACAAGGTCACACTCATGGGCACAGAGAAGGCTGCAGTCTTTCCCCAGGCAGTGCTCCCCGAGGGCTTGTCAAGGCCATTGTGAACTTAAGGAACAACACTAAGGGCTCAGTCCTGCTCTTCATTAAGTCCCCCATGAGGGGCTCTGGCCCTGAGCCATGCGGGGGAAGATCCTGTGGAGAGCGAAGCAGTGCTGACTGTGCTCGTAGCACTACTGAGCGCCCGCAAGCATGGGGCAGGAGACTCACCAAGCCCACCCAGCTCTCACAGGCTCAGAGCACTGCATTCTCTGGTGCTCGTGCCTTGCAAAGGCCAGTAACATGGTGAGCGTGCTCCAGGTGCTACTGTCAGATTATTCTGTTATTTATAAACCACATTGCTTCAAACAGGACTAAGGCACTTAGCGTCAGTGAGGAAAATGGAGCTGGCAAGGAACTCACTGGAGTTACTGTATCAAGGACAGGGAGGAAAAGCAGCATCTGGAAAATGTCTGTGGTGCTGAAGACACTTTCCTCTTCTTTGAATATCTCAAAAGCCACCCAAGCCAATTTTTAATCCATCTTCACAAGACACCACTTTTGGGCTGAGAACAAGCAGGAGAAAAATGCAGCCCAAAGGGTAATCTTTCCAAAAGAGATAAGCCACTGGAAATAGAGGCTTATAATGGAAGTGCCATCTCTACAGTAAGTGTAGCACATTGAGAACAGCACCTCTCCCGGCTAAGGACCAAGTACTGTTGCCAATAGCACTGATGTGCTCCGTGAAATCCATAGCGGAAATCTTGTTGCTCACTTCAACCACTGACACACCTTGAGAGGGTTGGATTAACAGAAGGATTCTTACAAGACTGGAGGCAAGATCCCCCGGGGACAAACTGATAAAAATATAATCACTACAGGACGCACTAAGGAACCAGGGTCATATAAGGACACAACATGGATTCAGGTTTCTCTATAACTCCCAGGATAACAATAGTGCTAGACAGATGCCAATAATATCATCTGCGACCCTGTGGTACCACGCTTCCTTCAGACCAACTCAGAAATTCTTTTCTAATCAGAGGCTATTGTTGGGGGATTATTCTAAGGAGAGTCAGCCAATGAGTTTGTTTTCCTTTAGATATTCAGCTGCAACAGCAAGCAATGCATGAAGTCTATTCAGCTGTTTGAACTTTCAGCCCATTCTTGTGGCTATGGATTGTAGCTGTATCAACAGCTGGCTCAACCTCAGAATAAAAATCATTTGCAAACAGGGAAGTATTTCAGTTCTCCAAAATTCAAGTGTGCAGGGCAAAAGGTAATAGTTTGGATGGACTTTACCAGAATCAACCAACCAAAGAGGTTATTTTAGAGCCATCTGAGAAGATGCAAACTGGAAAGTACTTTTAAAAAAAAGTAAAAAATGCTTTATAATCCCATCTAGATCTCCTTAACCCATGAATGCATTTCTAATGCCAACCAAGGCATCAAATCCATCATTACAAACAGCATCACTTTTCTCCTGAAACCACCTAACCTGCTGTCAAGTTTCCCTCCCCATTCTGAACTCTAGGGTACAGATGTGGGGACCCGCATGAAAGACCCCCTAAGCTTATCTCTACCATTTTAGGTTAAAAACTTTCCCACGGCACAAATTCTTCCTTGTCCTTGGAAAGGTATTGCTGCCACCACAAGTGAGTTAGACAAAAATTTAGGAAAAGGACCACTTGGAGTTCCTGTTTCCCCAAAATATCCCCCCCAAGCCCTTTACCCCCTTTCCTGGGGAGGCTTGAGAGTAAACAAGGTGAGCACAGACCAGACCCTTGGGTTTTTAGGACACTAAAAACCCCAATCAGATTCTTAAAAACAGAACTTTTATTATAAAGAAAAAGTAAAAGAAACACTCCTGTAAAATCAGGATGGAAGATAATTTTACAGGGTAATAAGATTTAAAACACAGAGGATTCCCCTCGAGGCAAAAAACTTCAAAGTTACAAAAAAACAGGAATGAACCTTCCTCTTAGCATAGGGAAAATTCACAAGCTAAAACAAAAGATACTCTAACACATTTCCCTGCTATTATTTACTATTTCTGTAAATTTAGATGTATCATTCAGTAGGAGCTGGATTATTTACTTGGTCTCTCTCTCTCTCTCTCTGCCTCCAGAGAGAACACACACACACAAAAAAAACCATACAAACCTCCCCACACCAGATTTGAAAGTATCTTCTTTCCCCATTGGTCCTTCTGGTCAGGTGCCAACTACGTTAATGGAACTGATTAACCCTTTACAGGTAACGGAGGGATTATATGCTACCCTTAGCTGTATGTTTATGATACCTGCCCTCAGTTTATTTTAAGCATCTAGGGAGAGACGGATCTCTTGCAATCTGCCCAGAGTAAGAGGCAGTGCTTAGCCAGTCACAACTCAGCCCCTGCTTCCGAGCAGGGGCTGAGGCTGGGGCCACAGCTGGGGATGGGGTTGAGGCTGAGAGTGGAACCCTGGGCACAGGGCCAGAAGCCAGGGCCGAGGCTGGGAGTGGAGCTGGATGGCACTCCCTACCCGCTCCCCCATGGGAGCTGGCCTGGGTCTCAGCCATGCCTCCCCGAACATTCCTCCATGCCCTCCCCTAGGAAGTGCATCCCACTGTTTGGGTACCTCTGTTCTAATCTGAACCCCTTTTATTTCTGCCATATCCTTTTTGAGAGAGGGTGACCAAAGCTGAACCCAGTATTCCAGGTGAGTATCTGCACACACACATGGGAAATGTATTTGTTTTCCTCATGGTGGAGTGCTTTCCTAAAGGGACAACAAAATTTAGCCTCAAAAGGAAAGTGATGACAAAGCAATATACTAGGAGGTCCAGGATCAAGTATTCAGCCTAATGTCACGTCCACCTTCATTATCAGTTCAGATAAGGAATAAACAGGCTTTAATTATTGGGAATGTACCAGAATGTAAAGCAGAATTGCTCACTGCCCCATTACTGAAATGAGTTCACAGAATCACAGTGGCTAGAGAGGGAACAGACCTATTTATTAAGTCACCCACTCCTTCACCCTGGAGGATCTTAATACAGGAGTCTCCCTCCCCTCAAAGCCAGTCCATGGGTTGTTTATAGGCTGCCCAAGTGTAGCTGCTCAGATAAATTCATCCGCAGACAGGGAGGCAGAATGTGCTACTGCTTGCTATAAAATAAGTCAAAGAAATCCCAGTCAAGGAGCCTCCACTGGGGAGGTGCAGCTCTGGCGTGCAGGATAAAGGACAACTGTGCAATTCTGTGAATTGTCACAATTGGTGCCCAATGGCTGGTCTAAACTGTGACTCCTGTATGCTCAGGGATGAGTTTTGTCTAAACAAATGTAACGCTTCTGCCAGGTGGAGTTGGCAGCAACAAGGGCTGGGTTCAATATCTAGGGGTTCCTCTTTACAATACAAAATAGAACCATCTCGGGCCCCGCCCCACCCAGTAATCTGGGAAAATTTAACACCACCTCTGGGCATCTTTAAGAGTCAATACTTCCTCACTCGCAAGCACTGAATCTGTGTTTAACAAAAGAGAACTTTTATTAACAAGCTAAAAAGAGGACCCAACATTAATTTGGGAGAACACCACAACTGTGATTCAAAAGCATGTGAGCACAGGCAAACACCCATCCCACAGGGCGTTGGGCAGTGACCTTTGCCTGTTTCTCACCTTGTGGTGTGAAAGTCTGACAAACAAATGTCCCTCAACACACCACACCCCACTCCCTCTGCTGCACCCTGCTCACAGTTGGCTGTCCTTGGTTAATGAAGACTCAGCGTTCAGCGGTGCGTTCACATCAGTTCATCTCCCGCCCCGGGGGGCGGGGCGACGGGTTGTTGATCCATGCCTCTACTGCTGCTACCACTGCAGCTGGCTCATAGCTGCCCCTGTCTCTCTGCTGATATCTGCCATCAGGGCCATCCCTAGGGAGGTGCAGGGCCCGGGACACAGGCGCTGAGTTTCTAATGTGCTGGGAGGCGCTCCCCCCAGCTCCGCCCAGACCCCACCCCCAACTCCACCCCTTCCCCCAATGCCCCACCTCCACCCCGCCTTGCCTCTTCCTGCCCCCACCTCTTCCCCACCCAGTTCCACCCCCTTCCCTCAAGAGCGCTGCGCCCTTGCTCCTCTCCCCTCCCCACCAGCACCCCCTGACACCCCAAAACATCTGATCCACAATAGGCACTGAGAGGGAGGGGGAGGTTCTGGTAGGGGGCTCCTCCTCACCCCCCTGCCCGCTGCCGCTCATCTCCCCATTTGCCTCCTCACCCCACTCGCCTTACCTCCTCACGATTTTATCAAAGCGTGGGGGCCCCCAAAGCACGGGGCCTGGGGCAGTCGCCCCGATTCGCTGTACCCAAGGAATGGCTCTGGCTGTCATTCTCTGCCACTGCTGGCCACCACCACTCACTGAACATCACGTTCTGAAGTTCTACCACTTACCCCAGCTCTGACTGATTTCAGCTCTCAGTGATATCAGCAGACGGTGGAGAACCTCACTGCCAGTACAGTTTCTGGATTTTTTTTTGCTGAAACATTATCCCCACACAAGGTCTAAGACTGAGCCTCTAGACCTGCTCAGCAGTGAGAAGAGCACCAGGAACCACTACCTAGAAACAAAGACTCTCAATTGAATCTAATTAGCTCAACGTTTAAACACTGGAAAGGAGCTGGTCAAATGGTCTCTAGAACTCTTTCAACAGCATCTCCCCCCGCCTCCCCAGCTAAAAACAGTTGACCCAGCCACTGTCATCTTAATTGGGATTTGGCACCCCTCCCCCTGCTTAGCAAGTGAGGTTCAGTTTAGGGTAACCCCATCAAACAGGGCATGCTAAGCATAGTTCTGCTGACCTTTGCTCATAAAATAAGGATAACAACACTTCATTACCCCTGCATTCAAATACTAGAGTGATTTATAACCCAAAACCAGCCCAAATTGGTCATTTTGGCAAAGCAACTCCATCATGCTCTGCTCCAAGGCAGAGTAGGCATATCTGTGCAAATACATTTGCTCTTGAAGTCTTTTCCCTCAGTGCATCACTACATGTCAGGGGAGAGCTCATTCTTATGCAAAGAGAGTGTGTAATGTACTGGCTAGTCTGCCTGGGTCACTACGGACCCTTACTGGACAGGATGTTAAACCTGCTCAAGTGCCTGAAGTCATATAGCCTTCTATTGACTGTGACCCGTGGAAGGTATAAGCTCTACTACTACAGAAGCTACTGAGGATTCACTTTTAGCTCCAGCAACAGGGGAATGACTGTCTTTGGGGCCGAAGATCCTCTGCTCTGTTCCTGCTGATGCCAGTGAGGATTGCAGAACTTAGTGTGCCCCAGTATGTGGTAAGGGCTTCCCTGAGGAAAATGACTCAACCCTTGAGACTTGCTACTGGCCACAGAGGACAGACTAGGAAGTGATCGGACAGGACTTTTCCAGGTCTAATCTCTAGGATTCCCTTATCATTTGCCATGTTGTGGATTTTTCCAAAAGAAAGCTACAGATGCTGTTTGCTCCCACTGGTGCAGCCATATGAGGGTGCAAACTGCTCCACAGGCTCCTGATTATTGACAGGAGCTGGGAAATGCACCGTTTACCACACAAGGCTTTGGACATGCTTTTTGGGTGTTTGCAAGGACACTGTCAGCCCCAGGCACCATGAGGGCAAGGTACCAAAGTGTTTTATGTTTTCCCAGTTGTGCAGTTTGCACAGGCTTTGCCCTGATTTACAGCATTTGTCATCACCTTGCAAGAGCAACACGTGCCCACCTGGCCATGAGGTTCAATTATTGTCATTCCCTCTCAGCAGGGCTTCTCCATCGCTCCTTGCAGCACGTTCAGAAAGCAGCAGCCTGTTCACTTGCTGGCTGGAGCTACATTGATCAGATTATCTTCATGTCAGCTGCCAATAAAGCAGTGGATTGACTATCCTAGCCCTGACATCCCTTAAAGCGCTTAGCAGTGCAGGCTATGGGTATATTAGAGGCCTGCTCCTTCAGCCTTTTCCTTGCAAGAATCCTCTTCCAAAAATATGTGTCAAGCCTCCTCTCTCACCTCATCCGGATCATTCCTAAAGACGCACTCCTGCTGCAGCGCCTACGAAAAAGCAGTTGAGTCTGTGCTTTACAGTAAAAAGAAAGGTGGAGCCACCAAGACTAATCTAAGATGCACAGTTGGTGTTCATTTATATATGGTAGCACCCACATTGTGCTAGGCACTATCCACAGATATACTGAGCCACAAAGAGCCTACTCTCAGAAAGAGGAGGGATATATGAGGGGAAGGAAGAAAAACACATACCATTTTTAACAGATACACGTCCGCTATCCCCAACTGCCATTCTGATCAGCGAGGTGGCCTGTGTGTTGTAGGCATCGCAGCAGAGGTGGGTCTGCAGGTGAACTGGAAGAAGGAGAAGGTAGTGGTCTATCACCTCATGGCAGGCATCTGATGTGGTAGAAAGCACAAAGCCAGCTGTGGAGGAGGCAGAAAAATAGATGGTCAAAGCTGGCATAGTTAGCAGATCGGAGCGGGTGGGGATATGCAGTAAGAGACTATCAGGGAATGAGGGAGGGGCAAAGTTGAAAAGGACCTTGAAGGTAAGGAGAAGAAGCTCAAACCTGATGCAAGGGAGAGCCAGCGGAGGGATTAATAAAGGTGGCACAAAGGTCAGAGTGGCAGCAAGGAAGATGAGCTTAGCAGCTGCATTTTGAATGGACTAACGTGGGGACAATGTGAGTGTCAGGAAGGCAGGAGAGGAGGTTACAATAATCAAGGCAGGAGATGCTGAGGTCCTGGACAAGCATTTGGGTTGTTTGCACAGAGAGAAAGCCTCATCTTAGAGATGCTCTGGAGAAAGGAGTGTCAAGATTTGGACACACCCTGGATGGATGGGGCAAGAGACAGGGAGGAATTGAAGCTGACCCCCACATTGCCAGCCTGGATTACAGAGAGGATGGTGGTGCTCTATCCATAGTGACAAAGAAAGGAGGGAAGGGAAAGGGGTTAGGCAGAAAGACATGGAGCCCAGTTTTGCCCCATTAAGCTGAGGTGACCATGAGGCAACCAGAGGATGTCAGAAAGGCAGGGTGAGACAGGGGATTAAGGTAAATCTTTGATTCATGAGTGTAAAGAAGATTGGTAAAGTTGTGTGAGCAGATGAGATCGCTCAGAAAGAGTATGGAGGGAGCCCCACAGAGAGTGGGAGAGGGGAGAAAGAAGACACAACTATATTTCCATAGCCTACGACACTCCCAGCTTCTCTCATTCCTGGGATAGTCCATGTTCCCCTTGTCTGTCAAGTTTGCCAGTTAAGTCCTGATCCTGCAAGTTGTTCAGTAAGTGCAGACCAGTGGACTTCTCCAGAGCCCCACTGACTTCCTCCCTGTATTGTGCAATTTGCAGGACTGGGGCCTTATCCGGTACATTCTTTAGGGCAGGGACTGGTCTTATGTGAGAAGCACCTGGCATACTGATGGGTGCCTGTACACGACTCACCACCTCAGAGCACTCCCTCTAGCAAGACCAGCATTGCAGCACTCTGCCTCAGTTTCCCCTCAACAATCTTCAGCTTACTCCAGATGTTGCAGTGACTGGCTGCAGTGACTTGGCCCTCCAGCTAAACTATTACCAAAAGTCCATCCTCTCAAGGGAATCCAAATCTAAACCAAACAAAACATGAACTCTGTCCCAGGCCAGTCCCAAAGTGGGCCCAGCCCCTCCTTCCTAAGGGGTCTGTCTTCTCTCCTCCAACTTCAAGCACCCTTCTCCCACTCACTGCCTTCCCAGGCTCTTTTCCATCTCTCCCCTCAGCTTGTCTGGGGCTCCTTTGGGTTATTCCCTGCTCTGTTCCAAGCAACCATTCCAAGGCCTTTCTGCTCAGAGCCTTTAGCAGGCCTTTGCCCGTCTTTTGCTCTCCTATGGCTCCTCACTGCTGGGCTTCCTTACTCTTAAGATTGTAGCTCTGCAGATGAGGGCTTTGGAGGTGGAAGACAGTTGCCCATGACAAGCCTCTAGGCTGGGTCTGAGAAGGACCTGAGCCATTTCAGGGCATTGCCCTTCACCCTTGCATCTTCTTGGAGGTGAGGCAGGAGTCAGTACTTAATTTGTAATGAAAGGGGTGCTGGGCTAAAGCAATTTTTTTACTTTCATAACTGCCACAGCCAGCCCAGAGGTGCCGGGGCTATGAGCTGCCAAGCATAGAGATGCTTGGGCTCAGCCCTGGCACAAATTAAGCACAGGCAGAGTATTTGGTGATCAATGGTATTAAGCAGTGAGAGGCTAATTTAATAGGGCTGACTAGCCCAAGACCTCCTACCCCTTAAAGGGGAAGGCCAGCCTGTCACAGAGCCATGAAATAATAAAGGAGGACAACACCTGATCTCAGTGCTCAGACTCCATTACTATGTAGGGACCCCACTCTCAACAGTTAGACTGTGCATTTGCTGTGGAAATCTCTGGCGGTCAGAAGTTTCTCCCCACAGAAATGTGTCTTTTCCTCTCTCCCAGTGCCTAAAAGATGCCTTCAAACATCTTTGTCCAACCTGTGTTTTTAATTTCAACACTGTCTGTTTTTTCTTCTTTATCATCCCCCTTCCCACGTCCAGCCCATTTTTGCCCCTCTTCCCATAGCCAATCCCCTTTATTTAGGTCACTGGGGGGTTCTGTGATGATGATTTGTGTCCAGGCCCACTGATGGGGGGGCAAAGGGGACAATTGCCCAGGGGCCCGGGTGATATAAAAGGGCCCGGAGGCCCCTGGCCATCGCTGCCAACAGCGCAGCGGGGCTAAATCAGGCTTCCTGCCTGCCCTTGCTCCACGCCGCTCTCAGAAGCAGCCGGCCCATCCCTGCAGCCCCTGGGGAGGGGATCTCTGTGCACTGCCCCTGCCCTGAATGCCGACTCCGCAGCTCCCACTGGCCAGGAACTGAGGCCAATGGGAGCTGTGGGGAGCAGTGCCTGTGTGCAGCAACGCGTGGAGACCCCCTGGACTCCCCGCCTAGGAGCCGCTGATAGAGAGGTGTGCCAGTTGCTTTTGGGAGCCGCCTGAGGTAAGCACCGACCCCCTGATCCCCTCCTGCACCCCAAGCCCCTGCTCCAGCCTACAGCCTGCACTCCCTCCCAGAGCCCGACCCCGCACCGCCTCCTGCACCCAAACTCCCTCCCAGAGCCTGCACCCTGCACCCAAACTCCCTCCCAGAACCCAACCCCGCACCCAAACTTCCTCCCAGAGCCTGCACCCCTCACTCCCTCCCGCACCCCAACCCTTTGCCCCTGCTTGGTGAAAGTCAGTGAGGGTGGGAGAGAGGGAGCGACTGAGGGAGGGGGATGGAGTGAATACAGGTCTGGGGCCTTGGAGAAGGGGCATGGTCTCAGGGAAGGGGCAAGGAAGGGGCGGGGCAAGGGTCTTCAGGTTTGCGCGATTAGACAGTTGGCAACCCTACCAGGCGGGCATGTGGAAGCCCTGGCCATTCTGGAAGAGCATGCCCAGCAGCTGGGCACCAGCAGCGCAGCCGGCAGCTGATTGGGCACCAGCCAGCGCAGGTGCAGTACAGCCCAAATGTCAGGTGGACCGTGTCCGCGCGGGTGCAGCTTGTGCGTGCGTGGGGGCCCACTGACTGTTCTGCCCTGAGGCCCGGAATTGCTGTCGGCGGGTCCTGTTTGTGGCAGCTTATGTTTACACCTGTTGCAGGGCTGTAACCCCCCCAAATGTCTTAACAATATTGGGTGAAATCTTGGCTCCACTGAAACCGATGACAAAATTCCTGTTAGCTGCACTAGGGGCAGGATTTCACTGCAAATGAATGTTACCTTTGAATTAATGATAGCAAAATGGATATTCATTAATATTCTGTTTGATCTTGGCTCATAGGGGAGCAAGTTCTCAAATGTGGGAAAGGTTTCACAGGATACCCATGGGACAGGCTGCGCTCAGGAAAAATGCCTCCATTTCAGCTGCTGAGGCATGTTGTCAATTTTAGTCCAAATCTAAAACACTCCCAGCTGAGCAGAATTGGCTGGTGCAGCAACCCAGTGCTGGGTGAATCCCAGCTCTGCTCCCTAGAGCCTGATCCTGCACCCACTGAAGTCAATGGCAAAGCTCCCATCGTCTTCACAGGCGCAGGATCAATGCCCTAGAGCTATGGGGCTGGTATTCAACAGACCAGACCAATTCCTCTGTATTCTGTGTTCCCATGGGCCCAGTGTCCCATGCAAGCATTAGGATCCATGGTGTAAGCTCCACTTGCTAAGGGGCAAGCTCCAGACTCCAAGCCATAGGGAGAGATGCACTTAGCATAAGTTTTCCAACTACTCCCAACACCTACAATGAAGAGGAGGAGGAGGAAGCACTAATATCCCTGTCCTTTGGAATAACAGGACGGGGGGGGGGGGTGGTCATTGCTCAGGGTGGGCAGTGGAGACATTTGCTCCCAGGCAGCACAGTGTCAGTTTCAGCGTATGCATACATAGCAATTAAAAACCCCGCGGCTGGCTCGTGCCAGCTGACTCGAGCTCCCAGGGCTCAGGCTGTGGGGCTCTTTAATTGCAGTTTAGACATCCAGGCTTCGGCTGGGCCTGGGCTCTAGGACCGTGCAAGAGGGGAGAGTCCCAGAGCTCGGGCTGCTGCCCAAGCCAGAACGTCTACACGGCAATTAAACAGCCCCACAACCCAAGCCCATGAGCCCGAGTCAGCTGGCATGGGCCAGCCGTGGATTTTTAATTGCAGTGTAGACATGCCCTGAGTGGGATCATCGTCAAACCCTCCAGCAGGTGATGAAGGAATTAGCTTCCTGTTTCAGTGAGAAATTTAAGATTTTTCTTCTCCTACCAACTGTCCCAACAAGGTATCCCGGGCAATGCAGCTAAATCTATTCTTTTGTATTGATTGTGTTTAGAACAGGCTGCCTGAGGCAGCATGAGCTCAGGATGGGAACTTTTCCTGTGTGTATATCAATTGAAATTAATAAATAAAATAACAACCTCCTGGGCTTCCGTTTCTGCTAATGAGGAAGGGTCTTAGCAGGCCCTGAGTCGTGGCTGCGCCCCCCCGCCGTGCCATTTCATCCCAAGCTCTGTACAAGCTGGGAACGGAAAGATTTGCTACACCCGCTGTTGCAAGGTCCCCATGGCAACTGGCCACTGAATGGAAGCTACTTGCAATTCTGCACAAAGCTGCAGTTTCAATCAGACACCAGCTTTCCTTCTCCAGTTTTATGGCCTCTTGTCTCATGCTTTGCCTCACTTAAAATTAAATTTATGAGCAGAGCTGTGAACTTTACCACATCGCTAATTTTACTGCTGCCCTTGTCTAACCATTTTGTGCTGTTCATTACCAAGAGACTAAAAGGAAGAAGGATGAGGCTGGAGAAACAGATGCTGGAGCTCCTGAGAGGCCTCCAACTGCAAGGGTTTGGTGAGAGTAACCACACAATCCTGCCATAGGAGGAGGGAGACTGGGCAAGATGCCCCAGCAGAAGCCAGTAAGCCACACACAGCAATATGAACAATCTATCTAGGTACCTGCCGGGCCACCATTACTGTCGTATCTGATACCTGCCAAGCATTTAAAAACAGAAATAACCTTATTCTTTATTCCTCCTCAGCCCATTCAATAAATAGCTGGTTGGTTCACGGAGTTTTGGGTTGTTTATTGTTTGTGTGAGGGAATGAGTGGAAATGTTGGGTGCTTTGTGTGCAGAAGTTATTGAGGGAAAGCTAAGCTAAGGGGCTGAGTTCTACTTTGTATTCTGAACGCGGCCAGATCCTTGCTCAGTCTTGTCTCTTGTGGTAGTTGGTTCCATAGTCTGGACCCAAATCCTGTGAGCCTATCCCATTGGTTGCCCATTTCATTGTTCTAGTGGGACGGAGCTGTTACTGGAGGTCCTGATCCCAGAGGGAGAGGCGATCAATCTCTCAGGGAGTTAAGGCTAGTTCCATCAGGGGGTTAACTAGCAGGACAGAGACTTCAAACTGGACTAAATCGGATGCCAGCGCAGGGTGCAGCCTGGGACGATGTGCTCTTGGGGACCTACCTACACAGATAGGCTGCTGCATTTGGTACCAGCTAGGGCTATGCCAGGGTCTCTTGGTTCATTTGTGGATCTCATGAGTTGCAGTAACTGAGCCTAGAGATCACAAATGCATGGATCCCCATGGCCAGGTCTGTGTCTGAAAGGATGCAGTACAGGCTGCTGGCCTGTCTCCTCAGCCCAGGAAGGACTCACTGCCATGCCCAGAGATTTCAGATCCTTGCCTCAGGGCTTAGTTTTATTCTTTAAATGTAAAACTTAGGCACAACATCAAAACAATGCAGTTCTTCTGCCTCCCCCACCCATGGGCTATGATACCCAGAGGCTTTTTCCATGGCCTCTCTCAGCACTGAAAGTACCCACCATTCCCTTGCCTGCAATCCCCCTGCTTCAGGACCTGAGGCAGGCACCCATCTCCCTCCTGCAGGACCCTTACACGGAGCTCTCTTGAGCCCTTTCTAGAGAATGCCTGATGGCTTTCCCAGGGGATCTGATTATGAACATGGGTGGCTAGCCTCAGTCCCTCAGCCCTCAAAGGAGCAGGCCCCCCTGTTACAGCTTCCAATAGCTGGGAGGAGTGCCAAAGGACTCAAGGCTGCAGACTGACTCCCCAGTGTCTCTCTAAAAACTACACTGTAGTTCAAACAGGCATTATCTGGGGGAAGTCCTATGGCCTGTGTTATACGGGGGGCGGGGTGGGGGTGTCTCCCACCAGATGATCATAGTGGTCCCTTTTGGCTTTGGAGTCTATGAAATCTGAGCACAGATGCCTTTGATGTGATACAGGAGGCAAGTTCTTCAAAGCTCTTCCCTCTTCAGACCAGCATCACCTCAGTCTAGCCTGGGCTCAGCCTTAGCCAACCACTCTTATCCAGGTGCTGGTTTCCAGCAGGCACAGAGAGCTCCACTCCTGCTGTGACTACTCCACCCTCAGACACAAGCTCTCCTCTCCCCTGGCTGGGACATCTGTAGGAGAATGGCAGGAGGGGCCTCAGATATCAGGGAGAGCCAGGCCAGCTCCTCAGACAGCTGGAACTACTGCACACCCCCAGCTGCAGACCTCTTTCTATCGTAGGTACTTCAATAGGCCCCACCACTGAGGTATCTGAGCACCTCACAATCTTTCTGTATCCTCACACCTGTGGTGAGGAAAGAAGTGCAATTATCCCGTTTACAGAGGGTGCCCGGAGACACAGAGACCTGCCCAGGGACACACACACAGTCTGTCGCAGAACAGGGAATTGAACTCTGGTCACCACACTCCCGGTTTAGTGCCCTAGCCACTTCCCGCTCCTCCAAGGGAGTGAAACAACCAGCTCTTCTCTCTCTGCAGCAGTCTGAGTAGGGATGGGAACTGTGCTTTCACAGTGCCTCAGCTCCCAGCTCCCCCATCCTCCTGGCCCCTCCGTGCCCCAGTTAGGTTGGGAGCGGGGGATCTAATAGCCTGTTGCAGGATGAGCAGAGCTGGGAGCTGCATGCCCACAGTCCGAGGAGACGAGACAATTTCAAATTCAAGCTGCAATCTCTCCTGCCAGGGGGCAGGGAGAGAAGGGCCTATATATCCCTAGAGCCTATATATTCCTATATATCCCTATGGAGCTGAGAAGGGGGCTCAGGGAAGCCCTAAACCCCTTTCTCCAGCCCTGAGCTGGTTCCTGATTGGGGAAGGAGCTCTGGACTCCTCGTTTCTCTCCCACTCACCCTTCTGTGGCAGGTCCTGTGGAGAAGGAGAGCTTTCAGGGGCTCACCCCCCATGACTGGGGGAAGGGACTAGGGGTTTCCTTTTCACCCTTCCTAATTTCTGCTGTTCCTGGAACGGAAGCCCCTAATCCTGCTCCCCTGTGGTGCTACTCTTTGTCACTGAGCATGGGGAAGAGGCTCTGAGACTCCTCCCCCACCTCAGGACCAGCAGCTGCTAGAGGGAGACTTGGATAAGCCCAGCAGAGAGGAGTGAAGGCCTCCACCTTCCCCCACTTAGTGCTCTGCTCTGTCGCAGCTGTTGGCTTCCATGGAGCCATGGCCCCTGTGAAGCTGGTCCCTTGGTATCATTGAGAAGTGGAGTTTCTGGCAGTCCCTTTTGTCTAAGGCAGGGGTGGGCAAACTACGGCCCGTGGGCCAGATCCACCCCTCAGGCCTTTGGATCTGGCCCGCGGGATTGCCCCCCGTGGTGCTGCAGGCCCCCCGTCGCTCTCAGAAGTGGCCAGCAGCACGTCCCTGGGGCCCGTGTGGGGGGGACACAGAGGGCTCCGTGCGTTGCCTTTGCCTCCAGGCACGGCTCCCCCTAGCTCCCATTGGCCAGGAACAGGGAACCATGGCCAATGGGAGCTTCGGGGGAGGTACCTGGAGGCATGGCAAGGACAGCACGCAGAGCTCTGTGACCTCCCTTCCCCTCTTCCTCCCCCAGGGGCCGCGAAGGGACGTCGTTCCGGCCACTTCCCGGAGCGGTGCCGCGTGGGGCTAGGGCAGGCATGCAGGGAGCCTGCCCTGGCCCCGGTGCATGCCGCTGCCACCCCGGAGCCTGAACCCCTCCTGCACCCCGCCCCCCAATTCCCTGCCCTAAGCCTCCTGCCCCGGCCCTGCATACAATTTCCCCACCCAGATGTGGCCCTCGGCCCAAAAAGTTTGCCTACCCCTGGTCTAAGGGATCCCTGAACATCCTTCACTGTGAGAGCTTTCTGATGAGCCCTTACAAGAAGGACATTTGATTTGGTGAACTGAACTCTCTGGTTTGGGAAAGAAGTCCTTGCATGTTAATCTCAGATAAGGATTTGGGCCCGTCTCCTCCTGCTCAGGCATCCGGCCAGCTGGCTGCTCTCCTCCGTACCTGCCTTGAAGCCACTTACTGTGTCACATTCTCCCTGCGGCCCAAACGTTCTGTTATGCTGTTTTGTGCTGGCCTCATCTCCTGTTCCTTTCTCTGTTGGCTCATGGCTGCAGCAGGAGCAGGGCCAGGTCTGCTGGCTGCGTTGCTGAGCGGAGGATCACAACATCCTATTTCACTCTTCAGTTCTTGCCCAACACGTTCCAGGACAGCTGGAGGGCCCCAGAGCACTCAACGCTCACATGTATCTCCCTCCTCTGCTTGCGTTCATGCCCCCATTGATGCTCTGTGGGGCACAGAGAGGGGTCGTAACAACATAATAGAGAGAGCCACTGTCAGAGCCCCAATGGGAACCCAGAAGTCCTGCCTCTGAGATCTGTGCTTTAACCACAGAACCATCCTTCCTCCACAGCACTTGCCTTCAGCCTTGTGCTTCACAGGGCACCAGCGGCACGTAATGCACACGCCTGGGTGTGACTTATTGCTGTGTTGCCAGGAAGCTTACAACAGAGATCCTTTCCACAAGGGAGGAGCCACCTAGAAGTACACTGAAACCCATACTGGAACAATCACCTGTCCTGTGAAGAAACCCACTCCCCTAAAATATTCCCCAGGGTTTTTAGTTACCTGTCTTCAGACACAGCGCCTTCTGTCAGCAACCAGCCAGCTGGCCGTGAAACCGATTGCTTGCAGCACTGATGCTGTCAATGGGGATAAAAAGGCTGCAGATTTGCTGAAAGCAGAAAATGACTCAGAGGGTGAAAACATGAAAACCAAATGGAAAAATCTGTAGGCGACTTTTGCAAAGGGTCATTCCAAGTTGTGATGGGAGCGCTGCAGCTATCACAGGTGCACGTGCTGAGATCAAGTAACACAATTCAAGACGCTTGTCTAAAAAGTTCATAGAATTGGCTCAAATGTGAAACCAAACCCCAAATATTAGACTCCAACACCTTGATAGGAACTAAACAAGTGCTGTCCTGCACTGCAGTTTGTAGTGCACTTTAATTTCAGTGCTGGCATTTTAGCTTCTCCACCTGTATTTGAAAACTCTATGAACCTGGGTGCACTGTTTATTAAGGTTTTATAAACAATAAAAGATTTTACATAAATAAGTATTATTCAGTATTTAGCCAGGCTTTGGTTTCAGTTGATTTCTCCACCTACATCAGAAGGCCTGCACTGCCACTTCTGCTAAACAAATGATTTTTGTCAGTCCCTTGAGTTTCTCTACATCTGTAAAAACTTAAATCTCACTATGTTGGACTAATCTTGAATTCCCAGACATAATGTGTTGCCCTTCCATGCATCCCCACAACAGTTTCCACCACATGGAGTTAACACAACAGAGATCCAAAATCTCATGACACTGAAAGCTACCAACTAGCCCCAAACCCCTTCTGTTCTCTGATAGCATCTGCTTTTCATTGCTATGAAATAGTCAGGAGAAGTGCAGAGTTCCACTAGATTCTATTTTGTTACCTTCCCAGATCAATAATCCATCAATAATCCTGAATTGAGGTGGAACAGCAGGCGTCTGCCTGGTACAGCTAATTCAAAGAGAACAGCTCCCTCCTCTTCACCGGGCCCCCCTCTCAGGTCCCACATCTCTATCTACCTCTCCTTTTTTTCTCTGTAGATTCTAAAATCTATCACAATTCTTTCTTTTCCTCACACTCATTCTTGTTCGGTTAATCTGTGCCCTCATGTCTTCATTTACTCCTTTCTCTCCTGCTCTTCTCTGTCTCCAATGCCTCCCTTTCAGTTCCTCATCCTCAATTTATCTTTTGTTGTACCTTGTTTGTTTTGCTTTGCAAACCATAATAAAGACAAAATACCCAGCACTTGGGAAGTACAGTAGAAGGAGTTGCTCTCCCCACTCCCCACACTTTTACCAAATATATTTCATCTTCCCACCTCTCCCTTTTACAGAAGCCAGGACTGCATGTCAGGCATGCACTGGCAGGCTTAGCCTCACACCAGCAAAAGCACAAGGTGAGGAAAGATTGCAAACAAAGTAGATAACTGAGCAGGGCCTATTCCCCCTCTAGCCCACTTTCAAGAGAATTAATGACAAAGATGAACCAGGTTAATACTTAGCTCTCATCCAAGGATCTCAAAGCACTTTACAACAGTGGGCTAGTCTCATTATCCCTATTTCATAGGAAACTGAGGCAGGTCAATACACCTTTATATTTTTTCTATCGAGAGAGACAGACTTAGGATGTGTGTCCAATATTTTAAGGTTGAATTGTACGGTCAAATAGTGTTAAGGGGGACTACCCAAAACCACACGGTACTCCAATACCTAATCACTTGTGCCCCACAATAGAAATACTCCATTAACAGAACTGTTAAAGCTAGAGAATAGGGTCAACGACATCAAATTCTCATCTAAACCTGGAATTCTTTTGCCTCCAGACTATGATGTCAAAGAACAGGGATGTGATGTCGACTCACATTAAATGTGCATGGGGAACAGGAACTGGGACCTTCGTCACAGTCCACAGCATGCAAGAGCAATGTCTGAGAAGAATTAGTGATGTGGAAGCAGACGGTGACATCAGCTCATCCACTAATACCACTGCTGGAGAAGGCTCTGGCATGGCAAGTGTCTGTGACAAGGGCCTCTCATCATCATTCACAAATTCCAGAACAGAAACTCTTGAACTTTCAGCTGATTCATTCAGTAGGTGCTGCTAAATGCTGATCAACACAATCCCTGGCATTGTGAGACGAGTTTCTGTTCCTGCAGCAGGTGAACACCACACTGATCCTGGCTTGGCAATAACCACAGCAAGAGCCCATTTAGAGGCAATTGCCTACTTACAAGCTAGCTCTGCACATCCTCATGTTAAATCACTACTTTTTACTTGTCTTTCCTGTTGATCTACCTGTGCCTGTTCTTTCAGCACCTGTGTCAGTCTGGGTGAGCTCAGTAGATCAAAACAGGCACCCAGCTGTCAACTAAGCATTAGCTATGCTAGAGGCTCCTTTGCAGTGGCATGAGCTGTTTTAATAAGATAATGAGAAATTAGCCAAGCGTTTATTAATAGATGCTCTTCCTTCTGAGAAACACACTGCTTGCTTCATTGTTTGGACAAATCTTTCTGCTAAGCTGTTGCTAGCTGGTATGGTGCTCCTTTGATGTGACGCACACCATCCATCTTCATGCAAGTTTCAGACTCATGCAATACAAACTGAAGTCCATTGTCACTTATTAGCTGCTCTGGGAGAACGTGACTGCTGAACATTTATGCCTCTCACAGGCAGTACAGATTCAGATTCAGTAGGTTGTAGAAAAGATTTCCTGAGCTGGTCCGTGAAGCCGCTGCACTCTCTTCATTCACCACCACCTAGAGACTCACTTCTACAACACCTACGAGAAATTAGCCTACAAGGAGATTTATTTATGGTATATATAAAATAAATGGCTTTGACGCACCATTGCACTAGCTGCGCTGAGTTACTGCAGTTTTATTGTTGTCTCCCCTGTTCTTCCCCTCCAACTCCTTTCTACTGCTTACATACTTTACTTCATTGTGTTATGTCTGAAATGAGACATAACACAGGTCTTCGGGGCTGGGATTGCATCTTCTCATTCCTATCATAAAACAACTTACCCACCTTGGGGCACTGTACAATAATACGTACATAATAAAAGTCACTATCACACAGGACTCTGGTTGCTCTGAGTAAAGCAATAGCTGCCAAAATCATGCGTACCCTCAAAGGACCAGAAGAATGTACATGAAGACGCTGCCATGGATTTTTGGGCTACCACCATGGAGACAGGAGCAATAGTCCTGACATATTGCTCATAGCGTGACACAAGTTACCATCATTTTTCTTTTCACCAATGGTGCGATCCAACCCAGGCTATCACAATTACTTTAGGACAGAGGTTCTCAAACTGAGGGGCCATGTCCCCCTTTGGGGGGGAAGAATGTATTCCCGGGAGGGGGCATGACAAGATTCAGGGGGGGAAAAATCTCACTGAGCATATTCAGAGCTGGGTGGCAGGAGAATGGTGGCTGCTGGCTGGGTGCCCAGCTCTGAAGGCAGTGCCACTGCCAGCTGCACCAGAGAAGTAAGGGTGGAAACACCACACCAGGCCACCCTTACTTCTCTCTTGCTGCTGGCGGCAGCGCTGCCTTCAGAGCTGGGTGCCCGGCCAGCAGCCACCGCTCTCTGCTCTGCCTTAAGAACTGGGCAGCCGGAGAGCAGAGGCTGCTGGCTGCAGCTCATCTTAAAGGTAGTGAAATAAAAATGCAAAGATCCCATAACAGAGAGACAAGGTGAATGAGTTAATACCCCCTTTGTCTAATATCCTGGGACCAACACAGCTACAGCAAGACTGCATAAGACCCCATTATAGACACTCAGACTAAATTGGGAGTTCCAGCCATCTGGAATGACAGGGTGGGAGCTGGTCTGATTTTCTTAGTGTCTGCTCATGTGGCCCAGGTCCAAAAATCAGAACAGCACAGGGTCTGCTATGTCTGTATCTTCTCACCTTACCAGCTTTGTCCTGATCTTTCCCTGAGCTACAAGACTGGGGGAAAAGATCCATTTTTACTGTTGCCAGATGAAAAGATGTACCCACAGTAGTTCAGTAATCCCTGAAAAAGAACGTACCTAACTCACATTTTCAGGAACACTGGCATCCACTGTGGCTTTGATGCCCATTGGTGTCACCAACATAGACCAAATGCCCTCTGGAACAAAGCTGATGCCAACCCAATGTTTGTCACTATCGTTGGCAGCTCCTGGGGTCTTTCCTTCCCCATGCCCACCATAGATCAGTACTGGTAAATTTCTGCCCCACAGCTAAAAAGTAAAGAGATCTTCAATACAAGGGAGAGGCTATTGTTCTGCACATAGCACTGAATTTACAGTAACTATGGATTTACCCCAGTTTTCGTACTGTGACATTTTGGGATTCAACCCAGACCAGTAAAGGGCTGTGTCACCACCTGCCCGGCCACTCTGGGTGCCTTCAGTGCTATGCAGCCGTGGCTAACAGCCCTGACCCCAACAGCAAGCCTACAAGCCTGCAGACCACACCTCGACTTCCACTGCCCAGTTACTGTTTGCAGAGTGAATCCAACACCCTCGTCCTGAATTTTTCCAAAATCGTCTGCCAATGTAAAAGACTTTGCTTGATACACGTTTATATGACAGTAATATTATATATGATCAGTTGATTCAATTGCTTATCATTTGAGGATCAGACCCCTGTCTTTATAGTTAGAAGGCTATCTCCCCCGCTCAGTAGGTTGATGGCTTTGTTTGCCTTGTCTGTAAATGTACCTTCTTTGCCTGCAGGGTGGTCGGACAAGCAAATACACATTTGTTTGTCTAAGGCCTGCTGTGCATATGTATTGCTTACCAAACACATTTTAAGAACCTAATTCTAGCACATATCCATAACTCTTCATACACACCGTGTACATACATCACGCAGGAATATTAATGATCACTGAGTTAGTAGTTTTCCAATGATATATTAATTTCCACCTTTTCAGTATATATAATGACAACAGTGTGTGAGGTGCAGTGAGTATGTCAGGCCTCACAAGAGTTGCTGAAACAGAGTAATGAACCACCAACGGGCCTCTGTGTCACAGGTACCTTCTTCCTTTTTTTAGATACTCAAGCAGAATCAGAGATGATCATTCACCTTATGTGTCTATAACCAAACTCATTCTGCCTCTTCAGGAAAGACACACCAGTCCCTCTGGTTGATCACACAACACTTCTCTTGCGGGAGCACTGGATTTATTATAGGCCATTTGACAAATCAAACCAAACAAAAAACATAAGCCCCATGATGGATGCTTGTATGGTGGGTCACAGACAACAATTATAATAAGGAACAAAAATAACTCAGCACACACAGCAGGAACATGCTTTCCCCAGCTATCTGCTCTAGTGTCCTTATTCAGAGACGCCTGGCTGGTCTCTGCACTTCCCCTTCAGCCCTGCTAGAGCAAGGTCAGTACTTACATAGCCCTAGTTGGCAAGATAACCAGGATATCTGTCAAACAAACCCCATGGATCCTGGATGAACCACTGTAGTAGAAGTAGAGATGCTGAAGGCTGGGGCCAGGTTAAGGTGGGTGTTGTCAGTAAAGAAGGATTCTACTCTGGATGCTGATGGGCCAATACACTCCATCACTGAGACAAGTAATGGCTTGACTAGATCCACTTTGACCTTTGGTCTGATGACTGCCCCCTTTAGTGATGCCTTTCATGTTCTCTACTGCAGGGGTTCTCAATCTTTTTCTCTCTGAGGCCCCCTCGTTATGCTATAAAAACTCCAGGGCCCAGAAGGGACAGGGAGGGACTCAGGGCTCTGGGTCAGGAGGGAGGGGCCTTGGGCATAGGTGTAGTTTGACTTCTATTTTGGGGGGGGGCAAGGGCCAGCGGGGCTCGGGCCAGCTCCTCACAGCGGGGTCCAGCGAGGTAGCACAACTTCCACTCCCTGACTCACCTCAGCAGGCCACCCAGCCTGTCTGGGTTGTGGGAGGATGCAACCAAAAAATATAACTTAAAGGGGAGACTCAGTTCAAAAAGTCTGAAAACCACTTAGGGTGCAGGGAGCGCATATCTGAGGACTGTGTGCAGGCAGGGGGATAGCTCACGGTGCAGGGAGGGGGTAGCTAGGGGCTGTGTGTGAGCAGGGGGTGTAGCTCAGGGTGCAGGGAGAGGGTAGCTAGGGGCTGTGTGCCAGGAGGGCTCCCTCTGCGGTGGCTGCTCCCTGTGGGCTCTGCCAGTCCCAGAGCTGGGTCCCCCAATCCGGGCAGCTCTTACCGGCTGCATGAGCAACCAAAGGGAGTTGGGAGCTGAGGAGCAGCCGCAGCCCCAGGCACTAGCAGCAGACGGGCAAATGCCTTGGCTGCCTGCTCCATGGCACCCCCAGCCAGAGGAGCAACTGCCCTGCACTGCCTGGCTCTGGCTTCTGACCTATGACCTGGCCAAAATGCTGGGTCTGACGGGGACTAAGGGAGAGGAGGAGCGCTGGAGCTGTCCCTGGAATGCCCCACTCTGGGTAAGACACTGCAGTCTGGAGGTGCAACACCTTTGTGCCCTCCCCAACTCTGCCCATGGGCTCAGGGCTTCTGCCCACGGAGAGCACCAGGGCTCAGGGCTTCAGCCCCCCATTGCTCCCAGCTTCAGCGCGGGAGGTGCCCTGGTGAGGGGGGGCACCAGGGATGCCCCCCTGCTCCCAGCTTCAGCAGGAGGTGGGAGTGCCGGGGCTACCGGCTTCAACCCTGTGCCGCTCCCAGCTTCAGTCTGCAGGTGGGCACTGAGGCTCCCAGCTTTTGCCCCATGTGCTGCTGGCTTCAGACGGGTTGTGGGGTGCCAGGGGTCCCTTGTTGCTCCTGGTTTCAGCCCGGGGGGGGGGGAACCAGGGCTCCCGGCTTCAGCCCGATGCCACCCCTGGCTTTTGCCCCATGCTGCTGCCAGCTTCAGGTAAGGAAGGAGGGCGCCAGGGCTCCCGGCTTCAGCCCTACTGCTCCCAGCTTCAGCGGGTGAGGAGGAGAAAGGCACCGGGGCTTCCAGCTTCTGTCCCATGCCACTTTTGGCTTCAGCTCCACGCCGCGCTGCTACTGACTTCCCCAGTTGAGAACTGCTGCTCTACCTAATAAGAGCATGGGATCAGTTAGGCTTGTTTGTGTTTTCCAGCATGTGAATTTCTGGCTATTTCTGCCAGATCTTTTCCAACTACAGTTGACCCAGCAGGGATGGATAATCACCCTTCCCCAGAAAAAGTAGCCATCTAGCCATTTGTCCATGGACACCTGTGTGTTCATCGACCACCCCATACATATCTGCCGCACAGCTTTCGCAGAGGAAGGCGGTGCCTTTTGCTAAGATATGTGACATCATGATGATACCATGTCTCCTGTATCCACTTCCCTTTAAAGCAGTTATCCTCACCCAGAACCCTTGGGAAGATCCTGAGACAGTGAGCACAGGTAAAGCCATTTCTTCATCTCTCTTGCTCATTCTTCCCAGCTCTGTGGCAGGGACCACAGGCCCCTTTTCTTGACATGGCCTCATTGGCTGTTTCCCTGTCTCTCCACCCACATGTTCAGGTACCATGTGTTCCTGCAGCCATTTCCTTCTGTTTGCAGGAGCACTGAGTGGGTCTCTTTTTTACCACTCTTTTGGCACACCAGAGCTTTACATCAACATGTTGCTTCTGAATGACTCGTCTGGCCACCTGCAATGGCAGCTGCTATGTCCTCTTCTTAGAGAGTCGAAGTTCTTTGTTTCCTCCTTTCTTTCTCAATCAGAAGGTTCACATACCTCATTCCCTAGTCTCAGAAGCCCATAAATGCGATGATCAATCTGCTAGGCTGCTCTCAGCAGTGGGATTAGAGATGTCACAAACCACCAGTTTTCTGCTTCTCCTAGTTTGTCTGTAAATTCACAACAACAAGGTCCTGATTTCATCTCTCCTTGCCACTCAACCTTAGACAACAGCTTGGGATTTATTATGCCAGGGCTTGTGCTCCAAAGCATGAGGATGTTACTGTTATCAGCAGCTGACAGGCCATCAAGAAAACATTGCTGTCAAGCTGACAAACCAGCCGTAAACAGTTCTCCAACTCCTGTTAGCCTGTATGCAGCAGGAGGAATGCAGTTCAAGTCAGGCAGAAACTGCGGGACTCTCCTTCCCTCCTCCGGGACGGTGCCCCTGCCCCAGATACATGATGCTTTGAGGAAGATAAACTTTTAATATTCATTATTATTGTTATTCTTATTATTAATTTCTACAGGTTGAAGGAAGCCCTGCCCCAAAGAGCTTACAGTCTAATGACAGATGTGAAGCCACAAGTAAGGGTAATGAGCAGTAAAGATGGGGTGTGGAACTGGATTCTTGTTCAAGCTGAAACAGGCA
Source organism: Natator depressus (assembly GCF_965152275.1). Lineage (NCBI taxonomy): Eukaryota > Metazoa > Chordata > Testudines > Cheloniidae > Natator > Natator depressus. Next base: position 88,817,353 of record NC_134239.1, read on the forward strand.
CCCTGGGGAGAAAGCTTTGAGGAAGCCTTGCTATTGGCTTCACTAAGGGTATCTGATTGGCTCAAATAGCCTCTTAGGTCATAGGCGCTGACTCCGTGGGCGCTCTGGGGCTGGAGTACCCACAGGGAAAAATTAGTGGGTGCTCTGCACCCACTGGCAGCCAAACTCCCCGTCCTGCCCCCTTGCCTCACTTCCTCCTCCTCCCAGCGCTCCATTTCTCTGCTCCTCACTCCCTCCCAGCGCTTGCTGCTGCCAAACAGCTGTAGCAAGCTCTGGGAGGGAGGGGGGAGGAGCGGGAACATGGTGCGCTCAGGGGAGGAAACGAGGAAGAGGCGGGGCCGGGGCGGGGATTTGGGGAAGGAGTCGAATAGGGGCAGGGAGGGGGCGGAGTTGGGGCAGGGACATTGGGGAAGGGGTTGGAATGGCGGGGAGAGGGTGGGGCAGGAATGGAGTCGGGGCAGGGCCGGAGACATAGCGGGGTTGAGCACCCACCAGCACCAGAAGAAGTTGGCACCTATGTCTTAGGTTAGACCTACACTGCAGCTAGAAGTGAGTGTCCCAGCCTGGTATAGACTTGAACTAGCAGGGGCTTGAGCTAGCATGCTAAAAGTAGGAGTGTGGCTGTTGCTGCCCGGGCTAGAGCTTGGGGTCTCAAGCCCACCTGACACCTAGGCTGGAGAGCCTGAGCTCCAGCTCGAGCCGCAACATCCACACTGCTATTGCTAGTGTGCTAGCTGGAGCCCTGCTAGCACGAGTCGGCCTGCCTGGGCGAAGAGGCTCCTGCCCTCAGAAACACAGGAGGAGAGCAATGGTCATATCACATCAGAGCAGTACTCTGTCTAGCCCAGTCCCTGTCTCTGAAAGTAACTCGTACCAGATGCTTCAGAGGAATGTGCAAGAACTCTGCAATTGGCAGTTATGGAATAACTGCTATTGGCTGTTTTCTTCATAACCCCAATAGTTAGAGGCTGGCTTATGAACTGAAGTCTTGGGGTTCATATGCCTTCCAATTAAAAAAAAGAAAAAAATTACCATTTTAACTCTGGATAGTCTTGTTACCCATATAAATCCAACCCTTTTTTGATCCTCCCAAGCTCCTGGTCTCAGTGATATCATGTGGCAATGAGTCCCTTAGGTTCATTATCTGTTGCAGGAAAAAGTATTTGCTTGTATTCATTTTATATTTGTTACCTTTCAATTCCCTTGACTGTTCCCTTGTTCTTTTATGATCAGAAAGAGAGAATAGAAGTTCACAATCTGCCTTCTCTATAACATTCATTATTTTGTAAACTTATACCATGTCCCCTCTTATCTGATTCCTCTGCAAGGTAAGCAGTCCCCGTCTTGTGCATTCTCTAATGCTGTTATGGTTGATTAAGTAACCTTCATGCAGAATCTAAGGATTTTAATTTCCTCACTTTTAACATGAGTGTCTCTTTGACTAGCTTCCTCATTTTCTTTTTTAAATCTCCCTTTCTAAAATTTAGTGCCACAGTTTTTGGCACAATCCCTCTCCTGAGGACACTGAATGTCACTGAGTTGTGGTCACTGTTACTTAGTGACTCAGCTAAAGTTACTTCTTGAACCAATTCTTTGTATGTAAGCCACTCCCTTTGTGTGCTCTAGAAAGGGCTGTTCCAGAAAGCAATTGTTTAAGATGTCAGGTAGGAGGGACCTTCATACGTAAATTATATCAATACATAAAATCTTAAAAAAAAAAAAAAAACGTTCTTGTCTCTTGTAGGGGATTCTCTCCTTTCGATCAAGTCCCCAGTGGTGGATCAGGCGGGAAGAGGGTCTTTGGATCTCAATGGCTGTGAAAGTGGATGAAGGCTGCAGCAAGTTGGAGATCTTCAGTCGTCTCGGACTTTCCCTGCCATTGGGCCCCAAACCTCCAGCTTGTCATGATTATGTGGTCGCTGTAGGCGCAACAGTTTCCCCACCTTAAAAGAAATCACATGCAGGCTTCGGTGGTTCCAGGATCGGACTCCTGAGTCATCTCAGGGTCAGGACCCATATGTAAATCTGTGGTATAGACCATCCTTGAATTGAGATCGCCGATGAGGATGATCTCCTTTCAGTGATGGTCAGTCCTCCTCCCTTCAGGTCCATCTTCGGTGGGACAGGCCTGCTTACAGTTGTTTTGCTAGGGATTTATTATTCTATAAGAGGTTTCCTCTGGAATTTAACCGAGCACATAGAGGATATTTTCCCTTGGCATCCTATGAACATTTCCATCATTAGATCTGGCCGAGGGTGCTTTGGTATTAAATAGCTCTGTTGTTGTTCTGGGTTATTTTCACTCTAATGTCTATGTCTCAAGGAAATAAGTGATGGGGAGGGGAACTGCTCAAATCCATCTAGTGACTCAAATAGCCACCATGGCCAGGTATTAAAGGCCACAATTCTTAGCATTTCACTCTCTCCTCTCAAAAAAATCTTTCTTCCCCACCAGGCCTCTTGATGAAGTGCCCAGAGGTATTAAAGGGACACATGATAATGTATGACTGTCCATCTGTATCAACCCCTCAGATGAAATTTCATCACAGAAATCAGGAACTGCCGATTCTCAAAAAAGAGATTTTGTTCAGCCTGGTGTTCCCTTTGAGTCAGTGTCAGCAGCATTAGTAAGACCAGAGAGAAAGCTTGACTCTCTGAGTGCTTCTGTAGACGGGCTGGGGGTCAGCAAAAGCCTGCCTCTTTAATGGAAAAAGAAACAAGCTAATCTAATAAGGTAACCCCCATTCAAATCCAAAACCCATTATTAGTGAAGAGCTGAGAGGTCACTGGGAACTCGCTCTGATATTTACACTTCGGTTTTGTTAATTTCCCTGTTGTTCAGTCAGAAGATTCTAAAATAAACCCACTTTTAATTAATTTAACCCTTATTCAAAAAGACATTTTGGAAACAGATGAACAATCAGAATCACCTATATGGAAATCTTTATGTATTCCTTCTTGTTGGCTCTCTCTGGGTACAATGGCAGGGTAGACACCCTTACAGAGTACAGAACAGTACTACATTTCAGAGTGCTCTTCTTGTGCTGTTTATTGTTGCCTCTGAGCAAGATCAGATATTACACACTTGCTTGCCAAGAGCTTGATCCTGCTCCCATTAAAGTCAATGGCAATGCTCCTATTGAATCCAGTGGTTCAGGATTGGGATTTATAGGCTGATACTTTATTTCACGGAGGAAAGGTATTGGCTTTCCCCAATGCTACTTCAGCTACCATCAATCAGAGAGAAATGGTTCTACTTTTCAGTCCTGAAGTCAAGAGTTTAAAGGATGAGAGAAAAATCACATACCATTGTCTACCAATTAAATAAGAAAGAGCAGCATTTTTAATGTTATGACCTGGATTAACAGGCTTTTATTTTTCCACTGGTAAAATTGAGAAACTGGAGAATTCTTCGCTGAAGACTGTTTCCAAATTAACTGGTGAATCTACGAATGTTAATCTTTAAATTACATTAAGTTCTTTTGATTTAGAGAGTTTTTTTAATTTGCACTATTTTAACAAGCAGTGAGGGGTTGAAAAATTTAATAGTGGAATAACTGTTTTGCTGTGATGCCACTGATTGCTTTTCTGTATTCTTAGACTCTTTTACATTATACGTGGAACTTTGGTGTTTACTTTTCAAGGAAGGTGCTCAGATACCATGGTGATGGGCTACCCAGAGAGATAGACACATAATATAATGTCTGATAGCTGGTTACAGTGCTAGTGAGTGGGACTCTCAGCTGTTCCATTTGTACTTTCTTTTTTGACATCAAGTGTTAATATTTGAACTTTAACAGAAGAAACTTGCTATAGAGAAATCAGTGTCAGAACTGGTGTTAGCACTCAGAAGTTCTTAGCTCCCAGCCCAGTGCTCAGCCTACTATGTCACAGCACCATTTGGGAGTCCATGAATATCTTCCTGACCTGGACAAAGGGCCAGGCATTTCTGCAGCTTGCTCTCACTACCAGGAAGACAAAGGGTTCTGGGATGGCTGGAATTTGATCTCCTTTTGGGAAGTTTCATGGCTCCCATAAGAAGCTGTTATTGTTATTGGGTAAGTGCCAACAACATGCCGGACACTGTACAAGACACAAAAGGAGACAGTCACTGCTCCAAAGGGCTTATAGGCTAAAAGGTGAAACTAAGAAGCCAGGCCACCTGGCAGGAGCAGGAGCAGGAGCAACTTGGAGGGAGCCCAGGATGCAGTGTAGAAGATAAGATCGACAAAGTCATTTCAGTGATACAGAGGGATTTGTGGCAATGGCTCTCTCCTACCCCCCCTCACTTGATGATTCCATGTTGCCAGAGTTACACAAATAATGAGGGACATGAAAGGACAGAAAAGCTAGTCGAATCCCTGCTGTGCTTTCTTCCAGGAATGTTCTGTCACAGTATAGAGTCAGCACCCTGGTGACTCAGGGTCAGGGTGAATAGTGCAGAGGGTTAGCAATAAGGTGTGAGGGAAAAGGAAACGAGGCCTGATTTGGGCCGCTTTGAACACTAATGAGGTCTGAAGTCTCTGATGACTAATAGCACTGTCCCCAATTCTATCTTTAGCTTTGCTGCTGTGTCTTTGAATGAGGCTGAGAGAGGATGAACGCTGCTGGAATTCAGAACCAGGAGATGAACAGTAGGGATAGCACCTGCCTCTCACAGAGCTACAGTCAGACCCCTTTGGTCTGCAGATTAGGTCATCTGTCCAAACAACAGTGGACCTGGCCTTGCTCCCTGCCAGGTCACCATGTGAATTTTGGGAGTAGCCTGCAAGATTAACCTCAGGGGGCTTCTCCTGGCTTATTTTAAATCAAAGGGGTTGGGAAGATTCTCTGCCCTGCCAGCTGCCTCCTCTGTCCCTGTAGCAGAAGTTGAGCACAGTTGCTTGCGCTGGGGTCTGTGCGTTGGTTGCCTGCATTTGAACACTTTTTCACTGGCCAAGTCTCTCTGTGTGCTGGGGTTTCTAGGGATCCTGTAGCAAGAGAACTAGGGCATGGGCGAGGGGGAGGGGAGAAGGGGCTTCATGGTGAAGTTTACCTTGTTTTCTCTTACTTACCTAATTAGTTAATGCCCAAATCAAGAGTAGCCACCAATATTAATATAACCTGGGGTAAGTGCTCAAAATAGTCATCCTCTCTCATCCATTCCTCAAATGTATGGAGATACAGGAATCTACCAAGGAAGGGCAAGTAGAGAGGAGCAGAATGAATTACAGTCACTAATCGAAAATGGGGATTTTTTCATGTATCGTATTCTTCCCTCTCCTTCCATCTCTGACATGTTCTCTCCATCTCCACATCATTTGTTGACTGTGCTGTTTTTGCTTGACCCCTCCCTGTGTCCCACTCTTTTCTCCTGTCCCATATTTTTTTCTCCTCTGCCTCTGCCTGAAGTTCCCCCTCTATTTATTCGGTGCCCACATCACTGTAGCACTGAGGCGACCAATACAACAGCCAATGCTGTCTGCTGACAGTCCATATTCTCTGCTCCTCCCTCAGGTATAAGTGTAACTTACAGGAAATGTAGGGAACAACGAGGAGGGGTAGATCTTATTGGGTAGGGGGCGCCCTCGAGATTGGAGTGGCCCAGACAGCCAAAGTGCTTTCAGGGGCTCTGTTTGACTGGGCTGAATCCTGATCATGGGGCAGCAGGCTGTTCCGCTTTTGCTATTTTGTACGGTGCTGGGTTTTCCAGTGAAGTCAGCCGAGCTCTTCACAGCAGGTGGCCCCAAGCTCCACAGTGCTAAACTGGTGCAGAGTCCCCTCCCACCCAAGAAATTGGGCAATGCCTGGCCATATGTAAGCGGGGGAATGGTCTCCCTATTGTGGGGAACTTTCCTGGCTTATACACTACCCTGGTGCAATTGGCTAGCGAAAGGATCTGAGTCCTTGCTCCCACTCCCTTTACCCAGAGGCCTGCCTGACCTCGAGGGCTCCCCTTCAACTCTCCTGTGTGACAGAATCCTCATAACCCCGAAAAGGCTGGGCCCAGGATTCCTGGAGGGCTTGACCCCCAATTTTGTCATGGTCGCTTAGGACAGGGGCTAGAGTGTCCCCACTCCGGGTGCTCTCTCCGTGCTGGATCCTTCCCTGACCCACTGTTCAGTGAATAATGTTCCAAGAAAATACAATTTATTAAACAGCAACCAATTTAAAAAAAATAAGGAAAAAATGGGAAAGGTTAAAAGACAACATGTAACCCCGCCCTGGAGGCCCAGGGAAACCCAAACAGTCATTGCAGGAAGTTCACAGTCTGTCCCTCACATGTCCCAGGCCCTGGCTGTGCTGCAAGGATGCAGCAGGTCAGACAGTTGCTCTAGAAGTGGCCAGACCCTTCTTCCCAGCATTGGCCTTCCCATCAGGGTTACAATCCCCCTCCAAGTCCAGCCTGCAAGACCTCTTGGCTGGGGGCATCTCCCTGTGCTGGGCCCTTTGCCCAGGGTTCCCCCTCGCTCTCCCCAGCTCCTACCGCACTTAGCTCCAGACTGCTCCAGCTCCAACCCCAGCCCCAGCGCTGCTGCTCTGCCTCCAGTGCAACTCCCTGGGCTGCTCTGGCTCTGCTCAGCTCAGGCTGCTTCTCTGGTTTGCTCTGGCTCTGGCTGGCGCAACTCTGCTCCCCACCTCAGCTCAGGTTCCTTAGCTCCGCTCTGACCCAGCTCGCACTGAGGATGAGACCCCAGCCTCCCAACTCTCTCATTAGCCTGGCTGTGCTATCAATCAAGCTGACCGGAAGCATTGGCCTCTCCCCATTGGCCTTGGGGACTGTCAGCCTCAGGGTCCTGATTTCTCATCAGCCCTTCCCCTCTCTTTTGGTACTGGGATATTGGCCTTATTGGAAAACCCCACTAAGTTTCAGTAAGGAGCCTACAGTCCCCCTACGCTAGCCCTGGACAGTGGGGGCACAGGAGGGAAACATCCCCATGTGTTTCCCTGGACACTATTTTTCTTATGGGGAGTGTTTGGGTGGGGCACATTGACTGTCCCACTATGGGGGGTGCAGGAGGGGTCTTTGCAGAGACTCCATTGACAGTGTCAGCCCTTCACCCTTGACCCCCTTGCTGACTAGGGGTCTCCACACGACTCCTTATCCAGGAGAGCTCCATTCTGTGATGGGCCCCTCCCTGGTTGGTTCTGTTATCATCTATCTAATAGGCTGCTGTGTACAGCGCAAAGGCAACTGCCTGGCCAGGTGCGGCTTGTCCCTGTGCTGCCAGCTCATTGCTGAGTCTAATAAGTTCTCCTGGCCCCGCTCTGTCAGCTTCCCCTCCCCCTTCACTTACACTTATTGGAAAAAATAATTGGATGGATTGAAGCGCAGCACCATTTTATAGAACAGATAAGAAATGCCATATCTGCCCTGATTAGAGGCTGTGAGATATAAGTTCTCCATAGCCAGCAGCGGACACAATTTCATTTCACTTCTGCTGATATGTGGAGAAAGTTGGTGGGCTGAGCACTGCTGCAAGAGCTGCTGCTTTAATACCCTGCTCCATGGGCTCCTTCCTCCCATAGAGAGGGGGCCCCATGGGCTCTTCCACTGCCTTCCTCTACAGTGGCGATGAAACAGTTTTAATAGTGGGGGTGCTGAAAGCCAGCCCCCATACCCCTATCCACCCCTCCCCCTGGAGGTGAGGCCAGGAGCAAAGCCCTGGGTGCGGGGTGGCAGCAGACTCTGGGAGCAGGGTGGCAGCAGAGCTGGGCAAGGGGCAGCAGCCGGGACCCTGGGTGCGGGGCAGCAGCAGGACCCCTGACATGGGGCTGGTAGCCAAGACCCCGGGCATGGGGCCGGCAGTGGAGCTCCGGGGGCGGGACAAGCAGCAGCAGCGCCCCGGGGGCCGGGCCAGCAGCGGAATCCCTGGGCACGGGGCAGCAGCCAGGACTGCGGGCGTGGGGCCGGCAGTGGAGCCCCGGGCATGAGGCAGCAGAGCCCTGGGCACAGAACCAGCAGTGGAGTCCCCGTGCATGGGGCTGGCAGCTGGGAGTGCTGCATCCTATGCCTATATTCCTCTGGATGGGCTGTGATTTGGAAAGTACTGTGGGGAGACTGGCAAGGGAGGACAGAGTGTTCTGATAGAGAAGGCTCTCCTATCAGGGTGTTCTCCCCTTGGCAGAGCCAGTACCTGCCTCGCTCTATAACAGCCCCCTCGTGTCATCCTTGGCATTCATGCTCCACCAGCACATACACAGAGGCCAGTCTTCAGGAGTCAATGCTCAGGGGGCATTTCATTCCCATGATGGCTATTCTGTGATGTCACCACAATGGGTGCAATATAATTATCAGACAGACTGAACTAGCACACCCTTTGCAGCAGAGCAAGAACCCCCCCGCCCCCTTACAGAGGGGTAAAGGAGGGATCTAAACATTTGCCACAGCTAATTAGGTGGAGCGCCAAACCCACCAGCTCATTGTAGGTGGAAAATCCAATCCAGCTCTCCAACTCTGTGGCTAAAATGCAGAACAGAGGTACAGATACGTGGAGAAGCAGCCACAAAGTAGGAGACAAGAACTTTTCAACCTTTAGTGTCCCCTGTGGGACTGAGACCAGGACCAGAAATTATTATAGTTAATTATCATCAGCATTCAGTGCCTCAGGGGAACGGTAGGTACATCTAAGGACCTCATCACTGGGATTCAGATGTTTCCACGGGGATTGGAGTTTGGCATCACCAAAGAGGCAAGCCACAGGACAGCTGTGAAAGGTGAGGGTGGTAGCTTTGAGAGGACTCACACCTGAAGGCAAATCATGAGAACCCCCCATATATTTTTTTATTGAGTGATGAGTCTTGGATTTCTGATTGGTGGGGGCTGCAAATGCTGCTTCCTGACACCAGCACGTTGGGCAATGCACCTGGAATATGCACCTGTACTGATTCACCTATTAGAAAGTTTTGGAAGCAGCTGTTAAGCGCTCACCTCACACTTCCCAGGCATAGCATTTTGTCACCAGTCCACAGCTTCACTTCTAGGACTACTGGACACAGAACGACGCAGGGATTAACGTCTTCCTGCCAGGCAAGGAGATGCTTGGAGCTAGTGTTCATGGGAGGAAACTGAGGAGAGTTTGCCTCTCAAAACTGAGGCTGAGTTTTTAAATCAATAGCTTCACCTTCTGAAATGTCCCAGAAAAGCCTGTACTGATTTTTAATCTATTCTAAATGTCAGAACAAACATCATTTCTTCTGAAACCCTTTACGGCTGACAGTGCTAGGAGACGAGCAGGCGGCACTCCAGGCCCTGCTCCTGTCTATCCACCTCTCAGCCTGGGTGGTTGGAATGACCAGAACCTCACAAAGCTCAGCTGTGGGAAGGGCTGTTTAGTCAAACTGTAAAGTACCTTTTGCCCCATCCCCTCTACCTAGCCTAGTCCTTCTTACTCTGTTCTCTTCCCAGCCTGGAGTCCCTAGAAGCTGCTGACCCAGCCCCATCGCAAGCCCAGCTCCCCCGCGTGTTTTCTCCTAAAGGTTTAGAGCCCCCAGAAAAGGAAGAGGCCTAGGCACAATACCTTGTCTTGTTAGGGACTCCAGCTCTGGCAGTGCCCACAGAGCTGACGTTATAGAGTTTGAATCTAAGCACTGACTGATCCTCAGCCCTGCAGGAGTAGCTCAGCCCCCTTCACCTGCAGGGGATGCAGAACGTTAAGTCTTTGTAAGCCAGCATCCTGCCACGCACCCCTTCTCCATGGGCACATGACGGTTCTTCCATCTGACCTAGAAAAGCCCTGGAGCACGTGAGAACTGAAGACAACTGCCAGCTGCAAGAGTCTCATCTCACTGCAGCTCCCGCTGGTGCTAACCCTGCCTCACCTGAATGGGTGTTAGAACCAGCTTAAACATTAGGTAAATTTCCCCAGTGCAGACAAGACCATAGGCCCAGATCATAAAAAGGTATTTAGCACTGAAATCAGTAGGGGGTAGGCACCTAACTACTTCTGAGGAGGTGGGCAGTGTCCTCCACTGGGAATGAGTCCAGCTCCTTTAACCTTTCCTAAGAGCCTAGCTTCTTCAGCCCTTGAGTCATGCTCATTACACTAGTAATAAATTCCTTAGACCAAGTTGCTTTAGAGGAGTCTGGGTATTTGCAGATTCCTCCTGCACCTTGAGGGCTTTACAGACAGCTGGATTCACCTCTCCTGGGTGCTTTTGAACTCCTGTCACTTCATATATGTTGTCCAGACAATTCCCCTGCCCGCCCTCTCCTCCCCTCTACTAAACTGCAGGGAATAAAAGTGGTGAAGTTATGAATATAATTAATTAGTTGAAACAGATCAGCGATGAGAAACCCCCTTTATAAAAGATATTACCTCACCCACCTTGTCATTGCAGGCCTGTCTTAATGGCCCAGTGGTAATGACACAATGGCTATCACCTAATATAGTGTCTACCAAAGCTCTTGTCTCTAAGGTACAAGGTGCAAATGTCTCTCTTTTGTCAAGCCAACACACCCAGACAGACTCACACTGACTTGGCTGGGTGACACTGACTGATATGCAGCTGGGCATAGTGACTTCAGCCCACGCACATGCCCTTAACAAAGGGTTCTAATGTGTTTGGTATGGGGGAGTTGAGACAGACACATATAGCAGGCAGCAGACGCTATGACTCTGGAGAAGCTGCAGACAGACCAATAGTGTGGCTGGAACTGGAATCCCGCGGTGTTTTGTTCAGTTCAGAAAGGGGCGAAGGTATGTCAGCTACAAACTGCAATTTCCTTTTACCATCTAATTGCCCCACCAAAGAGTATATGCACTTGTCAATACATTAAACTAGGATACAGTATCCTGTGCCCACTCATTTCTCTCCTGTCAGGAAACCACTCACTCAGAGAGCCAGAATATGCCTAAAATCTTACTGTCTCTGTTACTCCACACTTCATCTGCCATTAAAGGGAATGGTGGGTGAGAGAATATCTTTTATTGGACCAGCTTCTGTTGGTGAGCGAGACAAGCATTTGAACAGGTCTCTCTCACCAACAGACACTGGTCCAATAAAAGATACTACCTCACGCACCTTGTCTCTAATATGCTGGGGCCGACATGGCTGCATACATTAAAGGGAATGTTTAATCCCCACCCCTGTTTCACACAAAGGACCGTGAGAATTTTTATGGATACAAATGGTCAGGGCCTCAGTTTTCTTCACTTCCAGCAGACCAGTGCCCCATCATACCACACTGTGGTATGGATTTAATACTGACCCAAAGGGAAGAGCATCACCTACTGACTCACCAATAGCACTTCCTGCAGCAAACTGGGGGCTCCTCCCATCCAAACCTGTTTATTTTATGAGACCTGACAAGATTAGAGTCCAAGGTGGTCTGGCTGAAGTCTGAAGCAGATTGGAATTGATCCCAGCTCATTCCAGGCTGCCCTCTGAAGTGGAGGTTCAAGTTTATCTGGCAACAGGCTTGAGGCTGAGAGTTTCACTCCAGCTTGGACCTTTCTGTTTTATTGATTCCATTTTCCCTTTGTCTGTGGACACTAAATTGGCCATAAAGCAGCTTTGAGGCCTTTTCACTGACAGCAGTTAAAAGAAGGTGAAATCAGGGTGGCATCTTCCAGCTTCTCAGGGAATGTCTACACTGTTCAGTGTAGATTGGCTCTGGGACCCTCCCCACTCATGGAGTCCCAGAGACCAGGCTCCAGCGTGAGCCCGAACAGCTACACTGCAGTTAAATAGCTCCATACCCTGAGCCCCTCGAGCCTGAGTCGGCTGACATGAGCCTGCTGCAGGTATTTAATTGCAGTGTAGATAGACCCCCAAAGACTCACCCCCTCTCTGCTGGGATGATTTTACTGCTGCCTTATAAGAGATTCTTTTGGGGAGCAAATTACTTTGCATTTGAAATGCATCAACTGGCAGGTCTTCCCAAAGCCTTTTCTGGGGAGGAAATCCCTGGATCTCTCTGATGTGTTCACAGCATACAGACAGAGAAGTTAGATAAAGCCATAAAATACACTTGCTGGAAGGTTGCAGTGTAACACTACTTTTTCAGAACCACAACATGCAAGAACTCCAAAACACAGAGAGACAAAGCAGGCTGCTCCCTAAAAACCAAATGGCACCACCCACTTCACCTTACTCTAAGCTGGCTTTCTGCAGACTCACTCCACAAGACCCAGTTCAGATCGCACACTTCCCCTGCAGAGCCCCTTAGCCTGCAAGCAGGACAAGGAAACACCCTACATTTCAAGTGCTAGCTAGTCATTTTAACAGAGTTTTCAATACACCACACTCTCCAATGCCTTCTTCCTCCCCCTCCCCGATCCCCAAACATGGGGAAGGGAGAAGCCAGTCCCCAGCTGGCTCTTTTTGGGTTCTGTTGGTGAGTGTGGCCCCATAGCGACTGGCAGCCCAAAGGAGCAGAAAGCAGAGATGAGCTGAAAAGATCTGAGCAGCCCCAATGTAAGCACCTAGGGCTGAGCCACTTAAATTGTTTGACTTTGGTTAAACAGCAGCTTCTGAGGGCAAGGCAGGCAGGATAGAGGCAGGGATTAAGGCAAAGAACATTTTCTTCTTCCTCTGCCAGCGCTGCTGAGACTCAATCCCTATTATCACTGCCAAAGTCTCTGAAGGGAGCTGCCTCTGTGTGTCGGAGGAGTGTGACAGAAGCAGGTTGGAGGGGCTCCAATGGGCCTGCCCAGCAAAATCCCCTAGATTTGCTGTTCTTTGCTTTTCCTTATGCTTACTTCTCACAAAGGTTAGAGAAGCAGAGAGGGCTGCAGGGGCTGGTAGCGCCTCCCTGCTTGGATGCAAAGCCTGGGGTTCAATCACCTCTCCCCCAGATGCCGGGAGACAGACATTCCCCTCGAGGCACATGCAGGCCTGAGCCGACATGGAACTACAAGCCAGTCATCTTTGGTAATGGGGAGCAGCGCAAACCAGCCTGATTCTGGGGCTGTGGAAGGGCTCCAAGGTCACCCAGTGAGACACTGAAAGCTGTAGACACAAATTTTCATTAGAAATAGCAATCCTGCAGCAGCTGTCGCCTGCACAAACCAGACACTCCTTTCAGTTCCTCCTTTCCCTGGTCGGTGGTACCAACAAGCGTCTACCTTGGAGACTGTCCCTTTCAGTATCGGGGAAACTACACTCCTTGCACTATACAGCTCTATAGTAGTCTCCTTCTGGAAACCCACTGTTTGTTGTGATAAGGTCAGGCCCCGGCCACACCTCTTCTGCAATTTACCTCCCCAGAATCACCAGAAGGGAACAGGGGAAGAGGCAGGACCCCAAATAAGGGATAGGGAGCAGGATTTAAATTTGGGACTATTCTTCTTCCCTCACTGCCTGGGAAAGCCTGCAGTCAGCACACTCAGCCCTGGACCTCTCTGTAATGCACCCTCTCCCTCCCTGTGAGAGGGAAGTGCACTGCATTGTTCTCTGGTGTGCCCCCCTGGCAGGCTGAAGGAGTGGTGGTGTTGACAGGCTGTGTAGAGAGCCCCTCACAGCCTGCCTCAGATGAAGACAGGGACGGATGAAGGCACAGACTCCGAGCTCCTGGAATCATGTGACAACAGGCTTTCAGTTTTCATTCAGAAAAGGAAGTTTCTAGTAGCATTCGTGGTTGTGAAGAAAATAACCAGGCCTGGCCCACCCAAGCGGATACACTCTGGCGACTGCTAAGACCTGGTAGGCCCCCGGCTAGCACCCCAGCCTCTTTGGATGGAGAGAGGGGAAGATGCCACTCCTCAGAGGGAGAAAGAGGCCCTATGCTGCTGCCTCTGCTTGACTGAGAGCAAAGGGCTCCCCCTTCTACACTGCCACCTCAAGTGGGTGGTGGGGCCACGCTGAAGGAAGGTCATTGGCATTTAGCCTTTGTGGGGGGAAAAGGAGATTGGCCTGTTTCAACATCCTCTAGCTTGGCTGCCATCTTCCATCTCCCGAATTGTTCAGGCACCTTGGCTGCCTTTTCAGTGTGGGGTGAAGCTCAACTGCTCCCCTCTGGCTTGGGAACAGGAGAAATGTTTACCCAGTATGGTGCTGTGGGGAGGGGTTTCCCTGCACACAGGCAGCTCCAGCAGCCAGGACTTAATAATTCACCTCTCTGATGAGGGAACCCAGCTGACACAAGGGAGGAGTGGGCACTCAAGAGACCAGGCCTCCAATTAGCAAGTCCCTCCTGCCGGATGCATGTGCAGGCTGAAGTGGAGGCGCTGTGAAGTGCTCACCTCTTCATGAGGATGGGGAGCGAGTGCTCCTGTGCCTGCAATTGGCTCCCTGGGGACAGCTGCACTCCAGGCATTAGGTGATTTATCCTCATCTTGTCTCATATTAGCTGAAATGCCAAGTGTCTCTTGTGAAGCTTTAAACGGCCCTTACAGCTACTGGACAGGATCAACAGGCAGCCAACTCCTTGCCAGGGAAACATGGAGGAAATGTGGAGTCAAAGATGTCAAAGACCTGTTTGGGCCCAACTAATCCAGAAGCCCCCAGTACTGGTGCAAGCTCCTGCCCATCTGGGCACTGCCTGTCATTCCAAGACTTAGATTTTCCAACGAGGAGGCAGGGGTTGAGCTGGAGAGTGGGGGTGTGTGTGTAACCCAGTAAGTGTTTTTCTTGTGTGGGGAAGGGTCTAAGTCCCCTGAGGTCTCAGCGAGATGGGACTTTGAACCTCCTAATGCTCTGATGGGTTTAGGGGAGTTCTACTGGTTGGGCCTTTTAAAGACACAGTAAAATAATAGCCTCTCTGCAAACCATTTGCATCATTGTCCCACTCTAACTGATGGAGCCTCTAGGGTGTGCTGAAGAGACAAACTAATCCCTGGCCTCCCAACCCTTTCTGATACACACTCCCTCGAAGCTCAGGTCTGTCATCTCTTCACCTAAAATTGGCACATTTTTCAAGGAACAAATTTTGAAATCAGCCAAGGCACTAGGCGCAACCAGATTGCCACCTGGGTACCGCTTCCAGCCAGCCATGCTGCCCTGGGCCACAGAACCACTCTTGGTACCGCTCCCAACCAGCCACGCTGCCCTGGGCCACAGAACCACTGTGGGTACCGCTCCCAACCAGCCACGCTGCCCTGGGCCACAGAACCACTGTGGGTACCGCTCCCAGCCAGACACAATCCCATGTGCCAAACCACTGTGGGTACCACTCACAGAGCGCTGCAGGCATTGTTCAGACCACACCAGTGCATGCTCACCTGTGCCACAGAGGCCTCCCAGATGGTACTAAGGCATGCTTTTCTCCTTTTTGGATGATCAAAGCATTCCCTACAGAAGTTAGGAATCGCATTGGTGATGCTTTCCATCCTGCAACAGTATCAGGGTGTCAGGGGATGGTATTCAGGATGTCAGGCACCCTGGGCGACAACCTATTATTTTCTCATTCTCTCTCCTCCAGTGCCCAGGGTTCTGTTGATGATACTCATGGTCATTTCTCCTTAGTTTTTCATCCCAGGGTAGGAGATTGGCTCTTTCTGCACGCACATTCTAGCCTCCACCAGGGGCTATTTATGACAATTGTGCATACAGTGTAGTAAGCATACCTGGTAGGCGTGTGCAGCAGGAGCATGTCCCACATGTGGAGAAGGCAGAGTAGTAGGACTGGAGTCTTCTGGCGAATGCCATGTGATGAACCAGAAATAAGGAAGATGTAATTTGTCTGTCTCCACCTGCCCTACCCTGAGCAGAGTTTGAGGCACTGGGGGGTGAATGCTCGAAGGCTGAGAACTTGGTACCAATTACTGGCTAGAAGTGGTCCCAGGCCCTTTTCCTCCTAAGTTGCCTGTGACAGGGACTTTGGGAAGCAAAAGTGCTTCCTCCTCCTGTGAGTCAAGCCCCTTCAAAGAATCGCCTTCTGCCAGATTTCAGATCCTCCGTCTCTTTCCCCACTTTGTGATGTGCATCAGTTTCTCTTGTGCAAGCATCTCTGAGCGGAAGCTGAGCCTGCAGCTCAAAGGCTTTTCTATGTCACTTTCTTGTCTGAGAATTATCAAAGGCTCCTGCAGATTTTGTGTGTCTAGCAGCTTTAAAGCTGGGCCCAAATATGGGTGAGGGGTTCTCCTCAGTCCCCGAGTCTGCCTCTCCCTGTAAGAGCAGTGGAAATCAAAGGACGCTCCCTTAATTGGAGACCTGGTGCCCTCTCTCTGTCTCTGGCTGCCAAGTCCCTGAGGAGCCTTGGCAGAAGGCAGGGGCCTCCTCCATTCCAGGCACTGAATCCAGTTAGTGATGATAGCACAGACCTTCTCTCTGCACATGCTCCTCCCTGCAACTCCAGGAAGCCTGGAGAGAACTTGTCAACCTTTCAATAGCAAAGGCAACAAATCCTAGAGATGCCACATACCAGCTCTATCTTAGGAACTTATGTGGTCCCCACCACCATACTGTCTGAGCACCTCACAATCTTTAATGTATTTTTCCTCACAGCACCCCTGTGAGGTGGGAAAAGACTATTATCCCAGTTTACAGTCGGGGATCACAGGCCTAGAAAGACTAAGTGACTTGCCCAATGTAACACAGGAAGTCTGTGGCAAAGCAGGGAAGGGAACCCAGGTCTCGTGAGTCCCAGACTGAGAAGTAGGATGGGGATGAACTAGTGAGTAAACAAATTCCTCTACTCTTTTAGCCCCCTTTCCACTTGGGATAGATCCATGCAGAGAAGAGAAGACACTCTGGGAATGTTATCCCTACCCTGATAACGGGTGTTGAATCGCTTGGGACTGAACCCTGGCTCAGAGATCACTCTATTAAAAAAGGGACAGGAAGATGGGCTCTCTAAGCAATGCAGAAACAGCTGGTAAGTCCTGCTAAGATTTGATCCCTGGAGACAAAAGAGGAAAAAAAAAATTTGCTCAATCATTGCTAGCTCAGATATAACCTGAAATGCTAGGACTGCAATGGCTGAGACAAGAGTGCTGAACCGCCGCTCTGTCTGCACAGTCAGAGGCAGAGATGGATGGGCACAAGCGCTGCATCTGGTCTTTGCTAGAAGAGAGGCATGACCCAGGTTAGTCCAGCTTGGGGGAGAAGGCAGGAGCCAGAAAGGGCACAATTTACTAGCTGGGGAGGGGGAAGAAGGAGGAGAGGTTCAACCACGTGTGATGCATGTGTGTGTGCATGTAAGTAAGGCAGATGTACTTTTGACTCTTAGGATCATACTATGGTGATGGCCACAAATATAAGAACCTGAATAGAAAAGAATGAGAATAGGGAAAAGGGTTAGAAAGCACTTCTTGGGCTGATGGCTCAGCCATGATTTAGCTAGTCTCCTATAATTAACAACTCCAGCTCCGCTAGGAGAGATTCCAGCTGCTTTGCAGCCTACTCTATCAATTTTTCTCACACAGCTGACACACTCTGAAACCCATTCATGTGGGAAACAGGAATGTATATGCATTAATCAAATGCATCTGAAAAAGGAGGGTCAGGAAGAGTGCAAGCTCCAAGGAACTCAAGGAAAATCCACCAAGCCTGGGGATCATCCTACTTCAGCATTCTCCTCTCTGCCCAAGGAGCCCTGCAGATTCCTCATGCCCTGCTAGCATGGTATGATATTTAATCTACCCTTGTGTCCTGTGCATTGGGTCAGGTGCTCTGCTAGGGTAACTAGTCCTTGCCCTGTACCAAGGCAGGATGTACTTCAGTATGCCTAAATTATCCAGACAGTGCCTAGGCTTACCATGCAGGTCTCCTTTGGCCAGGGGTGGCCAACCTGTGGCTCCGGAGCCACATGCAGCTCTTCAAAAGTTAATGTGTGGCTCCTTGTATAGGCACCGACTCTGGGGCTGGAGCTACAGGTGCCAACTTTCCAATGTACCAGGGGTGCTCACTGCTCAACCCCTGCCCCTGCCACCGGCCCTGCCCCCACTCCACCCCTTCCTGCTCTCTCCCCTGAGCCTGCAGTGCCCTCGCTTTTCCCTCCTCCCCCCCAAGAGCCTCCTGCATACCACGAAACAGCTGATCAGGAGGTGCATGGATGGAGGGGGAGGCGCTGATTGGCAGGGCTGCCGGTGGGTGGGAGGCACTGGGAGCAGGGAGCTGATGGAGGGCTGCTGATGTATTACTGTGGCTCTTTGGCAATGTACACTGTTAAATTCTGGCTCCTTCTCAGGCTCAGGTTGGCCACCTCTGCCCTTGGCAGAGTGTCCCACTGGGAGCTTTCCTCTGTGACAGGGTCAGGTCAGATGGCTATAGGAGAGTAATAGAAGGCAGATATATTAGCCCCAGGCTAAGTAAGTCCCTTTTCCCTGGGTAAGGTAACAGGGAAGGTTTTTTTTTTTTTTTTTTTTTGAAACAGAAAAGAAATTTATTTGTAACAGTTACAGAGATTACAAGAAGATAAAGAAAAACTTAGCAACAAAACAACGCAATCAGAAGGTATAACACAACAGCTTTCAGGAGGGAGAGGTGTTCAGGCTAGCCCAGGCCCAGAGCGGGGGGGCTTCCTCGACACTCGTGGTCTTCCACCCTCCTGAGTTACCTGGTGGCCTAGAGCGGGGGGGCTTCCTCGACACTCGTGGTCTTCCACCCCCTCGAGTTACCTAGTGCCGCGCCCAGGGTCACCGACCCTCCCTCTCCTGAGAGTGCCCGACAAGATGGGCACGGCTGCGGGGTGGGTGGCTGGGAGGGAGGGGGGCACATCCATGTATTATAAGACCCCTCCTAAATAACAATAATGATGGTATTCACAGCAGCTAACGGCTGTGGCTGGCGTCTCTCGCTCTGTCCCTCAATCAGAGGGTCAGACGGAGGGAACCGGACGGGGTCACCGAGCAGAGAACCCCGGACAGCGCCCACCGTTCCTCGAAGGTGTCAAGGGAGTCGGTGGATGCCGCCCAGAGGAACTCCGCCCGGATGCGTGAATGTACTGAGGATCGGAAAACGGCCCTACAATCGCAGGACGCCTCATGAGCCAACCTCCGCTCTCTGGTCTTATAAATGGCTGTCTTAGCCAAGGCTAGGAGGAGGCTAACCAGGAGATCTCGCGACTTGGTGGGGCCACGGATGGGGAGTGTATAGATAAAGAGGTGAGGGGAAAAATGAAGCCAAAAGCGCAAAAGAATGTTTGTGAGGAGCCGAAAAAGAGGCTGCAATCTGGCACACTCTAAATAGACGTGCGCCAGGGTTTCCCTCACGTTACAGAAGGGGCAAGTCTCCGGAACGGAGGTAAAACGTGTCAAAAACACGCCCGTGCTCACGGCCCCGTGAAGGAGCCGCCAACTGATGTCCCCGACGGGCCTCGGGACCAAGGTGGAGTACAGGCTGGCCCACCGAGGTTGCTCCCCCTCCAAGGGTGGTAGGAGATCTCGCCACTTTGTGTCGGGGCGGGACACCAGGGTGCGGGCGTGAAGGGTATGGAGCGTGAGTGTATATAAATATTGCCGTGGTGCAACTTGAAAACCGACCGGTTGCAATTCATGCAGCCGGCTTGCAGTGAAAGGATGAGGGGTGTGTTGGGATCGGCAGGGTAGGGGCCCGATGGAAAGGTCCGGTGGGCCTGGGGTAAAGGATGGGCGGGGTGCGCCCTCGCGCAAGGCTCGGCTGACATAAGCCCGAGCAGCGGGGGTCAAAGCGGCCTCCACCTCCTGAAGCACGCGCCGGGGGGTGCGAAGGCTGGAGAGCCCCATGCGTCGAGCGAGCGTCAGGGGATCCAGCCAGTCTCCCCGGTCGTAGTCCAGGAGGTCCCCGACCCTCGTAACTCCCGCCAGGACCAACCTCTGGCGCACCGTGCGGGACTCCGCCGCCTGCACACGAAGTTGGGGGTTGTGTAGCAGGGGCTCCGTGAGGAGATCTGCCCCCACGATGGCCGCCACAGACCTGGTGGTTGAAAACAGTTTCCAGGTCCGGAGGAGGTCCTGGTAGAAATCCGGCAGCCCGGAGAGGTCTCGCGGAAAACCTCTCGGACAAAGATAAAAGAGCTGCCGGTCATATCGGAGCCCATGGAAGCGGCGTAGGAAGGCGTGCGCCAATATGCTCCACGTCGAACTACCTGCACCATAAAGGAGCCTCTGCAGGGCCTGGAGGCGGAAAACGCGGACCTGAGTGTACAGACACTTCAGGCCCTGCCCTCCTTCCTTCAGGGGCAAATGAAGAACTCCAACAGGGGCCCAGTGCAATCCTGACCAAAAGAACTCCAGAATCAATCTCCGGAGGTGGGACAGGAAACCCGGGGCCGGGGCTAGGGTGTTGAGCCGGTACCAGAGCGTGGACAGGACTAGTTGGTTAAGCACCAGCGCTCTCCCCCGAAGGGAGAGACATCGGAGTAGCCTCGTCCATTTCCTGATCCGCTCAATCACGCCGCCTTCCAAATTTTGCCAGTTCTCCGGCGGAGAAGGGTGCGTGGCAGAAAGGTAAACGCCGAGATAGAGCAGAGGGCCGGCACTCCACCGGATGGTCTGAAGCGCGGGTGGGAGGGAGCTTACCTGCCGCCAGCCCCCCACCGCCAAGCCAGAGCTCTTGACCCAGTTGACTCGGGCGGAGGAGGCTGCTGAATAGATGGCTTGGCATGCCTCCACACGCGCCAAGTCGCCCGGGTCCTGGACCACGAGGAGGACGTCATCGGCGTACGCCGACAGGACCAGCCGCAGCTCCGGCTCCCGCAGCACCAACCCCGTCAACCTCCTGCGGAGGAGACAGAGGAAAGGCTCGATCGCCAGAGCGTACAGCTGGCCTGAGAGGGGGCACCCCTGCCGCACCCCTCGCCCGAAGCTGACCGGTTCGGTCAGGGTCCAGTTGAGCCTAACCAAACACTCCGCGGAGGCGTACAGCACCCGGAGAAAACTCACAAACTGAGGTCCGAATCCAAACGCCCGCAGGGTGCTCAGGAGGTACCCATGATCCACTCTATCGAACGCCTTCTCCTGATCGAGAGACAGGAGGGCGAACGACAGACCGTCTCTCCGCCCGAGTTCCAAAAGGTCTCGGACTAGAAAGAGGTTGTCAAAAATGCTGCG
This sequence comes from Natator depressus, assembly GCF_965152275.1. Classification (NCBI taxonomy): domain Eukaryota; kingdom Metazoa; phylum Chordata; order Testudines; family Cheloniidae; genus Natator; species Natator depressus. Next base: position 88,838,247 of record NC_134239.1, read on the forward strand.
ACCCGGGACAGTATAGGTCTGGTCTGGGTGGATCACGTCCGCCATCACGGACCCTAGCCGCAGCGAAATTGCTTTCGCTACGATTTTGTAATCCGTGCTAAGGAGTGAGAGGGGACGCCAGTTTCGTAAGTCGCGGAGGTCCCCCTTCTTCGGCAGCAAGGCAAGCACCGCTCGCCTGCACGACAGAGGGAGGACCCCGCCCTGCAAAGACTCAGCCCAGACAGTGACTAGGTCTGGGCCGAGGATGTCCCAGAACGCGCGGTAAAACTCCACGGTCAGCCCGTCCATGCCCGGAGATTTATTGGTGGGCATGCGGCGGAGGGCTTCCGAGAACTCGGCCAGGGTGAGAGGCAGCTCTAGCCGGTCTCGGTCGCCCACGCTGACCGTGGGGAGTTCCTCCCAGAGCACCCCGCGAGCGCCAGGATCGGTCGGATCCGGGGAGAAAAGGCTTGCGTAGAAGTCACGGGCCCTCCCACACATCTCCTCCGGATCCGTGAGGGGGGTGCCGTCTTCCGCTAGAAGGCAGGTGACGTGTTTTTTGGCCCCCCTCGTTTTCTCCAAGGCATAGAAGAAGCGGGAGCCGCGATCCATCTCCCGAAGGAGGCGGATGCGGGACCGGACAAAGGCACCTCGGGCCCGGTGGTCCTCGAGGGCTCGAAGTTCCTCCCGCTTCTCTCGGCACGCTCCGCAGAGGGACGGGTCCCCGGGGCTGGCGGCCAGGCGCCTCTCCAGCTCTAAGACCTCCCGTTCCAACTGCTCTATCGCTGCATTTCTCCGTCGGCTGGCGCCCCGAGTGTAGTTGCGGCAGAAGAGCTTGGCGCGCACCTTCCCCAGATCCCACCAGCGCCGCACCGAGGGAAAGGCACGCCACTGCTCCCGCCAGGCCAGCCAAAACTCCCGGAAGGACATCACAAAGCTCTCGTCCTCCAGCAGGCTGTTATTAAAGTGCCAGTAGGCCGGCCCCGGTCCCTCCGCACGGAGGGAGACCGTGACGGTAACTAAATGATGGTCGGAAAAAGGGGCCGGCCGCACGGTGGAGGAGTGGGCCTGTGAAAGATGGAAACGGGATAGGTAAATACGGTCTAACCGAGAGCGGTGTGACCGATGGGCCTCCACCCGGACAAAGGTAAACGTGGAAGTGTCATCTGGGTGATGGTCACGCCAGACGTCCACTAGGGAGTGATAATCGACTATGTCTCGGAGAATGGTCGCGGCAGCCGGGCTCGGCTCGGCCCCCGAGCGGTCCCGCTCCTCGAGGGTAGTGTTAAAGTCCCCTCCCAGGATCAGGCACTCGTGCGAGTCTAGGGTGCCGAGAAAATCGGACACCTGCTGGTAGAATTGTGGCCGCTGTGAACTCACTTGCGGGGCATAGATATTAACAAGATTGACCACGAGCCCCTCCAGACGAACTCGGAGGTGCAACAAGTGGCCCGGTACGACCTCAGTGACCCCTAGCACCTCGGGCCGCAGGGCGGGGGAGAACAGGGTCGCCACTCCAGCTTGCCAGGTCGTGCAATGGCTGAAGTATACCCCGTCCCCCCACTCCAGCCGCCACCTATCCTCGGCGGTTGGGTCCGTGTGGGTCTCCTGCAGGAAAACCACAGAGTACCCCCCCTCCCGAAGGTAGGAGAGCACCTGGGACCTGCGGAGAGCCATCCTACAGCCCCTGGTATTCAGGGTTACAATAATGAGAGGTGTCATGCGGAGGGCCGGGGGGGTGGGGAGTTCTCATTGGTGGGGGTGCTCATGGCCCCCGGCGGGTCGCGTAGCAACCCGTGTCCCATCCCATAAGTAAGTAGCTCTTTCCGGAAGCCGCGGGCCCGCTCGTAGGCCGCAGCACCGTGCCTCCCCTGCCCTCTGCCCTCCTTCATAAGGGCCCTTGCGGCCTGAACAAGTTGATCGAAGTCCCCCCATCGCTGGAGAGCCAGCTGTGCCCTATTGCGGGCACCACGGGTGTGCTCTAAGAACTGCCGTAGTGCATGCCGCAGCTCATGGGGGGATGGGGTTACGGTTTCCGGGGTACTCCCCGATGGGGTTCTTAATACAGCCTCGAGGTCCGCTAAGGCGGGTAGGCAGGGTGCGGACCGCCGACGGGGCGTCTGACAGGCTGGGGTTAGTAAATCCATCTCGTGCCTTGGAGTGGAAGGGGATGGCAGGGGGAAAAGCGCAACTCCTAATGAGTCGCAACTAGAAAACGTAAAGACTGCTCCCTGGGGGGGGTCTGCAAAAGGCGGAAAAGAAATAACCCCAGGGGCGGCAGTAGCCTTGCAGGAGGAGGGAAATTGAACCGGGACAGGGGTGGGGACAGGGGCAGAGGTAAGGCCCTGGGCTTCAGGAGGCGAGCAGCAAAAAGAAGATGCCTCCTGAGCAGGGTCGGGGGTTAAGGGGCAAGGGAGGGGGCTCCGAGCAATGCTAGATGCTGGCTTCGGGGTGGTCGTGGCAGCCATGGCATCAGGTGGTAAACCACTTTCCGTGGGGTGCTCACCCGGAAAGGCAGTCAGGGGGAGAGAACATGGGGAAAGGGGGCCTGGGGTGAGATTGCCTAAAACGAGGCTGGCCGGCAGTAAATCATCCCCTCCCTGGGTGACCGGGGTCAAATCTAGGGCCTCAATCTCTGCATACACAGAGGAGAGGCCGACTCCTACTGCCCTGGGGGCCTCTCCGCTAGGGCCCGCCTCAACGGTCACGTCGGGGTTCGTAGGGAGTTCAGGTGGTATCCGGTTAGAAGGGGCTTCCTCCGGGGCTTCGGAGGGGAGGGTCCCCCGCGGAGGGGGGAGTCCTCCCTCCAATGCCAGTCTATCTTCACCTCCCGACACCAGCGAATGGATCTCACTCGTGGCCGAAGCGGGAGGCTCAAGATCAGTACCTCCCTTCCTGGTCTTCCGGGGGGCTTCCGCGTCAGATGGATGCAGCGGGGCTCGAGCCCTCCGCTTGCCTCGCTTCCCCTGGACTACAGTCCAGCCCTCCATAGCGTCATCTGGGGATTGAATAGCAGGGGGCAGAGCGGGGCGCGGAGGCAAAGGTTCAGGGGTTCGGGGGGATAGCGGTGAGGGAGCAGGAGGGGCGGGGGGTTCTCCCTGGGGCGAGCCCTCTCCTGCACCTGGTAATAACTGTGCCACACTCTCCTCCAGAGGCTCTGCCGAGGTGGTTACAGCAAGAGCGGGACTCCCGTGGTCGCCCGGGTGTTGTTGGAAAGGTACCTCTTGGGCCCGGACGGGGGCAGCGTTGGATCGGGTGGGAGGAGGGGTGGTTTCAGGTGCCGGGTGGCCAGGGGTGTCGGCAACGACAGGGCCGATATCCTGCCGGGTCTCGGGGGTCTCAGGTGCCCCTCTCCCCCGGGCCAAAGGGCAGTCCCTGCGGACATGCCCCGCCGAGCGGCAGAGGTAGCACCGGGCCTCTCCGGTGGAATAAAAGACCCTATAGCGGGCTCCCTGGTAGGGAACTAGGAAGGACCCCTCAAGCGCCTCTCCGTCACGCACCCCCGCCGGCAGTGAAATCTGCACTTGCCGGCGGAACGAAAGGACGTGACGGAGGGCGGGGTCCTTGCAGCCTAACGGGAGAGGGCTGATAGCAGAAACGAGCTTTCCCAGGGCAGAAAGAGCGGGTAACAGGGCAACATTAGGTAAAAAGGGAGGAACGGAGGTGAGGACGAGGCGAACGCCCAGATCTTCTAGCGGTTCTAGGGGGATAAACACCCCTCCTACCACTAGGCCCTTCTCCACCGCCTCCTGGGCGGCAGTCTCCGAAGCTAGAAAGAAAACGACCTTCCCATACATCTTGGAGGCCGCCACAATGGCCATGGGTCCTACCACCTTCGCCAACGCTTGCACGTATGCTTCCACGTGGGGCGAGGCGGGCACCAGGAGGCAACGGACACCGTGCTTCCTGGTCAGGGCAGGAAGAGGGCCCCGGGCGCTAGTGATGGTAGCGGGGGTAGTGGGTGGGCGAGATGAGGAGGCGGCAGGCGAGGGGGAGCCTGCCGCCGCCCGGGCATACGTCCTGGGGGCCGGGGGAGGGACGGTCGCAGAGCTGGTGGAGGGAACAGCTGGGAGGGGTGCCACGATCGATGATGAGGCCACAGTGGTGGGGGCGGCCTCTGCCATGGAGGGCCCAGCGGCTTTAGCGGGGCCCTTTCCTTTCGGCCCGCCCCGACCTTTCCGTCGAACTGGGGGGGGGTTCCTAGAATCTAATGGGGCAAGAACCAAAGCAGCAGTAGTAATTGCCCCGGTGCCTCCCACTGCCGAGGCCCCAGCGGGGGCGGGGGCAGGGGTTCTAACAATGGAGGCGGTGGGAAGATCTTGAGGGGTGGGCAGGGGGGTAGATGGGGAAGGGACAACCAATTTCGTTGGAGGGGCCTTGCGTCTCTCCATCTCTGCCATTGTAAGCAGGGAGAGACAGGGAGACACCGGAAGAAGGGGGGGGGGCAAAAATCGGGGTCCGGTAGTAGGGGTAAACTATGGGATAAACAATCCGGGGGGTGGGGGTGGAGGGAGGACGACCCACCACAATTGTCCAAAGAGTCTCGTTTGGTTGGTTGTTATGTCCGGTCCGAAAGGCAAAGTCCAAAGCAAACAGCTGGATCCGAAGGCAGATGGCAGATCGCCAGCAGGGACGAGGCAGCGGGGGCCGTGATAGTCGTAGTAGTGGTGGGGGGGTTGGGGGCACCGGTGGATCTGGGGGTAGCTCCCTGCTACACCCCTGTGCCGCCACAGACGCAGCTGGAACGCAGTCAACTCCCCCCCCCGAGGGTATAATTCAAAGGAAATCCCTCAGTCTTACGGCTTCTCTCCACGATGATTTATAACTGCTCGGGCGAGTTCTCCGGCCTCTGGCATCTGTTGCAGCTGTTGGCTCTGTCCCAAGGCTCTCGGCAGCTAGGAATGTTGTAATGATAAGAAAAAAGTCCAGGCAAAAAACAAAACGGCTGGGTCTGGGGGCGTCCACTCCCCTCTCTGGACAGCGGGTCGGCAGTCCTCCCCCCCTCCTCTGGGGGTTTCAATTAAGCAAAGAGCAAAGTCCAAAAGCAGGCGTCTGGGGGGGGGTGCTGGCGACCGGCCAGCACACTGACGCAGCTCAGAAAAGCGGGAAAAAACGAAACCAAAAAAACAAAGCGTCCGGCCCAAACGCGGGGGGGGAAACTAAACAAAAGGAAAAGTGTGAAAAATCTGGGCCAGGGGGCTTCAGGAAAGAAAGGAAAGCAGATAGCTCAGGAGCGAGCGAAGAAACGATTCCGTCTCCTAACAGGGGAGGTTCCAGAACAATTAGGAACTTTCTGGAGACAATTAAGGCAGGCTAATCAGGGCACCTGGGTTTTAAAAAGGAGCTCACTTCAGTTTGTGGTGTGCGTGTGAGGAGCTGGGAGCAAGAGGCACTAGGAGCTGAGAGTGAAAACACGGACTGTTGGAGGACTGAGGTGTACAAGCATCATCAGACACCAGGAGGAAGGTCCTATGGTGAGGATAAAGAAGGTGTTGGGAGGAGGCCATGGGGAAGTAGCCCAGGGCGTTGTAGCTGTCGCACAGCTGTTCCAGGAGGCACTCTAGACAGCTGCATTCCACAGGGCCCTGGGCTGGAACCCGGAGTAGAAGGCGGGCCCAGGTTCCCCCCAAATCCTCCCAACTCCTGGTCAGACACAGGTGGAGTCCACCTGGACTGGGAATTCAGAAAAATGGCCAAGCTGAGGGCTGCCGTGAAGCTCCAAGGTGAGCAAATCCACCAATAAGCACAAGACCCACCAAGGTAGAGCAGGAACTTTGTCACATTCCCATTTAACAAGCCTACTCCCTGCTGGTGTTATATTCTCATCTTATTTTCTCATCAGCCATTAGTGAGAATAATTCATACCTTCCTTCCCGCCAGCCCTTGCTACTTGGAATAGTCTCCCATCCCAAGCGTGCTCCCTTGTTCTTCTTCAAGTTTCCCCAGGTTGACTTCTCACTGGCCTGGTCTGCACTAGAAAATTGTCATGTTCCGTATAGATTGTTCTCACTAGCATGCGTCTAACATGCCTTACATCCAACCAAGAGTCAGGTCTCAATCAGGTCCTGGTGATGCTACAAGTTGTGCCAGGTGCCCTAGGCCTCCCACCAGGATCTATCACAACCGCAGATGAACTGACAGTTCAATCATGTTATTCTCCTTGAGGAAGGAGATCAGTATCATGTTATAGCAATCAAGGAAAGTTAGTCCTCCCCAGGCGATCCTACCATGCCTTGTGTACTGTAGAAGTGGCCTCTCCTCACACCAGACCTGAGTTGCTGGGTATTGTAGGCTCCAAACAGGCTGTTTGGAAACTGCCATGTCCACTTATGCTGCTATACAAGTAATAGATCGACCCATGTCCTCTTGGTAATCTTTCTTTCTAGAGCTGCTGCCCTTTCTTCTGGCTCCCCTCACTCTTTCCTCCTGCCCCACAGGCCTACCTCTAAGCCCTAAGGAAGGAAGGTTATTTTCCAGACATTTTGCTCTCCTCTGAACTTTCCCCCTTTGTTTTTCTGTAAACTAGGAGCCCATCCCCGTAGGCCATCCCTGTCCAAGGCAAAGAAAAGCAAGCTGCTTACCTCACGTGTTTCCTAGCTGATGTTCCTATTACTAGATCTCAATATGGCATTTGTGACAGCATTGTATTGTTGGCTCATTCAATTTACCCTTCATTCTCTCACCTTGAGTCTCCTCTGAGGTCTAGTTTCCCAGCCACTATCTTCTATTTGATTATTTCTTCTTAAATGAATCGCTTGTCTTGTCTTTATTGAAACTAGTCTTTTCTTGTAGCGACACTTGGAATAAGCAGGAATCCTATCTATCTAGGCATTTATACCATTATCTCCATGGTACCTAAGCATCTCTGTCTGCAACCGCAACAACATTTGTATCAGTCCATGCATTACTATCTCTGACTATTATGAAGAGTGAGTCTGAAGGGTAGGAGGGGCTCAACATACACCCTCCTAGATCCTCTGTCCCTTACACTTCTGAGATTTTTTGCTTTTGGGGGTTTATATTCCTGACTGGTAACCCAGGCCCTGAACGCTTACTGAAGTTCAGACCACCTCTGGCCTTCCTGCTGTCTCTTTTTCCTTCGGTAGAACCTCTCTAGACCAGCGGTTCTCAAACTTTAGCAATCGGAGGACCCGCATTTTAATTTTTTTCGCAGACCCCAAGCCCTGCCCCCACTCCACCCCTTCCTGCCCCTGCTCCACCCCAGGCCAACCTCTCTCACCCCCTCTCCCTCCCAGTGCCTCCTGCACGCTGCTGAACAGCTGTTCCTCGGGGTGCAGGAGGCACTGGCAGGGAGGGGGAGGAGTTGATCAGTGGGGCCGGCGGACCCCCATGGGTCCGCAGAGCCCAGTTTGAGAAACGCTGCTCTAGACCATTCCATATCCCCTAAGTTCCACCACTGCCCTGGGAAGCATCCATCTGACTGGTTTATACCATATCTTAAGTCACTTTGGGTATTCTGACTCAGCAGCTCCCACATTCTTATTGTAAGTCACCAAAGGCCTAGCCAGCCAGGTCTCCTTTCAAAGCAACATGGTTCTCTGGAACCAGTCACTTTTCTTCCCCTACCCAGCCCTTATTTCTCTTCGTTTCCCAGCAATGGAGGAGCTCCCTTCAATTTGTAGATCCAATTTTCTCTCATGTAATTCTTCTCTGCCCTGTGAATTGGCTTTTCACTGATACGTTTCTGCTCAATTTGGAGAGGATTAGGAAACTTCTTTCACTCTATCAGTCCTATTTCTGGCCTCTTCTTGTTATCTGGGAATATAGGACAGCGGTCGTGGAGGAAGAGTTTTCTTAACAGGCAGAGGGATCTGCTATGCGGTCCCACTGCTTCCTGTCTCCCTACCATGTTCTCACAGGTGCAAGCAGATAAAAGTTCTACTAACAATTAGGGCTGTCAATTAATTGCAGTTAACTCATGCGATTAACTCAAAAAAATTAATCACGATTAAAAATATGAATCGCAATTAATTGCACTGTTAAACGATAGAATACCGATTGAAATTTAATATTTTTAGTTTTCTACATTTTCAAATATAATAGATTTCAATTACAACACAGAATACAAAGCATACAATGCTCACTTTGTATTTTTTATTACAATTATTTGCACTGTTAAAATGTTAACAAAAGAAATAGTAATTGAAATCAATATATTTGAAAATGTAGAAAACATTGAAAAATATTTAAATAAATGGTATTCTATTAACAGCGCGATTAATTTTTTTTATCGCTTGACAGCCCTACTAACAATGTCTCCTTGTTACTTCTCCGTTTGTCACCAGACAGCTACAGAATTTTCTTTTCCAAATATTATTTCTTCCTTGCTTTTCAGCGGGAGCTTTCTACACTGAACATAAATCTGTTGGGTTTGACATTTTCAGCAAGCGTGCATGCATAACAAGAGGGAGGGAAGTCTACATCTGACCCTTCTAAGCACGAAGAGCAGAGCCACACACCCCCAGCTACAGCACTGGAAGGCAGTCAGGGCAGTTCACCCCTGCACTGGCTCAAAGGCCCTGGCCTAAGAAGCCCTCTACAAGAGCTAGCTATATAACCCACACACACAGGGGCCCTGGTGCAAGGACTGCTCTGGGCAGGACAGGAGTAGAGTGGGGGCATGCGGGGAGTTTCCAGGGTTGTCCTGTGCCCCAACAATTCTGCCCCCCTGCAATAGTCTATAAGGCTACAACAGGGTACAAATCAGGACCGTCCTCAAGTCTGCTCCAGCCTGCAGCAGTGGCCAAACCAGTCCCCAGCAGTCCCTCAACAGGGGAGGCACAAAATGTCTCCCTGCCTCGTTCCAGTGCGGTTGCTGAAGCAGGTGTGAAAGTGGTCCATTGGCTCACTCGGGCACGTTGTTCCAAGAGGTCTGGAGGACAGTTACTGCTTCACCCTTTGAGAGGAAAGAGCAGGCACTCCTTTTGCACCAAGGCAGCTCAAGACACATAGAGAAACACATCTCATCTAGACAAGGTAGCATGGATAGTCAGTGTGTCTGACCTCAGAGCCAAAGAGGAGGAGGCTCCTCAGACCCACATGAGGCTGTATGCAATCTTTCCCCAGATGTGTAGCGAAGACCTTTCTAAGAATCAGACTGGGTGTACCAGGCCTTTGTGGCCGCTTGCTGGAGGTCCCACTGCTCTGCTGCACCCTGCCTCGGGAAACAATTCTCTGAGAGGAAAAGAGCAGTGAGTATTAACCCTGCAGGCTTGCCTAGAGCAACATCCTGGGAGCAGTGATTTTGGGAACCATTGAGATCTGGTCCTCCAGCAACTGGAAGGGATATCAGCTGGGAATCAGCAACAGCCAATCTAGGTTCACGAGGCTGAAAAAAGGAGCTGCCTGCTGCTAGCTCTTGGCAAGAGAATTTCTGGCTGGAACCCATGGAGTGAAGCAGGCTGCTCCCTAGCCCACAGCCAAATGAACCTGGTTGGGCCAGGACCAATTGCTGGCCACAACAGGTGACAGAAGTTCAGGAGGAACCCTGCAAATTTAATTCTGGAGAAGAATTTAAGCCCCAGAAGGGTAATGAACCATTTGATTTACAATTGGTCCTAAAGGGCAAGGAACTTCTTGCAGGGTAAAACAAAGTCAAAATAGAAGGGGTTTGGACTGTGATTCTCACCTGGAGGCGTGAGCCACAGAAGACCTGCAGAGGGGGTGCTGGGCGCAGAAGAGAGAAGGGATGCTCACAGAGGTGAATGCAACCCACCACACGCAGCAGCAGAGCACAATCCACCTCAGCCACTGTGCACCCACACAATTAGATGGTTACCCTACTGAAACTTGGAGACTTGCCAAGTCTCACTGCCATACGTCTGAGAGCCTGGATGGGCAGCATTTTTTATTCTACTGCGAAGTTAGCTCAGAAGTGCACTGGACTTGATGGTACGTGTGCGCTTCCTGGTGACATGCCATGTGTCCACACTGATTTTGAAACCAGTGACCTAGAAGTGTCATTGGCACTGTTGCAGACCCTGCTAAGGACAGAGAGCTGCCTTTTAGTGGCTTTGTCCTCTTCTCTCTGACAGGACCCAGAAGATAGCAGAGGACAACTGTGCAGTACAACAGTTCTGTTGTCACCCTACTGTTCAACATGTGTGCAAGACCATGAGGGGAGCTGAGTGACTCTCAGCTCTGTCTCTCTATTGCATCAGACTAGGACAGCGCAAGACATAGGATTTATCCCTGAATAACCAAGATTAGGCTTTGGATGAGAAGAAATTGACTGAAGCTCAAGCTAGATAAGAGTGACAATATGCATACACCAAGGGAACAACAGGAGGGAGTCTAAGGGTAGAGCAGCTTCCTTGAGCTTTTTGTTTCTCAGGTTCATAAACTGGAAATCTTTTTGGAACTTGGGCTGCTGCTGAAGGCAGAGACATTAGCAGCGGCTAAGAATGCGTCCCGCCCCCTGCTCCCCTCCCTTCCCCTCCCAATTCAGTCTTGGCTTGGAGGTAGGAACCTCTCTTCCACAGAAAGCACATTACACACCTGTTTCCTGTGATCAGCACTGGCTTCCTATTAATTTCTGTGCATAGTTCAGAGCATTGTTTTGGACCTACACAGCTTCAAAGGGTATGAACTCTACTCACTTTAGAGGCCTGCCTCTCTCATAGTGTTGTACCTGGCTGTTGAGGTTAATTGGGATACTCAAGTGTACAGTCCAATCTGCATTCACCCAGAGGGAATGGATTGTCAGGGAGTGCCTTAGACTTTGGAATTTACTCTTGTCTCTGACCTCTGCCCATTGGTCCAAAAGAGCCTGAATTTATTGACCTGGGGGAGTGGCTTGAGGTGATGGAGAGGAGAAGTTTGGAAAGTGTCAGTGCCAACACTGGATCATTCTGAATGTGTCTGTATTTTTGGAAGTGGGGAGAAGGAGGAGAAGGAGTTGCAGATGATCCTGTGGTTGCAAGTCTGGCCAAAGGGGTGGTGGCAGCAGCAGTCACAGGTCTCTTGTCGACTGCACTTCTCAAGCACTGAACCAACGCTGGTAGCAGAGGAGGGTTCATTTTTCAAAACAGTGGAAGATCAATATCAGCACTCCACCCCCAAGTTCAGAAAATGAGACCCACAGATAAAGCTGAAGATCATGGCAGGTTGCCATGGTAATATGCATTTAGTCTCTGTTTCCATGGCAACTGAAAGATATACCATTCTGTTCCTTTGAAGGATGCCAAAGGTAAATGAGCACTGATTAAAAACAAGAGCAGAAATACCGAGGCCAGAAACTCTTTATCACTCCAGAAGGAAATATTAAAAACAAACAAAAACCCCAGATAATTCATGTGTGTGAAGGCCTCAGGCACTGCACACAGACTGCCTCCCTTGACTGAGGAATAACAGCACCACATACTGATCCAGAAGGCTGCTGTGCCTACTCCCAGATGGGCTTGGGGAAGCTACCTTAACACAGCACTTGCCTCCATGGCTGCACATCTCCCACTGGGATACTCATACCAGCTGTGAACCATTTCTATAGACTTCATTTACACCTACGATCCCAAACCAAATGCAAACCTGAGCTCAAGTCTATCACCTGCTCAGACCTGATCTCCAAACAAAGCTCCACACCACTCCCCTATCCTCAACCTGTCACAAACCCAGACTTGGTCTAATCCTAATCCCAAACACCAACCAAAGTAGATGCTTCCACTTCAGGCCAAAACTCAATCCTACATCTGATACTACATCTAGTGACTTAGGCCCAGATTTAGGCACCTAACTCCCATTAACTTCAATAGGAGCTAGACACCTAAATACCTTGGACTGAGACCCAGATCCTCAAATTAAACTAGACTCCCCTTTTTGTATTAGCATGTTTTGTGTGAGGAGAAAAAACAGAGGGAGACTTAGGTCAAATAAAGGAGTTTTCCATTTAGCTCTAAAGAGGTTAGGTCCGTGGTCACTTACTTCCTGCAGAGATGAGTTCCACAGTCCATTTCTATGAAAGTTCTGTCTTCTGGACTCATGAGTCTCCACCTGTTGGTTGACAATTACATTGATCCAGTGTAATGGGAGTTTATAGTTGCAGATAGAGCAGCTCTCTCAAGCAGCTAAGGCCAACTTCACAGACAGAGTGGAATATCAGGACACAGGACCTTGTATTGACATTGTACATAAAAAAACAGCAAGAGAAGAGAGCAGAACATTGGACAGATGTGTCTACATAACCTGTGTTGCCACGCAGACTGGCTGCTGTGTTTTGCCAATCAAGCCTTCTCGGGGTGCATGGCTTTATTCCTAGATATGAGTTGTATAATTATGCCCGAAGATCAAGAATGAATGGCTCACTATGGCCAGGTCTGCATCTTCTGGCCAGTTGCTCATGATGACTCACTGGGTTGGATCTCAGAGGAAGGACCTGAGCCATTTTAGGGCATGTCCATTCACCCCTGCAGCTCTTTGGAAGTGGGAGAGGAGTACTTGGCGATCAGTGGTATCAAACACTGCAGAGAGGTCCAGCAGGATGGTGTGATGCACTTCCCTAATCTATGGGAAGGGAAAGTGCTTCCACCAGAGCAACAAATGCTATCTGTGCATCATTCCCTGGCCTGAGCCCTGACAGAGATCTAGCATAGTGGCAGTGATTGACTGACTGTCTTAAACAAAGCAATAGCAGAGATGCAGGCATAGGATTTATCTACCATGTCCATTACATTTGCCCTTTCTTGAAATTTTATCTCAGCTTGGCTTCCATAATTACCCTTTTTTTGGTTCTCTTCTCTGGTCATTCCTTCTTTGTCTCTTGAGGGAGTGGGTGGAGTAAGGTGTTCCTCCTAGGTGTGAGAGGCAAAGAAACATGTTCTTCCTCCAATCACTCATTCTCCATGAGCCCCCATGCAGGTCTGTCCTGGTTCCTCTTTTCCCTCTACACCCTTTCATTAGGTGATCATCTTTATGCCAATGACTCCGATCTGCTTTCCCATTCCTGACCTGTCTCACTCAATCCAACCTTCTCCTGGTTATATTATGTTAACAAATACAACATGGACAAAACTGAATTCCTGAACTAGCGTTTCCACTCTCACCATTCTCCAGAACTGTGAACTGAATATCTGCCCTGTCCCCTGGGCCAGCAACCCAGGTGTCACCTTTGCCCCAAAGATTCAGACAGTGTCCAAACCTTGCCACTTCTTGCTCCAGAGGCTCTAAAACCAAGCTTTTTCTCTCTATATACTCAAGACTCACCCAGTCCATCCTCATCTCATTTCCATTAATGCAACTTCCTCCTATCTGGCTTTCCAGACACTCATATTATCCACTTCCTGTCCATTCAAACAACAGACAACCAGACTGTTCTAATTTACACTGGTTTCAGAGTAGCAGCTGTGTTAGTCTGTATCTGCAAAAAGAAAAGGAGTACTTGTGGCACCTTAGAGACTAACAAATTTATTTGAGCATAAGCTTTCGTGGTATGCATCCAATGAAGTGAGCTGTAGCTCATGAAAGCTTATGCTCAAATAAATTTGTTAGTCTCTAAGGTGCCACAAGTACTCCTTAACTTACACTGGGAGCTGAATTAGTCTCCAGCCATCCCTGGAACTGGGAAGCTGCAAATACATTTTTGCCCCTTTCCTAGGACCTGAGACAGGCACAGCTCAGTCAGAACCAAAACTCAGGCCCAAAGTCTCTGTACGTTGCTGTTCAACAACATGACTCCCAAAGAGTAAGAGCGCCATCTAGTGAAGTTACTGAGATATTGCCAACATTACAGGTGAAGAAAGCTGCATATGTGGGTTTCCCCCAGGATTGTGTACAAGTGACTACAGGTAGTACTTAAAGTGTTCTTTAAGTTGCTCAGGAGGCAGCTTCTGCAAAAGGGGGAAAATGGTCTGCGTATAGGGAGCGTTTCCTTAAGCGACAGCACTGAACAGAAAATGAGCAAAGACACGGATTGTGAGGAGTGGAACAGAACAGGTACATTCAGTTTAAATTCCATACAACAAACTCATTGATAGAATGTTAAAGTCGTATGGTTAAAGGGACAACTTAAAATCAAGTCCATTTAGAAAAAAAGTTAAGTAATTTCAGGCTCTACAGTGTCCCAGAGCCCCCTGCCATTTTTGTCATCTTACACTCACTCATACCTATTTTTCTGTATCGGTTAAATGAGGCACAGAAAGGGAATTACCCAAGTTCAAACAGTATTAGAACCTGTTTCTTGTATCAGAGAACAATGCCTGTGGCTTAGTTACCCTACCTAAAAATCAGGGTTAATAATGATCGGCATCCGCACAAGGCTTTAGAGCTCACCTTCTAAGTGCATAAGATTGGAAACACTTTGTCCGAGAAGCACTGTGGTTTGGTAGATAAAACAAGAGTCTAGCACAGAGATAAACATGCTCTTTCCAGCTGTGTTGCAAGCTTAACCATGGGAGTTTAGGCAAGTCTGTTCTCTGTGCCTTCAGCAACCCCATCTACCAAATGGGTTAATGTTAGTCCCACACCTAGGAAGGGCAAATAAGAGACATAACAAAAGAAGGCGTGTCAATTTCAGAAAATTATTAAAGCCACTCAGGGAAGACGTAGGAGCAGAACTCAGGACCTTCTGCACGTTCCCCTAAAGCCAAAGTTGCAGCAGATCCAGATTCAAAATATTGGGGGGGATCACAGCTGTTTAGCAGCAACCACTACAGAGATCAGTACACAGGTAACTCAGCAGTGCACACATGCAAAAACCCTTTTTAGATAAGCATTTAACACACTTAATAAAAAAAACTTACTGCTTGGTATTCAATTTTCAATGGATTAAAATCTGCCCAAATCGCAAGCTCATTCCACGGGAAACTGACACTTTTAAATCCCACGATTTGGCTGTGAGACTATTAAAGTAGGTTCTTTTGTAATAATGGGAAAAGCACACAAGTTCCCTATCCCTCCTGTCAGCTGAAAACAGATGAAGCATTTTGGCTCAAATTTACCAAACATTCACCTTCAGGCAGAGACTAAGCATGGAAAACTTCAGCTATAAGATGGGAGTTCCACAAAGTGATGAGTAACTGAAAATGAAGTTGCACTGGAAACCCCTAGGCCACCCTTCCTACAGCACAGTTGTGTCTGGGCACTACCCTACAAAGGGAATGAGAGATGTGTTTCTCTCCTAAAAACAGAAACAAGGCTAAAGAGAGATTAGGTTATCCATCAAAATTAGGAAAATGCTTTAGATTATTAAATCAAAGCGATGTGCAGGACAGGGTACAAGGCCTCCTAGATGTGACCGCAGGCTCGCCAATCCACCATGCAATTTATACCCTGCTGGCAAAAGTAGAGAGAGTTTAAAAAGCCATTTGCTGATTTGTACCACTTTTTAAAATTGAGTCAGGTGGGAAACAAACCAAATTGCTTGCTTTTTTTTGAGCCCTAACCCTAAAGCTTTAATCCTCCCCCCTACACCCACCTCTCTGCTTCACCTATATGTACCAGTTAGACCAGTCTTCCCCAGCTGCTGGCTGCTCCCTGTAGGCAGGTAGGTCATCAAGAATAAGGAGATTAGTAGAACAAATTGTCTGGGAAGACCCACAGCCAGCTGAAAAGGGCAGGCACCCCAGGAATCCCACAGCCAGTTTAAGGACAAGGGGGAAACAACCATCTCCCTAGAGAGATCTGCATTCTAACCACACTTTGAAAAGCATGAAAAATATAAATAAACAATGGAAACTGATATAAAAAAAAGTCAAATACACATGTACAGGCAGCTCCTGAAAGGCAGTCCCATGTGCTGGGTGGCTCAGGGAGATCAGGGTGGCTCATTATATTCAGCAGTTCCTGGAGCTTCATAGAGGACAGAAGATGCTTTTGTGTGGGATTTAAAGCCTACTTCAAACCCTTGGAGAGAGAGTCGTATAGGTCTTGGCTGCAGACTCAGTTCAGATAGGCAAATGGGGACATTTGCAGTAATTGTATAACAGATTGAGGAGGAGGATTGGGGAAGCTGAGAAAATACCAAAATGAGAAACCCTTGGAGATGATGCTGAGGACAGTCTCTGGCTCAATGTCCACACAAGCAACACCCAAGGAGGAGTCCACTCAGAGTTTGACAGAGAAGGATGTCCCACACGAGCAGCCCTGCTCAGCCTGTGGATTGCTCACCACCTGGAATGAGTTGCGGATCAGCTCCTGGCTGAAATCCACCATTGCACCTTTCACAAAGGCCAGGCTGTCCACATCCACAACAACACGAGCACCACTTTGTTCAAACACCCTAGGAAAGAAGCATATGTGGCTTGTTATAACCCCACAGACAAAAAGGGGAAAAGCACACTTCCAGAAGTATAAAGGAATACACTGTGATCACCCACCTCCTCCCTTCAACATATATTATCACACATACCCTTCTCACCACTTTAGTCCACAGAAGTCTCCCCCCACCATCATACACCCACACCCCTTTATCCTCTGTCCTTGCCTGTCATCAGGATTGATAACTGTGTCCAAAGAAAACTTGTACTGGAATCCAGAGCAGCCACCTCCCTCCACTTGCAGCCTGAGAAACTCAGACCCTTCTATAATCTCCAGCAGCCTCTGCAAAGCAGAAAGGGAGGAGCATTAAAAGATCTGCAATATTCATGTGCAAGCAGACAGCAACTGCTTCCAATCCCATATCAAGCCTACAAGATGCCTCAACAGGACAAGGGCCAGAATCAGAGCAATATGGAAGGGGCACCTGTATGACCTTGGGGAAGTAACTCATAAGCAGCCAGGTCTGCAGCATACCCCTGTCCACCACAGCCATGTGTGGGGAATCCCTCATGCAGCTCATGTGAGAGATGAGGGGGAAATCACTGATTTCCCAAGACTCAGCTCCCATGAAGTCTGCAGTTGCCTCAAAGGGCACTGCGTGTCTGAAAGGACTGTGTGTGTGTGTGTGGGGGGTCATCAGTGAACCCTACGGATGATTACCAAATGCTTTGGGAACCTTTAGGTCAAGTAGCTATAAGTAGCATGATGTTACAGGTA
Source organism: Natator depressus (assembly GCF_965152275.1). Lineage (NCBI taxonomy): Eukaryota > Metazoa > Chordata > Testudines > Cheloniidae > Natator > Natator depressus. Next base: position 88,855,212 of record NC_134239.1, read on the forward strand.
TGTCAATTGTAGAGAATTTCATGCTCAGAGCATGCCAGGCACTGCAACAACCTTTTCAATGACATGCACACAATGACACACCATGAGCGCCTTCTAGAGAATTGTACCTTCACACAGCTGTTGGTGAGGTAGATATGTCCCTCGCTAGAGTCAGACACTGGATGCCCTGGCTTAGAAGAGGATGATGCCCACTGCACCCTGATGCTTGGTACATGGACTCCATTCTGAGAAGAACAGGGTGGTGTTCTTACTAGGCGCAGCAAAGTAGGAGAAAGGCTGCTGTAAAAAGATGGGGATGGAAATAGTCAGCAATGCAGGTGAAAAGCACAAAGGTTACTAGAGCAGAGCTCCAGAAAGGAGATTTTGGGAATGCCGGGGGGGGGAAGGTGGGAGGAATTCTCATGAGAGAGTAGAAACAACCTGAGATGGATGGGGAGTGTCAAGAAGGAGAAATACCTAATTGACACTGCTTGGATGTACATATATATATATAGTTAGTGACACCACAGAGAGATTATAGAAACAGGCTGGTTCACAGCAATGGTCAGGTTAGTCTGGTATCGGGTATGTGACAGCAGCCACTATCAGATGCTTTGGAGGCAGGAGCGAGGAACGCCCCAGCCCACTGTGCTGGGCGACCCTGCCCACAGAGGGCGTCCCTGGGGAGATGGCTTGTGCCCTGAACCAGGAGTGTCCGTGTCCATCACCTGTCTGACACCCTGTCTACTACAGGTACCTTAGCTACAGGTGAGACTATTTTGCTACCTGCTGCCAACTCGTGGCCGGGCACCGGGCACCAGCGAGTCCCTGGAGCACCTGCGCATTGTCCTAAGGCGGTTTTCTCCGGCTGGGTCACACCGCGCGGCCTGCGGGGCGGAGCTAACCGCGCCCTGGCCCCGAGGTTCGCAGTGGCCCCGTGTCCCTCTCCAGGGGCGCCACCGGCCCGCACCTCATCCCCCACCGCCGGGGGAACGGCCGGGTCAGGCGCCGAGCGGGGCCTGGCGCTGCCGCCCGCTCGCTGCACGGCAGGGGCCGGGTGCTCGCGGCGAGGCTGCCCAAGGGCCAGGAGAGGGAGCTGCAGGCGCGCAGCGCCAGCGCGGGGCCCCCCCCACACGCGCCAGGGACGGAGCGGGGACCCCGGGCTAGTGTCCCGGCTCCGCCCGAGGCCGGCGAGAGGGCCGCAGCGCTACCTGCACCGAGCGCCGGGACGCAGCCTCCGCAGACAGCTCAGCAGCACCCCCAACGCCGCCATCTTGCACCAGGGGCCTTAGAATGCCCCGCCCACCTCCCACATCGCTATTGGTGCAGAACCCGCCGAGCCCCGCCTCTTCCTCCGGGCTCGGTGACGTGAACCTGCCATGACAGCTACCGAGGCGGAAATGCCCGGGAGGAGGTGCGCGGGCGCGGTAGCGAAGTGGTTTAGGAACGTAGTGTCTTGAGTTTGGTTGCTAAGCAACAGACTGGCTGATGGGGCCGGGAATCCTGTCTTCCCTTTAACTGCTGCACCACCTTCAGTTCTCTCTTGCCGACAGTGTGTTTGGGCTGACCTCTGTGTACTGGATTACCCTGCTGCATGACAGCATGTCACATAGGTAGGTGTTTGGCAAACTTCATTTCTGCAGGACAGTTTGCAGGATTGGGGCCAGATTGCTGATACGGAGGAAACAGAAACTGACTCACAGAGGGAGTAAAAACAGGAGGGGAAATCCAATCTTTTTTAGTGTTAGTGATTTTAGATGTTTTTAGTAACAGTAGTCGTAAAAATCTGACAACATGACTTCTGTTTTTCTATGTTGCCCAGATTGTAGATCCCCTTGCAACCAGACGATAAGGTTAATATAGGCTGTGACAGGTTCGGTCACAGAGACCCCCTTGAGGCGGACACCTGATGTGCTGGAATTTCCCCTGAGCCCATTTTCCACTGCCAGCTTGGGACTCCAGAACCCTGTCTTTTTGAGCCAGACATGCTAGTTTGCTGCAACACAGACCTAGGTCTGGTCCATGCCCCAAAGCTGCAGACTTTAACCCGAAACTGCTCAGCAAGTCACTTATCTCCAGTACCCAGACCCCAAGGGGATCCAACCCCAAATAAATCCGTTTTACGCTGTATAAAGCTTATATAGGGTAAACTCATAAATCGTTCACCTTCTATAACACTGATAGAGAGATATGCACCGCTGTTCGCTCCCCCAGGTATTAATCACTTACTTTGAGTTAATAAAATCACTTTTTTGTTTATTAAAGTATAAAAAGTAGGATTTAAATGGTTTCAAGTAATAACCAACAGAACAAAGTAAGTTACCAAGCAAAACAAAACACAACACACAAGTCTAAGCCTAATACATTTAAGAAACTGAATACAGGTAAATTTCCCCCTCAGTGATGTTCCAGTAAGCTTCTTTCTCAGACTAGACTCCCTTCTAGTCTGGGCCCAATCCTTTTCCTCTGGTACAGTTCTTGTTAGTTCCAGCTCAGGTGGTAACTAGGGGTTTTCTCATGATAGCCAGCCTCCTTTGTTCTGTCCCACCCCCTTTTATAGCTTTTGCACAAGGCGGGAATGTTTTGTCTCTCTGGGTCCCCACCCTTCCTTAAACCTGGTGCTTTTCCATTTAGAAGATGGATTCCAGTACCAGGTGACATGATCACATCACTAAGACCTCATTCTCCATTCTTTCAGGGTTGGCCTGCAAGTAAACAGAGCCATCCACAACCAATTGTCCTAGTTAATAGGAGCTTAGGCATAGCGACCATCTCTCCCACAGTTGTAACAGAAACCTTCTCGCCGGCTATCACCCCTCCTGATACTCTTGAGGATGGCAAAGTATGGCCACTTCTCGGGTCAAATCTCTCAGTGCCGCTGCCACTGATGGGGCATCTTCCATCTCTCCAAGCACTGTGGTGCTGTGACTCCCTGCCTTCTTCGGCTGCACCACTGCGTCCATTTGCAACAATCACTCCTCCTCTTCACATATCTCTTGAATGAGCTTGTGGAATGGGGGTAGGTTTTGGGCCCACTCCCTCAGCTGCAGTTGCCACCACATCAACCCATCTTGTCCTGAAGGATCTGGTCCAACCTAGTGCTTTGGCCCATCCAACCAGGCTGGGTGCTGTGGGTGTTGGAGCCCCTCCTAATGCCAAAATTAATTCCTCTCTTATCCGCTTCTCATCCACCATCAGAGCTTGCAATTTCTGCACTAAAGAATTCACCTCAAGTGACACGGGCACACTAGTAGGGGACTGCTCTGCCCCCAGAATTGTCCAGGGGATACCGCCTCCTTGCACCTCTTTGGGCACTTATCAAGATCTGCTTCCTTGGAGTGAGTACATAGTGCTACCATGCCCTTCACTTTGCCATTGTAAATACGAGGGTGGACCTTCACTCTCCCCAGTATTTCAGCTGCATCTAGGCCCTCCTCAATTTCATTCGGTTCCATCTCTTCTGGGAACCCCGCCACCAGCACAGCTTTGGTTACTGGGATTCGTGCCCCTCGGCACAGGTCTTCTAGTAATTCCTTCTCCATTTTATTTTATTTATTTTTTAACTAAGTCACTCAGGAGTTTCTTTGTGAAGGAGAGTCCAGGGCGCACAACGTAGGTGTGTGCATGTGTGTACTGCAAAATCCTTATCCGGGCCACCAGGTGTAACTTTAGCAACCTCATGGCCAAGATGGAGTTTGCTCTGCAGGCAGCTCTGGGCAAGAGAAGGTGCGCGCAGGAATGCAACAGGAAAAATCCCTTCCACCCCAGGGGCATCCGTTCCAAACCCCACAGAGCGAACCCACCAGAAAAGTACAATGGATATAAGTGTAACCCTTCTGCCCGTCAGAGTTGGCAGCAACAAGGGCCGGGTTCAATATCTAGGGGATCCATTCCAATAACACAATGCAAACCGGCTCGAGCCCCCACCCAGTGACCTGGGACAAATATATACCACCCCCGCTGGGCGCCTCCAAGAGGCAATACTTCCCCTCTCGCAAGCACATAGTCTGAGTGTAGCAAAAGCCTTTTAATAACAGAGAGAAACAATGTGGCATTATGTTGGGGAAACACCACCAACAGGATTCATAATACAACCCATGAGCAAAAAACCCACCCAAGCAAATTGGGGCATGCCCCTTTCCCTTGGGTTCTTGAGTCCAGCAACCCCAAATCACCCAAAGTCCCAAAAGTCCAGTGACCCAAAAGTCTCTGTCCCTGGTCAGGGCAGCCCCAGAGTTCGAAAGTTTATCTGCAGAGCTTTACCTCCCACCCTGGGTGGAGATGGGATGGGGGTAAGAGGCACCTTACATGATCTGAAGCTGACCGCCCCACAGCTCCATAGGCCTTCGCTCCGCTCCGCCAGCTGCCCCACGAACTCCTTCGCTCAGCTCAGCTCCGCTCCGCGGCCCACAAACAGCTCCTGCCGTCCCACAAACTGCTCCACCAGCCAGTCCACAAACTGCTCCGCGTCCCACCAACAGCTCCCGCCGTCCTACGAACTGCTCCGCCAGCCTGTCCACAAGGCACTCCAGCCGTCCCGCAAACTGCTCCACTATATATCTTCAGGCTCCCCCCGCTACTTAACACAATGCTCAGTGATTTCAGCTCTTAGTCAGGTCAGCTCTTTGGTGAATTCAGCTTGTAGAAGGGGAGCCGCAGTGCTGGTGCACTATTAGCCCAAAGTGAGCTCAGCAGCCTGTAACTAGACTACTAATGAAATCAAAATTAGCTCTGATATTCCACAGTGGAGAGAGAGGAGGAAGTGCAATTCGCATGTAAGGCCCTCACCAAGGGGCCCATGCCACCAAGTATTAATACTTGTCCCCAGCCTGCCTCTCTTCACACAGTTTTGGAACCCATGACCCTTGCCTAGCGAGTGCTACTTAGGTGATGGTGAGTCCTTCCATCATAACAAAAGGCCAAGTACAGTTCCAAGCACAGTTCCCATAATCAGGGTAATAACAATTTATTCTTCCTGCCCCAATAACAGAGACACTGGGGATCCCACAGCAACCAAAGTGACCATTAGGGCAGCTATGGCCTCAGTCTAGGCGGGGTGGGTGTGCCTATGCAAATGAGATCGGCCCCTGAAGTTTTTTTCCACACCTTGCCACACCTCACCACCAGATGTCAGGGTGGAGCTCATCCTGACACTGCTTACATAAGAAAGGGAAATATTTATTTACAGAGGGATGAGAGGAGAAAAATAACAAGGGGAAATATAGGGGGAGCAGTAAAACATAGGGTTGCATTCAAACCAAGGCCCCACAGGCCCAGTTGTAGCACAGTCTGAAAGGGCAGACACCAAGCAATGTGTCTGCACACAGAGTTCAGGAGTCCTGAGCAAAGTTCCAATCTGGCAGTGAGTCTTGGGTGGTCCTGGTCGTCTTCAATGCCAGTAAACTTTCCCCAACAAACCCCTCCGGTGCCCTCTTCTGCCGCTCTCTGCAAAGCCACACAGAGCGACCACCTCCCCACTTAACTAACTAGCAGCCTCCCTCCTTATTCCCAATGCAGAGTCATAAGCCCCAGTACTCACAGCCCCATGCAGCTCTGGGCAGCAGTAAAACTGGGTCCAGGTCCGGCCTGTCCTTCTTGGGCGATTTCTCCCTGGCACAGTGCTCCTCCTGGCTCCTGTCCTAGGGTGTCCCCGATTGGCCGCCCTGTCCTTCCCAGGCTTCAGGCAGGTTTACTTTGCGAGGGCCTGCTTGCTGCAGCCCTTCTCTCTCTGGAGCTCCAGAGCCACACCCTGGAGTTTCCCTCCTTTCTCTCACTGCTCCCCCTTGCCCCTTAGGAAAATGATTTAAAGGGGCCATGCTCTCTAAACCCCAAAGGGGTTACAATAAGAAGGTGTTGTCATGTATAAGAAATAGACCCCTCAGATATCTGCTAGAAGTAAGTATGACCAGAGTATGCATCCGACAAAGTGGATATTCACCCATGAAAGCTTATGCTCCAATACGTCTGTTAGTCTATAAGGTACCACAGGACTCTTTGCCACTTTTACAGATCCAGACTAACACGGCTACCCCTCTGATACTATGACCAGAGAGGGGTTCATGCTGTATTTGGGTCTCCTAGTTTATTAGTAGCCATTCCTAAACTAGTCATTAAGCAGTGTACTGCTGTCTCTCTCATCTAGGGTCATGCACAGGATTTTCCCTTCATGGCTTTTCTTTTAATTTTATTTTTTAAAAGTCTTTTCTGATTCCTGGCAATGATGATATCTCTTTTCTGCACTCCCTTGTATTTCAGACACTGGAGCAGAGAACGTCTCTGTCCCCTACTCTTCTTTATCACCTTGATTGCTTGCTTAGTTCTATTTTCTGGGTTTGGCCTGTGCTTTGTGTTTCCTTCCCTAATCTGGTTGTTGGTTCCTTACTGGGTGAACATGTGCTTTAACTCAGCTCAGTTTGCTGTAGTGAGATCATCTGCTACTATGAGCTGTGTGGGGACTTGTGGTAGTCCAGCTGTTTTAATTGGTTAATAAAGCACTTTGAGCACATTTTGGCTTTGGGTGGGGTTTGCTCTAATGATTTGGAAGCTGGTTGTAATAAGCTGTAAGGAGTGAATAGCTATATAATGAGAGGCTCAAACTTTTATTTGAATTTGAGTTTTGATTGTCTAGTGCTTTGGGGGGGCATATTTATTTGCTGTCCTGGTTGATGTAGCATGAGAACTTAACTGTTCTTTTCTGGCTGGTGATCAGGATGAGGGAAGTGATCCAGTTCTGCTCCGTGGTGGACTGTTGCTATGTACATAAAGCGTTTGTCGTTGGACTGCAAATGTAAGGTTGCTATAGGGATTTTATAGGTTGCTATAGTTATAACTGGCTGTTAAACTAGAGCCCTGGACTTTACTCTCAGTTGGTTGGGTTATACTACTGAACAGCTCTAGCAGTAGTCTTAATGATGGATAGTGTGTCTACCTCATTCCACAGGTCTTTATTCAGTGGTTTTGTAAACAGTCTTTTGTTCCCATCTGTGTTTATGATGAGACTACCTGGGTATGCATAAACTAGGGTGTGTTCAATCTCCATGTGTGTAATACAACATTAGTCTGTGTTATCTTGGAGTGCTCTAAAATGTCTGTTTGAAGCACTTTTTCTGAGTTGACCAGTAGGCCGTTGTGTTGCAGTAACTTAGAAGGTGTGAACTATTTTTTGAAATGTTATTCTGTACTTGATGCCTTTATAACAAATCTATTTTGTAGCATTTCTAAGAGCCAGTCCTGGTACCAGATTAAACAAATCTTTTGTCTCAAAGTCTATGAAATAGAACAAGAGAAAATGTGCCTTTATTTTTACTATGTTTGAGCATCTTTACTTTATCTGAAGTAAAGATGTGGTTGGTGGGTAGCTCATCAGGGAGGAGTCCCATTTAATTCTCATGGAGTATGTTGCTGAAGGTGACCTATTATCTTGCTTTATTGAGAATGCTACAGAATAGTTTGGGGATATTGCTATTTGAGTTGAGAGTAACTCTGCTCAAAACTCCCATATAGGTGCTGCTAGAGCACAAAGTCTGGAGATGGAGAGAAGGAAATTCTTTCTGAGGGCCCTGAGGAAAGAACTCAAGATACACAAATCAAATAACTTTGCAAGCAGCTGGACCAGAAGAGATACTTGAGTGGGTTAAAATCTCTGGAGGTGTGCTTTGAGGGGACAAGCCACTCCCTTAGCATTTACTGTGGAAAGGATTATCGTAGGCACTAAGGGATCTTTGTTTACTTGAGACTCTGTAGCGTGAACCATTGATGAACCTCCCAGGAAAATTCCCCTTACAATCTAAAAGAAAAACATTGTTTCCTGGAGTGATGGAACTTTTTGAAAAAAGGTGGCTGCTGGAGAGTCTTCCACAGTTGTAGTAATTCTCTTGCAGTCTTTTCATCAAGAGATTCTTGTCTGGGGGACAGATACTCAGATCATCTGTATAAGCAGGGGCTTTACATCTGAGTGATATGAAGCTGAGTGTGGAGATCACTGACAGGTCTGAAAAGGGAAGGATTGAGGCTGCCTCATCCCTCTCGAGCCACACTGCTGCCTCAAGGCCTGTGAGTGTTGGTGTCTTTGATCTGCTATTGGCATGACCTAACAAGCCAACTATTTCCTCCAGCACCAAATTAGTGCAGAGTGACTTTAAATCTAGTTTAGGGTGCCAGATTAAACCCCTTTTAAAATATTATTAGGAAGCAGGTGAAAATGTATGTTTGGCTTTTTTTTTTTTTTGTAGCCACCTGTTTCTAGTATCCATGGAGTAAATTTGGAGCCCATCACTGAGTGTTACTGGAGGATTATGAAGCAGAACTGATTCATGGTGTAGCTGGTGCAGGTCAAAGAGTGCAACTGCCTTCTCAAAATAACACTTAGCATGTGCCCTACGTGCTGAAATCCCTTTTACAAAGTCTGACTAATGAATGAGGCTACAGGTCAGCCTGCTGACATTCTCACTCACTGTTGCTTGAAGGAAGAACATTTCCACTTGCTTTTGTAGGAACTCCTTCTACTGCTCTAGCTAGGATCTGCTCACTTGGGCTGCTCCTCATCTGTTGCATGTGGATGCCGTCATCAACTGTTCCTCTCCACTTGCTTAGAAACTGAATTTACCAATCAAGCATTTAGGAATGGGTGGCTTTCCAGTAGAGGCGTTGGGGAGAGGGTCTAGGAGAGGAAGCCTAAGTATAACTGTCCTGGTTCTCTCACTATGGTTCTGCTCCCAGTGGATATGCTGTGCAGGTCACCAGCTTCTCTCCCTCTCAAACCAGCTCTTTCCTTGTTGATCTTAGATTTCATCTCCTCTAGGGTGCAGCCTTGCTCACACCTCCACCTGATCTCATTCCATAGGCTCAAATTGGATGTGAGAGATGGAAAAGGACTATGGGCCACTTCTCCTTTGGACCCCCTCTCCAGTCCAGAGCCATCTAGTTTAAATGTCCCAGGGGCTGGGGTTACCACCACTTCTCATGGGAGACCACTCTGCAGCCTAATCCAGCTTGTTGTTGGGATATCCAGCCTGCATTTTTCTTTCTTTAATTTAATCACATTAGTCCTATGGATCCCTCCATCACTGGATCATGTTCAGTAACTGCTCCAATTTTCCTGTTTACACCCTTTCAATGCTACAATTGCATAACTTCTTCTCTCCTTAGTCAGCATTTAACCAGGAGTACTTATTCCCAAATAGCAAACTAATTACCTCATTGTCAAGTTTGCTAAATCCAGTGTAAAACACTGCATCCCGGTGAACAACAAAGGTTGTGTAACCTTACTCTGGCACCCAACACACCACTAGCCAGACAAAAAGGCAGTCAGGTTCTGCCCTGAGGAGTTTCCATTCCAAAGGAGACTGCAGAGGAGATGGGATGACATTAAAAAGGGGTGCTACAGGAAGAGCAAAGGGTGTGGCAGTACGATAATAAGCTATACATAAGAATGCCATATGGGGAGCAGGTGTAGGTAGACGGAGAAGACACATACCAATCTCTCTCCTCTCCCTGAGCAGTGGGTGGAAGTGCCAGGAGCCTACTCCTCTCTACTGCCCTGATGCAGGTGGAAAAGAGTGTGCATGTGGAGCCATCATGTGGGGAAGAGAGAGGGGAGGAGTTTAGGGCTCAGACTGAATCCCCTACCTTGGATCGCTGACAGTCACTGAGAAAAGCTGCCTGCTGAACACCTGCCACAGCAGCTCCAACATGGAGGAGACTCTGCAAGGGTGCTGCTGATGCCTCTCTACAGCCCCATTACATGTGTGACAGGGGTAAGAAGGCAGCAGGAATGAATCCCATATGTGGCCTGATGCTGATCAGTTACAGGAAGGGAGTGTCCCTGACCACCCAGTTAAACTGGCTTCCTGAGTGTGCTGGCCAGGGTGATTGTGTAGGGTACCCAGGAACCATGTGAGGAGTCTTTGGGATGGAGTGGGCAGGGCTGGGGGTTCTGTCTTAATCTCCATAAACTAGACCAGCAGTTCTCAAAGTGTGGGTTGGGACCCCATTTTAATGGAGTTGCTAGGGTGGGCATTAGACTTACTGGGGCCCGGAGATGAAGCCAAAGCCCTCTGGCTTTGGCTCTGGGTGGCATGGCTTGGGTTACAGGCCCCCCTGCCCAGGGCTGAAGCCCATGGGCTTGGGCTTGGGCCTTCTCGCTCAGGCCACGGGGACTTGGGTGGGTTCAGGCTTTGGTCCCCCCTCTTGGGGTCGTGTAGTAATTTTTGTTGCCCGAGGGGGGTCATGGTGCAATGAAGTTTGAGAATCCCTGAACTAGACTGAGCGTGCAAAATTACTGGCTGCGTTACACCCCAGCTGTTCCTTGCCACTTCTGCTCTGGGGTTAGATCTCAGTGAAAGATGGCTCCTGGGTCAGTGCTTTTCAGAAGTGTTAGTCACAAGCTCTGGCATGTCTTCTACAGGGGATAGGTTGGTCCAGCAGCAGAGACCAGCAGTGCTACTGGCTCTTGTGACTTTTAAAATCATAAATCTTGTGATAATGTCTGTCTTAAGCTCCACTCCTGACAGCAAGAGATCACACAAGAACCTCTGCTTCCCATTTTGTAACCAGGGGCAGGGTGAGGGAAGGAGACATCTAGCCCTTGGCTTTGTGTGGGGGAAGATTGAGAGCCTGAGCCGAGCACCCCTGCCAGGGCAGATCCTAGGCATGTGCAGAATATGCAGCTCTGTAGGGCACCATGAAATTTGGGGCACCAAATAGCCCCAAATTTTATGGTGCCCTAGGCAGCTGCGTGCTGCATACCCAGTAGCACCAGCTCTGGCAACCAGCCCAATCCCGCGTGGAGGGCTGTGGAGGGCACTCAAATGGCAAGGGACGGCCCTGGCCCCTGCAGTCCCAAACCAGCAAGGGACTAAACACTCCCGAATGTATGTACAGAAATCCATTCTCAGGTCTCTGGGGGGCCTGACGGGGGGCGTGTGAACGCTTGGGGTTGGCAACGCCCTCTGTCCACCTCGGCCGGGCCCGGATCTCTGGCCCTGCTGGGCCCATGAAGGTCTGGCCGGGTCACGCTGAAAGGCTCTTGCTGTGATGTGGCTGGGCCCGGGGGCCTAGGGCCAGGAGTCCAAAGGGGAACCCCCTGGCCCGGCCCCGCCTACCGTGGGGCGGCTCCCTCGCAGTCAGCTGAGCGCAGGGGCGGCGCTAGGGCCGCGGGCTTTCAGGTGACCTGCGGGTGACTCAGGCTGCGCCGCATTTCCCGGATTCTCCTTTCTCCGCTCAGATGCCGGCCGGGACCATGCTCGCCCTGACCGTGGCTCTGCTCCTGGCCCTCGGCTCCGTGGCGCGGGCCGAGCCCCTCAGATTCGTGGACTGCGGTGAGTGGCTCCTGCCCTGCCCGGCTCCACGGGCTCTGGCGCTGCCTGGCCAAGCCCCGCTCCTGCAGCCCCGGGCCGCGTGCGAGCTGGGTCGGGTGCCGCACAACACCTCCCCACGCCAGGCTGGGGCGGCTCAGCCTCGGAACTGAGGAGCCCACGAACCCCTGGGAGGGTTGGGGAGGGGGTGAAAGGTGCAGGGAAGTCTTGGGGAGGGTATTTTCCCTGTTGGCTGGCTGGCTCGGGTCCTGGAGGGTTTCCTAGCGCCCTCCCCGCCCACCTGGGAGTTGCTGTCAAGATTCCTCCACCTTTCCCTTACTAAGCATCCCCTGGCCCCCATAGGGAGCACTTAATGCGTCTGTAACCCCCTTCTCCAGTACCTAGCGGAGTCCTTAGCTACGCAGGTTAACCTTGTTGCTCCCTGACTGACAGCACTTGTAAGACACTGCAAACTCCCTCCGTGTTCCTCTTTTAGGTCCTAGGCTACTGACTGGTGGCTGGTATGTCTCTGGTCTGTTGAGAAACCAAGGAGAGACTTTCCCTAGCAGCGGTTCTCTGCTTGTTGAGCTAAGGGTGAATTTAGGGCCTGGGCTACTACAGTGAGGAGATCCATAAAGTACCTGCATTTCTTGCTTCAAGCTTCACCAACTCTCCAAACCATTTTGCTCCATGTTAATTGTTTAAATAGTATTCAGTGAGTGTCCAGATTTGTGCCAGGTGTCATACAGAGCCAGTCTCTTCTCTGTTAGGCTTGCACTAAGTACAGATAGCAGCCTCTGACTCTCTCTCTTTCTGAGGAGAGCAGCCATGGAAAATTCATGCACATCCCATTGAATAAGTAACTCCTGGAGTTTCCAGCTCAGTTTCCCAGTGCCCCTTTGAAAGCAATGGGAAGTCCTCTCTTATTCAGCCTCATGTGCATCCAACTCTCTCCCCATCTAGCCAGCTTTTGTTAGAATTTCAAAATGAATAGCTTAATGGAGGGCCGGAGATATAATCTCTGTCTGCATTCAACAGTGTTTCCCAATCTTCCTGAAACATTAACTTAAAAGTAGTTTGGAGCTGATACTGTCACGGGACTGAAAGCTTCCTGCCACAATGCTTACAAGAAATCAGCAAACACTCACCGAAGTAGGCTGAAAGGAGGCAGTTCAGGAAAATCTACACTTACCAATGATGGAAGTGTGTGTGTGTGTATATGTGTATATATAAAAACCTATAGCAACTCTCTGGCTGCCATCCTAGAACTGAAAGCTCTTCCGAGTAGGGACCCTGGGCTACATTCACAAAGTCGATTTAGGAGTTAAGCATTGCAATGCTTAGGTGACCTGTCACCCAGTGGAATAATTTGCAGCCTCACCTAGGGGAGATTTAGGGACCTATGTAAGGGATTCTCAGAAGCCAGCGAGCTGAGTGGGGAGTGCTACCTAAGCTAGCCAGGAGTCAAATGCAAGGGAAAGGGGTGCGGATTAAGGCCCAGATCCACAAAGATACTTAAGCAACTAACCCCCATTGATCTGAGTCCTAAGCACCTGATTGACAGGCCGGAGGCCTCTCTCTGTTTAGAATTCTCAGCTATGAACCTTCTCCTGGTATTAGGTGCCTAAACCAGGTCAGCCCAGAGTGTGCCCCACCCCATCACAGCTAATAGCCCAGTGCCTGGGGCCCTCACTGGGGATGTGGGAAGCCTGATTTCAAGTCTCTGCTCTGCCTGACTTGGAGCAAGAACTTGAACCCAGGTCTCCTGTGTTCCAGAGGATTGCCCTAACTGCCAGGCTATGTGGGAAGCTGTTCTGCTTTGTATAAATATTCATTAGGCTGGAGAGGGAGATTGACTCTATTAGCAGAGGTGGACAAACTACAGCCCACAGGCCACATCCCAACCGTCCTGCCTGGCTCTTGAGCTCCCAGCTGGGGAGGCTAGCCCCCTGGCCACTCCTCTTGCGCCCGCCCACCTCCCAGACTTTCCAATAAGCCAGTCCTGGAGCAGGGGGTCCTGGGAGTGGGTGGTCAGGGGACAAGGAGCAGGGGGATTGGATGGGTTGGGGGATTCTGAGGGAGGCAAAGGGTGGGGAGGGGGCAGGGGCCAGGCTGTTTGGGGAAGCACAGTCTTCCTTACCCAGCCCTCCATACCATTTCGCAACCCCGATGTGGCCCTCAGGTCAAAAAGTTTGCCCACCCCTCCTCTATAGCCTGGTGGTCAGAGTGCTCAGCTGGGCTGTGGGAGAATCAGATTCAATTCTCAGCTCCAAATTAGGCAGCATGGGGATTCTAACCCGAGTGTCTCACATCCCAGATGAGTACGGTAACCACAGGGCTAGTGGGTATTCTGGGACCCATGCCTGCTGCCCCCCAGCTGTCCTTTGTATGAGTTAAGTGTACTGTGAGCCTGCCTAATGCATTGGGCCCCATAAGAGGGAGAAGAGAATCCCACTGGGGCTTAGGTGTGAGCAAGGACTCTAAGCACCTTGTTAGTTGTGAGGTGGCATCAGGACTGAGGTGGTTTTATGCATGCCTGCTGGCAGAAATATAGGAGTTTAAATCCCTATAGGTGCCTACAGAGTTAGGCAGCAGCTGAGCATGGGTTTTGTTAGTGCCAGTGGCACCTAAATCTTGGGCCTAAAGGGCCGGTTAGGCACCTAAGGAGCTAGATTCACAAAGTGACTTGTCTTGTTTATTCTGCACCTTGTACTTTATGGCCCTGCTTCTGGTAGAGAGGCTGCTGGGGTGATAACCGCCTCTGAACAATGGGTAATGATAAATGGCAAGATACCAAGTTGGGGGCTGGTATCCGCTGGGATTCTGTAAACTACATTGATCCAGGCAGGCCATCTTGTGGAACAATCTCACTAATCTGAAAGAGGTGCATAAAGAGCATATCAGCAAAGTTGAGCAATAACACTACATTGGGTAGTGTTCAGAGACCAGTCGGGGCAGAGAAATAACACAGAGGCCTACGGAGAATAAAGGCAGGAAGGGGCTGGTTTTTAAAGGTATTTAGATAGATTCCGAATGTGACTTCTCCCCTCACCCCCTCCCAGGGTGGAGAAGGGAGAAACCAGTGACCAGTCATGCTGAGAAAGACCTAGGAATCCTAATGGATGATGGCAGAGCTGTTGATAAGCCAACACAAACATTATTTATCAGCTTTTATATGAACCATGGCTCAATATGTAGCTTCTGAGGGGAGGTCACAATGACACAGTGTTTGTTAAAATAAAGACAAGGATGATATGGGGAATAAAGGGATGAAGTGACCTTCCCTCCCTCCAATCTAACTCACCTCTGGCCTCCATAAACAAGATAGGGTGGCCGTTGTAAAATGACAGATTGCTCTTTCTCAAAGGGAGAAGAAACTGGAAAGCAGGGCTTTTTTGGCTAATTAGAAAGATATCTCCAAGGCTGCTTTGTGTTGGTCACATTGAGTTTAGTAATAAACCTTCTTAACTGATATCCCAGTAACTAAGATAAAGATAAATTTCTCCCCCAATGCAGTGAAGCCAGAGAACTCTAAAGCTTTGTCATAGCATTGTACTCTGCAAGAGACTGGGACTTCCCTGGTATTGATAAATACTCAATGCTGTCTTTGTCTTCCACGGCCTGTCTTTAGGGCCTACTTAGTGCATGCCCACCCACTGAAAGCACTACAGTTGCTGGTGAGGGCCTTTGGGCACTGGGAAGGTTTAATTGATCTTGTGCTGCACTCCAGTGCTCCCAGGTGAAACACTATTTGAAAAATATTACTAAACTTGCCTTGTCCCATTCAGTCTTGACAAACAGCAGCAGAGTCTGTCTGTGTATACCCGGAAGTGGCTGCAGAGAGAGGCCCAGCATGTAGTCTGTTCCCTCTCCTGAAGGACGTGTATTTCAGGGCATGCGTTGGTATAGACAAGACAAAACCCTTCATAGTCACTAGAACTCAGAGTGAGGACACTTGGCCATTTAAATAGCCCCCTTCTTCCTCTGTGGACACTACTGTCATGTGTCATGTCTGTCACCAAGCAGAGCCTGGCCTCCTTTCTATCCTACCAAGGCCAGGGTTGACTTATAACTCCCTTCTCTGCTACCAGCGTCCTTTCCTCTCCCCTCTGCTCATTCGCTAGTTCATCCTCTGCTGTTTTCCTGTTGTGACAGTTGCAGATTCCTCCCTCTCCTTCATTTCATCCCACGTGATCTTCCTTTCTGGCTGTTCTTACCATGTTTCCTCCTCCTTGAATCTCTGCACTGACTTTCCCACTAAACCCAAGCTTCCCCTTCTTGTCTCTAGCCCTGCTTACCTAAAGAAGCTGGTATTTCCACCTTCCCCTGCAGTCCCTGCACCTCACCCAGTATTTTCTTCTGCCCACTGCCTTGTCCTCAGATCCATCGCTGGAGGCCATTGCGCTAGAAGAGGTGAGGAACAATCCTGTGCTAGTACCAGGGAGCTGGATTAGATGGTCCCTAATAGTGTCTCTTCCAGTCCTAAGTGTTAGTTAATCTCCTTCACGAGGCCCATGCTGCCCCCATGGCTGGCACTGTCTCCCCGTGAATGTAGTTAGAGAAAAGGCTTGGAGAGGTACATTGTGCTGCCATCTCCTGAAACCCCACCTATTACACCCCAGCAGGTCATTCTGTTGCCCTGGCTGCTTCATGCTGCCCTGCACTTGTAACCCACACACCTCGTGGGTGTGGTGTTCTGTCCCATCTAGTGGCACTTGGACCACTTAGAGATTAATGAGTTTGCTCTACAGCCTTAGCTAACAGCCATATGGTTTTTAGCTTGTGGTAGAGGCTCATGCACTGAGCTCCAGGTTCAATCCCGCCCGCCGACACCCGGGGTCTGTCGCTGTTACTCACCCACTCGGATTCCCTGTGTTCCAGAGCAGGGTTTTGCTTTTCTCTGTGGACCGTTGAAAAGCATCATTTATAGCCCAGTACAAACTGTGGTGCCAATTCGGGGGGGGGGATGGGGACGGGACATGTCATGTCCCCTTCTCCCCCCCCCCCCCTGGTTTTTGCACTTCCTTAAGCAACGGTCTTGTACTAAATCAGTACTCTGCTGCAGGAGCGGTCCAGAGCATTGCAATGCCACTGAAATTTGACCCAGCCATCCCCCTGTACAGACAGAGACACAGCCGGGCCAAATTTCAGTGAGTGGCATTTTGACCTGATGCATAGGGTTACAATGCCACTCAAACTTGGCCCAGACCGTTCTCTGTCCAGATGGAGGGCTGCCAAGCCAAATGGTTTTGCAACCTGGTGCACGGGGACTGCCAAGAACTCACTTCCTGATAGCATCGACTCATGCAATGGTGACTTGATTATGGTCTAAAAGTACCTAAGTGGGGAACCAACATTTGATAATGGGCTCTTCAGTCTAGCAGAGAAAGTATAACATGGTCCAATGGCTGGAACTTGAAGCTAGACATATTCAGACTGGAAATAAAGCGTAAATATTACCTCATGAACCTTGACACTCTAAATTTTTAACAGTGTAAGTAATTAACCATTGGAACAACCAAGGGCTGTGGTGGGTTCTCTCTCTCTGGCAATTTCTAAAATATATGCTCCAGGAATTATTTTGGGGAAGGTCTATGGCCTGTGTGACACAAGAGGTCAGACTAGATCAGTGGTTCTCAAACTTTTATACTGGTGACCCCTTTCACATAGCAAGCCTCTGAGTGCGACACCCCTTACATATTTTTAAAAAGTGTTTTTAATTTATAACACCATTATAAACGTTGGCAAAGCAGGGTTTGGGGTGGAGGCTGACAGCTCGTGACCCCTCATGTAATAACCTCCTGACCCCTGGACTAAATAACCCTGTAAATAACCTCCTGACCCCTGAGAACCCCTGGACTAAATGATCCCCATGGTCCCTTCTGGGTTGGGATCTATGAAAAAGAGAGAGAGGGGAGGCTCCCTGGTTGAGAGAGGGGGTCCCTGGGGGGGGGAGAGAGAGAGAGAGGGGGGAGTAGAATGGGGTCCCTGATGGAGGAGGGGTGGGGACTGGAATTTGCTTCCCCTCCCAAAAGTTTGACTTGGTGCCACTGAATACAAATAATGCAAAACTCAGAGAGCTAGAGCTGCTAACACCCAATTTGCCAGTATGGACCTTGCCCTGGCAAGGTCTATAGTTGTCCCACCTAATAGGGCTCCCACTCCTTCCCTAGGGAAACTTTCAAACCTAAGCAATCCACATCTCCTCTTCACCCCCCAATTTGTCCTACTTCAACCTAATCACAAAGCACCTTCTTTGTGCAGAGAGGGTGAGTCTCCTCATTGTGCAAAGCTCCCAACATCTCTGGGCCATGTAAATCAGAGAGGTCATTTAGTCCATCATCATCCCCATCCCCACTCTCTCTGCCAAGGCAGGGCCAAGTAAACCTAGAGCATCCATAATAGGGGGTTTTTGTCCAACCTGTGTCAACCCTCCACAGATGAGGATTCCATGGCCTCCCTAGTTAACCTCTTCCGTTGTTTAACTACCCTCATCATTAAGACTAAGACTTTGTTACGGATATTTTTAGTAAAAGTGAGGGACAGGTCACAGGCAATAAAGAAAAGTACAGGGGAGCAGTGACCTGTCCCTCACTTTTACTAAAAAATCCATAACAAAATGGGGATCTGCAGATCCCCACGTGGCCTGCAGCGGGGCTAGAAGCTGAGGGGGCCCCCACCATGAGTTGGGTGTCAGTGCTCCAGGGTCCCCTGCTGCCTATGGCTAGGAGCTGAGGGGGCCCCCACTGTGGGTTGGATGTGGGGGCCCGCTCCCTGCAGCAGCTGGGGGCTGTGGGGTCACCCCACCACCCACAGTGGCCGGGAGCTCCAGAGTACCTCCACCGCCTGCAGCTTGGGCCCACGGTGGCCAGGAGCGGTGGGGTACCCTGCCACATCCAGGAGCTGTGGGGTACCCCCACTGTCTGCAATGGCTTGGAACTCCAGGGGACCGCCAGAGGCAGTGGGGGTAACCTGCAACTCCCTGCTCCTGCAGGAGGCGGGGAACTCTGCAGCTCCCGACCACCACAAGCTGAAGTCATGGCTTCTGTGACTTCCAGCGACCTCCGTGATTAAATCGTAGCCTTACTCCTCATTAATAAGCTTGTGTCTAATCTAGATCTCCCTTGCTGCAGACTAGGCTGATGACTTTTTGTCCTACATTCAGTGGACATGGAGAACAACTGATCACTGTCCTTTTATAATAACCTTTCACATATTTGAAGATTTATTCTGTCCCTGCTCAGCCCTCTCCTCTTTAGACTAAACAGGAGGAAGGGTTGAAAGAATTGGCCATTAGTCATATTTTCTAAACTTCTCATTTTTGTTGAACTGCTCTGGACTCTCTCCAGTTTGTTCACAAAGTAACTCTAGCTGGAGCCTCCTTAGTCTCCAAGATTCTTTGCTTTGAGGGGCGTGTATGTCTTATGCCATGTCTGGCATTGCTGGTGTGTGCATGTCATGTACACTAGGACTGGGTGTTACGCTGCTTGGAGGCCTCTGACTATGGGTAACAGGGCCCTAAAATGACCAAGTTCTTGTTTGTTCTTGCAGGCTCCAAAGATGGGAGCATCACAGAAGTGAATGTGAGCCCCTGCCCCACACAGCCCTGCCAGCTCCAGAAAGGGATGTCCTACAGCGTCAATGTCACCTTCTCCAGCAGTAAGAGCAGAACATGCTACTTTAGGGGTTGAGCTTCTATGGGGGTGGTGGCTTCTCTGCAGCGGTGGGTGGAGATGGGAGGGCAGAAGGGGAGGTAACCACTTTTCATCCCTGGGACTTGCCTGCAGCAGTTGGAGATGTGGGGAAGGATGGCTGGGAAGTGTCCTCACAGCAGGAGAGAAATGAAAAGCATCTACTGGTGACCTCATCCTACATTGCATCCCTATGAGCTGCAGGGGACACTGCATGGGGTGGAAACGGTGCCCTGCCCTAATAGCTCTGTAGCTGTGGGCAGCTGCTCATCTCCCTCTCATCCCTTTCCCTGTCTGCAGAGATCAAGAGCCAGGGCAGCACAGCGAAGGTGTATGGGGAGATGCTCCATGTGGACATACCCTTTCCCATCCCTGAGCCTGATGGATGCAAGTGTGGGATCCAGTGTCCCATTGAGAAAGGCCATTCCTATAGCTACCTGAACAAGCTGCCTGTGAAAAGCGAGTACCCCAGTGTAAGTACCCACAAGCCAGCTCCAAGTCTCGGAGCTACCCAGCCTGGTCAGAGCTCAGCCCCACAGCATGCCTTTCAGCAAGGAGGCCCTTTTACCCTTGGGAATAGGGGGTGCATGGGAGGTCAACTGTCAGGAGTCACCTCTGCTCCATGCACTATTTTCTCCAAAACCGGTCTCCAATTCCTGATCCCATGCCAGGCCTGTCACGGGGAGCAGCTTGGTTGTGACTGCAGGGGTTGGGGAAGGTGTGTACAGTGTTTGCAGGCCCCTTTCTGGGCAGTGCTTCCAGATAACCTCTTTCCAGAGCCTGTGACTCTGAGAGTCATGGCCCTGCACCAGCTCTTCCCTCCTAGCCCTAGTGCCTCATGGTGATGGGGAGCTTAATGAAAATTTCAGCTCAAAGGGCCAGGACTTTTCTTAACAGACACAGTGCAAGTCCCTCTATCACCGTAGTAGGGTCAGTATTGACTTGGAGGGTGGAGTGCTAGTCCTTAGAGATCTTCCAGCCAACCCTGCTTAGCATGCAAGATGTTCTGCATGTACAGCATAGCTGGAATTAGCCTGATGCAGCTCACCTGGCTCCCAGTCTGCTTCCAGAGGTGCAGTTCCATCCATAACTGGGGGCAGAGGGGTGGGTTTTCTCCTTCCCCACCCCACAAAGAAACTTAGGCTGCCTCCATGCCTGAGGACCAGCAACTCCCTGCACACTCTCACATCCTTTGTCTCTTTCAGATTAAACTGATCGTCAAGTGGGAGCTGATTGATGACCAAAATGAGATGTTGTTCTGCTGGAAGATACCTGTCCAGATCACCAGCTAAGGAGCCCTGCTTGCCGCTTTGGGGGAGGGGAGAGTAGAAGTGAAAACATAGGTCAGACTCTTCTTATATAATGGGCATTTCCTAGCATCTGCTTCAAAATTCTGCAGCCTCTAAGCAACCGGCACTGTGTTGTCCCAAAGCTGAGGTACAGTTGCTGCAGGGGCATCAATAGGCAGAGGGCTCAACTCCCTGCAACTTAAGAGGGGGCAGAGTCTGGCAGCCATTGGTGGCAGTGGCTGAGCAGCACATTGCTGGAGCTCTGCGATGGTTTCTGTCCCTTGAAATGAGCCCCTCTCTCTCTCTCTCATGCAATGGGGCTGGTGTCAGCTGCTGCCTGTTAACCCTTGAGTGCCTGTCCTGATAGAATGCTGCTGCATCCCTCTGCTTTTCTCCTGCTCAGTCATGACCAGAGTGTTCCTGCGACCTGCATCGGCCATCCAGAGCCAATGGAGGGTGAAGAGAGGGGACTGGCCCTGCCACTTGTCTTCCATGAGCACTGGTGTTTCCTTGGCCCAGCAGCTCTACAGCTGGGAGAATGCTTCCTCTGTGCAGGCGCAAACCCAAACCGCATGCAGCATCTCTGCAGGGATGACTCTTACTAACCAGTGATTTGCACTGTCTGTTAATTCACATGGAGCTGCTGCTGGGGGCTCTTCAACCCTAACCTCTTTTTATAACTTTCCTTTTTAATAAAGGCTCAATAAAAACTACCACCTGCCTGTTTTGCCTTGTGTGATGGGGTGGCCAGTGTAAGGTATCATCTTCAAGCTGGGGCCAGAGGTGCCACTATCATTATGCGAGAGGAGTAGATGATGGCCCAGCTGAGGATGCAGCCAGTCCCTGCACCGTGCTGCTATGAGGAAGCAGCTTGATGCCACAGCCCACTGCCAGGCTGGACATATGATCTCCCCTCAGTTATAGGAAAGGAAAAACATAGTAGGAGTTAAGGCTACTCACCAGCTAGTAGTAGAATGTCCCTTCAGGGCTGTGTACCCTAAATTTAAAAGGGCCACCTCCCCCTAAAGAGTCTGGGCAAACGTTGCCAGAAGACAGTGGCCCTCCACTGGGGAATTAAAGGAAGGTGCTCCTGCTGCACTGTGTGCATCACCATGTATGGACTCTTCTTCCCAGGATCTGAGCGGTCAGGCTAGGCAGAGATGAGGCAGGGATAGTCCTGACCAACCCCAGTGTCTGAGCCACAGGGTCCAAAATAAACATTTTATTTAACAATGACAGATGTTCCCTAGCAGATTCCATTAGGAAAAGCCACCAACAGCTTTACAAAGCTGGAACCCCATCCCCCTGCTAGGCAATCGTACAAAGTGCAGGGGTGAAGTCTTATGCCCAGGGAGAGCAGGGTCCCCAGGCCTTTCAAACCTGCTGGGCTCCACGTCCAAGCCACCGTCAGAGGACAGGCAGCATCTGTACAAAGCTGGAGCTGGCCCTCCTCACACTCAAGCTCCCAGGCCTGGGGGTTCATGCACCAGGCTGTGCCTTGGGGCAGGGCAAAGACACCAGCAAAAGCAATGAGGGGTAACACTGGCAACTATGAAGGCTCTGGACTATGGGTGGGAGTGGGGTGAAGTGTCCTGTGAGCCCTCAAACAGGATAGCATGATGAATTGCTGTCAACCCCTCTGCCAGGCACTGGGGAAGGGCTGAGGCTTCTCGCCACTCTCCGCTATTTACACGGGTTACTGAGGAGCTGGGGGAAGGTGCTGCCCTTCTGCAGCTTCAGCTGCTAGAGTTCCTTTTTTAAGGCCTGTTTAGCCATTTCAATAATCGTGAGCCTCACAGGTCTGCAGTGCAGGGAGTAGGGGGGCCCTGTGGGTTGGTCGGGGAGAGGAGTGGGGGGCCTTGTGGGTCCATGTTGTGGCAGAAGCAGGAGGTTGGTGGTGAGCAGACCAGGCAGGGAGGTGGCTGCAGATGCTTGGCGCTCTCTACCCTGGACTGTGTCCCTATGGGCTCAGCCAGGTGCGGTATGGCAAGAAGGTTGTGCGCTTTGGGGGATGAGCAAAGGGCATCAAAGCTACTGCAGTCCCAGGGGGCCTCTCTCCAGCCAATGGATCCCAGGTACCAGCAGAGTGTCTGAGGGGGGCCACCCTTGCCCCGTCAGTCCCCTAAAGCTGTGCTGCCTCTGGGCTCTGGGTCGGTGCAGGAGCACAGCGGTGGGGCTCAGCCTGCACCACAAAGCCAGGCGAGCAGTTGCAGCGGTAGGAGCCCTCTGTATTTTCACAGGTGCCGGCCTCACACAGGGGCCCAGGGCCGCTCACCACCTCACACTCATTAATGTCTGAAAGGAGAGGGATGAGAAAAAAGCCTGAAAGTCATGTTCTGTAGCACAGCACCCCCACTGCACAGTATACCTCCAAATCCAGCACCTCCATGCCCCCACAGCACACACAGCTCCCCCACACCTAACACCCCCACTGCAAGGAGCCCTCCAAGCCTCCCACACACAGCACCCCCATGCCACACCCAATTCCCCATGCCCAGCAGCCCCCAAGCCACACAAAGCTGCCCCAAACCCAGCACCCCCACATTGCAAAGCAACCCCGTGACCCCATGCTGTAGTGCTCCCTCATGCCCAGCAACCTCACAGTGCATAGGGCTCCCCCACACTGAACAAAGAAAGCATCCCATGATATAAACTGCCCCCCATACAGATCATCCCAAGAAGAATGCTTTGTGCTCCCTCTCAAGAATGAGACGAGCTAAACAACAAGATTTGGGGGAAAGGGTGATTTTGGTGTTGCAAAATTCCTCTAGCTGATTTGGCAAGGTTGCCGGGAAACAGAGACGAGGGCATCTCTGGGGTGGCCCTGAAAGGGGCCAATTATCACCTCAGGGACCAAAACACAGGCAAGGAACCTTGCACTGAGCAAACAAATGAGCATTTTATTAACCTACAGCTGTTCCAGAGTGCTGATGGAGGCCTTTTATCTAGACCAGCGTTTCTGGGGCAGGAGAGTTAGTGTAGTGGAGGCCCAAGAACCACTGGCTTTTAAACACCATGTTGATTAGACCTGCTGAGAGCACTGCTATGTGACAGGTGGCCAAAGCACCTGTACCAGGTCTGTACCAGTGCTGTGTGTGCTAGCACCACAGGGAGCCTGCCCAGACTGATGAGAGCGCACACACCTCCAACCCGTTCTGCCCTCACTTTGTTTCCTAGATCCCTTCTCCTTCTCCACTTTTCATTTTCCTGTGTTTCTCCCCACAGCTCCCATACACACAGAGTGAGCAGGGTTCCCCCTCATTCCCCACAGCACCCCCACCTCCAGGACTGAGCAGGCAGGGTTCTCCCTCATTACCCACATCTGCCCCCCATACTGAGTGAGTGTGGCTCCCCCTTGTTCCCCACAATGCTCCCCCATACTGAGTGAGCAGCGGTCCCCCTTCCCATGACAGACCCAGGCCTTGTGTGAATCTCCCCTCAGCCTCAGTCAGGCTGTATAACCCAGCCACACATGCCAGGAAAGTGGCTGATGCCCTGATTACAGTGACAGCCCTGGGTGCTGAGGAAAGGGGTCCCTACTGGCCGGACCCTAGTTCTCTTCCCTGCAGTTCTGTGATGGGAACACAGTCGGAGTTGGGGTGGGGAGTGGTTTCACAAGCCCTGCTCCTATGGAGCTCCAGTGACAACTGCCATCCCCAGGCAGTGACCCTAGGGGGAAGCAGCAGGTCAGGAATGGCTGAGGGCTGCATGTGCTGAGCTCCACAGCTGAAGTGACTGGGAGCTGCAGAGTCCGGCCAGCACTCCTCAAAACCAGTATCTTAGCACCTATGGGAGCCCAGCTGCGGGGGTGGAGGGCAGCTAGCCCACCCCCTACCCTCTGTGGGGCCATTTCTCTCACTGCTTGGGGCCACTCACCTACACAGGCCATGTGGGTCATGTCCAGCTGGAAGCCGTCAAAGCAGTCGCAGGTGTAGCCCTCCCGCACGCGCACGCAGCGCCCATTCTCGCAGCCGTTCAAAATGCCACACTCCTCTGCCTGGAGTCCCTCAAAGCTGTCAAAGCGCCCTGTGGATACAGAGGGGCCATCAGCCTGCAGGGAACATGCTGTGGGATGGGGAGGGGAGGCTGTCTGCCCACAGGGGAACAGAAGACCATCAGCCTGGCAGGTGGGTCACATAAAGGGGCCAGGGGCAGCAGATATGGATATTGGTCTGGATAACACAGATGGGGCCCCATCCAGGCTGGCTTTAGGAGAAGCGAGGGGGCGGGAGGGTTACTTTCTGGGCACAGCCTGAACCTAGAGGAAGCTGCCAGGACATCTCTTGGTCTTCTTCAGTACTCACCAGTTTGGCTGGGCAGGTAGCGGGGCTGGGACTGCTCTGGATGGAGCTGAGGAGTGCGTAGGAATGTGCTGCCACCAACCTCGCTGCTCAGTTCTCTCTGGGCGAAGCTGGCATCAGGGGCTCCATACTCAGAACTCAGGTAATTGTAATAGGGCCCTAAGTCTGGGCTATAGAGTCCATAATGAGAGTCTTCTAGGCCTGGTCCATACTCGTATCCAGGCCTTTCTTGGAGTCCAGCCTCCCTTTCAGTCTCTCCCCAGGCCACGTTACACAGGTGAGCAAAGTCCTCTGGAGGTAGAGAGAGAGGGAAGGGGCAGCCTAGCACCATGGCACAAAGGAGGGTAAGCCCCTGACTGTCTAAGGATGAGCTAAGTGGGGGGTTGCATCAGGGATGGACTCAGGCGGGGCAAAGAAAGGCCAAGCCCAGGAAGAGCAAAGGCCAGGCAAGGGCCAGGCAGAGCTAGGGCACCTATAAGCAATGGGAAAAGGCTCTGAAGCTGTACTTCTGTGTCCAACTCTTGTGGGAGGAGGCTTCCCCCTTGGGTCCCAGGGTCCTTATGGGATTTGCAAGGTGTGGAACCCACACTCCAAGCCATGACTAAGGGGGCTGGATACCTGCCAGAAAGAGTCTGGGTCTGTGTCAGATCTTACCAGCTAAGCAGGATTTGGCCTTGTACACTCTTGGAGGAGAACCCCTCCTTCTCCAGAACACCTAGCTGCTGCCGGGAGCAGTGAGGGTGATCGAGTAGTGGAGACTCCCCTCGGAGTCGGTACTAACTCCAATGTCTCAGCGCAGTACTAGGGGTGCTGTGCCATTAAGTGCCATCATTCAGATACCATCAAGCAAAGGACTCACATGCCACCTCTGCCAGCGCACCTCAGCCAGAGGGAACTCCCCTAGGAGCAACAGGAGAATTCATTCCCTGTGGCCCATTCAGTCCTGGGCTGCTAATAAGGGGGCATTTGATAACACATTGTGGGTCTGGTTTCTGGGATGTGGACACCTGCTCACTGGGACCTGCTGGGAGAGCCCTCTCTCCATTCATCCACAGCCCACAACGACCTTTCACTCACTGCTAACCGTTGCAGGGTCTGACTAGCAGGAGCCGAGAGGCCAAAGGCTCCACACTCCCTGAGCAAGCCTGTCCTCCTCCCCCGATTCTCACCAGAGGCCCTGTGGGGGCAGAGTGCACAGTCCTGGCTCCAGGCCTCGCCATAGCGGCAGCAGCACTCGGTGTACGTGGTCCGTCGCCCCCGCAGTGGCTGGTTGCAGATGTAGTTGGAGACTCTCTGCCAACAGATGTCCAGGTGGATTTCATGTTCATCCAGGTCTTCTGTTAGTGAGATGGGCAAAGAATGCCATGGGGACATCCCCTAGGTCTCCTGGGATCCCTTAGGAAGGCGCCGTGCCCAGTGTCCTGCTCCCAGACTGTGCATTTCAGAGCCAGCCAGCACACTGCCCCTCCCACAACATGCCTCATGCACAGCGCTCCTCAGGTTCAGCACAGATCCCTGCATGCAACATTCCCCCTTGAACCTAGCCCTGTACCCCACAGCCCCTGCTCCCTCCATGTGCAGTACCACCTTGCCTATGGACTACTCCACCACTCTGCACCTTATGTCAATGCTTCCCACTCCAAGGAGGCATGCATGGGGGTCCTGGGGCACAGTCTGCACTACAGTCCCAGGCCAAGATGGTGCAGATCATAGGAGCAAACCCATCTCCCAAGGCCCTGCAGCAGCACCCAACCTGCTGGCTGGCCCCACTCACCAGCCCGGTTGGAGACGTTGATGCAGCGGTTGCGAGTCACATCCAGCACCAGGGGGAGGCTGCAGAAGCAGTGGAAGGAGCCTGCTGTGTTCAGACACTCGCCATTCACGCAGGACATTTCGTTCTCACACTCGTCTTGATCTGCAGCCACAGGAAGGCAGAGATACCCTTACACTGGCAAACGAGGCACCACCCCAACCCTTGTCCCAGGGAGTGCCTCTGCCAACCTCTTCTCCACCTAGGGTTGCCAACTTTGTAATGTTTAAAAACCGGACACTCCAGCAGGAGTACCGAACCTCCCCTTCCCCCTGAGGACCTATCCCTGCCCCGCCTCTTCTGTCGAGCTCCTGCTTTGCCCCTTCCCCCTGAGGCTCCACCCCCCGTTCGTTCCTCTTTCCCCCTCCCTCTGTCGCTCACTCCTTTTCCCCTCTCCCACCTCCCTGCGTGGGTCAGGAGGGACTTGCCTGCAGAGCCTGAGAGCTGCAGCCACCCAATGCAGGTAGAGGGCGACCCCAGCAGAGTAGGGGCAGGCGCGAGTGATGACTCGGCGCCTCCCTGCCTCCCCTATCCGCAGTAACAGGACTTCGGGTGTCCGCTCAGTAGATCTGACCAGTAGGGTTGCCAGGCATCCAGTTTTTGACCAGAACGCCCAGTCGAAAAGGGACCCTGTTGGCTTCGGTCAACACCGTTGACCGGGTCATTAAAAGTCTGGTTGGCTGCCTGCAGAGGGGCAGGCAGGTATCTTCCCAGCTCCTGGGAAGCTGCCAGCATCTCCTTCTGGCTCTGGGAACCGTGGTCGAAGGGAGCTACAGGGACAGAGCCTGCAAGCAGGTGCAGCACGCAGAGCCGCCTGGCCATGCCTCCACCTACGAGCCAGAGGGAGATGCCAGTAGCTTCTGGGAGCCACTTGAGGTAAGCGCCACCTGGAGCCCACAGTCCTCATGCCCTCCTGCGCCCCAACCTCCTGCTCCTTCCCTGAGCCCCCCTCTGCACCCCAGCCCCAGCATGGTGAAAATGAGTGAGTGAGTGAGGGTAGGGGAGAGTGAGCAACAGAGGGAGGGGGAAATAGAGTGAGTGGAGCCAGGGCCTCGGAGAAGGGGCAGGGCAGGGGCCGGACAAGGGTGTTCGGTTTTCTGCAAATAGAAACTTGGCTACCCTACTGACCTAAAACTGTCAGGTCCTCTTTTCGACCGGACTTTCCAGTTGAAAACCAGACACCTGGTCACCCTACCCCCACCTCACACACACACTGTGCAAGGGCCCCAGGGAGCGCCTCTGCCACCCCCAAACCCCCCTCCCCCCATCCCACATACACACTGTGTAAAGGCCCTGTGGAACACTTCTGCCAACTCCTACCCAAACAAGGGCCTGGAGGACACTGCTCCATAACGCTGCTAACCTCACATAACATGGGCACCAGCACTGGCACCACCCACACAGCAAGGGCACTGGTGCCACATAAGGACAGAATGGGCCTGCCTCCCCCAGTGAGGAGGAGAGGCCCAGACAGAGGAAGGGAGGAGCCGTCCAGCGGGGAAAGGCCATCTCACCCACACACTCGAGCCGGCTGGAGTCGTAGAGATAGCCAGAGCGGCAGAAGCACTTGTACCCGGGCACCGTGTTCACACAATGCCCGTTCCGACAGATCTCGGAGCCGAACATCTCACACTCGTCTGCATCTGCCAAGAGAGGGGGTGGGAGAGGCTGCGTCAGTCACAGAGACCATGTGACTTGCAGCCAGCAGCAGGAAGGGAACCTGCTCCTTCCATCCCTGGGGTCGACATGAGCAAAGGCTGGGGAAAACCAGCTCAGCATCTAGGTCCTGAGCTCAGACAGAGGGAGAATCGCCTGTAGGTAGAGCAGGGGCAGGGAATCACCATGGGCAAAGTGGGAATAGGGGGAAGTCATGGGCCCAGAGCTCATTACGGACACTGCACATGCAATTCCCTGAGACGTGCACACAAACAAGTTGCACCATTATATTTTTAACTGGTTTGAAAATCCATTCCGTGAAGCTAAAGGGCCAGAGCCAGAGCCAAGTCCACATTCCAAACCCACAAGCTTGGAATCCACTTGGCAACCAGGAGGAGAAAGAGCTAAATCTTTACAAACTGGAAGTCTGGTTTATAAACACGCAGAACTCAAAAACGGCTGCATGGATTCTGCTGAAACTTCCCAAAAAGCTTTGTCTCTTGGCTGGAATCAAACCTGAGAAATATCAGCCCAGAAAGAATTAGTTTGCCAGAGTTACTGGCAATGGGAAGAGGGGGCTTCTCATGGAAAGGGCATTTCAGTCTTAATGCTGGGAGTCACTCACACTCCTGCTATATTGAACAGTCAAAAAACCACGTTTGTCAATATTGTCTCAGAACCTCCCACCACCGACTCTGCTGGATTTAGGGCCAGAGAGGGCCATCCCAAAGGTGTCCTGGGGAGTTACTTCTCCGTGCAATGCTGTAAAGGAGTGCACTCAGTGCTAGAGCACTTCCTCATGGGTAGGGGTGGCATAGCAAGCTGCTTCCCCATCAGGCACCCCCTGCTGACAGCTGCTCTGGCCCTGGGGTGATAGCTCTTCCTGTAACCTGACCCTCCAGCCAGGTATTGGTTTCAGTCCACTTCTTCCTGAGGAAGGAAATCCCACAAATGACAGTCCAATAGTTTCATTTGTACTGTAAATGGCATTTCACTAGAAGTGATCTGTAACGTGCTTATAGGTATTGTAATGAATGCACTGTACATAATTCGTAGTGCCTGGGCTTGTATTAAATCAAATTTTTTAGGTTCTGATTTTGATGCTGATCCAAAGCTTGGCGGCCATAGTCAGCAACTGTTCTGATTAAGGCTCTGTATACCATGAGGAGCGTTTTCTTATCCGTCCCCCAGTTAGTCCCAGCAAGACTTTTAAGCAGATTAATTTTTCCTTTACTACAGTTTATAACACTGGTTCACAAACATATTTGATTGCGCCCCCTTCTTTGTGTCTGTAGTCATTTACACCTTACTCTCCTCCAGGTAGATATAGCACCACCCAGCTCTGAAGGCAGAGTGGAGAGCAGCAGCTGCTGCTGGGCGCCCAGCTCTGAAGGCAGAGTGGAAAGCAGCAGCTGCTGCTGGGCGCCCAGCTCTGAAGGCAGAGTGGAGAGCAGCAGCTGCTGCTGGGCGCCCAGCTCTGAAGGCAGAGTGGAGAGCAGCAGCTGCTGCTGGGCGCCCAGCTCTGAAGGCAGAGTGGAGAGCAGCAGCTGCTGCTGGGCGCCCAGCTCTGAAGGCAGAGTGGAGAGCAGCAGC
This sequence comes from Natator depressus, assembly GCF_965152275.1. Classification (NCBI taxonomy): domain Eukaryota; kingdom Metazoa; phylum Chordata; order Testudines; family Cheloniidae; genus Natator; species Natator depressus. Next base: position 88,884,825 of record NC_134239.1, read on the forward strand.
AGCTGCTGGGCGCCCAGCTCTGAAGGCAGAGTGGAGAGCAGCAGCAGCTGCTGGGCGCCCAGCTCTGAAGGCAGAGTGGAGAGCAGCAGCTGCTGCTGGGCACCCAGCTCTGAAGGCAGAGTGGAGAGCAGCAGCTGCTGCTGAGCGTCCAGCTCTGAAGGCAGAGTGGAGAGCAGCAGCTGCTGCTGGGCACCCAGCTCTGAAGGCAGAGTGGAGAGCAGCAGCTGCTGCTGGGCGCCCAGCTCTGAAGGCAGCGCTGCACCAGCAGCAGCACAGAAGTAAAGGTGGCAATGTGAAAAGTGGTATTTGTCAATATCACTTTTCATAGCAAACTTAGCGCCCCATTGCCACCCTTCTGTGCTGCTGCTGCCACCCCAGGGCTGACAGCTGGAGCCCCGCCGCCTCCAAGTGAGGGATTTGGTGGGAGAGGAGAGCCTGAGCCTGGGCTGCTGCCCGGTGAGGAACTGGGAGGGGTGAGAAGATCCTAAGGCCGGGCTGCCTCCCAGTGGGGGACGGAGGGGCAGGTTCCGGCTGTTCCCTTTATCCCTGCCTCCCGGGTGTGCATGGCCCTTCTGCATGAGCCCCAGCCACCTGGGGCTGACAGCCGGAGCTCTTTAAAAAAAAAAAAAAAAAGCACACAGCTCGTGCCTCCCTTGACACATTCCTGCACCTCTCTTGGGAAGCCCGCCCCATCGTTTGAGAACTGCTGGTTTATAAGATCTTTCCAAAGTAATTTAGTATCAAAAGTTACCACTAAGAATTTGAATCTTTTAATTCTATGTATTTGTTCTTCATACATATACAGTTTACATTCCTTTGTAACTTTCCTTTTCGTAAAGATCAATGGAAAGCATGAACCCCATGCATTTCCCCAGTCAGAGGTCTCTCGTAACTCTTTGCTGATTCCCTTTTCTGCCACCTCAATATGCCTACTTCTAACCCACTGAGTACAGTCATCTGCGAATACAGAGCAATGCCTACCTCGGCACTTATCAGCCCAATCTTATTTAACAAATAACACTTTCCTGTGGTGTGCCATTTTTAATGTTGTATATATTCAACATAACTTTCCCAACTCTGACCTGCATGGTCCTTTTACTCAAAAATTCTCTAACTCATCCATACATTCTTCCCCTTTTCCCTAGTGCACCTACTTTGTACAACTAGCTGTCCCTCCACAGCATATCATATGACTTCTCAATATCTAGAAAGGCAGCTATCACAAAACCTTTGTCCCTTGGACTTTTTCGTATTTCAGTTCCTAATATAACAATGTAATCAATGGTGCATCTTCCTCTCCTAAAACCACTTTGCACCTTACCTATGATGCCATTGTTTTCCAAATAGGCAACCAATCTTTCATTCACCATTTTCCCCATAATTTTATCCAGACAGGATGTAAAAGCAATCAGTCTATAGATACCCACTTTTGTGAATAGTTTGCCTGGTTTTCGTATTGGAATTACTACTTCATGTTTCCACTCTACCAGAATAACTCCTTTTCCCCCATCTAGTGTTATATAATTCCAAGAGAACCCACAAACTGCTTTCAGAGAGATATTTAAACATTATGTTAAATACATTAAATTTACCCGGGTAGGTATTCTTGCTGATATCAATAGCTTCCTCAGGTTCCCATACAAAACCATTCATTCAGTACAGTATCTTCATGTTTACCTCAACTACATAATAGATCATGGCTCTCATCAATGAATTGTCTTTTATTCTGGTGGAAAATGTCACTTTGATTTCCATCATTACTCATCCCTTGGAAAGTTTCTGCTAAAACTTCTGCTTTCCCATGATCAGAACTTGATTATCTTGTCAGTCCAAATGAGACCTGGGATGTGGCTACTCTTAGGCTGTGTCTACACTACGGACCTTACAGCAGCACAGCTGTGCCACTGCAGCTGAACAGCTGTAAGGTCTCCTGTGTAGCCACTCTATGCAGGCAGGAGAGAGCTCTCCCTCCAGCATAATTAAACCACCCCCAACAAGGGGCAGTAGCTATGTCAGCTGGAGACACTCTCCTACTGACAAAGCACTGTGCGCACAGGTTCTTTTGTCTGTGAAACTTATGTCAGTCGGGGGGGGCGTGTTTTTTCACACCCCCAGCCGACAAAAGTTTTGCCGACAAAAGTACTAGTGTAGACAGAGCTTTAGTCTGAATTCCATTCATTCTTCTAGTTTGCCTCTGTATTTCTGATGTCGTGGCATCTTTCTTTATCCACCCACAGTACTTCCTTCAACTCTTTCTTTGATTTTATTTTTTGTAATTCCTTGTGCTTTTGTCTTACTTCTTTTATATTTCATTCAATCGTCACTAGTCACTGTGGTTTTCACTTTTTTATAGGCTTTGTTCCTTCTTTACCCGCCATTTTGCACTCCTCATTCTACCATACAACTGACTTTTGAGGGTACTTCAATATCTGAGGTATGGCTACAGTAGCTGCTGCTATTAATCCCATTATCATCATTGACATTCTCTGTCATTACTCACACAATGAGTATTCACAAATTCAGTCCATTTACTTGTAAACAGCTCCCAGTTAGCTTTCTTAAGATTCCAGGTGGGTAATTTTCCATTATCTTCAACCTTACCTTGCCCTTGAAAAATAATAAGTATAGGGAAATGATCACTCCCCATTCCTTCTTCCTTATGTATTTCCCAGTTGCATTTAATTGCAATATCTACTTTTATAATTCCCACATCTAAATAGGAAAAACTACCATCTGCTGCATTAAATCTATCTGAGGTGTTATCGTTTAAAACCATTACACTGTTTTCATCCATGAACTTTCCTAAGTATGCACCCTTTTTATCAGTTGTCTTACTTCCCCACAATTTATCATCACTATTTAGGTCACCACATATAATATATGGTCATTTAGCATTCTTCACTATTTCTTGTAGCTCCAAACTTTTTAATTTCCCATAAGGGTTGTAGACTTCATAAATCCTTACAGAAATATTTCTCTTCTGCATGAGGATCTCAACAACATTATATTCTAGGCTTACTTCCTCATTCTCTACTGCTCTGTAGCTTAATCCTTCCCTTATGAAAGTACAAACACCTTGTCCTCTTCCTAGTTTTCAGTCTTGCCTAAAGGCACTATACCCTGGAATTTTAAAAGCAAACTTTCCAAGCAACCACGTTCCCTGGATAGATATGAGATCTGGTTTAGTTTTCATTTCCAGGATATTTTCGTTTAGTTCTTGACCATGTACGATCGGACTGTTAACATTCCAGCAAAAGACTGAGATCTCCATACTAGTCACCTTTCACCATTAACCTCATTCAAAATTGCATGAATACGGTCCATTGACAAATTGCTAACTTATAAGTATTTTTCCTACTGCCCTTGCTACAATATTCATTTTTTTCTGATTTTCCCCCGTTGTGATGTACAGTTCATCATTTTTTTTTCACTACAAGTATATCGTCACCTATTCCTTCTGCAGTGTTTATCATACTCTTTATTGAAGAAGGCTGTGTCCGCAATTCTTTTTTTCCTGGGCTGATTGTCTCTGCCTTCTCTTCCTAATGCTTTGAGAGCCTCCTTACTGCTGCCACATAAGGCATGTTATTAACAATTTTTGTCTTTTGTCTCTCAGTAGCTTATCTTGATGCAATACATCCTCTATATGCTGGACTGGGATTACCACTGCAGTTACTACATTTGATTTCTGTCCCCTCATAGGAATGCTCTCCTCCATAGTTAGTGCATTTCGTTTTCCCTTGGCAAACATTTGCGACATGCCCATGCCATTGGCACTTATAACACCTTAGGGGAGGGGGATATATGACTTGGTTCTGAATATCTGAAACCCTAGAGTTACTTTCTCAGGTAGAGCCATCCCTCAACACTACGGCTGTTGATGGCTTTGCTTTCTCCTCCTGGTTTACTGATTAGTTGCTTACTTACTAACATTTTATTTTCTCCTGTGCTTTTGGTTTTCTCATCACTGGTCAGCTCTAATGGCATGCCATACATTACCTTCTGGTAACTTACTTTAACTTTCCCTAGCATTTTAGTTTTTATATCAGCTTGTTCTTTGTTTTTACATTCAACTAAAAAATCTCCATCTCACAGCCTCTTGGCTCTTACAATATCCCCTATGCTTTTCTTTAATCCAGTCAGCTACTTTCAAAGGGTTAACATTACCGAATCTTGTTCTTTGACTAATGATCTTATAATTGTAGCATTTTGGTTTATTTCCTTCCTCAGCTTTGCTTTTTTGTTGAGATCATCCCCTGATTCTGCTTCTATTCTTTTCTTTCCCCCCTCCCACATTGTGTCCATTTTCTCTCTCTCTCTCTCTCTCTCTCTCTCTAATAGACTCTTCTTCAGTGACCAGAGGGACTTCATTTGGTGTCAGAAAATCCTCCCTCGCTCCAGCCCAGCTCCCTTCTGTGTCAGATTTCCTGCCTTTATAGCAACCACCAACAGCTTCTCCCAGCTGGGACACCTCTTTAAGTGAGCCTGGCCTACCCTCCAGGTGCAGCTAGTTAACATAATTGGTCTCTCAGGCCCACATGAACCCATTCAGAGCCTGTGTGGGGTACAGACGACCATTCTAGTAGCCCAGGCCCCGCAGAGGAGAAAAGGTGCTGGTACCTGTGTATGACGTCTGTCCAAAGAGCAGAGTCCCTTCCACGGGGATATAGCCCTTCCCACTCGGGCAGATCTCGCTGTATTCCACTGGCACACAGGAAGGGAAGGGGGCAGAGAAAAAAACCCAGGAATTTGTATTATGATTAGGTTGGGACACGGCGAGCACGCTATTTGCTCTGATCTACATGAGGAGAGGAGTTCTGGGGCTGGTGCCCTACCTGTGCCCAGGATAGGGCAGGGGTGGGTCTCACAGTTGTCCCCCCAAGCAGCCCCTTCGGTGCAGCAGCACTCCTCCTTGGTGGTGTTTTTGGCCAGGACGCTGTCACATAGCTGGACGTCGCTGATGTGATAGTAACACTCCTTCTGCTCCGAGCCAGGGGGACGTGGTGCTATGGGCCGCTCAGGGTCCCCTGAGAGACAACACAACACAAGAGATGTGCAACGGAAGGCCTCGATGACATGCCGGGCTCTCAGCTTGAACTCTGGAGCCCTAGGGAAGGTCACCCCACATCCAGAATCTCCCAGGATGAAAACAGGACTGGCAATGTGGCCTCCCTGGCACGACTCTTCAGCCTTCAGAACAGATCCCCACAGGTGAGATCTCACCCACACCCACTCATGGTCAACAATGCCCAGGCAGCAACTGGCTTCCATCCCAGCAAGATCTCACCCATGCCAACTCCTGGCCCTACCCCCTGAGTACCCAGCTGCTGCCCAGTGAGATCTCACCCATGCTAGCTCATGGCCAGCACTGCCCTATTAGCACCCAACTCCCGCCCCAGCGAGATCTCACCCATGCTAGCTCATGGCCAGCACTGCCCTATTAGCACCCAACTCCCGCCCCAGTGAGATCTCACCCATGCCAGCTCGTGGCCGGCACTGCCCTGTTAGCACCCATCTCAAGCCCCAGTGAGATCTCACCCATGCCAGCTCGTGGCCGGCACTCTCCTGTCTCCGTGTCGTACTCCTCATGGTCACTGAGGCATAGGCACAGGAATGATCCCTCCACGTTCTCACAGAGCGCGGTCCCACACACGGCTACCATCAGCTCACACTCGTTCACGTCTGTCACACAAGGCAAAGGAAACGGCTTTAGGGCTTCCGCAGTGGGACAGTGCATCCACCTGAGTCCTCAGAGTCGTGGATGCTCTTTGCCCCAGAGGGGCTGTGTCTCAGTGTGTGTCCGTGGTAGGAGGGAACAAGCCTGTGGACAGGCTGCACAGTGTTGAACACCAAGAGGACTCCCTATCCATGAAATGCAGGAAGCACCTTCACCAGGAGCATTTAAACTTCACCTGGACCCAGCGCTGGGAACAGACCCTGACCTGGCCCTCCGGAATGGACTAGGTGGGATCTGACAGGGCATTTCCTCCTCCAATTGCTGCAATTCAGGCACACTCCAATGTAAATACCCAATAATCGATCTCTTCGCCATTCACCTGCAGCCCCCTCCCTGGTGGAAGGTGTTGGCCTTGCCCATTTTCGATCCCCCAAGTGAGCTGCTCTGACCTCCAAGGGCCCCTGTGTCCATCTGCTTGAAAAGGGCCCATGTCCTGGAGACTCACCTGGTAGCCACTTTCCTCTCTTGCCCTTGCTCATAGCCCCACCCACCTGTGAACACCTTCCATTACTAGGGATCCTGAGGGAGCCACAAGGAAAGGGTTTTTCCCATCCCCTGCCGGGAAGGGACACCCCCACTGAGATGTGGACAGACTGATCTGTGCAGCACAAAGGCTGCAGGGACCCATGCGCTGGAGAGACAGGCACAGGCACAGAGTCAGCGTGAAGGCGGCGTGCCAGAAGCACTGAGTGACTCTTACCCACGCAATCCTGGCCTGGGGGCAAGTTCTCATAGCCACTGTCACAAAGGCAGCGGAATGAGCCATCAGTGTTGTCACAGAAGGCATGGCTCCCACACAACGTCTCGTTGGCACATTCGTCTATGTCTGCAGAAGAGAGGAGGGCCCGGGTCATTGCAGAACCTCCCTTCCCCAGGCCATCCCCATCACACTCCCAGAGCCCTCCCACCTGGATCAGCCGCAGAGCGAAAGCTGTCAACACCTGCTGCCGCAGGATCACAGGACCAGGCCTGCCCAGCTCCCCTCCCTAATTTGCAAGAAGGAAGGGGAACAACTTAGCACAGGGGAAGAGCCACCATAAGGGCAACCTCCAATATAATTCAGTGCTCCAACTGGGTAGAGATGGGATGAAAAATATACAGGGGACACGGGCAGGGCTGGGGAATTAGGGGGAGAGGCGATATGGATGGATAAAGGGAGGTATAGGGGATGAATATGGGAAAGTATAGGAGACAGGGGGAGTGCAAATGGGTATGGGGCCATGGGCAGGTATAGAGGAATATGGAGGTTATTGACAAGGATAGGGGAGTTTGGGTTGATACAGGATAGAATAAGCTGAATATGAGGTGTTATGGGCCGGTATATAGGGGCTTATGGGAGAACGTGGGAGCATATGGGGGCCATGAACACAGATAGGGACTTTGCTCTCTTGCTCCTGACCTCCTTGCTGATCAGTGGCAGACTTGCACTTTTTCTCCTTCCTCAGTTCCACACCCTGACCCATGGAGAGCTCTGCCTGCAGCTGTGCAGAGCCTGCTCCTCGCACACATAGACCCCACAAGCACCCAATCCTTGGCTTTATGGCCTCTCGGGCATAATCGGAGGCTTGCTGGGACCCCTCACCTGTCCATAACTACACCCACAGACATCTGGGGTGCCCCAAAGCTGGAAGGAGTCAGGGTTGCAGGGGCTGGTTCGCCTGGTAGGGGGTGTGACTTTGCAGAAGAAGGCTGCCGGGCTGTACAGTGCACCCGGATACCCCTCCCACTGCTGCATGGGGTGTGAGATTTCCTCACAACAGCTGAGGAAGCTGCATGTTTGCAGCTTGGCATTGTCTGGACATTAAGGAGCGGAAGCTGAGCTCAGATGGCATTAACCTATGGTGTTAGCAGCAACACTGGGCCCCGGCTGGTGACAGCTCCCCCTCACAATCTTATGAGAGTTTGGGGGATTCTTTAATGCCACAATAATCCCTCTGTAGTGTCACCTTTCAATGCTGCCCTTGGCTGGGAGCTCTAAATCCAACCCCGGGGCTCTGCAGGGGGGATCTCCATGCATCAACCCCAGAGCCAAGCTACCAGCCTCTGTCAGAGCACAGCTCATCCAGCAGCTCCAGGGAGGGAGGGAGGCAGCTAGACACAGCCAGGAACCCCAGCAGGCAGCTGCCTCTTGGTGGACTCTGTGCTGCAATACAATCCTAGTCCTGGAATGGACTGTAACCTCCCCAGGAATCTCCCTGAGAGGAAAAGCTGCACAATGCAGCGTCTGTTACCAAATGCCAAGAAGAGAGAAGTCTAGACACAAAGAGCCAGGAAAACAAGCACTCAGCATTATCTACATTGACACTGGCCAAGCACTTCCTCCTCCCGATTGCTAACCGGGGACAGGACCACAGGCACCTCAGCAAGCTTTACCCTCAGGATGCCAACTGAGCCAGCCATCCCACCCCCACAAGAGAGCACAGATCACGCAGCGGTACCCACCAATGCAGTCACCCAGCGGGGTCTGGTGGAAGCCAGGCTGGCAGCCCATAATGCAGCGGTATGAACCCACAGTGTTCTGGCATCTCCATGTGCCGCACACAGTGTCCCCGAAATCTGCACACTCGTCCACATCTGTCACCCGGTGACAACAGACACAGAAGGAGAAGGGCAAAGAGATGGGACAGTCAACTGGGAACCCCACAACCCCACTGGAGAGCCTTCGTGCGACTAGACCCCAACCACACTGGGGTCCTGTGGCAACTGCCCCCACAAACCCATGAATGATCTGATACTAGGCCTCCCAACCCACAAACCCACTCTGGGCCCTGGGGCCCTCTGTCATGGCACAGCTAGTGGGAGAACCAATGAAGGGGCAGAGGCCTCATGGCTCTCGAGCAGGAGTGAAGTGATGAGTGTCACTGGTACTTGAAGTAGAGGTGTTCCCTCTGTGTGGGGAAGGAGACCCTCATACATACACCAGCGATCTGGGGAGAGCCCTGTGTTCCCCCAAAACCACTGCTTACCTACACAGTCATCGGTCTCCGGCGAGTGCCTGAAGCCATTTTCACACAAACATCTGTAGGAGCCCTCCGTATTGAAACACTGGCCTTGCAAACACCGAGATTTGTCTGCACATTCGTCCACATCTGGAAGAGACAACATGATGAGAATTAGCACAGAGGCTGTCTGAGGGGTGTACACTGGTCCCTGCACAATGAATACTATTCACAGTGGGCAGGGATCACGGCAGAGGGGACAAGGCAGCACAGCCAGGGAAAGGAGAGAGCATAGTCAGGGGCAGGGGAGAGCCCAGGGAGATGGGCATGAGGAAAGCCAGGGGGCAGGGGAGAGCCCAGGGGGATAGCCAGGGGACAGAGTCAGGCAGGCAGAGAGCCAGGGGTATGGGCAAGGGGAGGGCCAGGGGGCAGGGGAAAGCCCAGGGGGATAGCTACGGGGCAGAGTCAGGCAGGCAGAGAGCCAGGGGTATGGGCAAGGGGAGGGCCAGGGGGCAGGGGAAAGCCCAGGGGGATAGCTACAGGGCACAGTCAGGCAGGCAGAGAGCCAGGGGTATGGGCAAGGGGAGGGCCAGGGGGCAGGGGAGAGCCCAGGGGGATAGCCAGGGGACAGAGTCAGGCAGGCAGAGAGCCAGGGGTATGGGCAAGGGGAGGGCCAGGGGGCAGGGGAAAGCCCAGGGGGATAGCTACGGGGCAGAGTCAGGCAGGGGGAGAGCCAGAGGACAGTCAGGGGCAAGGGAGAGCCCAGGGCGATAGCCAGGGTCCAAGGCACATTTAGCTGCTGCCATTTCTCCCAGTCCCTCACCTTGGCAGCTGACTCCCCCAGCCGCATTTGAGAAGCCAGGAGCACAAATACAGAAATAGGATCCGTGGCTGTTCAGACACTCGCCATTGGGGCCGCAGATCTCACTGCCCAGGCACTCGTTCATGTCTGCAGGGGAAATGTGAGTTAGCTCCACACAATTGGCTGGGGGCAGATGACAGGAGGGCCCCTCCCCTCGTCCACACAGGGCAGGCCCCGGGAGGGTTTAGGGCCCCATCCAGCCCTCTCATAGCAGGCACAGGGAGTGCATCAGTGGTGACCTCATGTTTGGTTAATGCTCTGGGGCAGCACTCCACAGGCTGATCGTCCCAGGCTGCATTATAGTGCCCCCTGCATGGGTAGAAATGGGAATTCCCAGCAGATGCCCCAGACTCCCTGGTGGAGTCCAAAGGGGAACGGAATGGACAGGCCCTGGAGGTGCTTGTACCTTCACACACAGTGCCGTTGAGCAGCTCAAATCCAGGGCGGCAGTGACAGCTGTAGGAGCCCGGTGTGTTCAGGCACTCTCCCCCGAGGCAGCTAACGGTGGGGTCTTCACACTCATCAATATCTGCCCAGGCAGAGAGGCACAGAATTAAGAGTCAGGGCCAGTACGGGTGTGCAATGAGCAACTGCTACAAACAAACAGAGGCCGAGGGCAGCAGCCGTTCAGGCCTCTGACAACCGCAGGCAGGTCAGTGTTCAGAGACCTTCCTGCCCGCTGAGCGCAGAGCCCCTGGCTGTCAGCCCACAGTGCGATCCTGGGGCTGCCTACAAAGAGGGATCCCGTCAAGGGGTGCTGAGCGGAGAGGCTCTATACAGCTCTTGAATGCTGCGATTAGAGGAGCTACAGCAGCACCTTTTCCAACGCTCCCTCAGACTCTGGTGCCTTTTTACCCAGGGATCCCAGATCTGAGCTAATCCTGCCTTGGCAAACCAGGACCAACCAAGGAGGTTTTGCTAAACCAAACCCAGGCCCCAGTTTCCTGGGCCCGTCCCCAAGTTAGTTCAGAACTGGGCCACAAACTGAAGCGAAACCAGAGAAGAGCCATGACAAGGGTCAAGCTAACGGCACAAGAGTGTATGTCAGTGAAGTGCCCCAACACCCCCAAACATCCCATCAGACCCCACTCTCCTGGCTGCCTAACCCTTCCCTGACAGGCGCCCCTCATTCTCTCCCAGCTGTGGAAACTCCCCACCTTCATCCCCCCCAGTCATCCCTTAATCTGTCCGGGCCCTCCCCCAGCCGTCATAAGTGCTTTAAGAGTTTCACTAATAATGAAAGGTTGAAGGAATTAAATCTGTTCCTTTGGGCTAAGATGTGGCTGGGGGACAGGCCAACAACCAGCTATTACCTGCAGGATGTAAGTCTAAGGAGGGAGTGATGATACGGGGATGGGGGTGTAAGGAGGAGGGATGGGATGACCCTAATATGAGGTTTGAGGCCTTTTTCTGCAGCCACATTAAGACAGCAGCAGCCATGAGCTAAAAAGCAGAAAGTCACATCCTCACATTCCATCTAAATTATATTAAACCAATGAAATATCGGGCTGTTAAGAAGGCAATCCTGTCCTAATAGTACCGACCACCACCAGATCACCAGATAAAGAAACGGATCTTAAGATGTTTAAAGAAAACTTTGTTTGATAGCATTCTGTCTGGCAAGGAATCACTTTTCAACAGTTGTGATTGTGAAAGCTATACTTTATTGTTTTGCCTTTATGGTCCCTACTTCTCTATTGTTTATCTGCATGGTTTCTGTCTGGTTCTTTGATTGTTTCTGTCTGGTCGATAACTAATTTTGCAAGATTTAAATCAACTAAGGTGGTGGGGTATGATTGGCTAAATAATTGTTTCACAATACGTTAGGATTGGTCAAAGAATTATTTTGTAGTTCTTTAGTTTAAAATGATTGTTTAAGACAATTGTTCTCAACCAGGGGTACATGTACCCCTGGGCGTACTCAGAGGTCTTTCAGGGAGTACTCAACTCATCTAAATCAGTGTTTCTCAATCTGGGGGTTGTAGCCCCCAGGGGGATAATGGGACGGGTTTAGGGGGGTTGCAAGTGCAGGGCCAGCATTAGGGGGTGGAAAGCAGGGCACATGCCACAGGGGGCCACACAACGCTAAGTTACATGCTTCAGCCCTGGGTGGTGGGGCTCGGGCTTCAGACAAGGCTCACAAGTGAAAAACAGGCTCAAGTATCACACTGAAATGTAAGTACAATATTTATATTCCAACTGATTTATTTTATAATTATATGGCCAAAACGAGAAAGTAAGCTATTTTTCAGTAAGTGTGCTGAGACATCTTTGTATTTTTATGTCTGATTTTGTAAACAAGTAGTTTTTCAGTGAGGTGACACTTGGGGTACGCAAGACAAATCAGACTCCTGAAAGGGGTACAGTAGTCTGGAAAGATTGAGAACCATTGGGTTAAGGTACAGCTAAGCAGGACTCAAGTTTAAGTATATAAACTGGGGTCTAAAAGGAAGTTCTTTGGAACCTAACTCCAGGACACAGCCCAAGATCAGAGCTGCCAGACCTCAACACCCTGTAATCACACTGTGCAGAAGCTGGAGGAGCCCCAGACGACCTGATCCTGACTGGCCACCAGGAAAAGTTTGTCTGCCTTATTGGAAGCATTGTATGCTTAGCATGTGTATTCTGTTTTGGTAACTGTTAATAAACAGAGGTTAAGAATATTACTGTGTAAGGCTCTTTCACTGGTAAATGGCGCTGCAAACGCGCAGAAAATTACGCCCTGAGCCATAGGAGCTAGATAAGGGTAGATGCCTTTCACCCAGAGCCCTAGAACCTGGGAAAGGGTGGGAGTGCCTAAATTAACTGGGTTACGCCATGAGCCCACGGAATAGTAAAGGTGGGGTGCCCTAGAGTGTGCAGGTAACACTAAGGGAAATGGGCTTCCATATCCCAGTATGACCAAGTCCACTGTAGAAAGCCAGACATAGCCTCGGCCTCACCTGGCTCTGTCACCCTGGACTGTCCCATTCACCTGCCTCTTTTGGAACACAATTCAGTTCAGCTAATGCATGCTGGGGGCAAGGGCAGGAGGCAGCTTTCCACCCTCCCACAGGGCAGTGAAAGCTCCTTACTCCCACCCTTCCACGGGTCCATCCAGGGAAGGTGTGATGCTCCAGGCCCTCAGAAGGAAACAACATTTCTGCTACATTTTCAGTCCCCCCAGCCTGCCAGGCAGGGCCCGGTGCCTTCGAGTGCAGCTCTTTTGACTGCGAGAAAGCACATGAGTCTAAGAGGACTGATTCCCCGTCAGTACCAGCCTGCGGGCTGCAGAGGGCACTAACAACATTCCCCATCTCCCTTGCTCTGCCTGTTCCCATCACAGAAGTTAGAGATGGAAACATTGAGCCTGAAAGCTCCTCAGGGCAGAGCAGGGACCTTGCCTCTGCTAAATGCCAAGCACACGGTGTACACAACAGGGCACCATTCATTTATGCCTTGGGGCAAGATTACTCCTACCACACTCAGTTCTAAAACATCCCTAGCTTCCACCAGTTCCCTAGCAGATGATCCATGCCCTAGTTCATTTGTTGTAAGCCATCACAAAACCCTTATTGTTTTTTATACACAAAACCCAAAATCTAGAGCCATGGACACCAATCCAGCAAGGGAAGACTGGAACAGTTTCTCCTGGGGTCAGTCACCAAACACTTCATAATGTTCCCTCAGTGCTCTCTCCCGCAATTGCTCTAGCGGTGAGCATGGCGAAGTGACATGCCGGGAAAGACCCATCTAAGGAGGGAGTCACATGACTAGCCCGCAAATGGAACAAAATGTGCAATCCTTCCATCCCATCAGGAGCATGGAAACTTTACCTCATTTTCCTGTGTGTGCCTCAGGCCCAGCTGTAAACCTAGAGGAAGAAGAAAAGTGGCCAAGACGCCTTCTCCCGCTCTAGAAGGAATCACCAGATGCAGTGTGCCTCTGCCCATGAGTTTTACCGCAAACAAACAGCCTGTTAGTTGGTTTATTTACCATCTGTGTGCTGGTGGTTCCCAAGTACTCTACTGCCAAGCCATGAGAGAAGCTACAGTTCTCCCTCACTAGCTTTTCATGCCATGCTCATCACCAGGGGGTCTTTATCAAGCACCTTGGACTACATTTGCACTCTGCCCACTGATCCATCTCCGAAGGGCCCTTCTCCACCATTCCAGCCATCCGAACTGCTTCACATAACAAACAAAACCTGCCACAAAAACGTTTCCTTCTTTGCCCTCATATGTGGGATTTCTCTCCAAAAATATCCCTGCTGAAGACCCATGACAGGCACTGGGGCAGAGACAGATTTAAGGTCCAATATCTCCGATCCTAAAGGTGACCCTGATACTAGCAGAAAGGTGCTGGGGGAGGGTATCCCCAATGGAATGCAGCACACAGTTATGACCATAGCAGGCTGCAGGATTTCAGCATTAGGAGATACAGAAATTTCATTTTAGGTCATTTTCAGGGGGTGGTCTAAACAATATTAGTTCTATTTTTTCTTTTCCTCCGAGGCCTGTACAGCTGGGTGAATAGGAGAAAGGGGAGAAACAAATAACCTTAAACTCTCTCAGTCACACTCCTAAGGCAGTTTTCCTGCTGAATATGTGGCTGATCCAGAACCTATGCTGGTGTAGCTGGGTATAGAGGACCGGTTGGCAGGAGTCTCTGCACACCTTACATGTGGCTCTGCCACTCCTGGGTAACTTAGCAACATAAACTCATGTTCTACACCACAATTTCAGGTACCCACGACAGAGCACAGCCTTAGAGCTACACTTGAAAAAAAAAACCACACAAGTTACAACAGGGCCTAGAACAAAACAATTAACAACCACAGGTTTAGCAGTTACTAGGGAAGGCTGGAGTTCTCTTCCACAAGGTCTGCTGCAGTCTGACAGATCTCACTGTCTGGGAGTTTCTGCTGAGGCCCAGCATTTGCTTTCTCTTCCCCAACTTCATCCCAGTCCTCCTGGTTCATAGAACCACAGGGTTAGAAGGGACTGCAAGGGTCATCGAGTCTAACCCCCTTATTACTTTTGTTATTATTATTGCCCATGACACTGCAAACACTTATCCACATGCTTACCTATCCCTATTTAGCAAAGCGCTCTCAGGGCAGGCCTGCACCTAAAGCTTAAGTAGACCACCTAGCAATGCTGCTCAGGGCGTAGTGCTACTGCCCAGCTCCTACAGCAACAGAAACCCACCCGTGCTGCTGTAGCGCTTGCAGTGTGGATGTACCCTAACACAGAGAGCGGTGCTGGTGACTTCAATACCACCACTTGCATGCTTGAAGTTAAGTCTGTGCTTCACTGCTTTGTTGAACTGGGGCCTTTATTACTTCATCACCCTTTTGCCAGCTTTCTCTCTTTCATTGGCTTGCCCGTGTCTTTGTTAACCCCCTGCCTATTTTTGTTTTGTTTTGTTTTGTTTTGAACCCTTACACCATGGGCCTAGATAATTCCTCTCTGCCTTGGAGCTTATACCCGGCAGACATTTATAAACTCCGCCCAAGTCCCCCTACCCCCAGAGTTGAGGCTTAGCCAAACTTAACAGGTTTAACTCATTTCACACTTCTCTACAGCTAAGGCTACCATTTTGTCATGGATGTTTTTAGTAAAAGTCATGGACAGGTCATGGGGAAAAAACAAAAATTCACGGAAACCGTGACCTGTCCCTGACTTTTACTAAAAGTATCCCTGACAAAATGGGGAGGGAGGAGGGTCCAGCACCCTGTCCCACTGCAGTGGCTGGGAGCTGTGGCCCCCGTTCCTTGCCCAGTGGCTGGGAGCTGTGCGGGATCCCCCAGTGCCCTGCAGGGCTGGGAGCTGAGAGTGGGGCCCACCACCCGCGGGGCCTGGGAACTGGGAGGGATCCTTCACCACCGCCGGCAGCTGGGGAGCTGCCAGGGTCCCTCCACCGGCGGCGGCTGGGGAGCTGCGGGGGAATCCCCATCGCCTGTGGGGGCACGGAGCTGGGGGGGATCCCCTGCCACCTGCTGGGGATCCTCTGCCACCCACGGGGGCAGAGAGCTGAGCTGGCTGCTGCAGGAAGGCCCCCTGCTGCTGGCGGTGGCTGGGCTGCTATGGTGCCCCAATGTCACGGAGGTCTCTGGAAGTCACGGATTCCGTGACTTCCACGACCTCTGCGACATAATCGTAGCCTTATCTATAGCTCAGCCCTCTGATCACCTTGGTTGGTCTTCTCTGAACTCCCTCTGATTTGCCAATATCTTTCTGATAAAAAGGTGCCCACAACAAAATGCACCAGCGCTACACAAAGTAGGACCTGGCTATTCCCCCTGTTCAGAGACACAATAGCTCTGCCTGAAGCCCAAATGGGCCCTGTTTGCTTCCACATTGCATCAGAAATTCCTAATTTACTGCCCCATGCCTTTCTCAGACACTCCGGATTCCAAGCCTTCCCCCTCCCACTGACTACCTAGGCTCGGGGTTGTTTTCTCCAGACATATTAACCATGCTGTTCTGAACAGAATCCCATTCTGCTATTCCCTGCCTGTGGTTCTGCTCTCTCAAGGCCTCTTTGTATTACGCTGTCCTCGCTGGGGCTTGCAGCTCCCCCTAAATTAGTATCATCTGAGAATCTCATTAATGAGTTCTGTACCTGTACCCCTTCCCAGATCTGATCATTTCCCTTCAGATACCCACTGCCCCTCCAAACACTATGTGCTGCCAATGTGCAGGGCTAAGCTGACCTGAGCAGGGGTGTGATCCGACTGGGGGTGTGACCCAATGGGAGCAAGACCCCTAGCTTCCAAGTCTGACACTACAGACACACTTATTACTGCCTGACTTGCAGCCACAGCTCCCAGCAGAGGCAGAGAGCAGTCCGGGTGATTTACCTTCACAGGTGAGTCTGTTGGAGGAGAGCATGTAGCCAGCATCGCAGGCTCGGCAGGCAAAGGAGCCGTCCATGTTGGTGCAGATTCCCAAGGGGCAGGCAGTGGGTGAGCTGCACTCATCGATATCTGGGGAGAGCACAGACTGGAACTCCAGATGGGATAAAGGACAGGGCGTGCCTACTCTGCTCCCCCACTCCCCTGCCCGCCAGGTACTCAAAGCCAGCAGGGGGATTAGCTCTGTGACTCACAGACCCCTTTCCAAAGCTGCAGTGGTCCCTCTCTGAACACCTGTCACCCCCAATGACCTCCCCTCAAAACCTGCTCTTGCTCTCTATTGCACTGCAAAAGCTAAACTGCTGAAGCAGATTTCCTAGGCAGGCCCTTTGCTCTCCAAGTGGGTCTCGCTGGGGTTCAGGGGGCTTTTCCCCAGAAGCTCTCCTGAGTGCAGGGAGCTCAGCTGGAGCTGCTGCAGGAAGAGTGGCTCAGCTCAGGTCACCAGTGATGCAGACCCAGGGCCAGAGACTCAGCCTTAGGGGCACTGATTACAACTGCAGCCTGCAAATACTGTGCCACAAGCTGGCAGCTTTGCCTCAGCTGGGCTGAGGGATGCCCAGTGACCCAAGTGCACATTGCGAGATTCTGCAGCCACAGCTGGAAAGCCAGCCCCGGACACCACCAATGGCCTGATCCTAACTGCAAGCACGTCCTCCCACGGAATCCAGTCTCCCTGGCACCCGTACATCTCACCATCCACAGGAGATACCTTCACACATGCTGCCATCTCTGGACACGGTGTATCCAGCACCACAGGCTGCACAGGAGAAGGAGCCCTCGGTATTGATACAGAGTCCCATGGGGCAGGTGCTGTGGGTCGCACACTCATCGATATCTAAATAAACCCACAAACCAGAGTGAGAGCTGGACAGGGAGGAGCCCACGGAGCGGGGGCTTCCTCTCAGAGCCAGGTGTGTTGCGGGGAATAGATCAGTAATAGATAAGGAGGGAGAGGGGCTAGCCCCACAGGATCTCAGGACCTAGCTACCCTAGTTGGGGCAGGGAGGTATAGGCAGCCAGGCCATGCACTCAGGAATGCCCCAGGTTCAATGGAAACAATGCCTCAGACTTCACTAGGAGTTGGACTGGGTCCAAAAGCATCTGGTAGAGGATATGATACCTTGGCAGCTCTTCTCATCGGCTGTCACCTCATAGCCATGGTAGCAGGAACACCTGAAGGAGCCGGCCATGTTGATGCACAGTCCATGAGCACAGGTTCCCACGGCGAAGCACTCGTCGTCATCTGCAAGACACAGCAAAGGGGCCCATCAAGCCAGGAACAGGGGTGCTCTAAAATCCCCAGGGATCTCCCCACAACCCAATCCTGCAGGGCATGGTACTCACCGTACACACACTAGCCTCTCCTGCCTGCCATTTCCCATAGCCAGTGCCTGCCCACAAGGCTTGTGTGGCCCATTACAGTCCCAGGAGGGGTTGGCTAGGGCTAGAATTGCTGCCATGCAAGAGGGAGTTTCCACAAGGTGGGGAGGGGTCTTGCGGGGAACAGCTCTCATCTCCTTACCAACACATCTTCCATTCATCGGCTGGTAACCGGCTGCACAGCTGAGACACTCATAGGAGCCCAGCGCATTGACACATCTCCCTCTGGGGCAGGTGTTGGGATCAGCACACTCATCAACATCTGCAAAGAGACCCCTTGCTTTCAGACTCCAGGAAAAGAGAGAGACAGACCGAGTCCCATCCAGAACGTCCTCGTAGCTGGGACCACAGTCACCTGCATCTCACCTTCTCAGCCAGCTCTGGCCAAAGTAAGAGTGACTGTGACTCTAAGCGGATGGGCTTGATGGTGCATTGAGTTTGGGGCTCAGAAGGACGTTCTCATGAGTCCCATTTGTCATTCATTGTCTCTGTGGCCTGTTCTCCCACCTGGTAGGATGCCCATTTTGATTTTCAATCACTGTGACATGCTGTGTACATGCAGCTGGCTGTAGATGTCATACCTTCAATGCACTTGCCAGCCCAGGGCTCAAACAGGGGCAAGCAATGACAGATGCCAAACCTCCAAAGATAAGCACCAGCCCAAGAACAAAACGCATTCCATTTCCAGTCCAGAAGACGGGGCTCAGGATGGGTCCCACTGGGCCTGAGGGGTGAGTCAGAGCCTGAAGGGGAATGAACTTGGGGAGAGAGCTCCCCTCTCCCGCAGCGGGGTGGGGATTCCCCCAGGCAAGCAGGGGCAGACCTGTGTCAGGGGACTGAAGTGACAAAGTGAGAAGGCGCAGGTACCTCAGTGCAGATCTGGAGGGAGGGGGGTGTGGAGAGCTGAGGTTTGCACAAAATGGCTGGAGATGCTCATGCAGGGGAGGTTAGCAAACTCACCTTCGCACTGTCCTCCGCGGCCCATGATGTAGCCCCTGGCACATTCACAGTGATATGATCCAGGTGTGTTGGTGCACTGCCCCCCCAGGCACATGCTGGGCTGCTCACACTCATTCAGATCTGTTAGCACCCAAGGATAGGTCCCGTCAGGGAACTGGGCTCAGCTAAGGGCATCAGAGGTAGCTCTGCCTGTGTGCAGGGCCCTCCCTGTCCCTTTGTCCCAAACCCACTCTGAATGGCCACTCCCCTCCCTCATTCAAATCCCTCCTGAGAGCCAACCTCTGCCCTCATGCCAATAAGGAGGAAAGGCAGTGCCACGCTGTACTCAGGGCCAGAGTCCCCACGGGTCTGTGTCACTCACACCTCCACTCTGCCATGCCACAGCCCCTCCTTGCTGCTGCTGGTCACCCCCACATGCCAAAGCAGGCTGCAGGCAGTTTGGGCCAGGGCCAGGGCTTCCTGTTTGCTTGGCAGAGGGCCCAGCTAATGAGCCCAGACAAGCAGCGGAGCAAGGAGCAAGGCTGCTTGCCAGCTACCAGTGGGTGACGTTCTGCCAAGCTGCCTCCTGCCCTCTCCAGATGCTCGGAGAGGGTGCTTGGGACACAGGGCAGGGGATGCAGGGCTAGTTGGGCTCCACGCCACTGGCCTCTGGGTCAGACAGGCCCCAAGCTGAGGGGTTTTCTGGAGGAAAAGCCTTTGCTGACTGACTCTTTTCTGCAGAGTCTTCCCCAGTCTGCACAGTGCACTGCCCCGCCTCAGCGAGAGGCTGGGGGAACGAGCAAGGAGAATGCAATCTCCCCTGCCCCCACCATGAGGGGTCCTTCTAGGGAAGGCTTGGGCAGTAGTGGCGGGGGGGTGGGGGGAAGCCCATATAAAGGAGGAGCCTGGAACCTCCATTACCAAGGAAACATGTAGCCGACGGAGGTCACAGGAACCTTGCGGGCAAGGTGCCCCCCGGGGCTGTAGGCGTGTGCCAGCTGGAGTGTCACTTACCCTGACAGGTCTGTGCGTCCTGGGAGGCGAGCAGGGTGTACCCCGGGTGGCAGAGGCAGGAGTAGGAGCCCACGCTGTTGATGCAGTGACCCTTCCCAGCGCAGGGATCTCTCACACACTCATCATCATCTGGGTCCGGAGCAGAGGAACAGAGTCACTCGGGAAATACCATTAGCCCTCCCATTTCCTACAGACACTGCTGGAGATGGGATAAGCAAGGGCCTGAGGGGACCCATCTCCCCCACTCAGCATTTCCCTCCCCAGGGAGCCTGCTAGATGACATGGGAGGGCCCCCCCGTTTATCTGCCATCCACCACTGGAGGGCAGCATCGCAGCCCCACACATGGCGGGAGGGGGAGGGTTCTGCCCTACAAAAGTCCCCTGGCTACTAAAACTGGGGAAGCAGGACAGAGAGAATGATCCCAAGCCACAGGGTTGTTCTGCTCAGGAAGGCAGCGGGGCTGGTGCCCTGCAAGGGGCCTAGCTCAGCCAGGCTTTGTGCTCAGGAGCCAGCCTCTCTCCACATGCCCCGTTTCCTGACGTGGAAGTCTCCCCACTGTCCCCTTTAGAAACAGCAGAGCTAGGGACATACCAATGCATCGGGGGAGGCCAGGATGTAGCCGATAGCCAGGGCCACACATGCAGCTGTATCTGCCGGGCAGGTTCACACAAGTGCCTGGGCCACACGGATCGGGTACAGAGGAGCATCTATCGATTTCTGAGGGAGACAGACAGTGTGAAGTCACAGGCCCCTGCTCCCCAGTCCCCCAGCACATAGTACAGGGCTTTCCCTATTCCACAGCCCCCCGCCCAGTTACTAGCATCACCCCCACATCACAGACAGAATGGGAGACAGCTCCAAGGCCCCTGCACCTCAGACAGCTGCCAGAGCTGGGCCTCAGCAGCCTCCAGCCACCACGACAGCAATGGACCCCCAGTGCCCAAGAATGGAGAGGGTGCGCTAATGGCCAGCACCTGTGGGTTGGCCTGGGTCAGTGCACCTAGCAGGGTGGACATGGCTTCCCAGGGCTCCAGAGCCCTGCAGCTAGGCACTGCCTATCGTCTCTACTTGTTCCTAGCTGGGCTGAGCAAGAGCAGGAGGCTGGGACACCTTGGCCCACCCCTGCGCTGGAAAGCGGGGAAAGCCCATGGAGAGCTCGGAAGAAAACAGCAAGCCAGCTCTATCTGGCCTGGGAAGGCAAGCGCCTCCCCAGGAGCCAGTGCAGCCCTGTAACTGGCCACTGGGAGCAGGGAGGCAGGGCAGGCACAGTCCCTGTGGCTTTAGTGCCCGCTCAGTGTGGGCCATTCACATGCTGCTTCCCTTCCTGCTGCCTCCAGCCTGGTCTCACTAATCCCAGGGCAGCCAGAGGAAGCAGCTTAGCAGCAGTGAATGCAGGAAGGGCAAGGAGAGGCCAGCAGAGACCCACACACGCCCCAACAGTGAAACAATCCCATCACCAAACCAACACACAAACACACACAAACAAAAGGCTATTGTGGGAGGCGCATTCCACAGCAAGGTGCCTGTGCCAGGGTTTCTTCTGAGGGTGCTTTTGGCCCCAAGCAGGGGCAGCACTCCCAGACACTTAGACAACCCTAGAATAACAGAACTGCTATTATTCATGCAGTAAACAAGCCTCCCCTGGGAGGCCACACACTTCCCACTCCACCACAGCTTCCAGATGACTCAACTCTGACTGCAGCAGGGCTTGGGCCAAAGCCACCAGTGAGACCCTGCCAGTCCCTTTCCTTGGGAGTCACTGCCACCTCCTCTGTGATTTCTCTTCCCCGGGGAGCCCTTCCCTTTCCCCTCTGCTCAGAGACCCTGCTGTTCACAGTGCAGAGATCCAGCTAGCCTCACGTATTCTGCGGACCACCTCCGTCCCCATAGCCCTGGGCAGGCACAGCAGACGCAGTGCGCACCAGGAGGAGCTGTATGTCAGGGAAATAACACTGACCTATGCTAAACACATGAATCAAAGTGAGGGGTCTCTTGGGTGACAAGTCTCTGCGCTTGGCTGGGCAGCAATGAAGGGCTGTGTTCATTCATGGCATGAATCCTAAGCTTCCCTTCCATGGGATCCAGACAAGGTCGTGTGTGATACAAATTACACAGTGAAGGGCACTGAAAGCCAAAGCATCTGCTCTTCTACCCACTGGGATCTGCCTGGATCCCTCAGCACACACCCAGGCCTGGTGGGATCTACCAGGGTTTGGCATACCAGGGATCCTTGTGGGGGGATGGCCCTATATTCTGACTGGATCACATTTCTCTTTAGGGCCTACCAAGTGAGGCAGGTAAATCCTATTTAGAGCTGCTGACGAACCTGTGATCTGTGCTGCAGCAGTGCCCTCCCCTGCAGCCTCTGGGCCTGGCTGGGCAGGAGGACGAGAGAATGTCTCCTCCACTACATCCCCTGCAGATGAGAGAGATGTGAGCACCAGCCTGGGATCACAGTCAGACACAGGAGCAAGTGTCAGCCTAAGCCCTGTTCATGAGCCCCCAACCTCTACGTCCCAGCACCTCACAATACGGAGGGATCAGCTACAGAGCAGCAGGTGTGGGTGCCAAGACCCAATTCTGAGCCCAGCCTCTAGGTTGCTGCATATGTTCTACCACATGACATCTTGAGACCAGTTATCATCTGATCCAGCCTCATTCGTGTTACGGCTGAGAAATTTCACAGCCAGCAACCTTGCTGCTGCATGTTGGGGGTGCAGACCCCTGCAACCTGACCCCACCCCCACCTTGTGGTGCCCATTACAGAGCCTAGCATGCAGAGACCATGAATGTGGGCAGACAATAACAGAGACCCACCCCTGGGCTGGAGGAACAGCTCTTCCAATACATGAAATGGAGTGTGGCCCTTCCTGCCCTGCATCTCATGGGGCTGCCCCGTTCCTGCAGCGCCTCCCGGTTCTGTGCAGCACAGCCCATTTGGAGCGACACAGAAGGAGATTAGGAGGTGCCTATGAAATAAAGCTGCCTTTCCCTGGCCCTAAGGTTATCAGCACAGCCTGAAGCTGCCAGCTGGGCCAACCCCGGTCCTCCTTTCTCTTCTCTATTTGTAGCTTATTCACAAGCCAATTGAGCACTTACGCACCTGGGTGTGTGGCAGGTTCTTGGGTGGCATCAGCAGTGCCCTGTGGGTGAGAAACACAAACACAAAGTTTGGCTCTCCCTAGACTGCCCAGGGATGTATTTAGCCAAGGGGCAAGAGAGAGGTAAGCTTCCTCCTGCCCCATCCTGGCTGCTGGTTCACACTAAGGGTACTGTAATGGCAGGTGAAGCTGCTAGTGTGTGGAACGGCTGAGCCTCCGTGTGCTGGACCCTATACAAAGCATTATGCCTAGCCAGGAGCCTTTTAGATTTCTTTCAGAGTAGCAGCCGCGTTAGTCTGTATTCGCAAAAAGAAAAGGAGTACTTGTGGCACCTTAGAGACGAACAAATTTATTTGAGCATAAGCTTTCGTGAGCTGTAGCTTATGCTCAAATAAATCTGTTAGTCTCTAAGGTGCCACAAGTAATCCTTTTTTTTAAGATTTCTGCATTCAGTTCCCTCCAAGTCTCCTTCACAGGCCGACTGCATAGCTACAAACCTCAGAGTCAAGTATCTGCTTTGCCTAGTGCCCCAGATGGGACCCTGGCTAATCTTGTGAGGCGCTCCAGAACCTGAACTGGGCAGGCAATCCTTTGGCAGAGATTTTCCCAAGGACAATCTCCAAAGTGTCAGTGTGGTTTCTCCTGGTTTTGCTGGAGAACCTCTGGGAAATCCTGGGGATGCCTGTTGTGAGCTCTGAATCCTCAACTCAAAGGGCAAGAGTACCGACTCTTTGGCAAAAGACTCCCTTATTCAGGAGGTTAATTAGTCATTGGCATTAACCAGGCATTAAACACAAACCAAAGCAGTTTCCTAGAGTTTGGCTAAACTCCTTCCCCCTCAATAGCTCAACTTTCACTCTTTCGGACTGTCATCATTTCACTAATTCTCCAGTTATCAGAGACTCTTCCCAGCTAGAAAGGAAGGATGACCAGGGGTTTGGGGGCTAGCTCAGGACTGGGGAAACCTGAGTTCAAGTCCCAGCACTACCCCAGAGCCCCTGCATGACCTTGGCCTAGTCACTTCATCTCTCCATTGGTGGGGAATCAGTAAAATGGGGCTAACAGCTGTTCCCTATCCCCCCGCAGTGTTGTGAGGCTGAATACATTAAAGATTGTGAGGTGCTCAGATACTATGGCAATGCAGGCCATAGGAGCACACTGGGGAGACAGACTGGATGTGAACGTCTGCTGTCAAACTGAAACAACCAAACCAAACCATCCCACAGAAGCCAACACAACAAAGTCACAAGCCCCATTTTTTCCCTTCACAGCTTACTTTTAAGCTTTATTCCTAAAGGTTTAGGGCTCAAGGAGGCAAACCCCCAAATCCTATTGCGGGAGTAGGGGGGAGACACCATTCTCCCCCAACCCTCAACAATGGGGTGTCAGCTGCTCCCAAGCCCAGAGCATCAGCTGCGGCTTGAACGTTGCAGCTGATCTGCAGTAAGTGAAAATGCCTGGCTGTCTGGTGTTTTCTAACCTCCTCCAGCACCACTTCCCCTCATTACTCCAACTCCAACACATTCAGTGTTTCCCTCTGGTTACTTTTTTAAACGATCCCTTTACCACTACTGAAGTACAACACAAACATATCCCCACCCCATCATCTGCCAGCAGCATGGGCTTGACTCACCTCACTATCTGGAGAGTGACCTGGAAAATTAAACAGCACATGGTGAATTTCAGAACAAGAATCATAGAACATCAGGGTTGGAAGGGACCTCAGGAGGTCATCTAGTCCAACCCCCTGCTCAAAGCAGGACCAATCCCCAATTAAATCATCCCAGCCAGGGCTTTGTCAAGCCTGACCTTAAAAACTTCTAAGGAAGGAGATTCTACCACCTCCCTAGGTAACGCATTCCAGTGTTTCACCCCTCCTAGTGAAAAAGTTTTTCCTAATATCCAACCTAAACCTCCCCCACTGCAACTTGAAACCATTACTCCTTGTCCTGTCATCTTCTACCACTGAGAATAGTCTAGAACCATCCTCTTTGGAATCACCTGTCAGGTAGTTGAAAGCAGCTATCAAATCCCCCCTCAGTCTTCTCTTCTGCAGACTAAACAATCCCAGTTCCCTCAGCCTCTCCTCATAAGTCATGTGTTCCAGACCCCTAATCATTTTTGTTGCCCTTCACTGGACTCTCTCCAATTTTTCCACATCCTTCTTGTAGTGTGGGGCCCAAAACTGGACACAGTACTCCAGATGAGGCCTCACCAATGTCGAATAAAGGGGAACGATCACGTCCCTCGATCTGCTGGCTAAAGCAGAAGTGTCAGCACCCCACATACCTCAGAGAGCCCAGGCTGCACTAACTTCACTTGTTTCCCTGATGCTGGCTAGGAGCCCCCCGTTTCTCCCAGCACAAGATGGGAACTTGTCCTTCCAAACCTAGCACATTGAGTTGCCCCAGTCCTGGCTCCTCCCCCAGCGTCCGCAGGGAACTCACATTCTAATAGACCCTGGTTCCAGTGACAACTGTCACTCCCCTCTCTGGATTTAGATTCCCAGCCTGAGTGCATTGGGATAACCGCCCAGGGATACTTGTGCCAGAATTCACACTGAGCCCTAAACTCAGCTGGACCCACAGCCCCGCTCAGCAGGGCACATCTGAATCAGACTGCAGCTTCCAAGTGTGGAGGCAGCATGGCCATCTGGCAGTAGCAGCACCTGTTAGCACGTGAGGATCTGAGGCTGGAACTCAAAGGTTGCCAAGGAGGGCCAGGGAGCTCTGAAAAGGTCATACCCTATGCCATTGGGATACAGGGGCAAGAGAGCCTTGCATAGCTTTGGAGCTGACCCAAATCCACTTCAGCTGGAACCACAGTCCCTGGGATAGGGACAGCCTGAGGATGAAAGAGGGAATTCATCCAGGGCACCTGTGTGCATAGCCGCTACTAATGTTGCATCACATCCCAATCTACCTTCTGCTGCTGAGGTTCCAGCACGGAGGAGCATACCTGTGACTCCACCACTCAGGGCTTCCTGCAGCTGCGGCCTTTTTGCTGCCCAGTTGGGCGTCCGGTCGCTGCTCTCCCCCTGCTCTTCTGAGCTGAATGGCAGCTCTTCTGCCTCCGCCTTTCTCATGGACAGACGGATATCTGAGCTGGAGTAGGTGTAGCCATGTCCTGCTGGGCAAATTTCCTTAAAGGCTTCTGCAAGGGAGACACAGGGCAAGGCTGACATGTGGGGGAAAGGGGCAGAAACCAGTTGCGAGCACACGAGGCTGTCCTTCTGGCAAGATCCAGTGGAGGAACTGAAGATGCTATCTTCTGCTACACAGATGAGAATGGCCAGGTGTGTGTTTGTGTGTGTGTACACCCTCCATCCATCAGCCACCGTACATTAGAGCATGGTGTGAAGGGTGGATGTTTCCAGCAGAGAGAATCTGCTCCCAGTGCTGGGTATGTCTGTAACTGATACCGGTTAGCATTCACAGCTACTGGAGACTGAATCTCTCCGTTGGCTCAAAGCTCCCTGGGGGAGCACCAAGGAAACACTCTCCCACATCTGAAGACAGCTATCACTTCATCAACAGGAGAGAGCCGTATAATGGGCAGAGGGGGCTGCACAGCCTGCCAAGGCTGGATAAGGGACCAGATAAATGACTACAATGCTGCAAGCCCTGGGGACCTTCTAGTACTTTGGCCCTTTGATGCACATGTCCAAAGATGCCTTCCACCCAGTCCAGGGGGATGTGTAGGAATTCCCAGCCCTGTGGGGTTCTGTGCTTGTCTCTCTAGTACTTAACACACCGGTAAAAGCCAAACCCATCCTTGCTTGGTGTGTTGGGGCACTTGAAGGCTGACACTTTAGGAGAGGAGGAAACTTTAACCTTACGGGAGGCAGAGTGAGATGAAAGGGACTGTCAGGCATGGGAAAGGCTGTGGTCTCCCTCTGGGGCAGTGCTGCATGATGGCTGCCTGGTGAGGAACTTCCCCACCTCCAAGCTCAGATGCACTCACTTGTGCTGCAGATCCCCCAGGTTTGGAATCTGCTCTGCTTCACTCCAGCCTCCAGAGCGGCAGGCCACTCTCAGCTAGTGCACTCTGCCTTCTAGCAAGTAGCCATGCAGACCACAGTCTCTGTGCTGGCCTGTGCCCCTTGCACTGAGTCCCCCATAGACTGTTCACACCCACATCCCAACACATTAGTGCGTGGGAAGGAGCCTGCGATGGTTCTGGGCCGAGGAGTCGGGAGAAGTTGTAAGGTGAAGACCAGGCTCCAGGCTTAGAACTCTGGGCACAGCTGGGCAGCGAGCACAGCTCTCACCTGACCCAAGCACAGGACACTTCTCACAATTCCTCCCCCATCCTTTGCCAACACGGCTGCAGCAGCAGATCTGTTTGGTGATGCTCTGGGCGAGTGGTAGGGCACAGTCGCCTCCCGCTGCTGAGCGATAGCACAGCCCCTGCTCCATGGACACAGCCTTATCCGCTGAAACACAAGCCCAGGGTTAGTGTTGGAGGCCAAGCTGTCACCTCTGCCGGGCACAGAGTGTCAAAGAAAAGTGCTGCCTGTCATCGCCTTCAAGGTCCTTCCCAGCTCTGCCTCTCTGTCCCCAGCCCCAGGGCCTTATCACATCCCTCCTCCGCTGCCATACAGCCGCCATCACCCCACTGGTCCGCTTCTGCCCCAACGGTCTCCATGCTGCCCCTACAAGTTAGCACCCCCCACTCACACCACGTGGCCTTTGCCCCTGGCTGATGAGGACTTTGGTGAAGAGCTGCAGGCCCCTCTCCCGGAAGCTGCGGTTTCCATAGTATATCTCTCCCCAGCCTAAACCTGCTTGGGCATTCTGCCCTAGGACTTCAGTGGAGTGGGTAGATCCAACAGAAGTGGCATGGAAGAGATGGGCTTCTGTTTCGATTCCAGATACTCCAGTGCAGGTGCTCTCAAGCCCCTTCCTCAGAACTGCACCCCTGGGGAGAGGTCACTGCTTTCACGGCAGCCTCTGCAGGAGCTGGGTGCAGGCTTCCTATCTCCTGCATTCTCTGCCGTAGCACTACCGTCATGTCAACTCAGTTACACACTCAACAACCCGATGTGAACAAGGGAGGGAAGTGAATGAGAATCCCATGGGAGCTGAGTCCAGTGGCCCTGTAAGAGGAAGGTGCTGGGACACATGGGGTACATGGGTACACGTCCATGTACACACATCATGCAAGGGCATGAATGCACGCACACAGGGTCTCACATTGCCCACACATACACTCTCTCAGGGCATTGGGACACACTGACACGTGATATCTTGTTTCCATCTGGCTCATGATCTGCTGGTTCCTGCTCACAGTTCCAGGGAAGCTTTGGGGGACGTCACTGGGTACCTTGGGCAGCTGCTTCCAAGCAGCCGTGCAGGGCTTGGTCTCCAGAGCACTTACAGACACAGCGACTGCGGGATGGGTCCAGCATGGTCCCGGGTTTGCAGGTGCAGAGGAAGCTGCCGCGGGTGTTCACACATTCGGCATCTTTACACAGGCCAAGCATCAGGCACTCGTTGATATCTGCAGGGTGAAAGCAGAGAACAGAATCAGCCACAATGCCCTGGGTCTGCCCATTAACTGAAGTCAGCAACAGCAGCACATGGCAGGGGGAACTGCAGCAGGCAAGCGAAGGGGCTGCAATTCAACAGGGCAGGGACTTGTAACGTCCCCTATTACTATGTAGCCAAATCGCTGGTGCTCCCTTCCCATAACCTGGTTGGTGTAAGCGAAGAGAAGGACAGGGAACAGCCCACTGAACAGCAAATTGACAAATCAAACCATGTGTCCAACAGCCGCACAAACAGCACTTTCTCTCTGAGACCCTTCCCAGCCCCCCACCCCACGGGCTGATACTGACCCCCATGCAACCAGCAAACTGCAGAAGTCTTTACCTTCCTGCAACACAGCTGGTCTCTCCAGCACTGAACCAGTCGAGAGGTGACAGCAGGAGTCACCAGAGTAAATTCCCATAGGGTTTCCCCACATACAGAGCTGGGGAAGGTCTCATGTGAGGGGCTGCTAGGGGTGCGTTGCAGAGTCACTGAGATCAGTGTCTGCCTAGAGTGCCCTGGCTGGAGACCTGCTGTCTCCCACACTGGTAGAAAATATGACTTAGCAAAAGCCAGGAGACCTAGCAGCATGGGAGAGCTGGGGAGTCTCTCTCTGTAGCTAGACAGGGTAGGAGAATTTTGCCGCTAGCATTTAGCTTCCCATGTTCTCACCTAACATTTCTGTCCCTCTGATAATGGAGGTAACGTCTGGGTCAGCCACCCACCCCCCGCCGTTCCCTGGGGGAGTGCTGCATCAGAGTGAAGGCTGAAAGGGGCATAGGGTCGAATGTGCTCAGCCTTCAGGAACCTCAGACAGAAGGGGTGAGGGCAGGGCACTGTTGTGCTACCCGGCCCCCTCCAGAAATTCCTGAGACACTCTGTCCCCTCCTGGATACTGTCAGCTAAGAATGTCCCCTCAGTCCCCTGGCACAGGATTCCACCCCAGGGCCAGCACAGTCCTGTCAGGCCCTCTCACATACTTTCCCATCAACAAGCACTAGGCTTTTAGGGGCGGGGACCCCACATCAGAGCGAGGCCAGGGTTTTGCGGGGCCCCTCAAGGCACTGACTGTATGGACGGTGCCCTCTGAGATTTCCAATTGTTCCATTTCCAAAACAGTATGAAACAATCTCGACTCTGGCCTGGCTCTTTCTTCAGTCACAGCTTGGGACAGTCAGCTCCAGGCCTGAGGGGTTCATACCTGCCATTGATGACACTGATGCCCAGCTAGTCTGTTGGTAGGGACAGTGGCAGTGTCCTGTATCGCAAGGTCACCTGACTCCACAAAGTGCTGCTCTCTCAAGCTGATGCTCTCTCTAGGGGCCTGACCTGGCTGGCTGGGACCTCAGCAGGCCATCTAGTCCCCCTCCCACACCAAGGCAGGGGTAAGTACACTTTGTCCCATGGGCCCTGTTAACCTGCAAAAGGGATGTCAAGAGCAAACAGCCAACCCAGAACGTCTCGTTTGCCTCGCCTCTCTCCTTCCCTGCTGCTGATGCTCCAGATTCATCCAGCTGGGTCCAGTCACCATGTGCCATCCAGATGTGGAAGCTGTACAGCATGCCATGGGTTAGGGAGGAATTTGGGAGCCTGCCTTTGCTAGCTGAGCCCCAGGTGGGTACAATAATGTGCCAGGAGATTCCAGACTTTTCAAAAACCTCCTCCCCTCTGTCCCAGAGTCCTGCCTTGCCTGTCTCCTAGCCAGGTTCACCTGCAGTCTGCTTCCTGCCTCCTGCCCTGGCTATGTCCCCTTTGTTCCTCCCTGCAGCTGCCTTCAGATTCAATTGCTCTTCAGCTTATTTTGGGGATTTTCGCTAATGGAAAGGAATGACTGGGAAAGTTACTGGCCCCTCTTCCTGCTCTATCAGATCAGGTGACTGGTACTGTTAGTCAGGCATCTTACTTGCTCTATTGGATCAGGCCTCTAAGTCCCTCAAGTCCCATACCCCACCTTTGCCATACAGCATCAGCACACTAGTCTCAGCTAGTCCAGTGTCCCGTAGGACACTTGCATTGCAAACTGCTTCACAGGAACCTTTTTGATGACTGCAATCCCACATCCGCTGTGCATAGCCTGTTAGGTGCAGCTGCATAGATGGCTCAAATGATTGCTCTACTCTGGGATCCCCGTGGACACCAGATGTTGATCTCACAGGGCTATCCGGGCGAAGTAATTTTTAAAGCTGCCAGATCGAAGCTTGGCGGGACTTGACTTATGAGCAAGTCTCCTCCTTTCAATCAAATCCCCTGTGTGGCCAGACTGGGGCACTGTCTGCAAAGGATGCATCATCAGGAATCAAAGAGTGCCGGTGCACAGTGAGGGCTGGGGGAACTGCCCTTGCACTGACAGCCCTGCATCAGTCGGATGAGTGGAAGGCATGTCTCCAGCTTGTCACTGGTGCTGCTGATTCTGGGGATACACACGTGAGAGCTAGCAGCTCCCAAGTCCAAGCCATGGCTCTGCCACTGATGCAGTGTATGACTTCGAACAAATTCCCTCTCCCCTCTGGGCCATCCATAAGATACTGACAGGGGGCTGGGAAGGTCAGACAATGATTTAAAACCAACTGGAAGCTCTCAGGAATGCTGGCTAAGTACTTGTTATCACCACCACCTGTGCAGCAGGAAAGACAAGCATCATTTCCTTGCTGTTCCCACAGCTCCTCACAGTTCCCATCCAATAGGGTCCTAATAACTGAGTAAGCTCCCAGACGGTCACATGGTGCACAGCAGGCAAGAGCAGATTCCCCTGCTGCAGAGAGTCCCCGCTGCAGGCTTCAGACAGACCCAGCATCCCCTTCACAGCACGGAAGAATCCAGCCGGTGCTTTTCACCCTTCGAACATGGCACATCGAAGCAGAGCCCAGGATTAGCTGCGTTGGGCATTATAGTGAAATGGAATAAACCTGGGCTCCAGTGTATGGTACCCAAGTGGACGTGTCTGCAGCAGCAGTTTGCCTCCCCCTCTTTGCCAGGTGTAAAAATTTCTAAATGGGAAAATTCCCCAGGTGTCCCTGTTCAGCCATGTTCAGGGAGGAGGGGGTCACAGGCCGGGGTGTGGGATATTTCACAGGGGGTAACTGGGGCACATGCAGCTCTCGTGACTGGAGACACAAGGCATGGATGTACCCGTCTGATGCACGCATCTTCATCAGCACCCTGGATCCTGCATTCCAGCAGAGGATGGAGATGAGGAGTAGCTTTCCCTGGGCTAGATACCACAGTGACAGAGTCAAATCTCTGGAGAAAATCCTACAGATCACAAACCACCCTGGCTAGATAGGTGGAGGTGCCAAAAAGAGCCCTCTCACTGGTGAACCTCACCACAGTGGCATGCAAAGCACAGCAGGCCCTCTTCCAATGGAAAGCCAGGGCCCTCAGAATAGAAACTAGAACCACAGAGAGGAACAACCAAGCATGCCATGGGACAGGAGAGGTCCAACCCAAGAGACATTTCCTACTCCTCTGTCCTCAAGTAATCAGAAATGACTTCCCATCCCAGGATGATGGAAAACCCGTGCATATTCCCAGGCACCTGACCCACTGTGCCCATCCTCCCTCTGCCACTCCTGTCCTTCTGCTAGCGAGAGAGATGGCAAGGATAGAGCCATGCTAAGTAGCACCCTGTTACTGAGTCAGGAACAGAGATTTGTGATATGTAGAACCAAAGGCCCAGACTCCAAGCAAGCTGGGAATCCCTGTCTAGGGTAGACGCTTGATGCAGTGGGGACCAAACCCCAAACATGGTGCAAACCCCATCCAGGGCAGAGGCTTGGTGTATCTATCCCTTACAAAGGCTACAGGGCTCATCTCTGACATAAGCCAGCAGCACATATCTAACTTGTCATCCTGAGGCACTGAATGGATCTGACTTATCTGGAGTCTGAATGAGCAGAGGGATACAAGGGATTATAGTAACAAGCAGCACAAGTTACATATTCATAAATGATCTGGAAAAAGGGGTAAACAGTCAGGTGGCAAAATTTGCAGATGATAGAAAACTACTCAAGATAGTTACGGCCAAAGCAGACTGCGAAGAGCTACAAAAGGATCTCACAAATCTGGGTGACTGGGCAACAAAATGGCAGATGAAATTCAATGTTGATAAATGCAAAGTAATGCGTGTTGGAAAACATAACCCCAAATATACTGTAAAATGATGGGGTCTAAATTAGCTGTTACCACTCAAGAAAGAGATCTTGGTGTCATTGTGGATAGTTCTCTGAAAACGTCCACTCAATGTGCAGCGGCAGTCACAAAAGTTAACAGAATGGTGGGAATCATTAAGAAAGGGATAGAGAATAAGACAGAAAATACCATATTGCCTCTATATAAATCGATGGTATGCCCACATCTTGAATACTTTTCAGAGTAGCAGCCGTGTTAGTCTGTATCCGCAAAAAGAAAAGGAGTACTTGTGGCACCTTAGAGACTAACAAATTTATTTGAGCATAAGCTTTCATGAGGGATGAAGTGAGCTGTAGCTCACGAAAGCTTAAACTCAAATAAATTTGTTAATCTTGAATACTGTGTGCAGATGTGGTCGCCCCATCTCAAAAAAGATATATTGGAATTGGAAAAGGTTCAGAAAAGGACAACAAAAATTATTAGGAGTATGGAACGGCTTCCGTATGAGGAGAGATTAATAAGATTGGGACTTTTCAGCTTGGAAAAGCAACGACTAAGGGGGGATATGATAGAGGTCTATAAAATCATTGCTGGTGTGGAGAAAGTAAATAAGGAAGTGTTATTTACTCCTTCTCATACCACAAGAACTAGGGGTCACCCAATGAAATTAATAGGCAGCAGGTTTAAAACAAACAAAAGGAAGTATTTCTTCACACAACGCACAGTCAACCTGTGGAACTGTTTTCCTGAGGATGTTGTGAAGGCCAAGATTATTACAGGGTTTAAAAAAGAACTAGAAAAATTTAGGGAGGATAGGTCCATCAATGGCTATTAGCCAGGATGGGCAGGGATGGTGTCCCTAGCCACTGTTTGCCAGAGGCTGGGAATGGGCAACAGGAGATGGATCACTTGATGATTATCTGGTCTGTTCATTCCCTCTGGGGCACCTGGCACTGGCCACTGGTCGAGATGGACCACCTTTGGTCTGACTCAGTATGGCCGTTCTTATGTTCTTACTGGCAGTGGGGACTGAGCTTTTAATTTAAACCAGAGGGCTAGATCCCATCCCCTGCTCCATCCCCCTCACTTTTCTCTGTCAGTGCAGTAAAGCTACCCGAAGTGCAGCTGAGGACTCCCACCACATGGGAATCCCCAAGTGACACAGAAGCAGCATTACCAGCTGTACGCTACCCATCCTTGCCCAGCCCCAGTCAGGGATGTGGCTGGACCCATGACACAGTGCCTTGGGGAAGGGGAGCCCACAAGCCCAGAACCACAAGCAGCCTGGCCATTTCTTCCATTCTGCACATAGCTGGTTCTTATGCCTGTTGGTGCTTCTCAGTAATAACCTCAGGTGCACAGGGAAGGGGGAGCACATAGTACAAAGGCCCTAGTGAGTTTACCGTGGGGCCGACACGGTCAGTGTCTGAAGAGGAAACCAGACCTGAGCTGGAGATGCTGTGTTCCATGACTCATGCATGTCACTAGGGTGACCAGACCCCAATACTAGGGGTTTTGTCTTATATAGGACCCTATTACCCCCCCACCCCCGATTTTTCACATTTGCTGTCTGGTCACCCTACATGTCACACACGTTGTCCTCAGTGTATTCTGAAGCAAGATCCTGGCTTTGCCACTGGCACTGACACCTTCACCAGGCTGCTTGGGGTTTCTGGGTCCTAATGATTACATGTTGCCCAGTCCCCCTGTGCATTTCCAGTTGGCAGCCGCAGGATGCAGCCCAGCTGCGGGAGGGATCCCCATCTTCTTCCCCTACCCAGCATCAGCCACCAGTTTCCATGACAATCTCTGCCCCGTGCTCAGAAGCTGGCTGCCACTCTCCCTGTTGTTGAATAGCTGGGTGCCGGGAGCAACAGGAGATGGCCTCTCCAGGACCTGTGCTGTTCTCATTAACAGAAGTGGACCTGAGGCCCCTGGGTTGTCATTCATCAGTGGCAATCAGCAAATCCACTGGAGATGCTGTGGCTCCCAGTTATTAGCTCTGGGGGATTTGTGCTGCACAGCCAAACTCAGTTCCAGAGGCACAGCATTTCCTGGGATCAGCTGGATTGCCAGAGTTCATGCCAGTTAGTACTTGAACTTCCAGCCACTCTCGATCTGGCCTCCGTAACAGTGCTGATGTCGCAAGGCTGTTCTCTGGTATTTAGTAAGCAAAGGCAAGGAGGCGTCCTTGCAAAGGGAGTCAGGAGGTTTGCTTCTCTGCAGTGGGGGCGCACAAGAGTGACCCATGCTGGACTACTGGCCAGACAGACAGAGCAGTGGCAGGAGAGCTCCTTGAGGTCCCCACAACTCCAGCTTGGGCCCTGCTGCCATCTCTAATCAATGCTTTAACAAAACCCAAAGCTCAGTGGATCACTCAGCCTGTTGGCTCCCTCTCAGCTGGACTCCACTCCTATAGACAAAGGCCTGGAGAACATCCAGAGGCTCTCATCCATCACCCCATTCCCTCTTCCATCTCTGCTGGGAAGGACCCCATGTTACCCATGGGATCCTTCTCCAACGTTCTATTAGCCAAATTGCTCTCTTTGCCTTTGAATTCAGGTCCTGGATTAGCACTGGGGTCCGAGACACACGTTCCATGGCCACAGCAAGGACATGGGAATGTAAGTATATGGCACCTCAAGGCACCAAGGCACCCAAGGCACTGCCAGGACAGTGTGTCTCCTGCCAGGCTCAGAAAGGTCCCTGGGGAGGCAGAGCACTCATGGCCACTTCTCTCTCTCTCCCAACATGTCCCCATGCCAGGAGCCACACAGGGGCCCAGCACAAAACCCTGACACTAGCCCTACACTGACTGTCACAGGGAATGGAAGCCACTGTTCTGGTGACCATTCTCCTCTAGGACACTGTGGTGAAGCTCTCAGGTGACTCATTACTTAACTCAGTCAGATGGAAAGTCCCTGCTAGAGGAGATGAGTCACTGGACTGCATGCCATGAGCTTGCCCGGGCAGGCCCAGACAGCATCCTCTAAGGGACACCTCATGGCTTATCAGGAATCATGACAATGTGACCAAGAAATTCTAGCTCCCAATCACTGCATGGAAAACTTTACGGTTGGAAAAATGTCAGATATTCCTCTAACAAGGAACAGGGAAAAAGCCGCCCTCCTGAGGTGGAGCAGATGAATGGGACAGACACAGGCATCCCCCCCGCCGCCCTGTGTGGGGTACAGCGGACTCCTGGGGTGATTGGCCCACACATGGACACCCCCAATGTGGGGCAGAGGAAACTCCAGGGTGAATGGCCCACATAAGATACTCCCCAATGGGGGCAGAGGGGACCCTGGGTTGAATGGCCCAGACACACACCCACTCACCCAATGGGGGCAGAGGGGACTCTGGGTTGAATGGCCCACACACACACACACACACACACACACACACACACCCCCAATGTGGGACAGAAGGGACCCCTTGGGTGAATGCTCCCCCCACCACACCACACCCCAATGTGGGGGCAGAGGGGACCCCTGGGGTGAATGGCCCAGACACACTCTCTACTCCCAGTGTGGGGCAGAGGGGACCCTTGGGATGAATGGTCCAGACACAGCCACCCCACGATGTGGGGCAGAGGACACTCTAGGGTTGAAAGGTGCATAGACGGGCCCCACCCTCGAGCAAGGCAGACTCTGAGGAGCCTGGCAGAGTATAAAGTTTATGTACTTGGTGCAGACAGATTTTCAAGCCAACTCACTTTCACCACTCCTCTCGAAAAACCCAAACAAACTCTCCCCCCCTTCCACCCCGCCACAATCACTGGTAACTTGCAGTTAAAGTTGCTTCAGGCTACAGGAAATATACAGATGTCCTGTTTTTAACACCACTAAGTACATGCTGAATTTAGAGATGCAAATCACTAGTGCATGCACGTGCTGGGAGAATAGAGGTGGGTCTTGTCGGTTAGAGATAAGGTTGTTATCTGGGAAATTTGACTGGTTTTGCTGTGAAACAGCCTGAGCTGTCAGGCACATGCAATTTTTCTGTACAGTTAGTGGAATGTAGCTAGTTACTTTCACACTTTAAGGCCAAGGGTTCTTTAACTGTAACGTTCCCAGTAGGTTGGTCCCAGGGCAGGAAGTGAACTCATTTTACACAGGAATGATTGTTACTCTACCTGATAAGGAGTCGAGAAAGCGATCAGAGTGGCATCCTTACCTTGACAGTGGCTCCGATTCAGCCTCTTGTATCCCTGAGGACACTCCACCTGTCTGTTTTCAATCACTGGATGAGCTAGAATGACAGCAAACAGTAAGCTTAGGGACCAGGGCTAAACTCCACAATCCCATCTTCTCTTTCTCTCTCCTTGACCCCAGTCTCTCCTTTACACCCACCACCCTGTGAGCTTGGTGTACTCTTGTCCCTGCCTTTTCTTCTTCTCCCACCTCCTCTGTCAATAAGTCCCCTGTCACTACTTCCACACCACTGGCTATGCGCACCAGAAACTCAGCTCACACTCATGCTACCGAATTGCTCAGCGGTGGTCCCACAGTGAAGCAGGAGATGCTCCTGACACACCTCAGAGCCTTCTCTTCCACAGCCTCTGCTACTCCACTGGCCTTCTCTCCATCCCTACACTCAGTGTCTGCTGCTGGTGTGAGAGCTTTCACCTCTGCAGCTGCTGCCATCTGGAATTGCCTCCTGCACCATCAACTCCACCCTTTTTCAAATCTCCCTTTCAGATGTTTCTATCCCTTGCTTACTACTTTATTTTTTCCTCCCCCACCATTACTTCACAACCAGATGTTTCAATTTATTCACTATACAATGGACTGGATCCTGCAAGCCCTCTGAGCATGTACTGTCAATGACTTCAACAGCAGTTTTGCAAGTGAAGGGCCTGTCCAATGGTGCCCAATGCCCTTATTGTCTTTCGTTGATGGTATAGTGCTTGGTGTTAAATCTATAAAGCAGACTAGGCGACACAGTCTATATTAAAGGCACCTACAGCTCATGGTGATCAATGCATCAGAAATACATCACACAGATCAGGACAGATTTTCAAGAGTCCTCATGGCCGGACTTCCCACTGCTCAGCACAGAGATTAGGGCCAGATTTTCATAAGAATCTCAGCACCTCCTATGTGTGAGATTTATGGTTAGATTTTCCAAAGAATTCAACACGCAGTATACTGGGCTCTTTTAAAGATCTGGTGATTTATTTTTGGCCTAAATGGAGACTGCACACTTCCGAAAGCCTGGCCCAAAGAGTCCATAAAACATACCGCACAGGATCAAGTTGGATTGTACCACACTAACCCACCACAGCCAGCCTCCTGGGGTGGGATGGGGAGCAGGATGGAGAATGGGAGTGGCCCAAGAGCAGCCGTTTCAGACACCCAACTTCACCATGTAGCGTTTACAAGCATTAGTTGATCCCTTCATAAGTTTGTCCTCCAACTGAGTGGTTAAACAATTCACCTTTAACACCTGCAGGCCATGGGCAGGGTTAGGAGTAAGGCTGCATGTGACAAAAGTCATGGCTCTGAAGTGGGTTTCACAACAAGCCCACAGGTAACATTTTCAAAAGTGCCCAAAGTGGCTTAGGAGCCCAAATCCCATTGACTTTCAATGAAACATAGGTTCCTCAATGCCCAACTCCCCTTTTGAAAATGGGACTTGGACGCTTTCGAAAACATTTCTTCGGTCTTTGTCACCCCAGCCGGCCTGCTGACAATCCAGACTCCCCCAGGAACTTTCCCAAACCAGGCTCTACGTGCAGCATGCTGGAGTCTGGATGGATTTTTACATGGTTTTAAATTATTATGAAATATTATCAGAATTATTTTACAATTTTTATTGTAAAATAAAGAGGAGTCAGTTCACGTTTCTCATACTTTCCCCATGATAAACAGCTTTAACAGTAATTCACATATTCTGCGCCATGCCTTTCCTTTTCAAAAGAAATCCTAACATAAGGACGATGCCCTTTTCTTACCTCAACAACCAATCAGCCTTAGTTCTGACCTACGCCCTCAGTGTGACATGAGTTTTGCGTGGTCTGAAGCAGTCCCTACCTACCTCCATGGTGTCTGAGTATCCTCTGTGACCTTGGTCTCAGCCTATCTGGCTATCTCCCAGACTTCTATCAGTTGGTTTCCAAACCCAAGCAACTGTAAGGGTACTAGGATGCAAATTGGCTCCAACTCGCAGGCATGTGCTGGTGCTTTGAGATCCTCAAGGAGGGAGGACTGCAATCTCCCCGCTTTGGGGGGAGCATGAATAGTAGTTTGATGCTGAGTCCCAAAG
This sequence comes from Natator depressus, assembly GCF_965152275.1. NCBI lineage: Eukaryota > Metazoa > Chordata > Testudines > Cheloniidae > Natator > Natator depressus. The sequence continues at coordinate 88,923,622 of NC_134239.1, forward strand.
GGAAGAGCCCAATCTCTTCACACAGTCACCTCTCTGGAGCAATGTCATCACCCACAAAAAAACACTCCCATCAACAACCTTCCCTGAAGCAGGACCTGGTTATCACTAATGTCACATGCAAGGCTCTGACTCCTGCTGCTCCCCTAACACCTTCAGAGAGGCACAGGATCCTGTATGAAGAGTCATACATGGCAGGCTCATCCAGAGGGGGCACAAACCAGAGTTATGAACCTGGGCCTGTTGACACCACCTTCCAGTAAAATATGTCAACAATGTCATTCATGTTGGGCAACCACAGGTGAGTGAAACCTGCAAGTCAGAGATTAGACTGACTAAGAAAATTAACAGAGTGCATACAACTCAATGATCACTCTCCCATCATGCCGTTCGGGGGCTAAGGTCAGCAGAAGGAAGGCCCCTACACACTGAGAAGCCTTGTCATCTACTGGGTAGAGCAGTGGGGACTGGGCATCAGGAGTCCACTTCTCTTCCCAGCTGTGTCCCTGAATCACTGTGTGACCTTGCAAAGGTTACTCTCCCTCTCTGATTCAGTTTCCCCATCAGTAACATGGAGATACCAGTAAAGCTATACTGTCAAGTTCTTTGACTTCCTTTGATGGAAGGCATTATTGGAGTGCAAAGCATCACTGTTCTTATTATAAGGCTCAGGATGCAAGAGACCAGGAAGGAAAAGTCACCAACAGCATCTAGTGTCTTCCCTGGACCTCACAGAGTAAAGTGTAAAGAGAGGCATGACACAGACCATGCTGGAGCTTAGTGAGGGGCTTAGACCAGTCAGACTCAGGAGACATGCAAAGAACCCTTTTCACCCCAGGAGCATTCAAGCAGCAGGCTCAGCCCTATACGTGCCATCTCCTGCAGAGCTGGTCTCCATACAAAGCTGGCCTTTTAATGTATAGGAGCAGTAGATGCACTTGGGCACCCAGTGTGAATTTCATACAGCATGATGAGGGATTACTCCATCCGTCCTGGACACAAACATGCTGGCCGATCTCCCACTGATAAACAAATGTTTTTTTCCTTATGAAATAAGTTACTATTGGATCTCAAAGGTCTCAAGTGCGGATGTGTAAGCCACAGCCCCACCATCATTCACCCCCAATGAATCATAACCTTGCAGCCAGTGATTCATCATGTAAGTATATGGCCTAAGTGGAAACAGGAGGGTGGACAGCCCATCAGGCCTAGGGTTCCCCACACATTTCTATTCTCATGCACATGCCTCTTGCTCCTTATTGGGAAATTTACCTTGAAAACAGCCTCAGTATCCCAAGCAAATGGGTAGCACAATTAACAGGCAGCTCCTAGATACACCAACAACTCTAGTTAAGGAGCCTGCAACTCAGACCTGAGAAGGTGCCCCCAAACTGGCTGTGCTACAGGTCTGAAGATTCTCAGGGCAGAAAAATAGCAAAGAGCACCCAGACCAGGCAGAGAGTACCTGGATGATGGCCTGGCTGGGCAGATGAATTGCAACATTTTCCAGTTGCTTCTGCCGTTGACAAGTGCCAGCAAAGCAGCACAGTTACAACACCTGCAATCAGTCATCTCTCCACCTCTGCGATGTCTCGGGTCCTCTGCTTGGACTGTCCACGGGCACTTGACAAGGGAAATGGAAGGAATGACATAGGCCCCAACGAGATGCTGAAACAACAGCTGAGGGGACATTTATTACCTTTTCCCCCTTTTTACAAGGAGCTCTCTGCTCTGGCTGCACATGATTTCCTGACTCACTCACTCTCACTACACAGTATTTTAAATAGTGTCTTAAAATAGTTTGGTGGGTTTAAAAGTGGTCCATAACCTACATAATTAAGTCTCTCAAACTTTTTATAGGCGAGTACAATCCAGCCAATAAGTTCCAAAGAGGCCCAATTCAGGTACCGTGTTTTGGAGTGAATGAAAGTTAACTTCAAGGAGTGGGAGGAGCTGGGGAGGGAGCCAGGCTGGGGTGGGGAGTGGTTAAAGGGGCACTTTGTCCTGGAAAGAGATTTTTGTGGGGTGACGGATTTTTTCCCCATGTATTGTGGAATATGTTTTGGAACAAGACGTGCGCGTAACAACTAAGTAACCATATGGCTGTATCCTGACACCCCTCATCTGCCCCGCTTCCTAGTCCCCCATCTAGCACTTGTAGCTCTTCCTTGTAGTATCAGGTCTGCAAGTTCTTCATGGCAGGGAACATGTCTGTCCTTAGTGCCTGTGAGGCACCTAGCACATCGTGGATGCCAAGAATAAATAAGGGACAAATCTGAGACAACCCACAAGGCAGTGGACTGTGAAAATGGCCATAAAAGGACCCTACTATGGGTAAAAAAAAAGCACAACAGCAAGTGCTATTCAGGGCTTGGGCAGAAGATCATCCTGGGTCCTACCTAACACTCTCTGAGGAAAGCCCTCAGCCACCCAGTTAAGGCAGCTTTAAGTCACCACAGGAGACTTAGTGCAGGGCAGGACTAAGCCTTTAGGAGGTTGATCCCCACTCCCCTCACTGAAGAGGAATTAGGGAAACTAATGGCAAGAGAACACAAAGCTAATTCACCAGTGGTAGTGACCCAAGTAGTGGAAGACACAATGAAGATGACTGGATGCGGAAGCTGCGGTATGTACATGATCCCGGAGGGGGTACCTGGAAAGAGTTTCGTCTGCTTGAAGTGCCATCTGATAGAGCTGATGGAAGAAAAGATCAGAGGATTGGAGATGCAAGTGGAAAGTCTGATTGAGTTTTGAAGGGGATTCGAGCGGATTATGGAGCAAAGACATGAGGCGGCTGAAGGGAAAAGCTCAGACTTGCAGATGGAAGCAGGACCGAAGAACTCTGAGGGGAGACTGCTAGGTGAAGAAAATGGACAGTGGAAGCATGTGTCTAAGAGAACCAGGCAGAGGAAAAGATGGGCTAGTGAAGGAGAAATAGAGCTCAAGAACAGGTTTGCAGAGTTGGAAAATGAAGAAGGGGCTCAACAGGTGGTCACTGAAGGTGGAAGGGCAAGGAAGAAAAGACGAGCGGCTAGTCCTATAGGAAAAGGGGAAGAGTCAATGAAGACTACACCAAATATGAGCCCCAGGAGGATACAGGACGGGTTGAAGAGAATTACAAGGGAGAATAGGAATAGAAAGAACTTGCAGCCAGAGGGAACAGGGGATAGAACAGAGAATCGCACCGTCACCAGGAAAAGGCAGGTCTACGTGATTGGGGACTTCTTACTGAGAAGGATGGACAGGCCTGCAACCAGAGCTGATCCAGAGAACAGAAGGGTGTGCTGTCTTCCAGGTGCTAAGATACGGGATATGGACCTGAGGTTGAAGAGGATCCTAACAGGAGCGGGAAAGAATCCACGCATTGTCCTTCATGTGGGAACAAATGATACCGGTAGATTCTCGCTGGAACATATCAAGGGAGACTATGCCAGGCTGGGGAAGACGCTTAGGGAAATTGAGGCTCAGGTGTTCTTCAGTGGAATTCTGCCTGCTCCTAGAGAAGGGCAACAAAGGTGTGACAAGATTATGACTATCAACAGATGGCTCAGGCAGTGGTGCTATAAGGAGGACTTTGGGATGTATGGCCACTGGGAGGCATTCATGGATAGAGGACAGTTCTCTCGGAATGGACTTCATCTGAGTAGGGAAGGAAATAGACTTCTAGAATGGAGGCTGGCACAACTGATTAAGAAAGCTTTAAAATAGGAATTTGGGGGAGATGGTTGGGAGATGTCCAGGTAATCGCCACGCCGGATTTTAACATTGAGAGGGAAGAAAACAAAGTAAGAAAGGATACAGCCATGGGTAGGAGAATGGACATAAGGAGGAAGGGCAGTGTGGATACCAGTCTAATAGGTCATACTGGCTGAAGAATGTCCGTGCCTAATCGGGTAAAGAATGAGCAAGTCCAAACAGCAAAAATTAAGATGTTTGTACACCAATGCAAGGAGCCTAGGTAACAAAATGGAGGAACTAGAGCTACTGGTGCAGGAAGTGAAACCAGATATTATTGGGATAACAGAAACATGGTGGAATAGTAGTCATGACTGGACTAGAGGTATTGAAGGGTATGTGCTGTTTAGGAAAGACAGAAATAAAGGTAAAGGTGGTGGAGTAGCATTGTATATCAATGATGAGGTAGAATGTAAAAAAATTAGAAGCACTGGAATGGATAAGACAGAGTCCGTCTGGGCAAAAATCACACTGGGGAAGAAAACTACTAGAGCCTCCCCTGGGATAGTGCTTGGGGTGTGCTATAGACTGCCGGGATCTAATTTGGATATGGATAGAGCCCTCTTTAATGCTTTTAATGAAGTAAATACTAATGGAAACTGCGTGATCATGGGAGACTTTAACTTCCCAGATATAGATTGGAGGACAAGTGCTAGTAATAATAATAGGGCTCAGATTTTCCTAGATGCGATAGCTGATGGATTCCTTCATCAAGTAGTTGCTGAACCGACAAGAGGGGGTGCCATTTTAGATTTGATTTTGGTGAGTAGTGAGGACCTCATAGAAGAAATGGTTGTAGGGGACAACCTTGGTTCAAGTGATCATGAGCTAATTCAGTTCAAACTGAACGGAAGGATAAACAAAAATAAATCTGCGACTAGGGTTTTTGATTTCAAAACGGCTGACTTTCAAAAATTAAGGAAATTAGTTAGGGAAGTGGATTGGACTGAAGAATTTATGGATCTAAAGGCAGAGGAGGCCTGGGATTACTTCAAGTCAAAGTTGCAGAAGCTATCGGAAGCCTGCATCCCAAGAAAGGGGAAAAAAATTCACAGGCAGGAGTTGTAGACCAAGCTGGATGAGCAAGCATCTCAGAAAGAAAAAGCAGAAAGCATACAGGGAGTGGAAGATGGGAGGGATCAGCAAGGAAAGCTACCTTATTGAGGTCAGAACATGTAGGGATAAAGTGAGAAAGGCTAAAAGTCAAGTAGAGTTGGACCTTGCAAAGGGAATTAAAACCAATAGTAAAAGGTTCTATAGCCATATAAATAAGAAGAAAACAAAGAAAGAAGAAGTGGGACTGCTAAACACTGAGGATGGAGTGGAGGATAAGGATAATTTAGGCATGGCCCAATATCTAAACAAATACTTTGCCTCAGTCTTTAATGAAGATCTTAGGGATAATGGTAGCATGACAAATGGGAATGAGGATATGGAGGTAGATATTACCATATCTGAGGTAGAAGCGAAACTCGAACAGCTTAATGGGACTAAATCGGCGGGCCCAGATAATCTTCATCCAAGAATATTAAAGGAATTGGCACATGAAATTGCAAGCCCATTAGCAAGAATTTTTAATGAATCTGTAAACTCAGGGTTTTACCATATGGCTGGAGAATTGCTAACATAGTTCCTATTTTTAAGAAAGGAAAAAAAAGTGATCCAGGTAACTACAGGCCTGTTAGTTTGACATCTGTAGTATGCAAGGTCTTGGAAAAAATTTTGAAGGAGAAAGTAGTTAAGGACATTGAGGTCAATGGTAAATGGGACAAAATACAACATGGTTTTACAAAAGGTAGATTGTGCCAAACCAACCTGATCTCCTTCTTGGAGAAAGTAACAGATTTTTTAGACAAAGGAAATGCAGTGGATCTAATTTACCTAGATTTCAGTAAGGCGTTTGATACGGTGCCACACGGGGAATTATTAGTTAAATTGGAAAAGATGGGGATCAATATGAAAATTGAAAGGTGGATAAGGAATTGGTTAAAGGGGAGACTACCGCAGGTCATACTGAAAGGTGAACTGTCAGGCTGGAGGGAAGTTACCAGTGGAGTTCCTCAGGGATCGGTTTTGGGACCAATCTTATTTAATCTTTTTATTACTGACCTTGGCACAAAAAGTGGGAGTGTGCTAATAAAGTCTGTGGATGATACAATGCTGGGAGGTATTGCCAATTTAGAGAGAGACCAGGATATCATTCAGGAAGATTTGGATGACCTTGTAAACTGGAGTAATAGTAATAGGATGAAATTTAATAGTGAGAAGTATAAGGTCATGCATTTAGGGATTATAGGTTTATTGCAGGAGTGGGTGGGTGAGATTCTGTGGCCTGCATTGTGCAGGAGGTCAGACTAGATTATCATAATTGTCCCTTCTGACCTTAATATCTATGAGTCTATGAGCCTGTGACAGACACAGGGGAGACAGCCATGTGACATCACTGGTAAGGCCAGGGACACCCTTTGGGAGACAGAGATGCACTCTGTGCCAGCAAGTCTGGGCTGCAGCCAGAACTAAAGACTAAGTAGAAGCTCATCCACCTCCCCACCAGTTCAGCACTAAAAAGTAACCAGAGATGCTCAAAGAATATAAGTTTTAGTGATGCTGGGAGTGTGGCCACTGCAGGATGCTGAGGCTGGGGGTGTGGCATTGAAAGTGTGAGGGTGGGGGCATGGTCACTGAGGTTGAAGTTACAACACTTTAAAAAAACCACTCTCTGCCCCACCCTACCCACTGGGATTGGAACCGTTAAAGAGATTCCAGGCCAGTCCCACTGCCTAGTCCATATGCTGGGGGCTGACTGCAGGACACAATAGTGGCTGGAGAGACATCTGTCAGCCCTGGCACAATTGTGATAGCAAACACACAAATGTCACAGCATTGTAACACGGAAGCACTCCAACAGGGAGCAAGGTGTTCCTGCAATCAGACGATGATGGAACATGAATAGAGAGTGAGGCTCAACTTCTTCTCCAAAAGGCCTTTACAGAGACATAGACCACACCCAGCACCATCAGCCAGACACTGCTGGGGAGAAAGACTCCATTCTGAAGACAATAAATAGGCTGAAAGATACTGAAAGTCATGGAGTCTTGTTCCCTCTTAGCACCAGTGTGACTCTTATCTGCAGTGGGCAGATTGCTGTTGCTCGTTAATGAAGCAAGTTAATGGTCAGACTCTAGACCAGTGGTTCCCAAACTTTAACAACCTGTGAACCCCTTTCACTAAAATGTCAAGTCTCACGAACACCCTCCTAAAAATGAATATTTCCAGGGATTTTCTCCTTTCATCACAGAATCATAGAATATCAGGGTTGGAAGGGACCTCAGGAGGTCATCTAGTCCAACCCCCTGCTCAAAGCAGAACCAATCCCCAACTAAATCATCCCAGCCAGGGCTTTGTCAAGCCTGACCTTAAAAACCACTAAGGAAGAAGATTCCACCACCTCCCTAGGTAACGCATTCCAGTGCTTCACCACCCTCCTAGTGAAAAAGTTTTTCCTAATATCCAATCTAAACCACCCCCACTGCAGCTTGAGATCATTACTCCTTGTTCTGTCATCTGCTACCACTGAGAACAGTCTAGATCCATCCTCTTTGGAACCCCCTTTCAGGTAGTTGAAAGCAGCTATCAAATTCCCCCTCATTCTTCTCTTCTGCAGACTAAACAGTCCCAGTTCCCTCAGCCTCTCCTCATAAGTCATATGCTCCAGCCCCCTAATCATTTTTGTTGCCCTCTGCTGGACCCTTTCCAATTTTTCCACATCCTTCTTGTAGTGTGGGGCCCAAAACTGGACACAGTACTCCAGATGCGGCCTCACCAATGCCGAATAGAGGGGAATGATCACGCCCCTCAATCTGCTGGCAATGCTCCTACTTATACAGCCCAAAATCCCATTAGCCTTCTTGGCAACAAGGGCCCACTGTTGACTCATACCCAGCTTTTCATCCACTGTAACCCCTAGGTCCTTTTCTGCAGAACTGCTGCCTAGCCATTTGGTCCCTAGTCTGTAGCAGTGCATGAGATTCTTCCGTCCTAAGTGCAGGACTCTGCACTTGTCCTTGATGAACCTCATCAGATTTCTTTTGGCCCAATCCTCTAATTTGTTTAGGTCCCTCTGTATCCTATCCCTACCCTTCAGCATATCTACCCTCCTCCCAGTTTAGTGTCATCTGCAAACTTGCTGAGGGTGCAGTCCACGCCATCCTCCAGATCATTAATGGAGATATTGAACAAAACCGGCCCCAGGACCAACCCTTGGGGCACTCCTCTTGATACCAGCTGCCAACTAGACATGGAGCCATTGATCACTTTACCTGAGTATAAATTATAAAAGCAGTGATCTTGGAAATATAAATTTTTTATGACATGCTTGTTACACACTATTTATTATTAATTATTTATCATTACAGTATTTTTATTACATTATGAAAACGGCAACACTCTTCCAAGATCTCACTTTCGTAGCTTGTATCACTTTGAATAAGCCTGTTATAAGACAAGGCTCCTATGTTTCATCAAGAAGTATCAGATATGAAACAGCATGAAGGTATTTAAGAAGCCAACTCAGAGAGTTCCTCCTACACAAGCATTCAGGTCTTGAATAGCCCAGGCAAACAACGCATGTTACAACAAAGCTTAAACCTGTTCTTCATAATAATTTAAAAAACAATACTAGCTGCCTATTTAATTTTAAAAACAGCAACAAATATCCGCCTCCCTTTCCATTTCTTATAAGGAGTCTTGAAGTTTAAATCTCCTTGGTGTGGTAGATATGCTTGCTTTGATCTGCTTAGCTCTTGGAAGTCCAGGGGCTCCAGGCTGCTGGCCCTGTGCTGCCCAGGGTCCCTAGGGACAGCTCTGTCTGCCATTAGGGAATTTTTTCCCAAGAACCCCCTGTAACATTTCGCAAACCCCCAGGGGTTCATGAAGCCCAGTTTGGGAACCACTGCTGTAGACGAACAGATTAATTTTGCAAAGTAACCCATGTTCATTGAAAGAGCAACTGTTGTGTAACATGAGCAGATCTCTGCACCAAGGGGAACCAAGACACGATGTCTGAAATATTGGTATGGAGGCTGCTCTCTTTCTGTCAGGATATGGTCACAAAGCGATGAGACCCTATGGCTGCAGGAGGATGTCAACTGACTGCCAGCTTGGACTTGGTTACGGAAGCAGAGGATAATTTCCTTCCTTGAAATACGATGTGAACCGAGACAAGGAAATCAACAAAAGGCCAATCTGGAAAGCCAGCAAAGTGAAGGAGAACTGCATCTGAACTTAACTATCCACTTTTAACCTCCCAGCTCTTGGCAACGGGAGACAGGCTTGGTAGGTTAGTGTTCTGGAATTTAACAGTGGGTAGTGACTGGAAGAAAATAGATCTGGTGCTCAGATTGAATAGTGGCAGTGCTACGGTCAGCAAAGGCTGCCAGAAGGTCCTGGGCTCCTCTGTGTCTGTGTCTGATTCTTTTCCAGAAGGTCAGAGTGAGGCTTAGCCCTGGTCTATGCTTACAATTTACACTGATGTAGCCATGGCGCTCAGCACTGTGAAAAATTCACACCCCTGAGCATGGAAGTTAAGCTACCTAGCCCCCCGTGTAGACACAAGCATTCTTCCTTCAACCTAGTTACTGCTGCGCTCGGGGAGGTGGATTGCCTACACTGACAGAAGAAACCCTGCCATCGATGCAGGAAACGTCTACATGGCAGTGCTGCAGCTGTGCCATTATAGTGCCCATAGTGTAGACATTCCCTAGGGAGCAGCCGAGCAGCACCTGTTGGGCAGGGAGATTTCAGGCTTGTTTGAAGGCATTGTGGTCTGGCTCCAGATTAAAATGCTGTGCCTGCTGAGCCCTGCCTCCCTGCCAGTTCTTCAGGCAGCAGGATCTGCTTTTAAGGAGCAAGTGCTCTCCAGGTGGCTGTGCAACAGGACTTCTTCTAGACAGGACAGAGAGGAGCCCTTTCCAAAGAGCTCTTCCCCAGGCGGCTGTCAACCAGGCTAACAACTCTGAGCAAGCCTAGTCTTTGTTATAGCTGCAAATGCAGCAGCGTCCCAAGCAAGGCCTGCCTTCCACATCGGCAAAGGGGTACGTGCTTTCTCGGTGATCTCATTGGGAGGCAGGTGCCATTAGCTCACAGCCTCTAACAGAGGGAAGTGAGTGCGCTCCACTGACAGCCTTGGATTCCCAGGGCTCACACAGCCGCTTATCTCCTCGGCTGTTAAAATAGTCAAGCTTGTCAGCATGAAAAAGGAAACCACCAGCGAGAAGATCAGTCACAGGGGATTTTCAGTCCATCAAGTTGACCTTTACGCAGCCAGAAAGACTCGAGATACTATTTTCTCTCATCTGCCACCCAATTACAACCATCCCAGGAGAGGAGAATCTAGGGCCCTGGCTTTCACTGCCCCCCTCCCCAGCGTGTGGCCCTGGGCTCCTGCCGCCCTGTACATCAGGTTAATGATAGAGCTGCTCCCAGCCCAGTGCCAGATACATTATACCACACTGCCCCTGGGGTACTGACACAGCACATGGGCAGTGCTGCCCCAGGCAGGATGGAGAGGGTCCCCAGACTGGCGGTGAATCAAAAATGAGCTGGATTCCTTGGCCACGTTCAGGACACAAAGCCACTTAACGCCAGCCCTTCTGGAGACACTGCACTGGATGGAAGCACCATGGGCCAGGTCTCTGCACACTTTGATGAATGTATTTTTAGATTACATCTCTTCTCTAGTGCTCTAGGCACCTTCCAAGACAGTGATGGCAGCTGTGTGTGGAAGGGGAATGAGTTAAGCCCAAGGGTTTACAGAAGCCAGAAGAGACTGAGAGTGATGAATGGCTGGACACACTGATTTGGTGCAGGCACTGGATGGGCGGGTGGGGGTGGGGAGCGGGGTGTTTAACAGAGATTGTTAGGAAGCCCTGTAGGCGAAGGGAGAACCACTGGGGGAGGGGGTCTTATGAGTCACTGCTGATTATGAGGTGATGGAGCGGAGCAAGTATAACCGTCAGCACACAGTGAACCAAGAGTGCAGCAAACAGGAGGCCTCCTGAGAAAAAAGGAGGCAGGTTCCAACAAAAGGAAAGTATAGCTCTCAGAGCGGCATCAGCAGAGACAGGCAAGGAACCAAGGCTGTGCAATGAGAATGTGCAGCACGGGCCCAAGAAACCTAGGGATGGCATCAGCGTGACAGGCAGTCGATGGCTAGTGGGAGCCCAGTGTTCTGCCGCCAAGAAACCCTATCTCTAGCATTCAGCCTAGTTTGGGTTTTAGTCAATAGGCCCTCAGTAAACAACCCAGGGATGGAGACAGCCAGAGAGAAACAGGCTGGAGTGTGCGCGATTAATCGAAACCAGACTGCAAAATCCTTTCTCCTTGGACTGAGTAAAGGCTCCAAGCATGTCACTGAAACCTCAGCCTGGTTTAACACACAGCAGAAAAGACCTGCTCCCCAAGTGGAGAAACTCTGACCCAGCTGCTGAAACCACTACCAGCAGAAAAGCAGACAGCTCAGCCTTAGCAATGGGCTCCAGAGGGAAAGCACACAAGTGACTGCATCCCTAGGAGCAGGCAGACTGCTAGGTACGGGGCGAGGGAATGAGTCCATTTCTTGGAGCCAGTGGACAATGGCAAGGCCCAAGAGACTCTGGGACAGTTGAGAATAGGAATCTCTAAAGCTGCCCAAAGGGTGTTGGGCTAAAGAGTCCTGCTCTCCAGATGTGTTGCTTCCAGATGATCTGTGACAGACAGCTTCCCCATGAGTCACAACATTCCCCATGGCCCCAGCAAGGGGTGCTGTGTTGCTGGAGGTGCTGTCATTGAGGCGAGCTGTGACCAAGATCCCGCCTTGGATTGTTAGCCTTGGTGGCTGGGGTAACTTTCAGCTCGGGTAACTCCACTCTACTTTACTAGCTGTTCCAACTGGATACAAGATTCTTCTGCATTGAATGTGCTAACCGGTTGTGTTGTGTTGCTGTGCACTGTGAACCAGCTGCTGCAGCCCACTCAGCCACCCCTGAGCGATGGGCAAAGGGAGACCTCCAGAGAGCAAGTCAGGAATGTGTCTCAAGCCTGTTGGGATCCCTCTGGCCGAGAAGCATTATGAAACTGTAATCATGTGTAAGCCTCAGCTCCTTCCCCACTTCCAGCCATGCCCATGTGCATCGCCACGGTGAGAGCGGTGTCCATGGCAGACTGTGCCACTCCAGTAGAACTAGGTCCTTCTGGAGGCTTCATCAAATCTTTTAAATCTCTTTTCTCTGCATCATCCCTGATCTGACTGTGGTGAGGCCAGCCAGAGTTTGGTTTCCAAGAGGATTCCAATTGCTTTTACAATGCCTAAGGGTGCAGCAGGGAGAATGGCATGCGGCTTGCAATACCATTCCATAGATCTAATGACTGTGGCTCCAGCTGGGGGAGCTGCCAGCCATTTGCCAGCTATGCCTAACACGGTGGGAGGTCCATATGGGGAACATTGCAGACGCCAAGCCAGACACTACAGGATCCAACTTTCCAGTACATTCAGATTCTTCTCTAGGACAAAACCTTGAAAAATGTGGGAGAAATACAAATAAAATGATGGCCTTCAAAGAACGGTATCTTAATGAAGTTAAAACCTCCTCCTGGGTGGGGTCGGCGGGAAGAAAGAGAGCAGCAGGAGTGAACCCTACTGGGCAGGGAGTTTGCAGGACTGCTGGATCTGGGCCCATTGCTAGGCTGACCTCTGGCTATCCTGTGGGAGAAGGGAAGGGGCAGAGTCTGAAAGGGGCTGCTTTACTAGTTTACTGCTCCAGCCAGAAACTCTTGAAAGCTTGTTTGGGAGGGGCAGAAGGGAAGTGGTTTCTCCCAACCATTTAGTCAGTGCAAAAGACCGTACACAACACCTGGACAAATCCAGCAGCACCCCATCCTCGCAGGGATGCTCACTCCCACAGAGCTAACCAGGCTCTGCGGAAAAGTGATGGATGCTATTTCTATCTTGCTAAGCTTCCCACTCTGTGGCCCCATCCTAGAGAAGGCGAAGCAGTGTTCTGAGCCTCTGCTGGTGGGGACAATGCCTGAAACAAGCAGCACCAAGGGTGTTAGGGTAGGGTTTCTGCCAGACTGAGAATGGCCCTGGGAGGCAAAACCCACAGGAAATGCAGTGGGGCTGGGAAAAGAGGTATGTGTGTGTGCGGGGGGGCAGAGGGGGGGTCCATCTGCTTGGAGAAGCTTTCGGGACTTTAATTTCTGTTCTCTTGGAGTTTCTATCACCGAGCACTTTGGGGAATTGGCCTCTGTGTTAGTTTCTGCTGTGTCTTATGGTGTAGCAAACACCTTAGCTGTAGGGAAAACCTCTCAATTTCTGTTCTCCTTTATCCCACGGCTTCCGTAGTGGGCAAGGGACACTGCTCTGAGGCCACAGTGGGTTAGTGGCCAAACTCATGCCCTGCCTGGGTTTGTCTCTGTTGGTAACTTAAGAGTAAGATATAACCCTCAGCTAAAGCCATCTCCTTCGCCTCGCTTTCTCCTCTTTGCACTCCCTGGCCCTCGTACCCCACAGAGGCACTCCAACCCCAAGCTGGAAGCTAACCAGGAGTCATCTAGACTGGTGAGTCACTGCATTGCTGTGAATGGTTCTAACACTCCACCTCCTGTCATAGGCCTCTTGACCTCATGCTGGGATGCTGACAACATCACTGTAACTCAGCTTCTTCTCCAACACGACACAAACATCAGCCTGGCTTTCACCCTCCGCACTCCTTTGATACTGCTTTCCCCACAGGCGTTGACCTCTTCCCAGCCAAATCCCAGGGCCTCCCATCTAACATCCTCCTCCTCAGCCTCTCAGCTACTTCTGACCCTGCCAGTCACACATCCTCTTTTCTGCAGTCTTGCCCTCCCTTGGCTTTCGTGCCTCAGTTCACTCCAGCCTCTCTGGTCACTCCATCAGCAACTGTTCCAGGGGATCCTCCTTCCCGCCTCCCACTCTGCAAGTGGCTCCCACTGGGCTCCATGCTTGGCCCCATCCTCTGATCCCTTCACACCCTCTCTCTAGATCATCTCATCCACTCACACAGCTTTAATTACCCTCCGTACACCAGTGACTCACAGATCTACCTCACCCCTCCTGACATATCTCCTGACCCCCACCCAATCCCATGTTTCAGTCTGTCTCCAACTTCTCTTCCTGGATGTCTTACCACCAACTTAACGTGGGCAAAAGCCGCTCCCTGCGCACTCTGCCACACCTCAGCCCTCCTCTTCCAAATCCCTTCTCAAACACATCTCTTCCAGGAGGCATAGAAATCCATGTCCCCCCAACAGAGAGTGGACAAACCAGGCAACTGAAAATCACACATGCAAATGAAAGCTGTGGGGCTGATACCCTGCCTGGAGTAAAATACACCCCACCTGGGCACATCCCAGCCCCAGCCTCCACTGGACATAGATGTGGCATATGAAGTGCCCCTACCACTGCTGGTGCTAGGTGAATGAAGAACGGGCAGGACGGGCGTGGCGGGCGAGTTCAGAGAGCTGTCGGCCTTGGTTCCATCCAATTCTCTGATGTTTCCCACACACTAATGTGTACCTAATATAAAAGCTGCAAGTCAGCAGAGACGTCCGGCTGTCTCCAGACTCAACTAATAATCCAGTGTCTCAGGCAGCAAGTCAATCCAAACAAGTTCTTCATTTGTCTAGCTCTCGCCTGGCTGCCCTGCCGTACATTTGTAAGTGTTTACGCTGAGCTAATTTCTGCCATTTCCGTCTCTGGTTGCTGGAATGCTTGAAATTCCAAGAGCTGTCGAGACTGGGTTCTGGTGCACAGCTCCCCAGGACAGGAGGGCACAGAGGGGAGCTTTCTTGGAAATCCCCAGTGCCAGAGGAAAGCGGTATGTGAGCAGGATGACCGTTGCTGCGCAAGTGGTTGACCGGGTCAATGAGCTACAGCCCAACAACATGAACAATGTGCAGGGCCCAGGTCTGAGTCTGAAAGAAACAGCTGGGCTCTGAACATGGGATGTGGAGTCTCTGCTGGTGGGCACAATGCAGAGTGATACACCCCAAGCATCAGGTTGAAGGCCTCTTTATACCAGCACCTTGGGTGGAGAAAGGAGCATCCATAGATGCTGAGAGCCCTGAGGAGAGGAGGCATGGAGCAAAGCTGGGGGTGAAGAGAGGTTATAGCACTTGGTGCCTCCAGGAGAGAGATGAGAATGTGGAAGAGGAACCTGTGCCCCTGTCCCATTTCTGTCTGACCTCTGGCATCAGATGCTGAGAGCACGTTCCAGGGAAAAGCACATCAGCAATTCAGTGGCACTAGCCTCATTCAGAGCAGTGCAACCTTCCCGCTGCACCAGCCCCAGCACATGGCAGCTCTCTGGCTGTTCTCACACCGTGTGGTCTCCACCATGTAGGGCCGTTTAAGGAGCAGCAAAGCAAAGATGGATTCGATAGAGACTTGCACAGAATCAGAGAGAAAAATGGAAGCTCTGGGCCTCTCCAGCTAACCTGAATTTCTGCCAATGTACACAAGGGCCTGTTGGCCTTCAAGGGGAGACTGTAGCCCAAAGCCAGGGACTGAGGCCGGGATTTCCTGGTGGCATGGGAAGGAAGAACATGGGGGATACATTCTTTGCTGTCGACTTTCACGTCCACATGGAATTAATCTGATGAAAGCCAGACAGGCATCCATCTGTCTGAGCTCAATCAACAGACAAATAACCATCTGAACCAATGTCACGCTCCCCTGAGCCCCAGCTGCTACAGGGACATAGTGTGGCAAGCCATGGAATCGGGAGCCACTGGGAGTTAATGGTTATTTCTAACAAGCTAGTGCCCTCCCCAGCTATCTGCTAAGAGCACAGATGGAGATTTCGTGTTTGCAGGGGTGAAGCCTGCTTCCTATGGGATGTCTGTCTGGTCCCTGCTGCCACTGATGGCCAAGATTTCCCACGCAGGGATCAGGGGCACTCTGTGCCCCCCTGAGTGAAAAACTCAACACACATTAGTAACCTGGGATTCTCTCACTGACATTCACCTGCCATGCACAGTCGAAGGGCAGCACCCAATCCAGCCATGAGGGTCCCTTGAAAGTCTATGGAATTTGTGTCCCCCTAGCCCTTGCAGTTCTCTGAGATCCAGGGGTGTAAATTGGGGGGGTGGGGGAGCTGCTGGGCCTCACGCTTGTAGAATTCATTGGTATGGGATACCCAGCGCCTGGCAAGGGGCAGGGAGGTGGGAAGTTCTTACAGCCTTCGGTAGCCCAATGAAGATGCCACATGCAGCCCTGCTCTCAATAAAGGGAGCAGAGAGAAAGGGGAAATGGAGGATGTGCACAGAGAACATGGGGATGGGAAGGGTGTGAAAACAGCAATTATGGAGTATGACAGGGTCAGGCCAGATAGCTACAGAAGAGTGACAGAAGGCAGATATATTAGCCCCAGGTTAAGTAGGTCCCTTTCCCCTGGGTAAGGTAACAGGGAAGGTTCCAGAACAATCAGGAACTTTCTGGAAACAATTAAGGCAGACAGGCTGATTAGAACACCAGCAGCCAATCATGAAGCTTCTAGAATCAATTAAGACAGGCAGGCTAATCAGGGCACCTGCATTTAAAAGGAGCTCACTTCAGTTTGTGGTGCACGTGTGAGGAGCTGGGAGCAAGAGTTGCAAGAAGCTGAGAGTGAGAAGGCATACTACTGGAAGACTGAGAAGTACAAGCATTATCAGACATCAGGAGGAAGGTCCTGTTGTGAGAATAAAGAAGGTGTTGGGAGGAGGCCATGGGGAAGTAGCCCAGGGAGTTGTAGCTGTCATGCAGCTGTTACAGGAGCCAGTGTAGACAGCTGCAGTCCACAGGGCCCCGGGGCCAGGGCCCAGGTTCCCTCCATCCCCCCAACTCCCTACTTGATACCGGAGGAGTTGACCTGGACTGTGGGTTTCACCAGAAGGGAAGGTCTCTGGCCTGTTCCCCGATCCACTAGGTGGATCAGCAGAGACTGGGGATTGTTCTTCTTCCTTTTCCCCATGCTGGCCAGTGATGAGGCTAACTGAGTGAATGGCAGATTTGAGCCACAAAAGTGGCCAAACTGAGGGCTGCCGTGAACCTCTGAGGTGAGCAAATCAGCCAATAAGTGCAGGACCCACCAAGGCAGAGGAGGAACTTTGTCACAGGAGATAAAGGTCAGAGGATCACTAGAAACCAAATACGGGGGCTGGGGAGGGGAGAAAGTGTGTGCGTAAAATGCCTTTATGGTGTATTTCCCTGTTTGTATTGAACCCATCAACCATGCGATCCCTCGCATAGTCACATGCTCATGCTCATCCCTTGGAGCAGACCGGGGCCAGCAGAGAGAAACAGGCAGCAAGAAGCGGGGCCACAGCAGAGTCCCACAGGGCAAGAGGGTCACAACAACTCAGAGCACCTCATTTTAACATTGGTGCCAAGATGCTGAGGCCCTAGTCCACATTTCAGGGAACACGGCTCCAGCTAGCATGGCCCATGACTAAGGAGAAACCAGTCCCGCATCTCAGACAAATGTCATCCCAGCAACAGGCAGCAAAGGGAAGACAGAAAGATCTAAATGACTACGTAAATGCACACAAGCAGGAGGTGGGTCTGACTCAAGGCACTACCTGAAGGTGCCAATAATCCTGTTCCATGTAACTGTTCCCCTTTACTCCTGTCGTCCAGCTCTCAGGGGTCTATTTCTGCTAGTCCCCATGGTGGGGGAAGGAGGGAGGGGAGGTGTAGGTGCTCTGATACTACAGTGCCAAGCATGGACAGACAGACAAGGTGAAGAGAGGGGAGGCAGGCGAGAGCCCCATGTCTGGCTGAGGCAAGCAGGCGTGAGCTCAGCAGCACCGTGCTCACTGCACTCCGCAGAGCAGCGGTCATAGGACAGAATTCCCTGCACTCAAAGGACTATCCCACAGCCAGCTCCCCTTTCTCACCAAATACCAGAGAACATCCTTTTCTCCCAGCTCCCCACAGTAGGTACCCCAGGGCCGTTCTAGTCTGGCTTCAGCCCTGCCAATAAGCCCACCCCCTCTCAGCACACCCTCTCTGACCTCAGTTCCACGGCACTCAGGACCACTCACACCACACTGGCCTGGCCATCTCCACCACCAGGCTTCCATTCCTTTCTCTGTCTGTAGGGCTGATGGTGCCTGGGGGCTGCCTGCTGCAGATCACTGTGATGGGGGGAATGAAGTCTGTCCTGCCCAGAAGCAGGGGGGATCTCTTATGGGGGCTCTGAACAGAGGCTGATCTAATCCTAATAAGGAATCCTAGGGCACAGGCTCCCTGCTCTCGTAAAGCCATGCTGGGAGAGCTGCAGCCCGACACACAACATGCTAAGAGCAGGGACTTAGCACCTGTGACTCCAATGCTGGCATCGCACTTCACTGAGCCTGGAGAGAGGGTGTCCCTGCCATCCAGCAAGGCTCATGCAGGGCATAGGTGGAGAGGGCTGTAGAGACCCCAGCAGCCCCGGACAATCTCCCCTGGCAAGCTCTCTAGCTGGTTAACCACGGCTGGGATGGAAGGAGCCTGGGAGGCAGGGGCAGACCCGGCTGGCTGCGCACAGGTTTGAGTGGTTACTGGCAGCGGCTATTTGGTCACATGAGACTCCCCTTTCCAATGCAATAATCCTCTCCCCAGACTGCACACCGGCTTATGCACTCACCCTACTATGGGACTGAAACCTGACCTCCACTCAGGGAGCGCCAGGACCATCTTACTGGCCCTGTACCTGCCAAGGGGGATGACACCGGGCCCTGTCCTGCCAGTGGGTGGGGAGCACGGGCCCCATCATGCCAAAAGGGGAGAGGCAAGCCCCAGGCCCTGTCCCACTAAGGATGGGGGTGGGGGGCAAGCACCAGACCCCATCCACCATCCCACAAGCAGCATGGGGGCACAACACTAAGCCCATCTTGCCAAGCTGCGAAGACTACCTGCTGGTAACTCCATGTTCCCACAGAGAGGGGGCTGAAGAGCTCAGCACTCCCCCCAAGGCTAGAGACTATTTCACCCTTACTGGCATCACTCCTCCCATCCTGGAGCACATCCCACCCCACTGGCCTTCCCGGGGGCTCAGCTTCCTGCCCCATCTCAGGCTGGAGCCCACAGATGTGTCTGCCCACAAGGAGGGAAGCAGGGCAGCAGTCCTGAACAGTGCAGGAGTCACCTAGTCCATGGGAAACTCCCTCTCCTTCCCCAGGATGGGGGATCCTTCCCAGAAACCCTAGCACCCCAAGGAATGAGCCCCAAAGTGAGGGCCCAAGGTCCTAGCCAAGTGGCTGAGGATTCCCCTATAGCTGTGCTGGGTCAGTCTGCTCAGCTCGTGGGAGCAGAAAAACCTGACTGGATTCCTGTGTCCCTGGAACGGACTCCAAGCACACTCCTGCCAATTGTTTGATGTAGTGTTATTTCCAGAGCCCCTGCCAAGCCCGCGCTGGACCTAGAGCAGGCCCGTAACTCTATCAGCTGAGTCTGCAGCCTCCTCGGCTAATCTAGGGCTGCACCTCCTAAAACCTCGGCCGTTGTTTTCCTGTTTCGCCCTCCTAATGTATCTGGCACACAGCAAGCCACTGGCTGCATTGAACTTTTACAGAGGCGGTTTGTGGGGAAAGTGCTGGGCTCCAAGCCAGCGCTCAAACCAAACCGCTCCTCCCAGCGCATGGGCTGAGGCTGGAGAGGACAAGCATCACCCAAGACACCACGTTAGATGCACCCTCCTTCCCAGAGGCCTTCAGCAAAGGACACCTACATTCCAAGAGGCCTGAAATGAGAGGGGCCTTGTGCTTACTCAGCTGATTGGAGCAGCCCTCCGTTCTCTCTGGATCCCCCTACCTTCTGTAGCGTGTGTGGAGAAAGATCAGCTCTGGGGACTGAGAAGCCATGGACTGTCCCCATTAAAGTTTCCCTTGCAGCAGCACTTACCTGGTCTCGGGGGGCATGGGATGCACCGGTTCACCCCCCAGAAGAGACCTACACTGCCACAGCAATCCTCGAACGTGGCCAGGCCCGCCAGTGGGTTAGCACACTGAAAGGGAGGAGGAGAGGAGGCATCAGGATTCTCAGAGTGGGACTATGCCATGCACCATTCCCAGCCCCTCCACCCTTCCAGGGCAAGGGTGTCCAAGGGAGGGCAGTGTGGGAGGCAGTGTAGTATGAGGGGGGCAAGGAGGAGGAATAAAGCCCTGGCTCACTGCAGAGGAGGGGAGCAGAGCCAGCACAGGGGATGACTGCCTTGTGCTAGACACTAACACAGCCGTCACAGCAAAGCTCCCTGCAGGGACAGAGCGGGGCCAGGGACACAGTTTAAGACAGTAAACAGTCTAACAGACAGAAAAACACGAGCCTCCCCGGGACTGCCCCCTTGGAGGAGCTGGGGGTGCTAGACAGACCAGAGCATGACCCAGAGATGATCACCCAGCAAAGCCCGGGATAAGGCCAGTGAGCCACCCGGGGATTACCCATCGAGATGGGTGCACAGCTCCAGCCCACATGGGGAGCTTGTGGTAAAATGCTTTTGTTTGCTTAATGATTCTCTTTCCCCCTCTGGATTACAGGCTTCCCCACTAGAGCTGAGATGTCGCGGCCCACAGGCCAAATCTGGCCCCCATCCATCTGACACATGGCCACGTGCCCAGTGCTCACATTCCAATCACCTCTGCTTCAGACCCAGACAGAAGAGACAAATGCTTCCTGCCTGGGCTCCTTGCCGTCACCCAGGCTGCTCAGCCACAGCTCCAGTTAAACAAGGCACGTTCCCAGCAAGCGTGGCCCCTCGTCCCACTGCAGAGCTCCCCTCCGCAGATTTATGGGTCGCAGGAGAGCACCATCGTATCTCTTACGGGGCCTCCTTTAACTTGGCCCCTCGGAGGGAGAGTCCCCTGGGACTGAGGTTGGGTTTAGAGAGCTCTCCATCTTCACATAGCTGAATAGGGCTTTTCCAGCCCCGTATTCACATGTCAAATGTTTGGGGCCTGATCTCATTTATTTTTGCTTTAGGAAATTGCTGAGAATTAAATCCAGCTAAAAATGTCTTGGATGGAAAAGAGCAAATGATGGGAAAGGTCCCAGGAATAGATCGAGAGCAAGGACTGTATCCATGGTGTTGGGGGAGAAGGAAGAGTCCTGGTCCATCAGACTATAGGTCTCGCTCAGAGCTCGCCCCTGGGAATTCACAGGTGTTAGACTGGGGGGCCAGAAATCTCCAACAGGGAAAGGTAAAATAATAAAATCCAGGCAGTGCAGGGGAAGGGCTAGGCAACTCGCCAGGAGCATTTGCTTCCCTAGCTCTGACCAAGATGCACAGGAAGGTAACTGGTTTCAGAGTAGCAGCCGTGTTAGTCTGTATTCGCAAAAAGAAAAGGAGTACTTGTGGCACCTTAGAGACTAACCAATTTATTTGAGCATAAGCTTTCGTGAGCTGAGCTGTAGCTCACGAAAGCTTATGCTCAAATAAATTGGTTAGTCTCTAAGGTGCCACTAGTACTCCTTTTCTTTTTAGGAAGGTAACTGTCCATGAAAATCAGACTTTCACTTACTGTGTGAGATTGAGAGGAACTTTCCCACATTTCCTACCCAGGAATCAGAGTCTTGCTGTAAATGTTTCTATAAATAGGGAACCTATTCAAAGGAGACTGTATGTGAGAGGTGTCAGGGTTGAGCAACACAGGCACAGGGCATGACGGGGTCCAGGCGGCGACCCCAGGTCCCACTGGCATGCCCTTTTCTCCGTCTTTGGGTCACATGCATCCACTACATCACTGCAGCTGCACCCACAGCACACGGATGCAGCACCTGCACCTCTCAAAGGCACTGCACTCTGCACGCACAGCCTGCATACCAGCACGCCGCATATGCACTCCGCCACATGGACTGCACTCATGTTCACACACCCTCACGGCTCCACACACCCCCTCCCCCAAAGCAGGACAGGTGCAGCCCTTACCTGTCCATGCAGTGTCTCCCGGAAACACCTTCCCATAAGCTCCGGGGGCCGCTGCTGCTGGCCGCTCTCTCTGGTGATGCTGTTGCTGTTCCCATTGCTGTAGCTGTACTGTAGCCCAGTGGGTAGCTGAGACATGAGTACAGCCTCCACACTGTTCTCCTCCGATTGGCCCGAGTCGCCCCTCACCCTGGCCACCTGGTGGATCTGCACAATGGCCTCTGGTGGGTGGTTGATGTGGACGTTCACCAGGGAAGGGTTTAAGGAAGCTGGAAGATGAGTTTAGACCAACACTGACAATTCAGCTACGCTTGCCCAGGTGACCTACTTGGCACTGGGAGCAGCTCCTCATTTCCCAGTGTGTCACTGTGGAGGGGACACTGATTGCTGGGGCCACTCTGGGACGACCGCATGGGAAATCCAGAGAAAACCTGTGTCATGAAGGAAAACGTCTGCCTAGTCTCCCAGCTGGGCAAACCCCGAAGAGCCTTCCTGCGCAACCTGAGACAAGCTCGTCAAGAACCCACAGGACGGTGCTTACGTGCAACACTCTGGGTTAATGCCACGCTACGGTGGGGGTGGGGGTTAAATGCACGAGCCAGGAGAGTCCAGTGTTCCCATGGCAGCCTTCGCGCAGACCACACTTAGAGGCACATGCCCAGCTCCCACTGGTTTCAGCCTTGTGGCTGCGCCCATGGCACTGTGAGCACCAGAACTCTGATACTCCCTGACAGCCATGCATTGAAATTCCTACCCTGAGCATTGCCTCAACAGAGCAGTGGGGTTTAATTCCTGTGGGTGCTTCTCACAGCGTGGAAAAGGCACAACACTCAGGTCCTGCTGCCTCTGGGTGGCTGAGGCCTTGTACACGCGGGACTTGCTCATCTGCACGCTCTCTCACACGGCCTTGACACCATGTGCTCGCAACAAGCTCCCACACGCACATTCGAGCGCTTGCACCCCTTCCCGGGTCCTCCCAAAGAGCCCACGTTCTAATAACTGACTGGTCCAGAGAGAAGAGGGTGAAGCTGCTGGAATACCAAGATACCTGGACCTGCTCAGAGGTGTGTTCTCACTCGTGGGCGAGAGAGAGACCTGAAGCATTTGGCAGCAAGGTGGGGAGGTCATGGGCTTCCTGGGAGAAAACTGGCACCAGGCTTGAGAGAAGGGCAGGCACAATATTTTAATCTAATAACAATCACTCCATCCCATACTTCACGTGTGGAATGTGGGGTGAGTGCGAGGGAGGGGGCTGTCCAAAGTGCACAGAGTGTGTCAGGATTAAGGGATCCACTGTCACTGGGACCAACCCCTTACCTCCTTCCTGCACTGACTCCAGAGCTAGCCCCACTGCTTCCCCACCATTATCTCCCAGACCAGAGCCCTCCCTCCCCTTCCCCATGAATTCCACACACCCCTGTCCAGAAATGTTCTAGTCTCCAGGGCACAAGCAGCCTGGCACTAGCTTTGCAAGCCCATGCTCTGGAGGGTAGTTGGGCCCAGATACTCAGCCAGGGCTGCTCTCTAAACCACACGTGCAGGCAGCCCGAAAGGGTGGGTGGCCCAGGCCTGTACTCACCGAGCTGGTTGGACAGAGGCAGTGTGTACATGGACTGCTTCATGGAGCCGCTGGCCAGGGTCTTCACGACTCTCCCCACTTGTTTTTTTTCCAGCTTTGGAACTGGCAGGTGGCAAAACTTCCCTGTGGAGTTAGACGGGCACCAGCACTCATCCCTGCCTACGCAGCGCCCTCCGTTCAGGCAGGGGATCTGGCAGAAATCTGTAAGGCAAAGAGAGACCGGCTTAACAGAGGAGCCTAGCTACTCCCTCTGGCCAGGGAGTGGCCCAGCATCAGCCCTGGGATCCCAGATGAGTGGCCTGGCCTGGCAGCAGCCTTGCAATAACCAAGCAGCAGGTCCAGCACAGCAGCAGGCCCCTCGTTTCTTGAAAGCAGCCTGGTGGCAGCCTGGGGTTCGCCACTGAGGGTCACCCTAACCAGAGCAAGAGGAGAAACCACAGACCCTCCCTTAGCTCAGAATGGAGCAAGTCTCTTTCAGTCAGAGGCTGAGGAAGATCTGCTCTCCCTTGGGCTTTGTCATTGTGGCTGGTGACCAAGAGAGAGAGAGAGAGAGACAGACAGACACACACACACCCTTCTGCAAAGCCCCACAGAGCCAGGGTGATACTGCTGGCACCAGCAGGATCTCTTAGAGGTGGTTGGGGGCTAATGTAACAGCACACAGTGGAGTTGGAGAGGAGTTAGCATGATTCCTGCCCTCAGCATCAGAGTTTCCAAGAAACCTGGTTTGGCGGGGGTTACTATTCACAAGCCAAGGGGCAGGGGAGCTCACTGGGCAACTCTCTCTCCTGGCTCGATGAGACATTCCTGCCTCAGGTCCCCTGGTGGCCTGTTAGACTTGGGGTGAAGCTGTGTGCCTGGCAGATGGGCACCCACCATTCTCCAAGAACACCACTTAGAAATCACTCACAAGTCAGGAGATTTTGGGACTACTCAGTCAGCCTTTGGGAGGAGACACCCAGCTGTGTTGGGGCATTGGGGTAATTCACACAAACTGCCTGCTTGGCTCAGTCCCCACCTCTGCCAGGGCTTCTCTCAAACTCCCCTGGTTTGGAGGGACTCTTGTGCTTCTGAAACAGCTCATCTCACCGCCACGGGATTGCCAAGGCTAGCAAATGAAAAGCCCTATCCCACCACCCAGGGGGGCCGGAGCCTGAGTGGATCCCTGGTGTGAGGGGCAAACGGCCTGCCCAGCTCACTAGATGGCACAGAAAATTCCCAGGCAATCCCAGCATCCAGGAAACAAGAGGAAAGATTTCAGCAGTCCTGTTCACTGAAACAACTCACAACCTGAAGCCAGCTCTCCTGGCTACCACATGAGTGAAAGGAGAGGGTGGGATGAAATTAGGTGATGAAAGGCAGCCCCAAGACTGGATGCCAATGAAAGCAGCAAGCTGGCCCTGACTGGGAGCGAGACTGTGAGGCCTGTCTGCGGCTCTGACTGAAACCCGTTCTCCCCCCACCCAGAATGGGAGGAGTAGGGTGGAGATGAGGTTCCCCCCTCCCAGGGGAGGAAGTGTGTGTGGGGGGGTGAGGTCGGCCCCCAGAGAAGCTGAAATAGCTCCTGATTGGGAGAGTGAGACATTCTTCTGAGCACAGGGAGAAGCCATGGCCTGAGTCTGTTGAGACACGAGGAGGAGTCCAGGCAGGGAGGAGGCTGGAGCCCTGGGATACTCACAGATGCGGAAGCCAGACTTAGGGTCATGGTTCTGGCCCCCCTGGCTGTACAGGGTGGTGGTGTCCCCTTTCTCACAGCTGTTGTAGCAGCGGCCGCTCCGGCACGTCTGTTTGCAGATCGTGGGGGTGAAGACAATCTTTATCTTTCGGATTTTCTCTGTCAGGTTGGCCCCTGTGAAGGAAAAAGCCAGGGCAGAATGGAAGCAGCACAGCCAAGCCCCATGAGCATCTGCACCCTAACTGCAGGACTTGCACATGGCAGGCCAGGCACCAGGGCAGCTGTGGCTGTTCACTGCTGGACACGCTCTCTGGTTGGACCATTGCTCTGCTAGAACTGTGGGGAGAGGGAGTCATTCTCTGCCCAGGGGTCTACACTTTCTGTGATTCTGGCCATTGCTTCTTGGCCTTTTTCAGATTTAGCTAATGTCACTTTAGAAGCAGTATAAGCTAAACGGGGAAAAGGCCACTCATAATGGAATAAGAGTGTCCCCACAGGGGGTCATACCAGTACAGATATAATTATACCAGTAAATTTCCCCATGTAGACAAGCCCTAACTGTGGCATTTCCTGACTTCCAGACGTTTCACTGTGCACCCTTCTCGTTTCCTTAACAGCATTTTCTGTGAAGAACATCCTAGGTGTTTGTTTTTAAAGATAGAACAAAATAGTTAAACTATTCAAACCAGAAAAAGGAGCAGGCTCTCTCTCCAAGCCTGCCGGGCTCTGCTGGCTGGCAACAAATGGGCAACAGGGCACGGCCAGCCCACAATCTGGAGCTATTCGGCTAGACGCCACCTGAACACTCTGTACCCCACATCTCAGGAGGCCCACAGGAGAGAGCCCCCATTTAGGAGCTGCAGAGGGCACTTTGAATCCTCCCTAGGTGTGTCAGGGTGGGGTTCTCTCCCGGCAATCTCATACAAGCTGTCTCTATCAGCCTTGCCCCTCTGCACCTTACTAGGCCTATGGGGGGCCAGCCAAAAGAAATAACCACCTGTAGGTTACACAAATCAGACATCCACAGCCAGATCAGGGGGCAGAGAATTGCTGCATCCCTGCTCTCTGATTATACTGAGAGAGAATTGACTCAGCCAATGTCCTGAGTGTGAAATTCCCATCCCAAGTTACTATCTCTGGGAGCATTTATCATGTCCCCCAAGCCTTCTCTCTTCCCTACCATCTGCATTTTGCTCCCTCAGTCCATCCCTGTGCAATGGGGCTTCTCCAATCCCTGCAGCATTCGTACTTTATTTCTCAAGCTTTCTCTCTCTCTTTAGAGCTGCAACACCATCCCAGGGCGCTGCTGGCTCCAGAGCAGTGTGAGTAGCATTATGCCTTCTCTCGGTTCACACACATGCATGCACCCGTTATTGGTTTTTGTGCTCCTAGGAGCATAGGTTCCATTTGCTGATATCCTGTCACCCAAGCCATCTCCTGCACTTGCTGTTCACCGCAGACTCCTCCTCCACCCCTAGGTTTCTCTCCATGCTGCTTACTTCCCTCTCCTTGGGGTTGGACTTTCCACTCACTCACTAGAGCTGAATCCCAGTGTATTGCCTGCAGCCTCTCCACTCTGTGAGGTGCTAGGCAGATGATCTGGGCCTCCTGTGTATTTGCTACCCCTCTGATTATCATTCTGGTGTCATCAGCAAATGCAGCCCCTCCCAAGGAGGCCCTTGAGAGATACTGGCAGCCCAGTAGGTCTTACCCCAGAGAGACAGCGTATGCTCTTGATAGGCTGCGTGTTGTCCAGAGCTGCTCTGTTCATGCCCATTCCCATTGGGTAGAGCGTTGGATGTTAGCTGAGTATTACCAACTGGGTAGCGCCGGACAGTGCGTGAAGACCCAGTGTGCTGGGAGACGGGGGAGCCGATTCTTCCTTGAGTTCTATGGAAAAGAATATTTACTACAGATGACCATGCCGTGCTCCTGCAGCTGCGCCCTGTGTGTTCTATATGAACCCGCACTGCTATGCTCGAAACCCCAGCCTCCTGTCTGCCAGTCAGGGTGAGCAGCGCCCACTCTTCACCCCCTCCAGACCACTGCCCACCCTGCCATTTCACCGCAATGCTAGCGACCTCCTGGCGCCTCTCCTGATGCATCTCCCACAGGACTTCCTGGCTCAGATCTCTGCATATTGTAGCAGCCTGTCACCCTCCAGAATAACACAGAGTCCGGTTCTGTCACTAAACAAATGTTTGGATGCTAATTGGACAGGCTGCACTCATCTTCCCTGGGAAACATCTCAGTATAAAGGCACAGAACCCAGGGGGCACAATGGCTTCTTTCCGCACTTCACATGCAGCCATGTCTTACGCTCTGAAGAAAGCATGCAGCTGCTGTGAGTACCAGGGGGCTGCAGAGTCCCTGCAGGCCCTGGGCAGGGGTAGCACGGCCCCAGGAGATGAGCAAACTGCAGCGGTACGAGGAAGGCTGCAGCATGGACTGTAGTAGGGCTGAGGTTGCAGACTGAACTGAGCCTGATGGGCTGCAACAGTCACAGAAACCCCCTGCCCGGCCACACAAGCACCTGGGCAGTCACACAAAGCCTGTTGCCCACATGGCCATGCTCAGAGGTAACCCCCTTCCCCTCCTGGTGCACTCAGCTTGAATGCCATGAACACAGGGGACACCTGAAGTAGAGATGATGCTGGAACCATTCACCATGCCCCAACACCGTACAGCCAGGTGATGAACCTGCTGAGAGTAATCAAGAAAGCCAGTCTGGGAAATGTGCAAGGAGAGGCAACAGCTGCTCCCAGCCTCTTATTCACTGTCCTCTCCGCCTGCAGTGCCAGCCCTATGCAGGTCCTTCTGTCTGCCTGCCTGCCTGTCTGTCCAACGCCCAGCAGAGGAATGGAAGACCATACCACAGCAACCAGATGGGCACCAAACATGAGACCCACTTCTTCTCATCCCACGTGCTCCAGACAAACAGTTCTCTGGACCTAAGACCTGTGTGCCAGAGTGTCTGTGCAGAGGCACACACAGAGCAGCACTAACTGCTCACTCACAGTAGCAGAGCAAATAAGAAGCAGCCCTGCCTCAGTAGGACTGTTGCAGGGAACAGATTCAGTGCTGTGGGATAATATGGGGTGTACTAGAGTTTAATCCAGCAGCCCAGAAGCTAGTTATCTTTGAGTCAGTCACACTTGCACATGCCAGCTCCTGCAAACAGACAAAAATGGCACATTGTTACAACTGATGTTCTAGCTTGCGCCTGTTTTAAATGAATTGCTCTGGAGACAGCTATGCAGAAGAGCAGCCTAAAATCTGCTAGGAAGAAGGGAGCTGCCTCTGGAGCTGGTCAGTCTGCTGCTTAGGCCAGCCTGATCTCTCTTCTGTCTTGTAAAAAGGGAAGCATTCCAATAAGGAACCCAAGTTGGGGCTAATACACAAACGCCTGCATCCACTGGATGAATGGTACAGAGTCAGGTGAGGTGGCATCTTGGAGCATCTGCAGCCTGATCCTTGGAGGGGGTTTGCAGTCATACATACCATTTGTGCAGCCTAGCTGGGTTCACAGAATACCAGGGTTGGAAGGGACCTCAGGAGGTCATCTAGTCTAACCCCCTGCTCAAAGCAGGGCCAATCCCCAATTTTTGCCCCAGATCCCAAATGGCCCCCTTAAGGATTGAACTCACAACCCTGGGTTTAGCAGGCTAATGCTCAAACCACTGAGCTATCCCTCCCCCTGTTAGCCCAGTACAAGCCACTCACCCTCTGATAAATCATTCATGAAATAAAGCAATTCTCTCCTAGCATAAGGAAAGCCCTGAGCCTCTGGGAACCAGCTCCATCACTGCGGGGGGATGCCTATATCAGATGGGACCATGCTGATGGAGGAAAATCCTATAGCTCCTCTTATCTACCCTTTTCACTCCAGACACAAGTGTCTCTATGTAAGTTCCTCTCACTATGGGAGCTTCCTTGGGGAATGAGTCCTCAACCCTACCTGAGTCCTGGGCACTGACAAGACCAGAGACTTGGCCTGGAGAGGAGCTGAGCCAAGGAAATAAACAAAACACACAGCCCATAAAAGTTATGAATGTGGGAAACTTTACAGGGAACAAACTCCCACTGGTGCAGTTACAGCTTTGGGGGTTCATGGGTTTGGGCATTTTGCAGAAGCCAAGCAGGGAGAGTACAAAGCTGCTCCCATCTTCCAAGGCCATGCTCCTTACTGCCCATCGCAGAGGCATTCTGGTCCCCAGCACAGAGCTTCTTGCATCCAGCAGCTCTTGGGTTAACATCTCACACTGCTCCTGTCACAAACCTTTGCTGTCATGCTGGCTCCCCTCTGCTGACCAACAGCACCAACCCACCAGGAGCACGCTGCCTTTGTCAGCATATGACTTGATTACAGCATAGAAGGACCTTCATGGGGAGAAGACTCCAGGTACCAAAGTGTACTTACATTTATTGGAGAAAGGCATAACAAGAACCAATGGCTGGAAGCTGAAGCCAGACAAAGTTAGGAATAATAAGGCACAAAATTTTAAATAGTGAGCAAACTGTTTACCAATACCAAGGAAGTGGCAGATCCTCCATATTCTCTGATTTCAGATCAAGACTGAATGCCTTTCTGGAAGATATGTTTTAGTCAAACATAATTTATTTGGCTCAATATAGGAATAACTTGGTGAAATTTGATGGCCTGTGATGTACAAGAGGTCAGACTAGATGATCTAATGGTCCATTCTGGACTTAAACTCTATGAATCTATGAAGAAACAGATTTATTATAAAGCCAGAAGTCTGCAGGCCCAGATGGCATTCACCCAAGAGGGTTTTGGGTTTTTTTGCAGGAACTGGAGAATGAAGTGACTGAGTTGCTAATGAAAATATGCATTCTTTCGTTAAAATCAGCTTCTATACTGGGAGGGCTGAAGCATAGCAAATGCTGTACAGATGCTCCCCAACTTATGCAATCGTTCCGTTCTGGAACGCCTTGCGTAACTCAAATTTTGTGTAAGTCGGGAACGTATTACACAAAAAAAAAACCCAACAAAAAACCCCTCCTATTTCTAGCTTATGGATTTTTTTCCGTAAGTGCGGATTTGCATAAGTCGGGTCTTGCGTAACCCGGGGAGCGTCTGTACTGATCTTTAAAAAAAACCCACTAGGTGATCCAAGGAATTACAAACTGGTGAGCTTTACGTCAGTACTTTGTAAACTGGCTGAGTCAGTAATTAAAAATAGATTTGTAAATTGCAGAGGTAGACATGATAGGGAAAAACGGCAGGGCCTCTGTAAAGAAAAAGCATGCCTCTCTAAGCTGCTAGAATCCTGTGAGCATGTCAGCAAAAGAGTGGCTAACGGAGAGCTGGTTAACACAGTTTATCTGGACTTTCAAAAAGACTTTGACAAAGTTCCTCACAAGAGGCCATTAAACTGAGTAGTCACAAAGTGAGAGGTTAAGTTCTGTCACAGACCAGAAACTGGCTAAGTGACAGAAAACAGAGTCAGAATAATTGGTCAATTTTCAGCATGGCAAAGGCTTAACAGTGGAGTGCCCCGAGGTTCTATACTGGGACTGTTGTTTAAATGTATTTATCATTGATCTGGGAAAGGAAATGAACAAAAAGGCAGCAGCACTTGTAGTTAACTCAGAATTACTTAGGTTACGCAAGACTACAGAGTATGGTGAGAAACTCCTCAGAGACCTCACAAAGGTAGGTGAATGGGCAGCACCAGGGCAGATGGGATTCAGTGTTGAGTAATGCAAATTAATGCAGGTCTGAAGTAGTCATTTTAATTACTCACACACATTGCGGGGTTCTGAGTTAACTGTAACCACTCAGGAAGGAGACTAGGGCATCACTATAGCCAAGTCAATGAAAACCTCTGCTCAAAGTGTAGCTGTGGTCAAAAAGGCACTGGGGTGCTTCAGGTCACTACATGTGTAATGGAAGAAGCTCCCTCTGGGCTGGTAAAGGCCAGCAGCAAGACAATGGGCCCTTTGTTCAAGGAGAATGTTAGTGTCAGGTAGCCTCTAGGAGGCTCTGGTGAGACCTTAACACAAGAAACCAACTCTTGATGCTAATGATCTTGCCTGCTGTTGACAGGTATCTAATCTCTAAAGAAAGGTTCTTGAGGATTCTTGTGGCAATATCTGCAATCTTCAGATTCCCCTGAGATGGTCCGTCTGTGCTTAGACCTGGGTAAGGGACAGAAATGGCACTAGTAGTGTTGGTTGATGATCTCCTCCTGGCTATGGATGAAGGCAGCATGTCTGTGCTTATGCTATGAAGCCTGTGGCTGTGGTCGACAATGAGGTGGTGTTACCAAGGCTGTGGTCCTTAGCAAGAATAGATGGACTTGGTTTGAAGTTGGACCCGGAGCATGATTAGCATTTCAGAAGGATCCAGAGCATTATTAGGAGCAAATGTTCTCTTGTTTCTGTGCAAGAGGCCACTAGGAGGGTTCAGAAGGAGACATGGGTGACAGCATTCACCATATGAGGAAATACCTAGCTGGGCGTCTCCATTTCAGCTCAATCCTTTGGGGGAAACAGATGACCAAAGCCTTGTCTACTCTAGGTTCCCCTCCCCTTGTGTTAGTAATTTTGGGAACCTCAGTGTTTTAAAAGCACAACATAGTTGACACTGTGGTAAAATGCCAACAGCCCTGAGAGTCTTGTCTACGCTACAGCTGCCAACTTTGCTACCACTGGTGGAACTCACCAGAAGTGTGAACAGTGGGAAATTTTAGGGAAAAAGACTAGAAAGAGACAAGGCCATTGCATCTTTCAGGGCAGACAAAACCTCTAATGAATTTCTAAGGTAAAAATAAAAAAAAATATTTTAACAACACATTTTGGCCTTTTTCATGAAGCAGCACAAAGGCCCCCCACATCCAGTTTTTATTTCCCTTTAAGTAGTTTAATGTGATTTTTTAAGGATTGTGAGTTTTTAGATCCATGAGGGGCTCCTAGCACTTGGGCTGAGCACTAGGATCTGGTTTTCATAAATCTATGTAAACAAATACAATTTGTTCTTTCCATGAGCGCTGGGTGATGAAATATAAAGCCAAGTTGGGGTCCCACAACATCCAGTCCCCGCATCCAATGTCACAGTCAGCACGTCCCTTAACATCCAGTCTAGGCTCGGCTTCTTGCCTCCATCTCATTTCATACAGAGAGCAACAGTGAAGTTGGGAGCCCTATGTGACAGTACAGCGCTCAAGAGAGCTGCGGCCAGCTAGACTCTTCCATGGTGAGGAGCAGCCAGTGGCATACAGACAGTAGAAGACCAGCCAGGACTGAGTCTATATCAAGACACCAACACGCTGGCCCTTCCAAGCAGTGTTTGTTCTTGAAATCTTTCCCTCAGCTTTTTTTTGACACATCTGCATAAATATGCATTTTTGCTATTCTTCTAGTGTTCCCCATCAGTTTCTCCAAGCATCTCCCATGAGAAATTCATACAGTCCTACCCAGCCCTGATCTCCCACAGAAGCCATGGCATAGCTAGCCTGCAGATCTCAGACGTTCTGCACACAGCTATGAATGTCCCCAATTTGCTAACACAGCCCTTTTGGGAAAAGCCCACCCAATGTTCCCACAGCTCTCATAGGTGTCATTGAGATGAGGCCATATGTTTCCAATAAGGCCATCTGGGTGACAAGGGAAGAGCTGGAAGCCATATGACATTCCTGGGAGCCTCACACACAATGGCAAGTGCCTGGAGGTCTAACAACAGACATCTGCGCCTTCTTATTATCCATAAATGACCTGCTGTGGCCATGTGTGGCAAGAACTCTAAAAGCTTCTGGTGTGTATATGGGAGCACCCCAAAAGAAGGGACACTCTGGGATCTCACAAAGCAAGCATGATGACACCCGCTGCCTTGGTAATAGGTTCATTGTAGAGCAATTTCAGCCCTGGGCAGCAGGGGCTCTCTGGATAGCAGCACAGAGGAGCAGGCCAGTGACATGAACTAATAGAAACTACAGCCCCTGTACTTCAAAACATGCTGAGCACCTATCATCCTTGAGGGAGGAAGCACATGTGCCACAAGTAGGGAGTGGCCATGCTCTTTTCTCTGTCTGGCATATGACCTCTTGTTTTGAGGGACAACTCCAGGGATTTTCAGAAACACCAATATGTATACGTAAGCAGAGTCAGCATGAGCTCTACCCTGACATCTGGTGGTGAGTTGTGGCAGGTTTTGGAAAAGAACTTCAGGGGCTGATCTCATTTGCATAGGCACACCCACCCCGCCTAGATGATCACTTTGGCTGCTGTGGAATCCTCAGTTTCTCTGTTATCGGGGCAGGAAGTATAAAGTGTTATTATCCTGATTATGTGAATCACAGACAGTGGAACTGTACTTGGCTTTTTGCTATGATGGAGGGACTCACCATCAACTAAGGAGCTAGGCAAGGGACATGGGTTCCAAAACTCAGCAAAGGGAAAAACGCTGGGGACAGGTATTTGTACTTTGTGTCCCTTCTGAGGGTTTTAAATGGCAACTGTACCTTCTTGTTTCTCTACTGTGTAATAGCAGAGCTAATTTTGATTCTACTAGGAGTCTGGTTACAGATTGCAGAGCTGAATTCATTTTTGGGCTAATGGTGTACCAGCACTGGGGCTCCCCTACTATGAGCTGAAATCACTGAGTACTGTGTTAAGTAGTAGGGGGCCTGAAGATATATTGGTGAGTGGCTTACAGGATGGCTACTGAAGAGGAGCGGCTGCTGGTGATGAAGGCTGCAGCGGAAACCCACAGAGAGGTGGGGCAGTTGGCTGTCAGAGCACGTAAGTAACCCTTTATTCCACCCCACCCCCTGATTTCCACACAGGCTGGGGGGGGGGGGTGTTAAAACTCTGCAGATGAACTTTTGAACTCTGGACTCAACAAGGACAGAGACAGAGACTTTGGGGTTGCTGGACTTTTGGGACTTTGGGTGACTTTTGGGGTGCTGGACTCAAGAACCAAAGGGAAATGACACAGCCCGATTTGCTTGGGGTGGGTTTTTGCTCATGGTTTGTGTTATGAATCCTGTTGGTGGTGTTTCCCCAACATAATCCACATTGTTTCTCTCTGTTATTAAAAGGCTTTTGCTACACTCAGCCCCTGTGCTTGCGAGAGGGGAAGTATTGCCTCTTGGAGGCGCCTGGGGAGGGGGAGTGGTGATATATATTTGTCCCAGGTCACTGGTTGGGGGCTCAAGCTGGTTTTGCATTCTGGTATTGGAACGGAACCCTAGATACTGAACCCGGCCCTTGTTGCTGCCAACTCTGATGGGCAGAAGGGTTACATGCAGTTAAAACACCCATATGAATGGACTTTTCAAAAAAAGAGATGAATGTTGCTGTTAGGAATAAAAGTTGTGAGATGTGCTCATCACATGGGGCCAGCACCTATCCTGCAAAAGGCAAATAAAAATGGAACAAGACAGCCTGCATGAAAAGCGATGGGGAAAAGGCAGCCAGCTAGGATCCTGTTTACAGAGAAGGATCTGTGTCTGTGCATGGCAGGGGGGATGTTGATTTGCTTTGAATTAACTTGTTTGTTTGATTCCATTATAGGCAGATGCGTTCCAGGATTTGTACATTAAGCTAGGTAACACGTCCGTCCGCTGCGGGAGTCACAGAAAGCAACTAGCAGGGAGTCTCTTTCCAGCTCTGTTTGCCAGTTCAAATCCAGCCCCCCGTCAGGCTTACTGGCTGGTTCAGATTCAAGGTCAGGGAACAGAAAAGAGCTTTTCACCTTTAGCGCTCCAGCTACAATCAAGCCCCAGGTCAGGAGGTTGACTGGCTCAGAGAGGTTGGGGAATGGAACCTTTCATCTGGAGTTCATCTGTTTAAATGCAGCCTGAGTCAGTAGTGGCTAGAAATCATCACCCTCTTGCAGCCACTTGGTGTCCCTGGATACGTGACAGGTGTTGAGTCTCAGTCCAGTTCCCAGCGGTCCGAATTGCAAAAACCACATTCCCCCTCGCCCCTTGCTGAATGTCCCAGCAGTGAGACTAAGGGCTGAAAATAGTGACATACCCTCTCACTGCTAGCTGGGGCTGCTTTGGGCCAGAGTAGGGGTTGAGAGGCAATTGGGGAGCTTGTGCAACCACTGTCCGTGCCCACACCTGTTCAAAGGACAGGCCCGGAAACTTATGAGGATGGGACAGCCCCAGGGATTATGCAGTGAGACAGTAAAGGCCCAGGGCTTTAGCCTCAGGCAATCCTTCAGAATCCCTCAGCACTGTTATTCATTTCCACACTTCCAGCCAGGCACATGGCCAGCACAGCTCTTTGTAGCTTGGAGCCTTTGCCTACAGACAATGGTCTCTTCCTTTACAAAATGGGACTGGCTGCCAAGCAGCTGGTTTCCCTGTTCTTCATCTGTCAGGGCTGCTAATAGCACTCTCCAGTCAGGCCCAGCACATGTGACAGAAACAGCACGTGGGACAGCCTCCTG
This sequence comes from Natator depressus, assembly GCF_965152275.1. Lineage (NCBI taxonomy): Eukaryota > Metazoa > Chordata > Testudines > Cheloniidae > Natator > Natator depressus. The sequence continues at coordinate 88,958,976 of NC_134239.1, forward strand.
GGACAGCCTCCCTCCTTCTCAGTTGTTTTAGGGAACCCACCACAGTGATATCTGAGCACCTGGCTAACACTTGCAGTGTTATTATGGGAAGGCTGGGTCAAAGTGGCAATGGCATTCTGCTCTGAAGGTGCTGATGTTTGTGCTCATCCTGATCGCTCCTGGGATCCAGATCCAATGGCAAGTTGCTGACAAAGCTCAGTTTCCTGAACACAGGAGTTTCACTCCTAAGGGTGATGGCTCCACTGCACCAGTGGAACGTGGCTGCCACTGCAGGAAATAAAAACATAGGGAGAGCTGGTCCCTCGGGTATTCTATAGAGGTTCTTATTCTATCGTGTCACTGTAGCCCCTGAGCACCTTCCCGGATGAACTGCATTAAGTGAGGTGGCTAACATCTATATGATTGGTGCCCTCTCCCAAAAGGAGAATTGTATATGCTGAAGTGTTTTGTTTTGGTAGGGTTGTGCTGGTGGTCATTTTCCCCCCTTAGGTACATGCCGCTCTGTGTTTATGTTAGAGAAGGCAGGTCGAAGAAGCATGCCTTACACTTGGAGAGGAAAGAGGTGAGGTTTGTGATGGTCCTTGGCTCCTGGGGAGTTTGTTCCAGTCTTGGACCAGCCCCGAGAAAGCTCTGTCTCGTGCATAGACAAGGCAACTTGGATCCATCCCATGAAAAACTTTAAAGTTGAGGACTGACCCCCTGAATTTGACCCTGCATTCTGCGGCAAGCCAGAATGGAGAGCGGAGTACTGGGTTGATAGGCTCCTGGAGGCTGGTGCTGCTGAGCAGTCAGGCTGCTGCTTTCTGAACTAATTACGGCTTTTTTAAAGGTCAGCAATTTTATTGCGAGATATAGGGAATTACAAGACCAAGCCTGGACCACCAAGGCCGAGTCTGCATCTGACAGAAGGTGGGCTAGTCTTCTCAACAGCTGGAGATAGAAGAGGGCATTTTTCATGACCACAGCTATCTGGGTATCTAGAAGCTGTGAGGAATCTAGGTGGACACCAGGCTGTGGCTTACCTTAATGGTCTGAGGGTAGATGCCCTCAGTAGGGCGATGTCGTAGAGGTGGAAAATTCCTCCAAGTGCTTCCCCTCTCCCCACCACATCAGTGTGACACAGGCATACACAGGTGTCCAACCAGCTTCTTCAATATTTCACCGGCAGGGGTCATGTGCAGCCTCTGCTGAAACCTAAGAACTAGCTGATTGTCATGGGTATTGCAAGATGTTTGCACAGGAAATAACTGTAGAGTTACATAACACATGGGATATTGGGGTTCAAAACTGTTGAAGCAAAACTTGTCTCTTGAGTGAGGCAGGTCTCAGGGCTAATTCAATCAATGTTGAGAGTGGTGAACATCTGTGGAGACAGCACTTTGTTTTCAGTCTGGGCCTGGTGGAGGCTTGAGGATTTACAGAGACACAAGAACCCCCAAGAAAAGTCTCTGATATAGGGCACCCCCTGGGGTAAGAGACAGTAGTCTGTAACTATGTAAGAGATGAAGAAAGAGCACCAGTTATTAGCCACTACAGAAGAGAGACTCTGCCAGGGGGGGTGCCTCATGAAAGGTGGACCCCAGCTTTTCAAACTGGACAAGCGCTGTAAGAACTAACCCCTGGGAGAGAAATACCTTATCAGACAGGGAAGTAACTTGTTAACAAGCATAGGCTACAGATTGCATTTTCGTTTTTCTTTTACATGTAACCTTATGTTTTTAAACCCTTATTCTTGCTTTTGTTTGAATCCCTGTCTCAAGCCCTGTTAAGTAAGTGTCCAGTTGGTTTTACTATAGACACCTCTAAGAGCCTTGAGGTAAGGAGAGTGTTGAACTGAGGTGAAACCAGGGAACTGGGGCTCACTGCTTCCCTGGAAGCAGTGAAACGGTGACCATTGCAGGTATCCAGAAGATAAGGGACTGGGCACTCAAGTGTAACAAAGTTGGGTGTGTAATTTGCTAGCCTGCATTGGGAAAGAGCGGGGCGTATGGAGCCCAGAATAGAGCACCTGAGTTGCCAGCAGCCAGTAAGTGGAGAGGGCTTCCCTGGGGGCACAGACAAGGCGCTCTCACACTGTAAGCAGATGGCAGTGACTCATCCGAGGCACTGTGGGTAAATGCATCACAATCACCTCCGTCTTTCCTGGATTCAGCTTCCATCCAGCTCTTCGTCCACTTGCTGATCTAGGCCAGGCCTTTGGAGAGCTCGTGTGAAGGTTTGTAGAGCCAGGTACCACATGGGTATTGTTGGCATTTTAGTCCATGTTGCCTCACCATCTGCCTAATCAACACCTAACCAAGAGCAGCTGGCAGAACCAGCAGGAGGTACTGAGGGTGGAGAGTGGTTACTGGACAGCACGGGGAGAAGATATTAACCACACATGGGACCAGCACTGTGCAGTCAGTATGACAACGAGCACTCAACTGGCTCCTTCAGTTCAGATAGATCTGTCGAGGCCAAGGGTCACAGACCCCCACACAAGACCACTGACTGTTGATGGGCCATATGGCCTTCCCCACACAGGGCCCCAGAGTAAGGGCCTTCTAATGACACACCCCACTAATGTGCTGGTAATTCCATCCTGGCTGCTTCAGGCCAGAGTCTGTGCAAACAGCTCCAAGAGAAGAGCTCTGAGCCAGGACAGCAGCTGAGTGACACTCAGCTCCTGACAATCTGCCAGAACAACAGGCAGATTCACCTCTGTCTTATAACACCAACATCCTCCTCAGTATCCGCCATGTCCATCTGCCCATCCCTTCAGCCAGACACACTCCCAGCTCCACTCTGCACAGGGTGAGCCAGGGAATCACTTACCTCTCTGTAATGCTTCGCAATCTCAGATTTTCCACTAAAGCACCAGAGCAGTACAGACAGCTCCCATCACACCAATGTCCATGTCCACAGGGACCGAAGGCTGCTAGGCTTAGAAAGCCTCAAGTGCCCACAGACCAGAAACTTCCCCTTTGTCAGATTCTGAATCGATCTGGATGCAGCAGCAAAATGAGGCCAGACGCTCCTCAGCCTCCCCCCAGGACTCAGCTCGCTCTGAGGGTGCAGAAAGATGGTTAGGGACCTCAGCCTACAAGGTCTCACCCTATCCCATGGGCTCAAGGCTCATTACCAAAATCCCAGGTCTTTTACCTCTGGAAACTGTAGAGTATGGTTTTTCTCAGTACCGGGGCAAACTGGTACCTTGTTAAGACACTGCCATTACCATGTATGAACAGTGGATCCAGCTGCTGGCCCCAGAGTTCTATTAAGACTTTTTTTGACTTTACGGGGCACAAGCGTTTATCTGCACATTCCCTCAATACCACTTAAGCCTCCCTTCTCTTCTCTTCGAGACTCTTAAGTATAGGCACACTGCTCCTGTAGATAGACTCATAGAAACGTAGGGCTGAAAGGGACCTCAAGAAGTCATCAAAACCAGCCCCCTGCACTGTGGCAGGACCAACTAATCCTAGACCGTCCCTGGTAGGGGTTTGTTCTGCCTGTTTTCAAAAACCTCTGAATCCCCATCACTGGATTCCACAACCTCCCTTGGAAGTCTATTCCAGAGTTTAACTACACTTATACATAGAACGTTTTTTCCTATATCTAACCTAAATGTCCCTTGTTACAGATTAAGTCCATTACTTCTTGTCCTACCACCAGTAGACATGGAGAACAATGGATCACCATCCTCTTTATAACAGCCCTTAACATATTTGAAGACTTATCAGGTCTCTCCATCAGTCTTCTTTTCTCAAAGCTAAACATGCGCAGTTGTTTTTTTGACCTATGAGGAAAGGTTAAAGTTTCTAAATCTCTTATTTTGTTGCTCTCTTCTGGACTCTCTCCTATTTGTAAATAGAAAAAAGAAAAGGAGTACTTGTGGCACCTTAGAGACTAACCAGTTTATTTGAGCATGAGCTTTCGTGAGCTACAGCTCACTTCATCGGATGCATGAAGTGAGCTGTAGCTCATGAAAGCTCATGCTCAAATAAACTGGTTAGTCTCTAAGGTGCCACAAGTACTCCTTTTCTTTTTTCTATTTACGAATACAGACTAACACGGCTGTTACTCTGAAACCTGTCTCCTATTTGTGTACAACTTTCCTAAAGTGTGGCACCCAGAACTGGACACTGTACTCCAGCTGAGGCCTCACCAGTGCCAAGGAGAGCAAAACAATTACCTCCCACATACAACACTCCTGTTAATGCACCCCAGAATGATATTAGTCTTTTTCACAACTGCATTATATTGTTGACTCATTCAATTTGTGATACACTGTAACCCCCAGATCCTTTAAGGAGTCTGACCACCTCGCCAGTTAGTCCCCATTTTTGTAGCTTTGATTTTTCCTTCCTAAGTGAAGTACTTTGCACTTGTCTTTATTGAATTTAATCTTGTTGAATTCAGACCAATTCTCCAATTCGTCAAGATCATTTTGAATTCTAATCCTGCCCTCTAAAGTGCTTGCAACTCCTCTCAGCTTGGTGTCATCTGCAAATTTCATAAGCACACTCTCCACTCCATCGTCCAAGTCATTAATAAATATATTAAATAGACTTGTGGGGCATCTCTGGTGGGGTCCTGCAGAGGTCAGTACTGGGTCTGACAGCAAATCATTGATAACTACTCTTTGAATACAGTCTTTCAACCAGTTCTGCTCCCTCCTTATAGTAATTTCATCTGGACCACATTTCCCTAGTTTGCTTATAAGAATGTCATATGGGACTGTGTCAAAAGTCTTACTGAAATCAAGATATATCACATCTACAGCTTCCCTCCCATCCACTAGGTTAGGAACCCTGACAAAGAAGTAAATTAGATTGGTTTGGCATGATTTGTTTTTGACAAATCCATGTTGGCTATTGTTTATCACCTTATTATCCTCCAGGTGCTTACAACTTGATTGTTTAATAATTTGTTCCAATATCTTTCCAGGTATCAAAGTTAGGCTGACTGATCTATAATTCCCCAGGTCTTCTCTGTTCCTCTTCTTAAAGATCGGTACTATGTTTCCCCTTCTCTAGTCTTCTGGGACCTCACCTGTCCTCCAGAAGTTCTCAAAGATAGTTGCTAATGGTTTTGAGATTGCTTCAGCTAGTTTCTTAAACACCCTCATATGAATTTCATCAGGCCCTGCTGATTTGAATACGTCTAACTTATCTAAATTGTCTTTAATGTGTTCCTTCCTGATTTTGGTTTGCTTTGCTTTCCTTTCCCCTTGTTGTTAATATTAATTGCATTTAGTATCTGACACCATTAACCTTCTTAGTGAAGACTGAAGCAAAATAGGCATTAAACACCTCAACATAGTAGTACCCGTTATGTTCCATGCCCACTGGGACCTGTCCGTGGCTGACAATGGCACCAGCTCGCTCACTCACTCTACAAGCACCAAAGACGACAACAACAAATGTCTCCCTAAATAAAATGGCCTCCCTCCCACAGCTGCAGACCCATGACAAAGTGAGAGAAATGCTGTGTGAGAACGTATTGGGTTTGATGGAAGGCTATTTACTTTGTATATTTTGACATGTGATGTTGATATTTTGTGTTTTAATGGTTACAAAGCTTTTACTTTTTGAAATCAATATCTACTGTCATTAAATAATTATTGAGTGACCTGCTTTGTTGTCTGACCCCCACCCCATAATTTCCTGCAACTGTGAAAATTTAAATAGATAAAATAGAAAAAAATTAGAAATAAACATCCATATTATCTGTTGAAATTATTTTAAAAAAATCAAATTCTATCAAGCCTAAACATAAACAAGCAAACAAAAATCTGCTAATCTACTTATTTCTTCCACAGGCTGAGAAGGAAGAAAGAGAGCCTGTGACTAAGGGTATGTCTACACTGCACAGTTGTCGCCAACACTTTTGTTTTTCAGGGGTACTTTAAAAAGCCCCCCACGAAAGACGAAAGTTTTGCTGAAGCAGGCAGCAGTGTGAACGCAGCTTTGTCAGCAGGAGCATTCTCATGCCGACAAAGCTTATGCTGGAAGTATTTTGTCGGCAAAAGTGCTGACAAAAATACCGCAAAAGAGCATTCACACACGCTGACTTTTAGTGACAAGGCTGTGTCGACACAGCCTTGTCTCTAAAAGCTGCATAGTGTAGACAAGCCCTAAGTTTCCTTTGTTCTCTGGCTGGCTGGCTGCTCCAGTAGTGAGCAAAAGAGCTGACACCATAGCAAAAACCCAGCTTCCTCAGTAGGGGAGCAACACTTGCACGGCATGAAGGTGGCACAGGAAGGGGATTCAAGAACATGGCACACAGCTGTTGCTGCCAGGAGGAAGGATTTGCCTTTGTTTCTAACTGGTTCTACTGGATATTGGGGCTGATCCACAGGATGGACAGAACTGTGACCCCCTGAAGACAAAACACAAGGACATCTGAAATCTGCTCGACCCAACAGGCAAAGCGCAGTCCAAATGCTGCTGATGGGGTTCACAACACAGTCCTCAGCCATCCTCAGCTCCAATACAGAGATGGAGCTGGTAGAGACATCAGGCCAGGCTGTTCAGTTACAGATGGGGCATTGCATGCTGGAACCTGTTGTCCCCATAGGCTGCAGCATTCATTAATAATGAGTTGCTCCAGTTGGCTTCATTTCATGCATATTATGAACTTATCTACACACACAAGCTGTACTGCTTTAGCTACACTGGCATAGGTAAAGCAGTACAGCCCCCTAGTGTGGACACAGTTATACTGATAGAGAGGTGTTTTATACCAGTATAGCTATCCCTGAAGGGGAAGGGGAATAATTTATACTGGCATAAAGCACCTTTATACCAATATAACAGCATCCACACAAGAGGCTGTGCCCATATAACTACTCTGATAAAAATAAATCACCCCATCTGAAATAGTTATTCCGGTACAAAAACTGTGTAAACCAGGTCTAAGAGTGGCCCTTGGTTCATGCTACGATGCCAGTGCAGCTCTTGGATGGGCAAAGCTTGGGCTCCCCTGGTATTCCATAAAGATCACTAGGCCTAAGCCAAATGTGGGCTCCTAGTGCAGCCAGCACTTTAAACTCCCCAAGCCTAGGCATGGCTCCTGACTACGGTTCTGAGCAAGCACCTGCCCTAATGAGAAACTTCACAGCGCAGCATGCAGGAGGGGCCCAACCTGGCAGGCACTGCAGAAAGGAAACAGATTGAGTACAAAGACATGACAGAAGCAAAGCCCGCCTGAACCCAATGCGTGCAGGCCCTCTGCAGACAAACACAGCAGGCTGAGCATCCCATTCCAGAGACCCCGACTGCCAGAGTGGGATCCGATGACAGTGGGCTGGGGACCCAATCCCGCCCTGCTGAAAACATACTGCATAGGCGAGGCCTTAACCAGAGGAAATGCTCCTGTTGGGTTCACGGGAGAGGGTCACTCATCTCCATGTCACACAGAGACAAAACAAGCATATTTAGTCACATTTGCATCTTGTTCACTAGCAACACCCATCCCCTCCATTGGGCTTCCCAGCTTCAAAGCACTGAACAAACAGATCAGCCGATTCATCTCCACACCCACACACCCCCTCGGGAGGCAGGGAAATAAGTAACATCCTCCCCCATTTATGTTGGGCACAGCTGGGACCGAGAGGGTCTCTCTATTTGCAAACTGCAGGAGGGGCAGAGAGAGGCTGCTGCTCCACAAACACAGGGGGGTGTGGGGTGGAAGTGGCCTCTTTTCTGCCCTGAATCTAGGAAAGTAGAAATCTAGAAAGTAGAAATGCTGGGAAATCTCCCAATCTTCCTAAAAATGCTACAGATTGAAGAGGACTTTGGGTGTTTTAATTTAAAATGACATTCCCCAATAGAGTTTCATTCGCAGCTTGAAGCTCAGAGGGAACCTGGCATTTGGATCCATGAGCTCTGCTTTAATTAGGCTTCCTCTTACTCCCCCTAATGTGCTGTTGCCCCATCCTTGGTTTATGGGCCATTACGGCCATGCTGGGGAATTACACTATGTTCTTCTCAGATGTCCAAGTCTCAGCATTGCTGGGATTCAGGGAACAAGCCTCCTGGGGATTCTGCTCTGTTATCAACACCAGCTCCATCCTTCCAGTCGCTCATTAGTGGAGGGATTAGAGTCAGCGTCTGGGCCAAGAATACGTCCGTATCTCCATTTGCATTCTACCCGATAGCCCCTTGGCTGAAGGAATGGGCAGTTTCTCCAAGGAGAGGATTCCGCATCACAAAGTTGCACTTGCTCCTTTCCCCGCCAGGCCCTCAATATTTATCTCAGGGACCAGCAGGGAGCGCAGGGCTGGGACCAGCATAACCCAGGGTGAAGGGAGCTGAACCAAGCACTAGGATTGCATCTGTGCTGGCAAAAGTTGGGCATGAAATTTCCAGGCAGTGCAGCTCCAGCAGTGCTAGCTCCAGGGTAAACAGGTCTCAGGTGTTTTCATCACCATGCCTTCACACCCTGCTCAGAGCCACCAGAAAGAGTTGTAAAAGTCCCTTCACAATTGGACAATAAGTATGCACCCCTGCCAGGACTAGGGCAATCTAGTGCTCAGTGGTTACTCCCCTCAGCTATTTACAAATTCGTAGTATGTCCCCCCATGCCCTACGGCCATCCCTTAATTCAGCTACACAGTTTTTGCGTTACTGATGTTTCCCCATAACTCCCTCCAGCCCCTTGCTCATTTTATTGCTCTCTGAATTCCTCCCAAATTGCCAGTATCTTTCTGGTAAGGAGGTGCCCCAAACTCAACACAATATTCCATATGCATAGACAGAGGGGCTCTAGGACATTATGCCTCTGACTACAAAGCCCAAAGCTGCTTGGCCTTTCATACAGCCATATGACACTGTCATTGCCTGTTCAATTTGCTGCCTGCTACCATCCCGCCATCTCTCTCAGGTCTTCCTCCTTCCCAGGTTTCTCCCTCCCCTGAGACTCAGGCTATGGGAATTTTTTTTCCTCCAGACATAATAGATAACATTTTTCCAGGTTGAATCACATTCTCTTATTTCCTGCCTACGTTTCTAATCCCTCTGGGTCCCTCATGCACGCTCTACACACAAGCTTGCACCGAAACAACTAAATTGGTTTTAATTCACACTGTTTGTTATTTCAGTGCAAGTCTGTGTGTGGAAACTCTCCTTCTGGAATAACAAAAGTCTCCCATTTTGATTTGGCTTAAGCAGCTTTTTTATTAAACAAGTTTTTAACCAAAAAGTAGGATATGTAATTAAAGACTGTAGCTAGAGATGTGAGGGTCCAGGGGGAAAAAACTGGAAACTTCCAGGGAAAAAAAGAAACCTTTGTATTTTCTGTTCTCCCTCACTTGACCCCCACAGCCCAGTAGGGAAAAATTGAAAAGAAATTTTATGTGAAGTATTGTCTCTCAGAATGAACTGTGAATTAATCCAGTTTTTCTTCCCTCCTTCTACTTTCCCTCTCTACTCTACCTCTGCTCACCACTTCCCAGTCCCTTCTCTTCCCCTCTGCTTTGACTGTTCCTTACCAAAGCTTACTCAAAGGGGTTTGTGAGCCATACACACGAGAAGGCTGAATTAAGATAGCACAGACAACCTTCATTCCGCAGTTCCTAACTTTTCTCTACTTGACCTTGTGGCCTTAATGTTCTTTTAATATAGATTTTTTGTCTGTAATTACTATTGAAACTGTAATAAGAAAAGGAGTACTTGTGGCACCTTAGAGACTAACAAATTTATTTGAGCATAAGCTTTCGTGAGCTACAGCTCACTTCATTGGATGCATTCAAACTGTGTTGTTATAGATTATATGTCAAATATTCTATATATAAAATATGCTGTGAACCAGATTTGTTAATATAGCCTCACATAGCATACCCATGCCGTATTTCCAGTGTCACTCTGCTCTGCAATACAGAGTCTAAAATGACAATCTGACAGTTTTTCTTTCAGCTAGAAAAATGAGAATGAAAAAGTGGATTAGGGCTTGTCTACACAGGGACATCCAGGAAAAATAATCCAAATTAATTAAAAGGCATAAATTTGAAGTGGGTTAGTTAAATCCCATTCAATCCCTGTGTGGATGCTGTTAATCAGAATTAAAGTGGCCTTAATTCAGTTTAGTTTAATTCACAAGTGCTGACAGGTTTAAAATGTTAGAAAGCCAAGCAATTGTCTATAGTGCCGAAATGGGGTTACATGCCATGTGATTTTAAAACAGTATTTTTATGTAAGAAAAATGACATCTACACGTCTCTTGGGCAGCTCTAGTTTTTCTTATAGGCTTCCCAGCTTGCTTGCCAAAGGCTTTCAACTGTGTCAAAACCGGAGAGGGGCTGAGATCTGAGACTCAAAGTTCTCTTTGCTCCAAGCAGAACTGCTTTTTTCACATCATTCCATTTAGACTGGCATTGGCTTTTTAGTTTCATGTTTTTAACAAGGTTTCAAATATCCACTTGCAGATGGCGCTGGATCAAGAAACTTAAATGCTTAGCTGCCTCGGGAAAATTGTTGCTAAAGGAAAGTGCCCTAGAAAGTTGTGGATAAGGGCCTGTCTGGATTAAGGAAATGTCCACTGTAGCTACATTTGTGTTGTGTAAGCCCTGTGCATAAGCATGCCGCACAGGTGTAAAGTGGGGCTTGGACCCCTATGACTTACCCTTAAATATTACCCTCAATTTACTGGGGTATGTGTGGTGTTGTGAATATCCTGCTTTGGTTTTGAACTCAGCAGTGTGTGAAACCTTCAGTAGAACATGCATGTGAAAAGCATTTGCGTATCGTGGCTTTTTGGCCAAGTTAAGGTCCCATTTTTAGAAGCTAGTTTGGTGTTACTAAACAGTATTTCTCATTAACTTAAACTGAGTGACAGCCTTAAGTGAACAGAACAGCATAAGGTGTGTACAATATGTACACCATTTGTAAGGCTAAATAAGAAATTCCAGTTGGCACTGTGTGTACTGTATTATTTAACAAATAGTTATGGACACTCAGCAGTGGCAACACCATAGTTAAGGTTGCAAGAAAGCGTCCATTCTAATCCTGAATGTGTAAATTCAGGGTTAACTGGACAAAAGCTTTTAGAGATGTTATTTTGAAAAAAAATTAGGATTTTACTTTTTCAGAAGGTCTAATTTTCTTTTGGAGTGGCATCTTCTAAAGCCAGCTGGGTCTCAAAACTGGACAGCCATCTTATCTGCTAATCCTAGACCAGTTGACTCTTTTTACCAAGGTGGGATTCTAAATTTCTGGTTATTAGAGGCTGCCTTTGAGCCACGGTCTGTAATTTCCATGAGAAAACTGAAGATTGTTGCAGGCTCCCCTCCACCTAATCTAAGTTTTCTTTTCAAATAAGTGTTCTAGCCCTCTGTTCACCTTCAGAATTGGAACCCATCTCTAGGTTTGTTGTGTTGTTATGGTGAAATTTAACAATCACAGATTATTTCAATTAATTTTTAGAGGGAGAAAAATACACATTCCCCAACCACCAACCCCAGCTGCACTCGCCCTTCTCCCCTCATTCGAGATCCTACCATAAATTTTGCTCCCTACAGATGGTATTCCTAACCCCAACACAGAGAGCACAGGTAGAGACAGAACCTTCACTCTTTCCCCTCAGGTGTCTCGTGAGTGCTGGGGAGAAGGCAGGGCCAAGAAGAGGTGCCACTGAAGTGAGGGTGTTGTGAATAAGTCCTCCTCCACACCTCTAGGTCTGAAACACCAAGTATGCTCCTAACAACCACCTTGTTGAAACAAAGTCCTCCCAGAGGCAGCTCTCTAGTCTCCACAGTTCAGCTCCAGCAAGATGTCCATGCAGTGTCTAAGCACCTTAAAACAGAGCTCTTTCCTATTCCCATGGCTGGGCTGCTGGGAAACTGCTCTGCAGGTCCAAGTAGCCCTTCCTTGCTTGATATACAGCCACAGTCCAGCACGTGTCATTTGGGCAGCAGGAGCCCACCAGATAGATTCTGGATACAGATTTATGCACCGCGTTCCCACAGAAGCAACTTCCTGTGGTCCCAGCAACGGGGGCCTCCTCCTCACACACTGGCCTGGAATTAACATGCAAGTGGTTGCAGGGCAGCAGGCCATTCCTGGGGGAGGGGCAGGGGTTATATTCCCTGCAGCTCCTTCTTATCCAAAGAATTACTGTTTGTTTACTTCAAAAGTAGAAAAACTGAACTGTTTCCATTTAGTTTGCCTTCTGAGCCAAGGTGCAGCTCCGCCTGCCTGGTGGACTGTCAGGACCTCCCTTCTCTCTGGGCAGGGATTCAGGCTAGTGTGGCACCAACAGAGGATCTGTGACTAGGCCAGGCCAGAAGGGCAACGCTTCCCAATCACTGACAAGCCCAGAATACTCCTCTCTAGCACTCAGCATGTCAAAGGGTGCCACTCCCATGCCTCCCAGCTCTCACACTGTACAGGACAAGCTCCCTGTGGCTGCCTCCAGCCCACTACCAGCTTTGAACCTCTGCCAAACACGGCGTGTAATAAAGGGGCATGGAAAGTGCCGACTCTTTCCCAGTCTGAATTTTGGGAACGGGGGCTCTGGTCCCACCAATCCTGAAAACAGCGCAGGAATTCAAAACTCACCTCCTTCTCCCAGAAGCATGTGTCTTCAAGTATGGGAACACCAGACATGCAGAAACATCGACTCTCCCCTAGCCTCCAGGGGAAGGGAGTACAGTAATAAGCAGTGTGGGGAAGCCAAGGATTCAGTGAAAGCCGTGGAAGATTGTCCTGACAGGGCAGGGACGGGTTCCATTAGGAAATACTGGAGGACACTCAAGGTTGAGGCCAATATGCAACTTCCCCTCTGCAGCAGATGTGGGTAAATGTGGTTACCCCTGATGTGGACACAATTTTCTCCCAGGGATGGGAATTAGGAGATGATTTTACAATTTAACTCCAAACACACTTGATGCCAGTGAGTGTGAAGAGGGGAAAGACCTTTATCCTAGAGAACATTGCTGTCTCCAGTTCGCAACAGGGGGCTTTTGGCAACAAGGGCTCAGCCTTCAAGACATCATTTGAGCCTTTGCCCAGCTCACGTCAGCTTTACCTCATTGATCAGACTCCAATCAAGGATGCAGATGGCTATCACCGGGAGTCACTCCTTGGATTACCCATTGACGTACCACTGCCCTCGATCACTGGGACCCCAATCTCCCTGGGACCCTTACCTCACTCAAAGAAGTACCAAGGATTGCCATACTAGGCCAACCCATTGGTCCATCTAGTCCAGCACCCTGTTTCCAACAGTTGCCAGTCGCAGATGGAAACCCTACCCCAGAACACACCTGATCTACCAAACCTTTTGTCTGTCTGTCAAAGGGTTTCTAATCCCCTCAGTTCAGGACAGTTACCTCTTACTAAGGCTGGGGGTATAACTGTGATAGTACGCAGCCTCTCATGCTGACCAACAGGGTCTCATTGTGTCTTTGTTCTACCTCCTCAGTCTGTATCCATTTCTCATCTTATATTTAGCTTGTGAGCTCTCTGGGGCAGGCTGTCTTTTTGTGCTATGTTTGTACAGGGTCAAGGACAGCGGGGTCCTGGTCCACGACTAACGCACCTAGGGTCTATGGTAATACACATAAATAATATATTCTCAGAACTGTTGGGGGTCACAATTTCCAGACTCTCTCAGGGAGCACTCAATAGGGACGCATGCTAAGGCCTGGTCCCCAGAAATCACTGCACCTGTTTCCCATGCTAGGACCTTGAGGTGTGAGGTGACCAGCAGTCTGGGCACGTTCACTAGGAGCTTGTCCATAAGGACAGGCAGCTGAAGGGCAGGTTTCCATCCCAAAAAACAGTGTTTCCACCACTCCATCCTTGCTCTTTGCCAGGTCAGCTGTTGGCATCAGTCACTGCAGTCAACCACAAAAACAGGAGCCCACACAAACTGGGGGTCAGGACTGTGGTTACGTGGGCTCCTCCAACAACTTCCCAAGGCTCATTAACCTGAGACCAAATGTGCAAGTGAGGCTAATCCCCGTAGTTAGATCGCAGTCAGCATCATTCATCTCAGACAGGCCTATAACCACCCTTGGGGGCAACTGGGCTCTAACTTTCGCTAAAGGGCCTGATGAAAAGGAATTTGCCATCTCTCCTTATCAAGCTCTGTACCTGTCTGGAGCATGTCCTGAAGGGAACCCCGACGGAGCCGTCACCATGGTAGAGTAGCCGAGGCCAGGATACCAGTACAGAGCAGACAATTCCAGCACATCCAAACTGAAGTAACCAGCAAAAGAAATGGGCAACACCAGCACTGACACTGTGCGAAAAGCTGCAAGAGCCAGCTCCATGGGCTCGGTGGTGAGTGAGGTTTCTCTCCTCATTTCAACACCAGCCAGTTGTTTTAGGATGACAGCTGAAATCCCCCCACAGTACAGCCCAGAGACACAGCTGGGCACTCGCTATTCAACTCTGCAACACAGCCAGTCAGAATTTATAATCACCACCTGGGGCCTGTGAGAGAATCTGCCCTGTAAGCAGAGACCTCTCCTTGGGGTACCTCACAAAGCCCTTCCTGTATGCCACAGCAGTGGGGCAGGATTCACCACACAGAAGGAAAAGACAACACTGAACACCATGGACACTGCTAACAAGGCAGCACCAGATTGAAACTGAAAACTCTTTCCTTACAGACCTACATTGACAGCCAGCATGTTAGTGCAGCAGCAACCCAGCCAGCTAGTGACAGGAGAGGTCAGAAAATGGTCTAAAACCAGTCCATCCTCCTGTGAGAATGGACATATTTGGTGCAGACAGTTTTTGAACAACATGAGAAGAGGCTCACTGCCTATGTGTCAAGAACTATTTCAAAAACCCTTGCAACCAAAGGTTGCCACACCCCTGTTTAGATCACAAGCTCTTTGGTGAAGGGATCAGCTTTCTGTTCTATGTTTGTAGAGCACCTAACACTCCGGGGTCCTGGTCCATGACTGGGGTTCCAAGGCACTACGGTAATACAACTACTAGATACAAATAATCCACCTTAGAGTAGTGGAAACCCAGCAGTGAGAATCGGTCTGAAGATTGGTTTTGTGTCCTGGCATTTCCTGTAGTGAGGATTGGACTTCAAAGTTTACAAACCCCTGCTCTTGCTTGAGCTCCCCTCATTACCAATAACCTTGTGCTGGAACTTTTGGGGCTGACAGTGTGTTTTGAATCTCAGAGCTGCCTCACGATATCTATGACATGGAACCAGCAGTGACCCCTCACTCCTGACCCTCCTAAGATGTTCTTCCATATCTTCTCTCTGAACCAAGGGTGTTGGCAAGCCAGTTGAGAGATCTGGCTCGACTCACTGGACATGAGCAACACCCCACAAGCAGAACTTGGCTTTGCTAAACAAACAACGGTTGATTTATTTGCTTCAGCTTCTCTGGGGTTACAGGCCCAGGCTGGGAAGCTCCGGACAGTATTAGAGTCAGTTTTACAGCCTTGGGAAGCTGCATCACCATAACAAGCTTTACAGTCACCTGCAATCAGTCATTTACTAGATTTCTGTGAAAGACCCCAGGTTGAAGGACTGAACATCAGTACAGACCATGGCACATGCAAGGACCACATGCCTGTCTGTAGCTAGGCCTGCAGTAGCCTCACACCTCTCTGGCAGAACACAGCTACCAGTACCACTTCATATTGCCTAACAAGGAGATGCATTAGGTGGTGGAATAATCTCCCAGGGAAATGGTGGGCGCCTCATCCTGGAGGAAGAGCCAGCTGCAGGTAGCAGTCAGCATTGGCCATAGGTGAATCTCCAGCTATTGCAATTGTATAAGATGCACGTATATGAAAGCGATAATAGTGACAAGAATGAAATGCTCTCCTCAAAGTGCTGGGGAAAGGGTCATCTTGCAGCCTCCACAGAAACAAACCCGCTGGAGAGGACACAGGTAGGATGCAGGCATGCTTTCTGGAGCTGGACACAAAGCCAAGCACTTTGCTCAGACATCCATAAACACTTACAGAAGAACACTGATATGGATCCTGCAAAACTCCCACCCATTACGTTACTCTAGCAGGTACCCCCACTCCGCAAATATACAAAACAACAAAGATACTTTTTTGGAATATTCCCAGTAGTAGCTGGGAAGTGTATGACCACCCTAAGGCTTACAAGAGAAAAAGCCTACACTTACAGTGGGATTTACAAAATACGAGCTATGGGATAGATTACAGCTTAGCTTAGAGGGAACTGGGCTGTAGCCAATGAGCTACTTTTAACACACAAGAAACAAAGAAACAACAACCAACTTGAGCCCCTACCACACAGTACTCAATCTAGAAGGGGGTTAGTCTCGCTTAGACACAGTATCAAATAAACAAAAGCTGCAGAGTTACTTAAGCATAATAATCCTGCACCAGATGCTCATGCACCTACTATATTACACTACGATATATAAGAACTGTATACAGTCGTGTAATATAAGTGTGTAACAGTTACACCAACCCTTTGCTCCTAGGATCTATGATGATAGGCACCTTGGAAACGCCTGCGTACATTTGTATACTATCCCGAGTACCTGTGCTCTTCTCTGCATATAATAATAGCACAATTCTAACCAATATTCTTACCTGGGGGTGTTGCTTGGACACACAAAAAGCCACCAGCCTGTCTTCCTGGCTGAGACCATTAAAGATGCTACTGAACTGGACAAAGGACAACACTATTAAACCTTGGGGAGGCTCTGTCCTGGGATACATTCACCACGAGAGCGCCTCCTCCTGGCTGCCCTGAAGATTAGTTCCTTCCAAGTCTGACACTCTCTTCTGTTGCTCGCTCATGCACCCTGCCATCTCTCTCTCTCTCTCTGACTCAGGTAGGGTGACCAGAGCGGGACTGTCCTGATTTTTAGGTCTTTGTCTCGTGTCCTGACTGATGCACGGTCGGGACACCATTTGTCCCGATATTGCGGCTTTGGCCACTCCGGCGTGTTTTTTGCTTTGGCAACTCCAGCCGCTTTTTTTTTTTTGCTTCCCCCATGTATCCCGATATTTTCTCCATTTCATCTGGTCACCCTAGACTCAGGGTGCTCTCTCTTCATGGCTTGGCCATCTGGCTAGGTCACTTTGTGCTTTCCCCTTATGGGGGTATCAAAGTCCCACAGGATGAACAGTCCCAGGCAGGCTGCAAATCCACTGCTCCGACTGTGCCACTTCCCCCGTGGCTGGTAGGGGAACCCGGGCCCAGTTTCCAGCTCAGGGACCCTCTAATCAGCAGCCAAGGTCTGCAATGTCCCACCTTGCTACCACTTCCCTGAGCCTTTTCCTACTCCACCTCTCTCAGGCTTTCACTCCACCACCCTTCTGGATAAACCCCTTCTTCAGGGCCTCAATCTCCTGAGGTTTCTGCTCTCCCCCCTTGGCTTTCCTTCCTTCCTTCCCTCCCTCATTAACAACCAGAGTGGCTGAAGGCTCCCTCACTGCAGCCCTTTTTCTGCTGCCAATTTCCTGGCTTTATACTAGCCCCGCCTGTTCCTTCTCACTGAGCTCCTTCCTCAGTCTGTGGCTACTTAGGCCACCTAGTTCCTCTCAGGTGTGGCCTATGTGCTTATCTGGCTCCTTCTCAGTCTCATTAACCCTTCCTAGGCCAGTGTGGGGTGAATACTCCACCACAGGCTCTTCCCCACAGTCGCACCTGTTCCCAGGAACCAGGAGACGGTGATGGAGACAAACCTAGTTCTGCTTTAGAGTGGATTCAGGGCAATCGCCCCTGCACCAGTACTCTGCAGCTCTAATCGCCCCAAGGAAGAGCCTGTGACTTGGAAAGAAGCTGGATCTTCTGCATAGCAAAGCAGAGCACTGTTCCCTAGAGCACTGGCTGGGCCTCGGGAATGAGAGCTTGGGGCCTGGAATGGAAGCAGGGCCTGGCCCAGCACAGCACAAACCCTGGGGTTAATTTTCATTTGTCAAGGGAATCTGGTTCCTGTTGATAACTGGGGTGACTTACCCAGCTCGTGGTTGCTGCAGGATAGGTGTCTGGGCCCCTCTGGGTGAGCCTTCTCTCTCTGCACTGCCAGCCCTCTTCGGAAGGGAGCCTGCTGGGGGCTGGAGGGCTGCCACAGAGCCAGGAGGATGGTATGCTCGTTCTGGAACGATCTCTTCACATTGGGCACCCTGGAAACCTGAGCGGCAGATGCAGAGCTGGGGTCGGCTGCAGGATCCCTTGTTCTGGCATGGAGGGTCACAGACGGCTGGAGGGACATGGAAAGGAGTGAACAGAGATACATGGCTCCCAGTGCAACAGGCCCATGTTGCCCTCTCCATACAGTTGCAGTTTAAGGAGCGGGATAACGCAACCTGTCCCACCCCTGACACAGACAGTTAAAGGAGGCTTCCCTTCCCCACCACCCCTTGGCTAAATCCCAGCTTCAGGAGAGACCCTTCCCTTCCCTCAGTCAACTCCTAAGGGCAGGTGAACTCCTAAGACTGGGGTGAAGAGGAAGGTTAGACTGACATTTCACACAGGTCACATCTTTTTGGGTTGCTACAGCTCTGGGCTAGACTGGAACCAGCACCCCGGAGGTGAAAGTCTCAGTACTGTGATTACCATGGATCATTAATATGATCTACAAGAGAGAGAGCTGAGAGTTGCTACTCATCCCTCCATTGAACACAAAGGGGCTACTCCTGAATTACTTTGGTACAAGTGAGAGCAGAAATGGGCTCAGAAAAGCTTACAATCTAGTGCCCTGATCCCCACAGAGAGCTCATTGCAAGAAGAAGGTCTCAATTAAGCTGAGAACAGGAGCTGCAATAGCACAGGGAGGGATTGGAGAAGGGAAGCGGGAGGCGGAGGACAATATGGCTCTGGGATCCCTTGGGAGTTGTTGTATTAGGTTTCATTTTATGATATTGCTTTATTATTCTATTTCATGGTTATATTTTATGGATCCCCTCCCTGATCCCTCTGAGCTCTCTTGTCCTCTCTGGAACATTCCTACCCTTCCCCTGCCAGCTAATTCTGAAGTCACCATGCCCAAATTCCTCAGCAGTTACAGGGACTTACAGTTCATTAACTTCATGCCCAAATCATTCTCACAGCCTGTGTGTGTTCCTAATTACAGCACATCAGCTTCAGCTCTGACTCTGGGAGGAAAGTGCCATTAATTACATGCTGGAGGCCCTAATGCTTCCCAAGTTAAGAGGAGCCAAATTGGGCTTATAATCCAGACAGTAATAGTCAGGAAATCACAGTTCACTTCAGTGGGACCAAGTTAGTCATTCTCCACTGGACAACAGCTACATGGCTCGTGGCTAAAGGAGACCAAATGGAAGCATCTCCCTTAACGGAAAGGAAGCCCCAACCAACAGAAGCCCCGCCGGAGGGTTCGGATTTTAGGTCTAGGGGAACCTGTTTGGATAATGCAAGAACAATTCAACTTTCACCTGCGGCTCAACCTGAGCCGAAATGGACCCTTTCTGTGGGGGCTGAAATGTGCAGTGAACTTTTCTATCAGGGTTATTTTAGATTGTGTAGTTCCTCCATGATCCAAGCAGAAGGGACGGGTGTCTAAGGCATTCTGACATACCAGCCATGTTCTCAAATAGCTACGTAGACTTTTAGTGCACCTCCCTTCTGTTCGGGTTCCCATACAACACTCATCACTGGTATCCAAGCGCCAGTTCATCACTAAAGGCACATGGACGAAGAAAACGTTTACAAACCTGACCACACATGCCACCTCCTCACCCAGCTTGACTCACTCCCAAATACCTCCTCCCCCAGAATCCAAACAGAAAGGCCCTACAGTCCTATCAGAGCAGTGGGGATGGGTCCTGTCTGAAAATGACCTGCCACCAGCCCCTTCCCAGGGAGATCATGGGCATGTTGGCATGGTTACTTAAGTTGACCTTGACCACTGTGTTACTGTACTGGGAAAGAGGCAGGTCTCAGGGATGGGCAGAACACAAACCACTTAGGGTTGTATAGGCTAAAGCCAACAACTGGAATTACACCCCCTCTGTGAAGTGAATTGGCCATCAGTGCAGATCCCAGAGCACAACCAGGGTCCCAGTCAGGCAAGAATTCCGCCATGTCAGTGAAGTCTGACACTCCGGGGTTCGATGTCATTTAGAATTAGAGGATCATGCACCCTGTGCTTGCAAAGTTCATGACAAGAGTGCAGAGCTGTGCAGGCTCCATGCTTCTGTCAGAGAGGGTAGCTAGAGGAAGGACGTGCGAGTTTGCGGGGATTTTGAAAAGAAGGTGTGAAATATTATGGGATGCAGAACACTGCATTATGGGAAGTTGACCCCATGCTCCCAGTCACCCCTGCATGACTTGTTTTGGCCCCAATAGGCATTGCAAAAACGTCCCAAAACACCCTGTGCTGGATGGTGGTGAGTTGCATGGTGGGATACCTACCCACAGTGCACTGCATTCTGCATCGATACAAGCAATTCTGGTGAGGATGTGCACTGCCAACACAAGGAGCGTAGCGATGGAATAACTGCAACAGCTGTATGCCGATGTAACTTAGGTCAACATAATTTTGTAGGGCAGACCTGGCCACAAACTTTCGAGCCAC
Organism: Natator depressus; assembly: GCF_965152275.1. NCBI lineage: Eukaryota > Metazoa > Chordata > Testudines > Cheloniidae > Natator > Natator depressus. Next base: position 88,979,467 of record NC_134239.1, read on the forward strand.
ACAGAGCTCTTTTTAGGTCTGGGGAAAGTACTCCGAGCATCAAAGCTAAATACAAGGTGGAACAGATTGTTTAGCATAAGTAGTTAGCACACATTCTAAGGGACCAATCAAGATAGAGTGGCCCATTAATATCTCTGCAGTCATAGTATAAAAAGGGTGGTTAAGTGCATGGACTGAATGAGACACTGGATTTATGGCTTATTACAACAATCTGTAACCCACTAACCCTTCTCACATACAGTATATTCACGTCAGCTTTAAACTCTGGTACTTTATCAGGAGCCCAGCCATCAGAGACTAGCCATTCTAGGTTTCAGAGTAGCAGCCATGTTCTTCTGTATCCGTAAAAAGAAAAGGAGTACTTGTGGCACCTTAGAGACTAACAAATTTATTTGAGCATAAGCTTTCGTGAGCTACAGCTCACTTCATCTGATGAATGAATCAAATGAAGTCAGCTGTAGCTCACGAAAGCTTATGCTCAAATAAATTGGTTAGTCTCTAAGGTGCCACAAGTCCTCCTTTTCTTTTAACCATTCTAGGAATCCCTGAGCTGCTCAGATAAAGCAAGTGAAGGAGGGGAGTGGGGTCAGACCCATTCTCTCTTCAGGCAGTAGGGAAACTGCCGTAGCTGAAATATTCCAGCCTTTGGATCTATCCCCTGCCAAGCTGTCCCAGCAGGCTTAGAAAAGAACTTAAAAGCCCTCTGAAAACTGTTTTTCACCCACTCCAGATGCGCAACAGAGGGCTGATCACCTGACAGCAGCAGCATTGCCAACCCTCAGAATTTAAAAATCATGAGTCAGGCCCTGAAAAATCACAAGCTTCTCAAAAAAATTATAAATATTGGATTCTTTTTATTTGCCTTCCAGCTCTTAAGTTACACCCAGGTCACGTTTCAAGCTTTTCTCTGCACCATTAGGGCTAGAAACGTACTCTTTTAAAATGAAAACTGAGATTTTCCAGTAATCACTTGTCTCCAGGAGTTGGGGCTTTAAGGAAAAACAACACATATTGCATGACTCACAATAAAATCATGAGAGTTGACAACACTGCAACATAATCAAAATAATCGTAGGGCTAGCACAGGGGTGGGCAAACTATGGCCCGGGGGCTGCATCTGGCCCTCCAGGCGTTTTAATCTGGCTCTTGAGCTCCCACCGAGAAGCGGGGTCTGGGGCTTGCCCCGCTCCAGCGCTCCAGCTGGGAAGTGGGATCAGGGGCTTGCCCCACTCCACGCAGCTCCCAGAAACAGCGGCATGCCCCCCCTGTGGCTCCTATGCATAGGGATAGCAAGGGGGTTCTGCACGCTGCCCCCACCCTAAGCGCCACCCCAGCAGCTCCCATTGGCCAGGAACCACAGTCAATGGGAGCTGCAGGGGCGGCACCTGCGGACAGGGCAGCACGCAGAGCCACCTGGCCGCGCCTCGGGGTAGGAGCCAGAGGGGGGATATGCCACTGTTCCTGGGAGCTGCTTGAGGTAAGTGCCACCCGGAGCCTGCCCCCCGGCCCTCTCCTGCACCCCAACCCCCTGCCCCAGCCCTGATCCCCCCCTCCTGCCCTCCAAACCCCTCGGTCCCAGCCCAGAGCACCCTCCTGCACCCCCAACCCCTCATCCCCAGCCCTACCTCAGCCTGCACCCCTAGCTGGAGCCCTCCCGCACTCCAACCCCCAATTTCATGAGCATTCATGACCCACCATACAATTTCCATACCCAGATGTGGCCCTTGGGCCAAAACGTTTGCCCACCCCATTCTAGCACCTATAGGTTCCCAATTGAGATCAGGGCCCCACTGTGCCAGAAGCTGTACAAAACACATATGATAACTCTTCATTGCAGAGGTAACTTGGGTGATCAGCACCAAGATCTGAGCACCGACGTTAGCCTAAGCTGGGTGCAAGCTAGGGTGACCAGGCGTCCTGATTTTATAGGGATGGTCCTGATATTCAAGGCTTTGTCTTATACAGGAGCCTATTCCACCACCCCGATTGTTCACCCTTGCTCTCTGGTCACCCTAGTGCAGTGTCTCTCAAACTTTTTTACTGGTGACCCTTTTTACACAGCAAGCCTCTGAGTGCGACCCCCTTATGAATTAAGAACACTTTTTTATATATTTAACACCATTATAAATGCTGAAGGCAAAGCAGGGTTTGGGGTGGAGGTTGACAGCTCACGACCCCCCCCATGTAATAACCTCGTGACCTCCGAGGGGTCCTGACCCCCGGTTTGAGAACCCCTGCCTTAGTGCAAGCAGCCACACTCCAAAGCCCTGCTTGAGTCACTGGGGCTGCACTTACCCATGTGTGTCACTAGGGCTTTTGGGGGCATATCCCGTGGTTCTTTGCGCTGGAATAAGATGAGCTGCTCTATGATTCTTTTCCAATGAACTGTGGGAGAACTTCTACGCCCTCAAGGGAAATTGTGGGAAGGCACTGGAGGACTATCAGCACTTGAGTAATTTAGCCTGAGTCCTCATGGCACAGTGGGCAGGTTACCAGCATGAGTGAATGTGGCACCTGCCACATTCCCAGCCATGCTAGCTGTCCCGGGTTCAAAGCACCACTAACCTTGGGGCAGAGGCATGTGTGCTGGGTTGGGATGGGGCAGAGGCACAAGAAATGAATCAGAGCCCAGGCTAAATCTGCAGTGAAGAAATACCCCTAGTGAGAGAGAGTCCCTGCCCCAAAGAGCACACCAGTCTGAGTAGCCAAGAGTACTTTCTCCCCCCGCCCCTTGCATGTCTCCATTTTACAAAGGGAAAAGTGAGGCACACAGAGATTAAATCACTTGCCCCAGTTCACACAGGGAGTCTGTGGAAGAACCAGAACCAATCCCAGATCCTCTGAGACTCAGCCCACGTGCCTCAACCCTAAGCCCAGCCTCACAACATTGCAACCTATAGTTGTTTATTAAGCCCCGGAGGCTCAAATTAAAAGTGTGTTTTAGAAATGTAAAAGGCTAAGTTCAGAAGGGAGTCCCCATCACCCACCCTGTACCTGACCAGCTAGTGCTGTCACCCCAGGGAACGGCAGGGACTTGTTCCTTAAGGTGGAGACAAGGCAGACAATCCCACTTTTTTTCTGTCCTATCAAACTGCCTCCCTCACTTCCACGTCTACATTTGCTGAACACCCTCTCCCCTACTTTGGGCAAGTAGCCCAATTCCCAAAGCTGTTCTGGGGGCTGGTGGTGGGGCAGAGGGCAATTCTTGGGAGAGTTCCACAGCTACATGATGGAGAGGCTGTGACGAGGTGGTTGTGGGACAGCGTAACAATTGAGACTGGGTAAAGGTGCCCGTCGGGGATGGCAAAAAGATTGCTCAGCTAGGAAGGAGTGGAGAGGAGTGGGGCCATGAGGAGTTAGGGCAAGGAGGAAGGAGTCAGAGTGGGTGCTGGGATTGAGCATTGTACAAAGAACTATCCTCATCTTCATTCCCTTGCTGCACTTCACTGAGGACAAAGCCCTTAAGAGTCCTGTAGCTTAGGATGCTCTGCATATACCTTGGTTTGCTGATCTGTCTGGGTAGGAACTAAGGAACATTCCAAGTGGTTGCAAACTTCGTCCCATAACTTAAAACTCGCTCACCCCCATCCCCAATTCTCAGTTTAGCAGGAAGTGTCCAGGTGTCCCAGAATTAGATACTTGTATGTTTCTGCATCTTCCCAGCCTTTGAGTCTCAGGAAATTTCATTTTTTCCCCATTGTATTTCAACCCCCAAGACTGGAAAAAGCCACATGGCCAGAGAATTTTGCCCAAGATCTGGATTCAGTCGTATACACAGATAATGAAGAACAAAAATCCCTGGAAAACTGTGAGCTGGAGAAGGGAGAAAATCACTGTGCTTGGTATAAAGACAAGGAACCTTGCAACAAAGCCCGTTGCCAACTGTGTCCACATATCTATTCAGGGGACACCATCATAGGGCCTAATCACATCAGCCACACTATCAGAGGCTCGTTCACCTGCACATCTACCAATGTGATATATGCCATCATGTGCCAGCAATGCCCCTCTGCCATGTACATTGGTCAAACTGGACAGTCTCTACGTAAAAGAATAAATGGACACAAATCAGACGTCAAGAATTATAACATTCAAAAACCAGTCGGAGAACACTTCAATCTCTCTGGTCACTCGATTACAGACCTAAAAGTGGCAATTCTTCAATAAAAAAACTTCAAAAACAGACTCCAAGGAGAGACTGCTGAATTGGAATTAATTTGCAAACTGGATACAATTAATTTAGGCTTGAATAAAGACTGGAAGTGGATGGGTCATTACACAAAGTAAAACTATTTCCCCATGCTTATTCCCCCCCTTCCCCCCACCCACCGTTCCTCAGACGTTCTTGTCAACTGCTGGAAATTGCCCACCTTGATTATCACTACAAAAGGTTCCCCCCCTCCCCCGCTCTCCTGCTGGTAATAGCTCACCTTACCTGATCACTCTCGTTACAGTGTGTATGGTAACACCCATTGTTTCATGTTCTCTGTGTATATAAAATCTCCCCACTGTATTTTCCACTGAATGCATCCGATGAAGTGAGCTGTAGCTCACGAAAGCTTATGCTCAAATAAATGTGTTAGTCTCTAAGGTGCCACAAGTACTCCTTTTCTTTTTGTGGATCCAGACTAACATGGCTGCTACTCTGACACCTGTGCTTGGTATGTTACAGGCATTAGCTCCTCAAAGAACAGGGGCAACATTCTGGCCATACCCTCTCTCCTGTCCCAATGCTGAGACCCAACCTATGGCTTTTAGACATAAACAGAAGCTCCTCCCCCCTCCTTTCCCACAGACACATTGCCTCTGGTTGCATTTCCATCTGGATAGAGCCCCCGATTTGCTCCATGTACAAGATCAGGAGATCAAAAATTAAACAAAAACACATTATAGCTGGGAAATGAATGGGAACAGGATGCCAGGGTCCCCTAGGCAGCTTTAAAAATATCAGCCTGAGTGTCCCCAGCAACCCAAACTCCAGCAGAACAGCATTGGGGAGGGAGGCTGCTGGGGACCAAGCAATGTTTACACAGCAGAACCATTAGTTTAGCTTCAAGGAGAGAAAGGTTTTGCTCTAAGGCCTGCCTGAGATTTACCATCCCCTGTCAGGCCTCCCCATGTTAACAGTGTCCTTATAAAGAAAAGGAGTACTTGTGGCACCTTAGAGACTAACCAATTTATTTGAGCATAAGCTTTCGTGAGCTACAGCTCACTTCATTGGATGCATACTATGGAAAGGGTAGAAGATCTTTTTATACACACAAAGCATGAAAAAATACCTCCCCACACCCCACTCTCCTGCTGGTAATAGCTTATCTAAAGTGATCACTCTCCTTACAATGTGTATGATAATCAAGTTGGGCCATTTCCAGCACAAATCCAGGGTTTAACAAGAACATCTTGGGGGGGGGGGTTAGGAAAAAACAAGGGGAAATAGGTTACTTTGCATAATGACTTAGCCACTCCCAGTCTCTATTCAAGCCTAAGTTAATTGTATCTAATTTGCAAATGAATTCCAATTCAACAGTTTCTCGCTGGAGTCTGGATTTGAAGTTTTTTTGTTGTAATATTGCAACTTTCATGTCTGTAATTGCGTGACCAGAGAGATTGAAGTGTTCTCCGACTGGTTTATGAATGTTATAATTCTTGACATCTGATTTGTGTCCATTTATTCTTTTACGTAGAGACTGTCCAGTTTGACCAATGTACATGGCAGAGGGGCATTGCTGGCACATGATGGCATATATCACATTGGTAGATGTGCAGGTGAACGAGCCTCTGATAGTGTGGCTGATGTTATTAGGCCCTGTGATGGTGTCCCCTGAATAGATATGTGGGCACAGTTGGCAACGGGCTTTGTTGCAAGGATAGGTTCCTGGGTTAGTGGGTTCTGTTGTGTGGTATGTGGTTGCTGGTGAGTATTTGCTTCAGGTTGGGGGGCTGTCTGTAGGCAAGGACTGGCCTGTCTCCCAAAATTTGTGAGAGTGTTGGGTCATCCTTCAGGATAGGTTGTAGATCCTTAATAATGCGTTGGAGGGGTTTTAGTTGGGGGCTGAAGGTGATGGCTAGTGGCGTTCTGCTATTTTCTTTGTTAGGCCTGTCCTGTAGTAGGTGACTTCTGGGAACTCTTCTGGCTCTATCAATCTGTTTCTTCACTTCTGCAGGGGGTATTGTAGTTGTAAGAATGCTTGATAGAGATCTTGTAGGTGTTTGTCTCTGTCTGAGGGGTTGGAGCAAATGCGGTTGTATCGCAGAGCTTGGGCTGTAGACGATGGATCGTGTGGTGTGGTCAGGGTGAAAGCTGGAGGCATGTAGGTAGGAATAGCGGTCAGTAGGTTTCCGGTATAGGGTGGTGTTTATGTGACCATTGTTTATTAGCACTGTAGTGTCCAGGAAGGTTTGTGTGGGGGGGGGGGGGAGAAAACCTGGATTTGTGCTGGAAATGGCCCAACTTGATTATCATACACATTGTAAGGAGAGTGATCACTTTAGATAAGCTATTACCAGCAGGAGAGTGGGGTGGGGGGAGGTATTTTTTCATGCTTTGTGTGTATAAAAAGATCTTCTACACTTTCCACAGTATGCATCCGATGAAGTGAGCTGTAGCTCACGAAAGCTTATGCTCAAATAAATTGGTTAGTCTCTAAGGTGCCACAAGTACTCCTTTTCTTTTTGCGAATACAGACTGACACGGCTGTTACTCTGAAAAGTGTCCTTATAATTAATCTTTGCCGACAATGGCCGGGCACTTGAGCAGTCACAGGCAGCCCACATGGGCAGGAGCCCAGCTCCCAGATAGCATTTGTGCTGCTCACAGAAAAGTCCCTAATGAGAGAAAGATGCTGGCCCCGCACTTTGTTTACAGACACCGTCTGGCAGCCCAACATGCTCTCTACTGTTTGGCTGCTGGTGGGGTGGGGAAAGGAGGTGAGTCAGCCTTTGGCCCCTTGTTCCAGAACAGAAATTATTTGGCTTCTCTGGAATAATTACATTAACAATCACAAGATCCGGCAGTGAACAAAGTGGGGCCTCATTCTCTCACTGTCGACCTGGGCAGGTCCTGTTACCTAGGTGAAGTCGATGGGGCTCTGGGATACTCTGGGCAGATTTCATCGGCTGAACCTTTATTCACAAAGGTTTCCCCTGATGCCCGAGTTTGTTCTAACCGCCTCTGGACCCTGACCTGCAGTAGAGTGGACCCCACTTGAGACCAGGATAAAAACATTGGGGCAGGTGCGCTGAGATGCACTCTTACAGCCAGATGGACAGAACAGGTGGGGAGGTGGTGCCTGGGACGGAGGGGGAAAGCCCCACAGGCAGCACTTAATGCGGGTTACTGGGCTGTCTTGTCTGAAACCTCTTGGGGCCAGCGATGATGTTTAAGCTCCTCTGGTCTGTTTGCTGCTGGCACATTCATGAATTCTAACTGCTACTCAAATGCTTCTGGGAGCCTGAAATGTTCTAAAACAGATACATTAACCTGCTCATCCATAAATCTAAACAGCTACACAAACATGCCAAGCAGCACAGATTCCTTCCCAGTTCCCCCCGCATGCTCCAGAGCTGCCTAGTACAGCCCCCATCTCCAGTTCCTTCCAATCAGGAAGATTCAGGCACAGCTGTGGTACCTACTCTCCCAGGCCCTTGCTCTGACTCCTGCAAATGGCTTTTGCAGAGCAGACGCAGTCTCCGTCTCCATCACAAGTCCTGGCACATTCGGCGCAACAGCAGGAACACTTCACGAGCGGAAGGCTTTAATCAGCCAGCACGATGGGAACTCCGAGCTGGGAAGTGACAGCACAGCAAGAGGGCTATAAAAAGACGAGGAGAGGAAGAATCGCACTTCACCAGGAGAGGAAGGAGGAGAGATTTCAGAGGCCAGGAGCACCGCTGGCCCAGGGAAACTCAACCCCGAACAGGAAAGAACTCAAGAGTCCTGCATTTTTATGCTAAAGAAAGGAACGTACATGTGTTTACAATGGAAGGAGAACTCCGCTTAGCTGGAGGTGGCTTTGGAGCGTGGAGTCAGACGGTGCCAACCCAGAGGGGAGGTTTTCTGGGAACTCTGATGCACACTGGCTTCAGACCCACCTACTACAACAGCCTCATGCAGCAAGGGCACAGACAGCTCCTGGACTCAGGCTCCATTGCAACCTACACATCATTTTGTGCCCTGCACCCCCCGCTCTGGCAGGAGCAGATACTTTCACTCTGAACTATCCGGAGGGGGTCACTAGAACTGGAGCCAGGCAGGAACAAAGGAGCTGGAAACAGGGGGCCTGGATATTCAGGGATGGGCATGTTAGTAATACCGTTGGCTGTGCTGAGGAGTTCCTGATCTCCTCCACCTCACCTCCCACCTGCACGTTCCACAGGCCTCAAACTAGCTCCCACCTCTGCCCAATCCCCACTTTGTTACAGCTCCTACCACTGCCCACACAGCACCCTGCCCTTCCCCCCAGGCTCTGTGGCACTAGCAGGGAGCCCACCCAGAGTAAGACAATATAAAACCCTATTCCTTTCCAGGGCCCCATTCTCGCAGTGGGGACTAGTGTCCAGCAGCAGAACAAGAATGTTTCTTGAAGCCCATGACAAGTGGCTCCCATGTGCATGGCAAGCACCAGATCCCCTCCAGCATCACCACCCAGGGCCAAGAATGTACTTTGCCATGGAAACAGCTCAGGTCCAGTCCAGCAAGAGATTGAAAGAGGGGGAGCACTTGATACATCAATGTTCAGAGGGCAAATGTCCCTTGGGAAGAGATCCCAGGGGCAGCTCAGACAAGAGCAGAGCTTGTGGAAGGCTGGGTCCGTCTCCTCTCTTCACTTCAGCCAGGCCCAAGATTCACTCTCACCGAAAGGGAGTTGTCACCTGAGAGGGATGCTGGGCCCCAGCGTGGATGGAGGAACCATCTCACTGCACATTTAAGCAAGTTCCCTTTGCCCCTATTGAAAATGTCTCTAGTGAGGAGGCTCCCCCCACCCCCACCTTTTGCATCCCCCATCAGAAATGGTTGCCCAGGGTGTGGCTGTGATGTCCCCGTATGGACATGTGTCTTCCTGTCAGGCTCATCTAAAAGGAGATGCAGGGGGATCAGGTCCAGATTTGGCACAAAACCGTTTTTGCGAGCAGTGACTTCAGCAGGAACAGGTGGGAAAATTAATGGCAGTTACCCACAGTTCTAACCAGTCTCCCAGCCACAGTGCGCCAATCCCTCACCCCCTTCGCCTGCTGGGCAAGAGCAGGGGAGATTCTCAGCCAGGAAGCAAGGACATCAGAGGGTGCTGAGGACGTGGGAGGCACAGTGTGGCAGTGAGAATAACAGAGGGCATGGTACTGCAGTGCCAGTGGGGGCATCTGCAGGCCTCTCCGCTTTCGACAGGCCTGATCTCAATTTTCTTTGATTTAAGGATCCGTCAGTTGCAGTTCAGAAAATTGTTTCCAATCTGCATGTTTCATTAGCAGCGAAACAGCAGCAAGATGATGCCAAGAGCTAAATTTAATTAGCACAGATCAACCTAACGTGCAAATGAGCCAGAAAGGGCAAAGCACTCACATGTGTGACACTCTGCAGGTGAGGAGCCCCAGAGGGACACTAGGGCTTGACCTCAGTGGTTTAGGGAGGAGAGGCACAGACAAACAGAAGAAAGAAACACAGGCAGAGAGAGAGAGCTAGAGATGGAGTGTGGGTAGGAGGAGGATTCTGGCCCATCCTGACTTCCAGGGAGTTCCCCAAGGACAGGGCACTTATTCCATCTTTGAGCTGGGGAGAGGATCAGACCCTGAATGGGCTGAAGGAAACACGCTAAATCCGAGTGGGTTTGCAAGATCCTGAAAGGGGTAAGGAGCCTGGAGCAACCCTATTTGGGGCTGTGTGTCCAGCCTCCTTTCAAGCAAGAATAAGGTTAAGCAAGAATTGCTGGGGCAGGAGATGGGAATAGAAAACTTGAGGCTCCTTATTGCAAAAGCCCCAGGGTTAGGACATAGCCGCCTGCAGACGTTAAAGAGGACAACCAAAGCAACAACCGAGGTCCTGGCTGAGCTCTCACCAGTTCAGAGGAAGCCTTGCTCTGAAAGGCTTGGGAAGAGTTGGCCTGTAGAGTGACTCAAGCCGTGGCATCCTCCTAGCCCAGCCAGAAACCAAAGGCCAGTCACCAGACCACTGCTGACAGTGGTTCCTTGTGGACAGAGCACTGGACTGGAACTCAGGTTCTATTCCCAGCTCAGGTCAGATATTGACCTCATTTGTAAAGCGCTTTGAGACCTATCATAACGGCTAGGTACTCCCCCTTCCCTTCTGGGGGCAGTCATCAGCCTCCAGTCCAAGAGATGTGCACAATAGAGAGCTCTTCAAGGCAGGCCACATTTCTGGGTTTGGGACCTGCAGTCTCCATGGGCTGCCTCTCCATATTAAGTTACAGAATCCAGAGAAGGATAAGATCTAGGTTCTTCATCTAGCTATCTTGTCCTCTCAGTCAGTCTACTGTTAAACAGGGCTCCCATCCCTTCCCTTGGGAGACGGTTCCTCAGCCTGACCCATTTCACCATCAGGCAGTATCTTCCGGATACTTTGCCTACGCTTCCTCAGTCCTTTGCCATTACCCTCATGTCAGTCCCATATAATACATTTCACTCATCTCTCTCCCTACAGATCTTGGCCAGTGTGGGTCTACAGTGGTCACTCATGGCTTGTGTGCACCAGGCTGTCCTGTTGTGTTTAAACAGGGCTATGAGGAGACCAGACAAGTTTGCGGACACAATGCTGACCCTGAATGCCTGGGCAGGGGAGACAAGGACAACTAGCCACTCCCTCCACTTCCCTGTAGTGCTGCTTATTGCTCAGGAGCCCAGTCTCCTCCAGACTTTCCTTCCTCTTACTATTGCTCTCCTTATTTGCTTGTGACAGAGGTTTGATTTACAGGGCTCACAAGAAGAGCAGCTGCAATCTACTCCACTTTATAAACCCCAGATGCAGACCCAGCTCCACTACAGCATCACAGACGGGTGAAGCAGAATTCCCAGATGGCCAACTCCAGAAGTCAGGCCCACTGAAGACAGGCATGGAAAGGAGAGAGACTGCTGCTTGGATTTACAAATGTTCTCTGCACAGAGTCTCTCTGGGATTATTTGGGCAGCAGGTCAGAGGGGAACAGGCAGATTTCTGCGGGTGGTCCACGAAGCATGGCCGCAGCGAATGTTGGAGCTGAGGCCTTTGCAGGATAAACCCCGCTCTTCATTCATTCTGCGGTTTTAGAGGATTTATGTGTTTGGAAACTTGCAAGCGTGCTGGATCCACAGGTTAAGAAAACTCACCAGCAGCCAGTGAGCTGCCCTGATTTACAATGTAATTAATTGCATCACAGGAGTTCCAGGCTCATGTGGTTAATGATGTCACCAGAGCCCCCTCCATGGATTATTTCCCTGTAAATCACTGCACTCTGTTTTAGTCCTATGACTGTGTCGAGCAGAGCTGCCCTGCAGGAGGCCCCAGCCCAGAGGGCCCTGCATTTACAGGCAAGAGAGGAGTTCTGAAGTAACAGCCAGGGAGAGGAAGAGGGTTCCCCACACAGAGGGCCCCCTGGGTGCTGTATCAGAACTGAGGGATAGGGGTGAAGGTGTTTGTGCTCACACAGCTCCAGTAATTCCTACCTTGGGAAAGAATGAAGGGACACAGCCTCCTTGGGAGAGCAGCTCCCCAGTAATGAGCTGGTCAGGGATTGATTGAGCGTTCAAGCCATTTTCTGTTGTCTCCCTAGTGTGCACACCCCCTTAGAGCAGGCTTCCACACCCCAGCCCCTCCCAGAGCAGCCCCTTCGCCAACCTAGTTAGTTGCTTTTGTAAAAAAACGTTCAGATCATTTGGAACCATCAATCTGGGGGGCAGCAGCTGCCATGTGACCGTATCTCCACAACCCTCCCTCACCACTCTCCCTCCTGCAATTTATCACAATCACTTGGGTCTTGTTTCAAATTTATCAGCTCTTAGAAACAGACCCATGTCTCTGAATGTGTATGTGCAGTACCCAGCCTAGTGGGGCCCCGATCCTGATTAATAACAAATTAACAAGGGTAAGGGGGCTGGTCTCTGACGCAGTCGATGTTAGCATGGACTACTGACCTGGCCAGAAGTGCTGCAGCACCAACAGGGGACATGCGGCCCAGCTCTGGGAACTATATATGTAACAGCACCCATAGTGGGTGCTCCATTCTCTCTGCCGTGGGAAGCACACCATGCCCATAACAGGGGGTGGGGTGAGTCAGGCAGAGAAGGGAATTCTCTCCTTGTTTATGTCTCAACCAAACAGTGGAGAAATTCAAAGACATCAGTGTAACGACTAAGGGGGCTTCAGGGCCAAAGGACTGGGAAAGGGCATCCTCTGGCCCTCCTGCCACACCCATCACTGGGACAGCTGAGTGCCTGCCAGCGATGCATTAAGTGCCATGACTGACATCTCTAATTGATGGTTCTTTCGTACTCACGTTTGATGCATCGGTTTGTGCCAGGAGCAGTTGTCCACCCGGAGCAGCACTGTCCCCCGCAGACGTTCGGCCTAAGCAGTCACAAACAGCAGGATTAGGAAAAGAGAGGCGGCGAGGTCTCCCCATAGCCAGCACCTCCGGAGACACCAACAGAACCATTTCCTACAACATCTGAGCTTTCCTTGCACCCAGACCACTGCAGCCTGAGCTCTCAAGCCAACCCAGGCTGGGCTTGTTAAATGCTTGGAGGGGAAACCCCCTAGGAAGGAACATCCAGGTGCTACGGGGAGTGGTGAAGGTGACTCAGTAGGGGATGCTCTCCCTCCTGAATCAGTACTAACCTCAATGCCCTAGCATGGTTGCTAGGGGGTGCTGTCCTGCCAGAGGTGCCATTTTGCTCATGAGTATGTTGGTAAATGCAAAGTAATGCACATTGGAAAACATAACCCCAGCTATACATGTAAAATGATGGGGTCTAAATTAGCTGTGACCACTCAAGAAAGAGATCTTGGTGTCATTGTGGATAGTTTTCTGAAAACATCCGCTCAGTGTGCAGCAGCAGACAAAAAAGCGAACAGAATGGTGGGAATCATTAAGAAAGGGATAGAGAATAAGACAGAAAATATCATATTGCCTCTATATAAATCCATGGTACGCCCCCATCCTGAATACTGCGTGCAGATGTAGTCGCTCCATCTCAACAAAGACATATTGGACTTGGAAAAGGTTCAGAAAAGGGCAACAAACATGATTAGGCGTATGTAACGGCTGCCATATGAGGAGAGATTAATAAGACTGGGACTTTTCAGCTTGGAAAAGAGACGACTAAGGGAGGATATGACAGAGGTCTATAAAATCATGACTGGTGTGGAGAAAGTAAATAAGGAAGTGTTATTTAGTCCTTCTCATAACACACAAACTAGGGGTTTGTGAAATTAATAGGCAACAGGTTTAAAACAAAGTATTTTTTCACACAACGCACAGTCAACCTGTGGAACTTCTTGCCAGAGGATGTTGTGAAGTCCAAAACTATAACAGGGTTCAAAAAAGAACTAGATAAATTCCTGGAGGATAGGTCCATCAATGGCTATTGGCCAGGATGGACAGGGATGGTGTCCCTAGCCTCTATTTGCCAGAAGCTGGGAATGGGCGACAGGGGATGGATCACTTGATGATTACCTGTTCTGTTCATTCCCTCTGGCACTGGCCACTGTTGGAAGACAGGATACTGGGCTACATGGACCTTTGGTCTGACCCAGTGTGTCTGTTCTTATGAGTAACTTGAGGTCCCGACAATCAGGGGCCATTAAAGATCTCACAGCATGGTTTTCTAGGATTGGGTCTAATCCAGCATTGATAATTATATTTTGCTCCCATAAATCTCCCATGCCGCTTCAAATGGATACAGTACTATTCTTCATTTCCTGCTTCAAACTGTTGTGGAGTGTTGTTTCTACATAGCTCACCACAGAACGGGCTGCATTTCACTGTGTGCGAGTAGAGGCAGAAAGCATGATTTCTGTAGCTGAGTAACTTATTGTAAAGCACTTACCGATCCTTCAGGATCAAGCTCTTATTAATATTCATAGATTTTAAGGCAAGCAAGATCGATTATGTCATCTTAGCTAACTTCCTGCATAACACAGGCCATAGAAGGAAATCCTGCATCAAGCCCATATCTAGTCTGCTTAGGCTTCACCTAGGGTTGCGAACTTTCTAACCGCACAAAACCGAATACGCTTGCCCCTTCTCCTCCTGAGCCCCACCCTTTCTCTGAGGCCCCACCCCCACTCACTCCATACCTCCTCCTTCTGTCGCTCGCTCTCCCTCACCCTCACTCACTCGCTCATTTTCACCGGGCTGGGGCAGGGAGTTAGGGTGCAGGAGGGGGTGAGGGCCCTGGCTTGAGGTGCAGGCTCTGGGGTGGGGCCAGAAATGAGGGGTTCAGGGTGCAGGAGTGGGCTCTGGGCTGGGGCAAGGGTGCAAGCTCTGGGGTGGGCCAGGGATGGGGGCTTTGGGATGCAGGAGGGGGCTCAGGAGGAGATGCAGGGTGCAGGCTCCAGGAAGGGAGTTTGGGTGTGGGAGGGGCCTCAGGACTGGAGCAGGCGGTTGGGGTGCGGGAAGAGGTGAGGGGTGCAAGCTCCGGACGGCACTTACCTCGGGGGGCTCCCCAGAAGTGGCGACATGTCCCTCAGCTCCTAGGTGGAGGCATGGCCAGGTGGCTCCGCGCTGCCTGCACCCGCAGGCGCCACCCCTGCAGCTCCCATTGGCCATGGTTCCCAGCCAATGGGAGCTGACTCAGGGCATGGGCCGTGCACGGAGCACCCCTGGCCGCACCTCCGCCTAGGAGCCGAGGGACATGTCGCCGCTTCCAGGGAACCATGCGTGGCCAGGCAGGGAGCCTGCCAGCCCTGCCAACCGGAGTTTTAACAGCTCGGTCAGCAGTGCTGACCGGAGCCACCAGGGTCCCTTTTCGACTGGGTGTTCCAGTCGAAAACCGGACACCTGGCAACCCTAGCTGGACCCTATCTTTAGATGTCTAAAAACATCCAATCATTATATTGTTGCAGGCCTCCCATTCCATTATTGACCAGACCCAACTCCGCTTGCTTTGTGAGGTGGGACATTACCACAGCTCCCCCCTCCTCCCTGAGGTGGCCTAGATGCACTTTGCAAATCACATTCAGCAGGTTTGTGAAGGAGCATAAACATTTCCTGTTCTTGCCTCAAATTACTGGCACAATCAGAAGGTGGTTTCTGCAGGCAGGAGCAGGCGCCGCCCTCAGAGAAGCTGCTTTGGCCTCAGATCAAGCCAACAATTCCTCATGGAATGAAGTCCGGAATCTTTGTCTAGATCTCACTCGCTTGCTCACACACACACGCACACACAGAGAGAACGCCTCTCAGTGTCTGCTGGTGAGAGTAGATCTCTTCCCAGACCATAGGGTGGGCAAGACGTTCTGGGGTGCAGAGTGCGAGACTGGAATAGAGCAGGTGGCCCAGTACCTAGCAGGCCCTCCCACTCTCTGAGGGTACCGCATCAACATGCCTGGCTCTTGTGAGCTATCAGGGGGACAGCTGCACCCCAGCACCCTGGGGGCTGGTCTGACTCTCTGTTGGAAGGCTGCTGCTGCCAGGCCTGCAGGAGCAGCCAGAGGCTGTGGGGATGAAGCAGAAGCACAAAGAACAAGCACAGAAAGGAGTGAAAGGCCAGGGCTGACTCACTAGGAGTCATGGTTATCTTGGCAGCAGAATCACGTCTGAGGAGCACATGTGAAGAAGTGCATGCAAAAGGGTATGATCACTAGGTGCTTTGTGTCATTCCCCCCGGCCCAGTCCCTCTGGGCTTGTCCTGTTGCTGCTGATCTTCTCAGTGCCTGCCCCAAGACTCCTCTATACTGCACTTGGTGCTGCCTGTAGTGACAGACTCACTGTCACAACCTTGCTGTGTCCTCCAGGCTCATGGGCAATCCTAATCCTTAGCACTTTCTAGACACGATCTCATATCCTCTAAACCCCGAGAGGCAGGTCAGTATCATAAGCACTACATTGCATATGGGGAAACTGAGGCTGGGAAAGGGACTTGCCAAGATCACACAGTGAGTCAGTAACAGAGCTAGGAAAATCTCAACTCCCAAAGTGGTGCCAAACTCGCCAGGCCCCAATGCCACTCTAGAGTGGGGAGGGTTGATTAGCCAAATATTTGTGAAGCTCTTGGAAGCAGTAAAATGCTAGCAAGGTGCTAAGGGTTATTCTTATCCCAGACTGCATGGGCTGCACTGCTGGGGCCACGGGTGGGAAATGGAGCAAATTTTTCTCTCACCTCCTGATGAGATGGTGTTAATGGACAGCCAGGTGTGCTGGAGCCTTGGGAGACTGGGGGAGAGGATGGCTGGGGGCTACAGAGCTGGGCAAAGTGGTCTTGGTTTTTCACTGAGCAGGAACCAGCCCTGGGAGCATCTGGTTACATTTAAAGCATTTACTTGACATTTTCATGGCTTGAACGCCATGTGGTTTTTGTTGTCTTATGAAGAATTCCAAATAAACCCCTGCAGGTTTAAGGAGCACGGCGTGTTTACAGCTCAGAGGGATGGTGCTCCAGGGAGTGGCTGGCTTCCTGCAGCTTGGCAGAATAGCAGCCCCCAGGTGCGCGCAGCTCGCTGCACGCCCATGGCCAATGCCTCCCAGCAACCACGCAACTCAGAGAGGAGCCCTCTGGTTGGTGCCTTCTCCTCTGGCATTCTCCAGCCAAGGGCATTCACATGGAGCAGGAGCTGGGGTTCCCTCACCCCCAGCATTGCAGCCCCGAGTTGGGAGCTCACAACTCGGTGCTGTGGGGGCAACGCTCTAGGCCAGGTCACTCTGGGGCTGCCCCACAACGGGGAGTTCTGTATGTGTGAAAAGTCGACCGCTACGCAGGTGATGGGGCCTCTGAACTGAGGCAAAGGCAGCAGGTCAGAAGTGGCTGCATGGAGTGACATGGGTCCATGCTGGGCTCTGTGCAGCACTGAGCCCCCAGTGCTCTGTGAATAACACCAGCCACAGCTAAACACACAGCCTGCATGACAGGCACCCACCCACCCTGCAATCTCAAATATGGTGTGCTGCCGGGGCTGCCCAGTGCTTCCCACCCAGAAACCTGAGAGCACAGACAAGAATGCCCAGCCATGGGGCCAGCCCAGGCCACCACGCGTCGGCCAATCCCCAGAGCCTGGATGGGGACTAGCTCTGTGTCACTAGCCCTCTGAACCCTATAGCCTAGACACAGTGCCTTTCTGGGGGCTGCCCTGCGCCACCTGCCTTTGAACCCACAAGCCCTGTTGGAAGACTGCCCCATGCCACTGTCCCCTGTGCTGCCAGTCACCACGCATGTAAGGCCCACTATGGCAGCATGGGCACAGTGGGTTGGCCACGTGTAATCCATGCTCCCTGTGCCCTGCTGAAGGGAAGCAAACTAGAATGGCATTTCCAGCTGCGTGCAGAATATTAAGCAGAGACCCGGAGTCCCACCCTCTGCACTAAGCAGCAGGGAGGGAATCAAGCCCTGGAGAAAGGCAGTGACTGGTGCCCATTCTGTTGCATGCAGGTCTAGCGGGGGTGAGAGGCGCACAGATAATATAACTCAGACGGCAGGTACACAGCCTGGCCATTCTGTGGCAGGAATGCCCAGCAGTTCCCAGTATCACCACCAGGTGGTACCAAGCTCAACACAGCCCAAAAGGCCCAGAGTAAAAAAGACATTTCCACAAGCAGGTCTCCCTGCCCAAGCCCTATCAGGTCAGCCACGGCAGGTGCTTGTGCGAATGGCAGAAATGCGCATGGGGTTGGGCCTCAGGAGGGCCCATGCTCTAATCCTGGCTCTGCCACTGAGTGTCAAGGGGGTCTTTGCTAAGTCACCTCATTTCAGTCTCCATTTCCCCACCAGTAACACAGAGCTGCGATACTTATGTACCTGCAGGGCTGCGGGGAATGAGGATGAGTTTGTTAGGGTACAGCTCTCACCTGAGATGCTAGATATGCTCTGTGATCTCCAAACACTGCTATCTCCAAACACAGTCTGGAGATAGCAGCCCCAAATTGCACTCAAACTGAGCACAAGAGAAGCTGCCCCTTCCTCACTCAGTAGGGTTGCCAGGTGCTCTAAGAAACAAGCAGCATCTGGGGCAACAAGGGGGAAGAGGGTTCCCTTTTTTGACAGAGCCATTCCTGCCCTGATCTTGCCAAGAGATCTCTAGGGCTCTGCGCAGGGGCAGAGGTCCACCCATGTGGTTCTCTTTCCAGGCTCAGGGCTTTAGTCATTGTCTTTCCTCCAGATGCCATTTCCCTGGTCCACAAGTGCTGGGAGACAGAAAGACAGAAGCCTTGTCTTGTTTCTCTGGAGTTCCTGTCACAGCCTCATCTCCAAAGTTAGCGGGTAACTTCCTACGTGTCCACAGTGAAAACAAACCTTCAAGAATGCACAGTCTGCATAGCAAAGCCCCCTCTGACCCCGACATCAGGAAATGCCACAGCCACGGCTGAATGTGCAACCTTAACTCTGCCCCCTTGGCTTATTACAATACAGCCATCCTTATTAATTATTAGTACTGCAGGAGCACATAGCGGCCTCAGTCAGGATCAGGGCCCCACTGCACCGTGTGCTCCACACACACTTAAGACAACACAAGCCTTGAAGACTCTGTAGTCTTATTGGACACCAGATTCAAGCAAGTGTAACAAACACTAGGGGGAAGGAGGACAAGAGAAGCAGCAATAAGTTCATGGAGTTGCACACGTTAATGGTGTGCATAGCTTCCTTATGTGATCACATGCTTTCCCAAATATTACAATAGTATACATTTTTTACAACCTTCTAGGCATCATCCTGTAGTACAGGACACTGCGCAATGTATTACTAATACACAGGCTCCCTTAAAGTCATTCATAGATTTAAAGCCAGAAGGGACCATTAAATCATCAGGGTTTGACCTCCTGTATAGCACAGGCCAGAGAATTTCATCCAACTTTATATGAGAAGTTCACCGTAAACCCTTCTTACACAACACAGAGTGAAAGTGAAAAGCTGCTGGCATAGACAAGCCTCTGAAAATATGCATCTGAGTTAGCATCATTAACTGCCTCAGCTCCTGAGCAGCCTTCGGACTACATTATTAAGGAACACATGCTGGAGAGAGAACACACCATATACGCTGTCTGAATAAACAGATTCTGTAGACTAAAGAACAAAGACATCAGTGTGAACAAAAAAGATTAAGCAGCAGTTTCTTGTATATTGAAAGTGCCCTAAGATTGTAGGGGCACTGTATGACGTGGTATTGTATTATTCCGAAAAAGGCACATGACTATGTGACTGAAGATCGTATTGGAATGAGGCAGGTGTGTTAGGGGCAGAGTTAAGGCTGCCCGTGTAAGCCTAACTGGGGTGTTTCCCAACTTCTGAAAGCTTTGCCCTGCAAATCTTCATGTCTCTGTTCCTATCTTTTCTATGTCACGTTTGCTAGAGGAGGAGGGAGCCATGGTGGGGGTGACAGGGGAGAGATGGGCATAAACTGCATCAACCAAAGCATGGTACAGGGTGAGTCCTATGGTGTTGATAGGGGAGGCAGGAGCAACATGTGTCAGGGCAGGAGTATCCAAGCACTGTTGAGGGATACATGCAGTGTGTCAGTCTCATGCCTGTGCATGCATGTATGCCAGGATTGCTAACTTCCACTCTTCATGTCCAAAACCAATCTCCACTGACCTACCGCTCCCGCTGCCAGGAGTGGGGGGAAGGAGGGGCTCACAGTACAACAGCCCCGGGGGAGGCTCATGAAGATGCTGTTCTCCATTTGGAAAGCACTGAGCACCCTGCGGGCACTAATAATAGGAGCTGTGTGATTAGGTCTGATCTCAGGAGCCAGCTGGCTGTTGGGAGGGGGGAGCCGAGAGAGTAGGGAGCACAGGTTCCGCAGTTTTAGAGCTGTTTCAGAGTAACAGCCGTGTTAGTCTGTATTCTCAAAAAGAAAAGGAGTACTTGTGGCACCTTAGAGACTAACCAATTTATTTGAGCATAAGCTTTCGTGAACTACAGCTCACTTCATCGGATGCCGACACTCTCAGCAGCTTGTGCAATGGGAATGCACCCAGCTACACTGTAACACAACAGCCTTGAGTCGGGAGCTGGCCAGCTTTTGCTCGCAATACACCCAGCTCTGTGGCATATTTACACCTTGGGTGCATCTGAGACATTTCAATGGCTCAGAGGCTCCCGACTCTGGGACACCAAGGCCCAGGGTGGGAACCTGCCAAAAGCCCAAGGACTACATCAAAAGATGTACAAACATTTTAAAATCAACGTGAACACACCCAACCTGAACATGGGCTGATCCTTGGCAGTGGGCAGGAATGCTGTGATCCATGGTCGAAGGGCGTGTGTACGGATACCAGTCAGGAAGGGTCGGTTCTAAGCAAAGCTCCACAAAGCGACTGCAGCTTTCAGGATCATTCTGTTTCCCTTATTCTAATAAAGCTCCTTGTTCAGGGTTAGAAAAAAGCAGCTTCTGTGATTCTTTGCTACTGACGCAGGACATGGTGTCAGAAATTGACTCATTCCAAGCCAGCAAAACACAATACCAAAGTTCAGCGCTCCCTAAGACTTTAAGTTGGCTTAGCTCAATGGCCTGGGTGGAAGGAGCCCTTCCCCAGCTTTCACACTGCAGCCACAGTGAACACAAAGCATGGCCTAGGCCCCAGGATATGTCACTGCATTCACTTTTACCACAGGGAGTGAAGCTAAACACACGTCTGGATCATCGTTGTCCCAGAGAAAAGAGATGAGACAGCTATGCCATCGTTCCTAGGAAGTATGAGGGTGAGCATTTTATTGCAGAAAGGAATGGGGTGTTTCTGACAAAGGGTGCAAAGTCACAGCATGAGGGCACGTCTACACTGGAGCTGGAGATGTCATTCCTAGGTCGGGCAGACGTACCCATGCTAGCTCTGATCAAGCTAGCACACACAATATAGCAGTGTAGCTCTGGCAGCGCAAGCGGCGGGATGGGTGAGCCACCCCAGGTTCCACCCATCTGAAACCCTTGGTACCTAGCTGGGGCGGTTAGACCTTCCCGACATTCACACTGCTGCAATTATACTTCTATAGTTAGCACTGATAGAGCTAGCTCAGCTATGTCTGCCCAAGCTGGAAATTAAACCTCAGGTTATGTCTCCACTGGAGCCAAAGTGTGGTGGGCCTGTATTAGGGCCCTGTATGGAGAATCAGAGCACTGAAACTCAGCAATTGGTAAGAAAAAACAAATAAGACACTATCTAGAAACTGGGGTTTTAAAAAAGGAACTTTCAGAATTATAATAATTAGTGTCTGAGCTACTGTGGAATGGCTGGTTCATCTTGCCTTATCATCTGAGTGAGTGAAAATGAAAGGCACTCTGCAGGAAAGGGGTGCAAGTGTGATGCAGGTAGAAAACACCATAAAATAAAGCCTCTTCAAATCACAGAGTTTCCTGGGCAGAAACACGGTGGATGTAACAAAGGCAAAAATCAGACAGATGAGATGGAATCATGAGAGTCTTGTAGAATGACCAGAAAGCCAAAACTCAAAGACACTTTCCTACCCAGAACATTATATCCAATAGGCTTTGGAAAAGAATAGCACCAGGCTTGTGTTAGGAAAACGAACATATTGGTAGCCACTGACTATTCCAATTAGGCAAAAATTCTCCACCTCACTAGATACTCGCCCTCCCCTCCCCCCCCCCGCAAAGTGAGCAGGTCAGAGAAAAGTTAACAATGGCAACTTTTCTTGTCCTGGCATCTGGGCAAAATAAATAGTCACTGACAATGACCCACGAGATGCCAGCTCCATGTTCCAAGCTTTTCAAATGCAGTGTGATTTCAAGGATTTTACTTCCAGCCCTCATCACCCGCAAGTGAATAGACTGGTGGAGGGAGCAGTTCAGATTGCTAAGAGAATGCTACAACAAAAATTTACCTATTAGCTCTTCTGAGCTATATGGCTTCCCCACATCAGTCATGAGAGCAAACTAAACTCAGCTGCCTGTGGGTCAACACTGCCAACCTCACAGGAAAATCTTCATCCTAAGTGATCCTGTTCACAGAATGAGAGCTGCTACTTCTAAGAGGTCTCAGGTTTTATTCTTTAGCCATCTGACTGCAGCCTGACCCACCACCTAACCTTAAACCAGGCCGCCCACTCCTGATAAAACTGGACATCAGCTGTTGTCCCTAAGTAGCTGCAGCCCAAGAACATGGTTGAGCCTGATCTGGGTACTCATTACAGAGGAAGCAGGCAGCATCTCCAGCTGATTCCCCAAGCCCAGCTGAATTGCCATGTGATCCCAAGAGCAATGATGCTTACACCACAACCTTAGTGGAGGGTGATCATTCTGCTAAGAAGTGTCCTGAACTGACTGAATTTGAGCAGGGGGTTGGACTAGATGGCCTCCTGAGGTCCCTTGCAACCCTGATATTCTATGAATGGGATTTGATAATCCAAGTGAATCCACTGGACAAGCCCCTCCTCAGGGCCACTAGGTGGGCAGAGCTGAATGAGTGAGGAAGCCAGAGGCTCATCCAGAGCTATAGTTTGTTCTTAACTATTGTTAACCATGTTTACAGAGCAATGGGGGTGATGGGGGAGGGGAAGAGATGTAGGCTATGCCTGCTGCTACTTTGAATCTGTTGCAGGAAGCCAGTAGGATGGGGCAGAGGAAAGCTCTAGGCAGGAGCTCTGCAGTGAGGCTGGGGGAGGGAAGCTTTAGGAATAGTGCTGCTTTCCTTACTCTAGTCAGGTTTCCTGTTCAGTGTTGGAAGAAAGCGTTTCTCTGAGACTGCACTAAGCTCACATGTCAGAGGGCACTTGAGCAATCAGCCCACAGGCAGCCCTCTCTGCCATTACCCTGTGACTATGCTGGCAGGGTGGCTATGAGTGGCAATTTGGGTGTTCCTAACTGATTAGGGAGGGTGGCTTCATGAGCACCACTACACCAGTAGAGCGGGCTGAGAGGTGCACCCTGGGCAGGGGAGCATGGAGGGGAATGGCAGGAGAGGGAGGAAGCACAGGGCCAAGGGCTCTTCTGCAGAGCCTCTAGGCATGCCACATGTCCCCTTCCCCCGCCTCCACATTACCATGCCAGGGACTGGAACTGGAGGCAGCTCTGCCGGGCAAGTCATAGGAAGCCTCCTCCAGCTGAGCCAGCAGGAGCTGTGGGAAGCTGGAAGCTAGTGCGCGCAGAACTGACAAGGGGCCCATTCCAGGTGTAATGCACCAAGAGGCAGGTACCTACAGTCGGAGGCCATGGCAACCCGGCTACATTCCCCAAAGCCAAGCAGGGGCCACAACAGCCCACCCCACTGCACTGCCCCATGGACACACACTGCACAGCAACTCAACAACCTCCTGAACTCCCTGCAAGGCTACACACAAAACACCCATATGAGCAGGGCGACAAAAGCCACAGCCTGCAATGCAACACAGTTGTGTGGCCCACAGGAACCCTGCCGTGCCGCAAACCCACGCAAGAAGGGCAGCACAACCAGCACGTTCCAAGGCAACACACCCAGGTGAAATGACGCAGACAACACATCATGTGCCTGCTCTCACACACGCTCTCTGTGCTGAGACGGAGCACAAACTCCTCCTGCACGTGGGGGACATACACACATTGTTACAGCAAGTAACTGAGCCGACTCCTAAGCTGCTTTGGGGCCTGGGCTGTCTGCCAGGGGCAGGCGAGGGTCAGCACAGCTGAAGTTGAGCACAGACTGGCCCTTATTACTTACTGCACATGGGACAGAAAGTGGGTAAGTGACCTAGGGAGAGAGAAACAATTGGAGCTCTGCCTCCTAGGAATTGCATAGGTGCTGTGGCAGTGGGCACAGATTGTTTGGTTAGTGAGCAAATAGTGGGTGGATATGGGACCAACACCAGAGGTCCCTCCTGTGGCTGGAGCTTTGGGACTGGAGTCTCCACTTACTGAGGTCCCCTGAAGATGGGACCTTTCTGTCCCTTTTGCTCCCAGCTCAGACCTCTTAGTCGGTGCAATAGAAGGAGTCACGTTAGGCACCTGGTCCTGCAGTGAGACCCCTTTGGCTGCACTTACCCCATGAGTCGGCCTCTGGCATTCTGCACCTTTGCCCTGGGCACTGTCCGAGCTTTGAGCCCATTTCTTTGCCGCTGGCGTGAGGAGTCAGTCTTCTGCCTCTGCACAGGGGTCTGAAGCAGGGTCCCATCTGGAGAGTCTGCAGCTGCCCTCAGGTTGCTGGCTTGGCCTCGGGCGCTCTGGGGAGCAGGTAGTTTGTGATCTGGAGGAATAGATGGCTGCTCCCTGTTGTCCCCTCCTGTCAAGCTCCTCATCCGGGCTGGGCGATCCATAGGAGAGGCTGCTGGGAGGTGCTCCGAGGCAGAAGGCGGGCTGTGTACCCGGAACAGGCTGTACACCTTGCCCGTGGGTCCCAAGTTACTGCCCGGGTTCCGCAGCCTTAGCCGACTTGTGACTCTGCTCCCAGCTTCGGTTCGGAATGAAGAACTTGGATCAAATCTTCCGGCAAAGTCTCTCTGAGAATCCCCAAGCCCCAGGAAAAGAGCTAAAGTGAGAGGGAGAAAACTGCGCCAGGAGCCCCTCATGGTGCCTGCCTGAGAGGAAAGGCCAGTCTTGAAGGGAACAGAGAGCACTCAGCGTGTGGCTGATAGCCCCATGAAGCCAAGTATCCAACGGGAGTTTGTGGGAAGGAGTCTAGGCAAAGTTCCTTGAGCAAGTCCCCTGAAATAGCCTTCCAAGTCCTTCACTTTGCCATGTGCTGAGGTGTGGGGGTGCGGGGGGCACTTAATCAGTACCTGCTGCCTGCAGGAGCAGGAGAGCCTGGGGCGAAGGTAACACAGCAAACCCAACAGCGTGGGCTGCACAGAGCGGCTGCAGCCGTCCCTCCTACCACTGAAAGGAGAACTCCCAATCCCTCCTCTCCCCTGGTTGTCAGAGCCTGCGCTGTCTGCAGACAGCTCCAAGCACCTTCTCGCCTGCCTCTGGCACTGGCAGAGTCTGGAGGGGATGGAGGGTTTTATTTTTGGAAACCTCCCCCTTTTGTGTCTTTTTGATGCTGACATCGCCCCTCTGCAGAGGACACAGCTCGGCCCCCTCCTTACCAGAGGAGACATTCCAGCAACACCCACTTTGGCAAAGGGAAACAAACTACAACAGAGAAACATTAACCCATGAGCGACCGGGGAGGGCGGCCCTTCCACCACCGGCTCAGAGAGCTTGTGTTCAGCCTCCCTGCTGCTGAACAAGCCTGTGGCTCAGCTTCCCCAGCTCACAGCAAGTGTTAGAATTTCACAACAGCTGTAAGCATTCAGCGAAGGTGGGCAGGGAGGGGCACCTGGGGGAGCCCCGGAAACAGAATATACCCCGGGCCAGGGCCCTTCACCCCTATGCCACAGGGGCTAGGATCTTCTGAATGAACCCCAACACATTTAGCCCGCACAACCGGAGAAGGCAGGAGGGGTGTTAGTCCCATTTCCCAGCAGGCGAACCTGAAGCCCAGAGAGGGGAAGTTTGCCTTGCTGAAGGTCACACAGTGGACCAGCCTCTTAGCTAGATCCCCCAACTCCCCAGCTCCGTGCTTCATTGTCTTCATCGCTTCACATCCATGGTGCCAGGCCAAAATAAGACTAGCCAAAGCTCTAGGTCCTTCAGCTATGAGACCAGTCTTTTTACCAGGAGAGAAGGGCAGGGAAAGTACCAGGCAGGATGGAGAAGAGAAGCACTATCCTCCTCCTCATCTGCCTCCAACATGAGCAGCTGGTGTTTTCAATTAAGCAGTGATTGAAAAGACCACCTCTAGTGCCAAGAGATGGGACCGATCTAGCGGGAAAACAGAGCCAAGGGTCCTGATCTCAGCTCTACCAACTGACTGCGTCCACGCCAGGTCGCCTCCCCACTCCTCTGCTCACTGTGGTCATCCCTCAATGGAGACAAGGACAGACTTTCCTCCCAGGAGGGTCTGAAGCTGAACTCAGTTCCCTGGCGATCCAGTGGTGGAAGGGGCTTCGGCAGCACACAGTATTAGCGGTGGTCTGACTTCTCTCCTCACTTACGGGCACAAGCTTGATAAATGCATACTGGGATCTCGTGGTATCTCAGCACACAAGGAGGACAGAGAGAAGAGTGGCATGTGCCCATGAGGAGAGGGGTGTTGTTTAGTACGTGCCGCTGGGAGGGACCTGCTGAGGGTGTTTGCCAGTTAGAATATCTGGGGCAGACCGCACTGCAGCTCCAGGGTGGTCAGTGTCTCAACAAATCCCAGCAGGTCACCTGACCACCCTTATATTCACTTTGTTCCTACATGACTCACCAGTGGGAAAAACTACCCCACTGGACCCCAGGACTAGCTCCTGCCAGCCCATGCCAGAGTCTGACTCACCCCGCCCTGAACATCCACCTGCTTCTGATGGCCGGGCAGGTCTGTGACCTCTGCACAACTGGCAGATCCAGGGGAGCTGTATCCAGACCCTTCCCATCACCAGCCTTACCAACACAAGGCCCTCTCCCCCTACAACAGCTCACCTCAGCTAGCCCCTCTCATTCGCCCACTCCTGTCCTCTCTGCACCCTCCTTCTCTCAGTGTTTCAGCAGCAGGGGCTGCCTCTCACCTCACCCAGCTCCAACTGCTTCCAGACAGACTAGAAGCAGAGGCTCTGCTCCGTACAGGTGAGCAGGGAACCTCTTCTCCCACCCGCTCCGCATGCTGCCCGGACCCTCCAGAACGCTGGGGCAGCTCTCAGTACCACCACTCTCCCAGGTAACTCCTGATGGAAGCTGAGGTCCCAGCTGTCTCCTTCCCTGCTTCCGATGTAAGCGCTCTGTTCTCCCTGCCAGTGGTTGTCTCAATCCCGGCACTAAGGGCCACCTGCAGGCAGGGCTTAGGTGAGCCCAGTCTGAAGTAGTAGCAAACCCAACAAGTGACATTTCTACAGCTGAGCCTGGTCTCTGCAGGGCCACATTTCAGCCCTGCCCAGGTGCCCATAGCTCAGGGCAGTCATGCTCCTCCCTCCCCCTAGAGTGAGCAACAGGGATGGATCCTCTGCTCCTCCTCTCCACCTCTGCTGCAGCCCTCAGGGGTAGTGGAAAGGGGTGTGAAGAATCCCTGGAGCTGCACCAGGAGCAGAGGTAGGGCTGGGGGGAACAGATATGGGGACTGGAGGAGGCAGAGGGACAGGCACATGGGATGTCACTTTCATTGCTGTAGAGAATAATGGACCCCCCACACACACACCCCACTTTAAGCACTGCCCTCCCCAACTCTTTGCTCTCTCAGAGCTCCTCAGTCAGGGCCAGAACTTTGCCCCTAAGGCCATAAGCTTCAAGTCATACTAGTCCTTGAACATCCATCTCCTCCTGTGCAGGCGAAGCTAATTACTAGCTCCCTCAAGCCAGGAAGTGGGGCCAGGTTACCGCCCCACACAGCCCTTGCAGACCCTCCATCAACCACCGTCACCGCCCACCCAGCTCTACAGCCAATTCTAATGCCTGCTCCTCATTTTCAGAACTCTCCTGACTCCACTTTACCTTTCTGCTCTCCACCACTGCCTTCCTAGCCACCTGCTCTGCTGCCCGCTCTCACCACTTTCCTGCGCTTAGTCTCCTTCCTGCCCCTCTCTATGGTGTGGGCAAGGGAGGATGGACCAGACAAAGAAGGGAGGAAAACCGCTTGCTCATTTCTGCTGCTCTCTGTAGCTGGTGCTCTCTCTCTACCCACCTACCCGCTCCCTACAGGCCCTTGAGTCACATCCTCTCTTCAAATCTCATCTTAAAGCTAGGCCAGAGAAAACCAGAGTGCTCTGGGCAGGATGTTATCGAGTCATCCAGCCACTACAGGGTTAATGAGCTGGCAGTGGAAACACATGGGCTAAGCTGGAGTCCATAGGAGCGTCTCTTTTCTTTTTGGCCCAAACTACCAGGGAGAGAGACGAAGTGATGTGCTATTACAGCTGACGTTACAGCACTTACCTGTGTCTACCCAAGTCTGTGAGGAGCAAAGGGAGCTGGCTGGACTGGCATTTGACCCTGCTGGCAGTTGTTGGTTTATCAGTGAAGCCGTTTGTTGACGAAATCCAAGGGGTGCTTTGGGATTTTCCAATGCGCAATCAACCCCTCCCTCTCTGTAGCTGAGGCTGAGTCTCTGCCCAGGAAGCAGTTTGTGATAGCATGTACGTAGCTATTGGATCCAGAGAGCCCAGCCTGATAAAAGCCATTGCTGGTTTCTTTGTTCTAAGGGAGAACCTCCTCTCCATCTTCACCTAATTACTTTCTTATGCAGCAGTGGAAAAAATGCTTAGTGTCTAAACCTGACACTAAAGAATTATCAGTGCCATAAACAAGGCTTAGAAAACAAAGAGCTGGAGCCCAGGCTTTGCTCAAAACTAGATTCTGCTGAAACGACTGCAGACATTCTTCTAGCTCCTGCCCTGCTGGGGCATGAGCACAGGAGGTGCTGCCACTGCTGCTCCCATTTGTATCAAAGAATAAATCTGCTCTTTGCCCAGCTGATTAAACCTCTCTGGGTGCCAGCACCAGCCCAGAGCCACCAATGGGCCAGGGAGAGTTAAGGGGGGTGAGGGGATCAGTTTCCTTTCTGAGAAGGAGAAGGAGAGAGAAGTATAAAGCAAGCAAAGCAATTAATGGTCCCATCCCTCCAACATCTCACACAGGCTGCTTTGCCTCCTGGGGAGCCAGGCCCAGGGAGCTTGCATAACTTTTAAAATCATTTTTACTCCCTGTTTACAATAACGCCTCAGCAGTTGGACATTAAACTCTTTCCATCGTTAAATGTGTAAACACTAGCTTGTTATTGTAGGGATGCTCTGGAGCCACACACCCCCATTTCTGATTTAGAGTTGCTCATGAGTGTGGGACATGAAGCTGTATATTCCTGCTTTGTTACTGCAGAGTTGCTTTTGGGCAACCTAGCCTATGGTGGGGGTGCTTGGGAGCATGAGGCTGAGCCCCCTGGCTTGTTATTGCCATTTTGCTTAGGCAAGCTGTTTCTCTCTACGCATCTCCAGCACAGGTGCTATGCAAACACTTGAAGCCTTGATTACAGCCACAGCGGTTGGTAGGTGTGGGTCGAGAGGCAGTGTTGTTTCAGCCCATGCTGCAGGCTAACATTCAGCACAGGGCTCCGTGTGCTGCCCTCTAGGCATTGGCACTTCTCTGGCTGCAGTGACTCATTTCATACTCATCCTGTCTGTCAGAAATGGGGAAGCACAGAGTCCATGGGGAATTGCAACAGGAGTTGGATTTCAATGTGCTGCTCAGCAGACAAACATGAAATAGCTCAGTTCTCAGGAACTCCCCAGACAGCAGAGCTTGGACAGTTCAGGGCGATGCACCTACAAGATCAAACCCTTGCAGAGATTTGCTTTCTCATCATCGTTCCATTGTTAGACAACAACCCTGAATTTGACAGATGATCTCTGGTGACTGGGCCATCTGGCCATTTGCTGCTGGGAACAGAGGGCTTTTCTAGGAAGTTAAGGCAGATTAACTAAAGATGTGAATTTTGCGTGTTAGATAAAACACATTAAACCCCTGCGTGGATGCTCTCATACAGATGTAAAGCAGCCTTAGTTCATTTCAGCTTAATTCACTTTTTCACTTTAAATTCACACCTTTAGTTATTTTTTAATTTTCCATGTAGACAAACACTTAGGTAGTAGTGCTTGGCATCAGCTCAATTTAGCTGCAAAGATCAACAGCTCCTAGACCCAGAAAGGCAGTGTCTAAAGAAAGAACAAGCTCAGAGGCTGACCTAGATGGCCACCCCCCCACCCCCCCAAAAAAACCCACATGCTTTCCAAGTCCCAGCTGACGTGCTGCCACGAAGCAGAGGACAAGACTGACCATGGAGACACCACTGGATGAATGTGTTCTTCAGAGCAGCACAGGGGACAGATGGAGCAGAGTGTAGCTATGCTGGTGTTGCGATTCTCCTTTTCCTACAGGAGAGAGGGTTGCTCAAGGGGCAGAGTTAAGGCCACTGCTAGAACAGAGCGATGTGGGTGCGTGAAGTGTTAGGGAACTCAAGACAGGAAGAACATGGAGGCTAGATTCACCTCCCAGCTGAGGAGGGCAAGGTCCAATCCTGAACTTCAATTTTCCCTCGAGGGATTAGCATGAAGAATCAATTCCCTTTTAGCCCTCAGGCCTGTGGGAGGGAGGCCCTTCAGGGCAGAGATGGTGGAGGCCAGGGTCCCTTTAGCCCTGGATTCAGACCTACAGAGTTTACATATTTCAGTGCCACTGCATTCTTGCCCTTTGTGACTGCATCACCCCTGCAAATTGACTCTAAAGCTATATAGCACCTGGGATTCCCACTCCCAGGGACAGTTGGCCCCCAGATGTGGCTCCTGGTGCCACGTTCTTTAGATTAATTAGCTCCTTTTCATTCTCTGCAGAAAGGTTCAGAACCCACATGTGCTTATTCCTCCACTGCTGAGCACATCCATAACACGCTGCAGATGGGATGCATTCCACAGATTCGGGAGCTGGCTGCTGAGAGGAAAAGGAGAATGTTTTGCTATGTACAGGGCTGGACAAAGCCTACGGGGGCCCTGAGTCACAGCCTGCACTCCCTCTGGTGGAACCCCCCCACGCTGCCACTGTTGGTAGGGAGTGGAATCAGCCTTTTGACACGTCTCACGAGGTTTTATCCCTCAGCAAATGGAGACGCTCAGACCTTCTTTAGGGTGCGGTAGGTAACATACACCATTAGAAAAAAGAACGGAGGTGTACTTGTGGCACCTTAGAGACTAACACATTTATTTGAGCATAAGCTTTTGTGGGCTAAAACCCGCTTCATCGGACGCATGCAGTGGAAAATACAGTAGGAAGATACATACATATATACACAGAGAACATGAAAAAATGGGTGTTGCCATGCACGCTATAACGAGAGCGATCAATTAAGATGAGCTATTATCAGCAGGAGAAAAAAAACTTTTGTAGTGATAATCAGGATGGCCTATTTCCAACAGTTGACAAGAAGGTGAGCTTGTATCCTCCTTAATTGATCAGTCTCGTTATAGCGTTTATGGCAACACCCATTGTTTCATGTTCTCTGTGTATATATGTATATCTCTTTCTACTGTATTTTCCACAGCATGCATCCGATGAAGCGGGTTCTAGCCCACGAAAGCTTATGCTCAAATAAATTTGTTAGTCTCTAAAGTGCCACAAGGACTCCTCGTTGTTTTTGCTGATAGAGACTAACACGGCTACCACTCTGAAACCATACAGCATTAGAGGCATTCAAGATGTTATGGGACCATTCAGAGAACAGATGTCTCACACAGAGACAGCAGATGCAACCTCAGGGGAGCTGGCCAGGGCCAGGGCCATGGCAATCAGACAAAAGTACAAAACGAAGAAAGCCCAAAGAGCCAGTTGGACAGGACCCTGCAGAGAGGACATCACCAAGCAGCAGAGACAGCTTCAAGACTCAATAAAGCATCGAGAAAAGCCTCCAAGGATAGAACTCCAGCCCCTTGACTTTGCCATGAAACACACAGCTCAGCGTGTTTGGATTACGGGACACTGTTCCACTAGAAACACGACATTCCCACTAGGCAGGTGGGCAGCTACTGAGCAACAGGGGAGTAGCTCCACACAGAGAGAGTGCAGCCACATCCGCCAGCTCTCTGAGAGCCCTAGAGCACACTCCAGCCTGGGGAAGAGCTCAGCAGGCAGACTAGCCATATGTGTCAGTGATGGGCTGCTGTCAGAAAACAGAGGAGAGAAGCTGTCCAGCAGCTCTTAGTCATGAGCTGGGTTTGTTGGCTTTAGTGTTCCTTCTGCTTTCACTTAAACAGGAGAAGCCCCAAGAAGGAGGAAGGAAGGAGGCATAGGCCAACCATTTGGGTGCCCCATGGCCCGGCACTTTGGGGATACTGTTGTCTAAACATGTGTGTTCACATTAACACTGGCTCAGACCACACACAGTGAAGGAGGTTAGAACACAAGAAAATATACATAAACATGTCTGTACAAAGGAGGGAGAAACCTGGGCAGCAGGAACAGATGAGAGACCCCTAGGGACAAGAGTGAAGAGCAAGTCAGATAGGAGCTTGCCATGTGATATGGCTAGAGAAAGGCGCTGGTGAGGCTGCTGTTTGAAATCCAGCGGGCTCCTTGTTTAATGATCACACTGATGTTTATTTCGAGCCTCTTTGCTCCATCACTGACTATTCCCACCAGCAGCTGGAATGTGACTCGAATGTAACCAATGCAGTATAGAGAGAACATGCCTGAAACAATAGTTCCAAGAGAGGGGTGTGCTCCCCATTTTCTAGCAGGGTATGTATATAGAGAGGACAAAGAATGGACAGCAGCACATCTCTGTCTCTGCACTGCCTGTAGAAGGACCATGAAAAGGACAGAAAGAATTTGTTTTTTCTGCATCTCGGTAGGGTGCTAACTCTGACGGCTGCCTCAAGAGGACAGTTGAAGCATCAATATTCATTGCACAGGTGGAGGGAAGAGAGGGGGAAATGAGCCTTAACTCTCAAGAGGCCTGAGAACAGGAGACCAATTTTAGGATATGCAGCAACCTAGACAGCCTGTGTTAGTGGAAGCCTGGCCCCTTTGATCTTCCCCATCTGTTTTTTGAGGAGCAGCTCTCCAAGGCAACAAGAACACTCAGAAGAGAACAGACCCAAGGACTTCAAGCAAGATGGACAAATATCGGTGACAGAGAAGAAACAGGAGGAAAGTCAGGGCTCAGGTGGAAAGTCTTCTTCTGTTTCACTATATTAAACTTTTCTAAAAAAAACCATTGAATTTCTTCAGTACCATCTTAAGTATTATTAAAAACAAGAACAAAACCACCATTCACCACTTTTTGAACTCGTGCTTCAGATTAAAGCTGTTTCATTCCTTTTCTCTTTTACTAAACAAGGAGTGACGGCTTTCCAGTTCCCTTAAAGTAAAACACTCCGCTTGGCTGTCCACCAGTTTTGGTTTAGATTGGGAAGCTTGTAAGTCACCACCATGGCAGTTCAGGTTAAAAGAAAAGCCGGTTGTTGACAAGGTGGATTTTCAGCAGGTTGATTCTAACCATGTTTTTTAGTTTGTTCGTGCACTCTGCCAGCCTGGGACTATCAGTCACCCCCACTGCAGAATCCTAGCTGATCTGCCGATTTGGGAGCTGAACCAGCAGAATGAAAGGTCAGACCAGTATCTCAGCTGACAATTAATGGCAGAGTGATTTTGAGTCACTGCTAAGAGCTCATTAATAAATTAATACTGGGGGTGAGCAAACAACAACATTGCTATTGGCTGGTGGATTTGTGACATCAGAGGTAAGGAAGTCAGTTGTCATGCAATTAGGGAGTTTGTAGTTCATTTGCATATTACAATCCCATTGGATAAAAGGTGGAGGCACCAGGCTGGGTTTCCAGTTTCCCAGCTGTGACTTCACAGGCTGGGGAACGAGCTCCCCAGCGACATCACACTAATGCAAAAGGACTCTCTTGCTAGCAGCCAAAGGGTTCTGCTCTTGCCCTTTATATACCCGTGTGTGTGTGGCACACTCCTGCAGGGCCTGAAACACGGTCCAGTGACTGTTATGGTTTATCCATGGATTAATCTTCACGCACAGTTAACTGGACTTAGCATGAAGGACCTAGAAATGGCAAGTTACATGGCAAACATGGGCAGCTGCTATGTGAGGTGCAAAGCCGCTTTGCACTTCTGCACAGGGTCTGGTCACCAGATGCTGCGAAGGGCTAGAAGCTGCAGAGAGGCAGCACGCATTTCCCATGTAGATGGGAGCCGCCTCCCCACCCCTCACCCTGGCTCAGACGACTGAATAACCGGACAATAGGGATATGAGGTGGAATCAGGGATATTCATACCACAGCTCTGAATTGCACCTAGTGGCCTAGAATGTTTTCTGGTCATTACCCCAGCCCTGTCCTGGGCTCGGACACTCTCAGCCCATCCATTTCACAGTTTTCTTTCTTTTCGTCCTCCCACTCTCTTTCTGTCCCGCTGACTAGGCAGCTTTCCACAGCCAAGTGCACACAAGCAATGCTAATAGCCCAGGTGACTGTGTGAAATCCCGAGAGACTGGCAAGTCCAGCACAGTAGGGAGTGGTGCCAGAACTAGGGCTAGCAGTCAAGAGGGCAGCACGAGCCGTGAGGATAGGAGACATTCCCTCCCCACCTTCCTTGTAACACCTCTCCCCACAACATACCCTACTCTAAGGCCCTGGATTGCGTAGTGGGGCAAACCCCAGAGGTAGCAGAGCACAGGGAGGTGGGGGGAGCTATCAGGACACAACTGGGGACATCCCTGCTAATGCACATCAATGCAAAGCCAGAGCACTGGACTCCAATGCAGCCTGAACTAGGTTAATCCCCAGACAGCTATTGCTACACTTGAATGAGTGGGGCAGCTTCTGTCCTGTATCAGCCTGGGGGAAGGGCACTCACAGAAGCCAGGGACACAGCCTGGGGTGATCAAAGCACTCACCCCATGGAATGGCACCAAAAGGCAGCTTGTCTTGGGTTGATCAGAAGGAACGAGAGCAGCACCTCAAAGCCCCAACTGTGCAGAGGTCACATCTAGCGGCTTCCAGTAGCTGGGGGTACAGAGCTATCACTTTGGCTCAGTCCCTTCCCAGCCCCAATTTAATGTCCCTTTCATCTCCTCCGTGGGCAGGACTAGAGGCATTGACATGACCCTACATTTCTTAATTCCTCCACATCTGCTTTCCTAAATGCTAATGGTGTAGTGCACTCCTCGAGACTTACCATGCAGCATTTAAGGGCTCCAGGGGCATGGCTGCAAACAGCCCTATTATTCTCAGTCAGTCCTCGCCTCCCACCTCTAGCTCAGCTCTCTCCTTTCTGGTTATGGAGGTGGCTGTGGAATGTATGAGCATCACTGCCAGTGCCTGGCTGGCTACATTTGTCACCCAATGGTGTATCGGGAGTTAAAATCCACTCAAGAGTGCAGGATCTTGTGGCATTGTGGGAGATGGTCTGGGAAGCATGCTTTCTCCTCTCCAGTCCTCTGGGGCTGCAGCTTTTGTCTACAGTTAGGTCTCCCTTCTTTTGTTCCTTGCATCCTAGCTCATGTGTGTCAAACAGGAGCTGGTTAGCAACACAAGCACTTCCCACCTGTCACTTGCTGACACTGGAGCATGGCTGTCATTCCTTCCAACAGAGGGCACTAATACTTATACACACACCATTGTGTTGCATTGTCTTCCCAGGAGCCCATCTGCCAATCCATATTCTACATCTCACTCTCTCCCTGGGACTGGACTTTGCTCCTCCCCAGAACAGTGCAGACCTTGGGGATCCAGACCCAGCAGGAGAGCATGCCAAGGCAAGGAATCTGATGGAGGTCCACTTCATTCAGTGTCTGAGTTCCAACTGATCAGCATTGTGTAACACAAGACTGTGCATAACAATAAAACGGGTTCCAACTAGCCCTTGCCCAAGCCTCTTAAAGGTACAGTTCCCCACAGAGGACACAAGCTCAGGCATTTCCCTCCTCCACACCCCAGTTCCCAGATTTCAAGGACAGGGCCTGCCAGGGGTTGGGGACATTGGAATAAATTGACTCACTTTAGCATACATCTTCTTGCAGCAGCAGAGCTGGAGTTGATGGTGATTCAGAGCTGGTGAGAAACAACAGGGAGCAGATCTGAGACATAGGATCTCTTCCCAAACCCCACAGCCACTGGAGGTGTCAGAATCACACCCATATAGAATACCACTTACCACCGAGGATGCTGGCCAAACCTAGCTCTGTGCTCCATCCATGACAGGGATAGGGCCCTCCCAACCAAATGTACCCATGGACATCACTGTGCTGCCCTAGCAACCAGGGCAAAGAGCCTTCAGGGGGCGCTCTGACCCCAAATTAGAGCAGGGTGCTTTGGAGCTGTGGATTTTTGTGTCCTGCTCATTCCAGTTCTCAATCTTCCTACAAACCAAATCTGTGTTGATCTTAACCATTATTGGCATCCAAACACCTAACGTGCTTCACGCTCCCAGCAAATCTCTCCTACGCTGCATGGTTGGGAAAGCACCAGGCTCTGAGCTCATATGTGGTTTGATGACCCCGCTGGCTTTGGAGCTGCTGCTAGAGTTATTACTGCACACCTGTTCTTCAGAAGAGAATTCACAGGCAGGGCTCGCACATCTGGTTTGTAAAACAGATGTTTGGAAGTTTATCACAATGTTTTCAAACAGTCTGGACATGGCAGCGAATTAGTCTCAGTTCTGTAGTGGAGGAAGCAGCAGGGCTGGAAGGATGGTCAGTGCCCTTCTTACACCCCACAACAAGCTGGGCTGGGCTTCACACACAGGGAACCCCCAGAGACAAGATGGCCTGTCCAAGTCACTTCCTGACACCAATCCCGCTCCACCCCACCAGTGAGGCTCTTTCAGCAAAGTGGGGTCTCTCAGGCCCCAGCTCCAGCAGCATTCACTGATAGGAGAAGCCACATCCAGAAGAGCTGATTCAGCAGCACCACTTGTAGCAAAACAACTGTGGGAAACGAAATGGGTGAGGACTGTAAACAAATCAGCCGTGCGGGTGCGTTCGCTGAGATGGGCCTGGTCTGCCTGATCACTTACATGCAGCATTCAACCTCCAAAGAGCCATGGTCTGGGCTCCGACTCCCAGTAACCTATTACCAGAGACAGTGCCAAGCTGGAGCTAAGGGTTGTTGGCTCTGATAGGAACTGCATCTAATTATTCTCGTTACTACAGGATTGCAAGGCACACCTGCTCCGGTTTCCTTCTCAAACATGAAACTTTAATTCAGTGTTGAAACTTCAATGAGATTTGAGAGCAAGACACAGTATAGCATCCTGGAGCTCTCTCCAGCAGCACAGCCCCTCCCCTTTCAGTAGTATCTCAGAAGTCACAACATGTGCAGTCATACCCGCGCTAATCAGACACAGGTGCAAGCTAGAACACTAGTTGTAACACTATTGGATTTCCTCTCTTCCCAGGCATTTCTAGCTATAGAAACAGCTGATAGCAGATGTTTTAATTACCATACACATGACAAACTCAAAGACCTACTAGTTGCTGAAGTAAAATATAGCCAGGACCCACAACATACTGTGTATCTACAGGCTACTGATTTGTACTCTTCCCCTAGTGCCTTCGGCTAGACCCAAGGTGTGCACCAGTAGCATACTCATTCACCCTCCCCATACACAGGGTAACTAGAAGCACAGTGTCACTGTAACAGGGCGCACATGACCTTCATACCAGGTCTGAGAACATGGCAAGTGCAGTGAGGATGGAGACTCTGGAAGTCCAGCTCTTCATTCCCAGCTATAGCAATGCCAGCCTGGCTCCTATCTATTCCCTGCCAGAAGCAGCTACTGCACACATCAGAAGTCACTCCTTATCCATCCCCCACCCCACCCCACCTCACTTCATCCTGACTGGATAGAGGCAATTTCTCCTCTCACCCTCTCCCTTCTCTGCTCACTCAGGAGGTGAAGATAATGTCTGTAGACTGCAGCACTGTGCACACCAGGCTGCCATTCCAGGGGATTAGCCTTGGAAATAATCTAGAATTGCCTCCCCATTTCTCTATAACCCATTGGACTATAAATGGGTCCCACCATATTTACTTTGAGACGCTCCAGAGATGCATATTTGGCCTTGTTTTTAAATGCATCTTGTGGAGATCTGGGCTCTAGCTCCAGCTCTGCCATTGGTACTGTGCAATACTAAGTACATCACTACCACCTCGGGGCTTCAGCTTGCCAATAATTCCAAACTACCTCACTGGAGAGTTGAGAGGATTAATTTGTTTGTAAAGTGCTTTGAGATCCTCTAAAGGACAGTGTTGGAGAAGCTGAGACCTGAAGGTCATGGGCCAAATAAAAGCTTCAACAAGCCCAGCACTCAGCAACCTGCAGCAATAGAAAAAGGTGCATGCACATCACTCCGGTGGCCTGTGCCTGACACCAGTTCCTCAGTCCTTACGGGATCTGCTTTAGGGTCGCGGTGCTAATCTTTAAAGCTCCCCATGGGTTGACCCCAGCTCTCACAGAGCTGCCTCACTGTGTGACACTTATCTTGAGTGCTGTGATCACTGAGGGAAGCTGACAGAACTCAGGGGAAACACACACAGGAGCAGGGGTGAGGAAATTGATCCTCATCTGAGAGTCAAGTGATGAGAACTCATGCACTGGCAATCTGGTAAGCCTGCCTCCCAGGACATGGTGGACATTCACCTCTTTGCACAGGTCTCCCCACCATACAGACAAGCAGGGTTCTAGGCCACCCTCTCTCTCATGCAAACCCTTTCCAGAAACTCACTTCTGCCACCATTCCTACAAGAAAAGAGCTTTACACGTTAAAGAAACAAATAATGAAAAATAAGCCGGAGTCACTCCACGCTGTAGGTCTCCCAGTGGGTCCCGTCTTCTAGGTCTCTCCTTTAGGTTCAGACGGCTTCCAGGCAGGAACTGGCTTCTGCGTTATGTATGCTGGGTAGTACTAAGCACGGACAGCACAACACACATAAGCACAGAATGGACTGTGGCAGACCTTCCCTGCGGAAACCAATGAGCAAGAGGTGCTCCACTTAAGGGAATGCCAAAGTCAGAGGTGCAACAAAGAGCCTGGGCCAAGCCGAGCTGCTCCTTTCTAAATAGCACCTCTGGCACCTAGATCTCATGGAGATGGAGGGTGGCCTCCTGGTAAGGCACTGGACACCTGGGTTCAAACGCCTCCTCTCTGTGCCTCAGGTCCCCGTTTACAGAATGGCAGTAACATCACTTCTTTTCTCCTCCCCAGTGTCTGCACAATGGGGCCTTGGGATCTTCACTGGCACCTCTAGGCACTACCATAACACAACCTATAGTAAAGGAGAGGTGTGTTACAGAGGAGGACAATTGTGCTACTGTGCACATAGGTCCCACATGCCTTGCTGCTAGTTGCTTAGGAGAAATGAAGATGTTGAGCTGCACGTTACACTGGGCCGGTATGTGTTTGCTTAATGGATATAGTTGGGCCAAGTTTGGTACAGGTGCAGTGAACTGGACTAGACATAGCACAGGAGCTTCCACGGGGCCTGGAGAATCTGTGGAGAAGTTAGTATTGGTTCAGACAGAGTGGGTGGAACAGGAGACAACCCTAAAAAAGGGAACTGGGTTGCAGATACAAAGGAAAGAAGGGACCTTCAAGGCATCATTCTGATCTGCTCCTATCCAGCAAGTTTGCTTCTCCCTTGGGCAGAGGCACAATCTGACTGATCCTGGGCAGCTTATTCTTGCCAATGGGGGAGGGGATGTGGCTTTGTGCTACTTGATAAATTGAGCTGGGTCCTCTTTGCTTGCTGGTCACTGGGCCTTTTGTCTCTTCACTCTCACTGAGGGTGAAGCTGACCCACCCTCCCATCCATCAATCTCCGAGGCAGGGTCAGGCCCCCTGCTCCCTACAGGCAGAGCTTTGTTTAAGGGCTGAATCAAAACTTCCTACCCAGGGAAAGCATATCTCGGAGGGGACAAAGGTCAAGTGTGTCCTTCCCAAAGCTGAGGACTAACGCACTGTACCACTTAACAGGGCAGAGATTTCTGAGCCTCTCCTGGGGCTGGGAATGCAGGAAAGGCACTTCCCTTACAGAGATAGGAGAGCTGCCACAACGGGCTACAGGAGAGAAATGGGGAGTGGGGTCAGGGGAGACAGACAGACAGCATTAGCCTTACCCTGAAGCAGGGGCAAGGCAAGAGAGAAGGGAAACCCTTCCAAAGGTGAGAATGATTAGACAGTGGAACATCTCTCCCCACCACCAGGCTGTAGGGTTCCAGCCGTGGAGACAGCCACAATTTAAAAAAGAAACAAAAAAACAAACACCTACACAAGGGATATTGTCTAAAACCAACCAATTCAGCTCCACCACCACTTTACCTAAGGGCCTAACTCCATTAAGGCTATTTGCAGCGCTGTAGCTTTAAGACTTCCTTTGAGCAGGTCTGATTAACGCAGTGCTCCAGCTGGCTTAGAACAGCACTCCAATGCTCCCAAGGGTGCTCACACTCTACAGAGCTGCAAGAGCATCAGCTCTGGCCATTGATATGAGAGCGCGCTCACGTGGGGAGTGTGGGATTAGGAAGTCCCTGCCAGCGTTTCTATCAAATTCGTTTCATGACACCCCCTTTCATTCTTCCAACCCAAGCCAGGTGAGATGCATTAGTTAGACCACAAAGCAAATGCCACCATGACATAAATGCCCCAACATATCTCATGAAGCCACCATCATCACAGCCACTGGGGCACCAACTTCAGGAGCAAAATGCTCAGGGTCTCCAAGAACAGTGTTCTTACCAGGATAGGGAAGAGGGTTCCCAGGGGTATCTTCAAAGGGTCCTCAAATCATTGACTTCAATGGAACTCAGAGGCTCCAAATTAGACATGTGCTTGTTTGCAGGATTAAGGCCTAAGACTGTAATTTTTCTAAGGCCAGGAGCATTTTTTCCTAAGTGTCTGTACAGCCCCCTGGCAGGTTGGCCAGTACTTCAATATTTATATACTGCAATTAGTAATAATCAGGCAGTGTAGAAGTTCCCAGAATCCAGTCAGAGACCCAGTCCTGGTCCCAAAGAGCTAACAGTCCCGCTCAGACAATCCCTGGGAACACAGATCAGATGCAAAATTAGCAACAAGTTACCCACTGTCAATAGCAATATTTTCCTGAGGCGTCATGCAGTTAACTTTACTGGATACATCCCTGGGCCAGGGCTGAAATGTGGCAGCTCTTTGAAGGGGCAAATTTTACCCCCACCAATGCCCACAGCACAGAGGGTCCTGCCTGCCTGCCTGGAAACCCATGCAGCTTCCTGAGAGGAGGCCAGAACCCTTTGCAGGGATGGATATGCCCTCTGAGCCCTGGAGCCCAGGGTTCATCCTGTCATGCTGGTGCTGGAGTTGTGTATTGGAGCAGGGCAGGGCTGGTATGGGATCCCTGACTGCACAGTTCCACTGGCCTTTCCCCACAGAGGTGGAGAGGGCACAACCAGAGCAAAGCTATCACACCTATATGCTCCCCTAGCAGTCTCCCTTTCCCCC
Organism: Natator depressus; assembly: GCF_965152275.1. Classification (NCBI taxonomy): domain Eukaryota; kingdom Metazoa; phylum Chordata; order Testudines; family Cheloniidae; genus Natator; species Natator depressus. Next base: position 89,020,575 of record NC_134239.1, read on the forward strand.
AGGCTTTACCTTGATCCTATGCTCCGTCCAGACTGCAGGCATGAAACCATGCCAGGCAGTGGGGACTGTGCAGAGATATTCTCCCCTCCCCCCACAAGTCACATTCCATTCATGGAGCTGTCCACACTCACCAAACCCTTTTGTGCAGAGCTGGGACTCACCCTGGAGACCCCTGCTCCAGCTGCCAGCCCTCCTCCATTTGATCCTTTGACTTTCATTAGCTCCTTCTGTGTCTGAGGCCATCTGCAGCAGCCTGGGATTGTTCCAGCTGCAGGATGGAGAGCAGGGAGGGCAACGACTGGACAGTGAGCTCCAGGGAGTTGGTGCCAGACACTCCAGTTCCTTTCATGCCTCTCTCCTTCTAGAGTCAAGGCCAAAGGGCAGGGCAGTCCCTGCAGCTGAAGCGGAGGTCGTTCCATCTCCTATTGTCCTTTCCTGGGGCCAGTGTCAGAGGACAAGCTGCTCGAATAAAGCCTGATGAGCCTGCAGCCAGGAAGGCTGGTTACAGCTATCAGCGTCCTTCCAAGTCAGACAGGTTTCATTCCCACGTGACTACCCTCTGCCAGAGATTTCTGACACCCTACAAACTGCTTAATGCTCATGGAGCAGGCTACCCTCACTCACAGACTTCAGGAAGAAGGGTGGGGGGGGCAAGCCCACACTGTAACAGGCTCCTGCGCCCCAATGGACCTGAGACCAGGCAGGGAGCTGAATGCAGTAATGGTTGAAAGCATTTTGAGAGCCTCAGAAGGAAGACGCTAGAGACTCAGGGTATGTCTACACTACGAAATTAGGTCGAATTTATAGAAGTCAGTTTTGTAGAAAGCGTTTTTATACAGTCGATTGTGTGTGTCCCCACACAAACGCTCTAAGTGCAGGTAGTCGGCGGAGTGTGTCCACAGTACCGAGGCAACCGTCGACTTCCGGAGCGTTGCACTGTGGGTAGCTATCCCACAGTTCCTGCAGTCTCCGCCGCCCATTTGAATTCTGGGTAGAAATCCCAGTGCCTGATAGGGCTAAAACATTGTCATGGGTGGTTCTGGGTACATATCGTCAGGCCCCCGTTCCCTCCCTCCCTCCGTGAAAGCAAGGGCAGACAATTGTTTTGCGCCTTTTTTCTTGAGTTACCTGCGCAGATGCCATACCATGGCAAGCATGGAGCCCGCTCAGCTCACCATCACCGTATGTCTCCTGGGTGCTGGCAGACATGGTACTGCATTGCTACACAGCAGCAGTTTATTGCCTTTTAGCAGCAGACAGTGCAGTATGACTGGTAGCCATCATCGACGTAGTCCTGGGTGCTCTTTTAACCGGGCACCTGGGCAAACATGGGAGTGACTCAGCCAGGTCATTTCCCTTTCAAGTTTCGTCTCATGGCGATTGAGTCCTACCGGCAGTGCACTGTCTTTTAATCTGCAGCTAGCAGAAGACGATGGCCAGCAGTCATACTGCACTGTCTTCTGCCGAGCACCCAGGTGTTGACATTGGCTAGCAGTCGTACTGCACAGTCTGCTGCCAGCAAGATGTATAAAGATAGATGAAGTGGCTCAAAACAAGAAATAGACCAGATTTGTTTTGTATTCATTTTCTCCTCCCTCCCTCCCTCTGTGAAATCAACGGTCTGCTAAACCCAGTTTTGAGTTCTATCCTTGAGGTTTTGAGTTCTATCCTTGAGGGGGCCATTCAATTTCTCGCAAAGCCACCCCCTTTGTTGATTTTAATTCCCTGTAAGCCAACCCTGTAAGCCATGTCGTCAGTCGCCCCTCCCTCCGTCAGGGCAACGGCAGACAATCGTTCCGCGCCTTTTTCCTGTGTAGACGCCATACCACAGCAAGCATGGAGCCTGCTCAGATCACTTTGGCCATTAGGAGTAGATTAAACACCACACGCATTATCCAGCAGTATATGCAGCACCAGAACCTGGCAAAGCGAAACCGGGCGAGTAGGCGATGTCAGCGCGGTGACAAGAGTGATGAGGACATGGACACAGACTTCTCTCAAAGCACAGGCCCTGGCAATGTGGGCATCATGGTGCTAATGGGGCAGGCTTATGCAGTAGAACGCCGATTCTGGGCTCGGGAAACAAGCACAGACTGGTGGGACCGCATAGTGTTGCAGGTCTGGGACGATTCCCAGTGGCTGCGAAACTTTCGCATGCATAAGGGCACTTTCATGGAACTTTGTGACTTGCTTTCCCCTGCCCTGAGGCGCAAGAATACCAAGATGAGAGCAGCCCTCACAGTTGAGAAGCGAGTGGCAATAGCCCTGTGGAAGCTTGCAACACCAGACATCTACCGGTCAGTCGGGAATCAATTTGGAGTGGGCAAATCTACTGTGCGGGCTGCTGTGATGCAAGTAGCCAATGCAATCAAAGACCTGCTGATATCAAGCGTAGTGACCCTGGGAAATGTGCAGGTCACAGTGGATGGCTTTGCTGCAATGGGATTCCCTAACTGTGGTGGGGCCGTAGATGGAACCCATATCCCTATCTTGCCACCAGAGCACCAAGCCGGCGAGTACATAAACCGCAAGGGGTACTTTTCAATAGTGCTGCAAGCACTGGTGGATCACAAGGGACGTTTCACCAACATCAACATGGGATGGCCGGGAAAGGTACACAACGCTCACATCTTCAGGAACTCTGGTCTGTTTCAAAAGCTGCAGGAAGGGACTTTATTCCCAGACCAGAAAATAACCATTGGGGATGTTGAAATGCCTATAGTTATCCTTGGGGACCCAGCCTACCCCTTAATGCCATGGCTCATGAAGCCATACACAGGCAGCCTGGACAGTAGTCAGGAGCTGTTCAACTACAGGCTGAGCAAGTGCAGAATGGTGGTAGAATGTGATTTGGACATTTAAAAGCGCGCTGGCGCAGTTTACTGACTCTGTTAGACCTCAGCGAAACCAATATTCCCACTGTTATTACTGCTTGCTGTGCGCTCCACAATATCTGTGAGAGTAAGGGGGAGACGTTTATGGCGGGGTGGGAGGTTGAGGCAAAGCGCCTGGCTCCTGGTTATGCACAGCCAGACACCAGGGCAGTTAGAAGAGCACAGGAGGGTGCGGTGCGCATCAGAGAAGCTTTGAAAACCAGTTTCATGACTGGCCAGGCTACAGTGTGAAAGTTCTGTTTGTTTCTCCTTGATGAAACCCCCCCACCCCTTGGTTCACTCTACTTCCCTGTAAGCTATCCACCCTCCCCTCTTCCCTTAGATCACTGCTTTCAGAGGTAATAAAGTCATTGTTGCTTCACATTCATGCATTCTTTATTCATTCATCACACAAATAGGGGGATAACTACCAAGGTAGCCCAGGAGGGGTGGTGGAGGAGAGAAGCACCAGGAGGGGTGATGGAGGAGGGAAGGACAAGACCACACAACACTTTAAAAGTTTAAAACTTTAAAACTTATTGAATGCCAGCCTTCTATTGCTTGGGCAATCCTCTGGGGTGGAGTGGCTGGGTGGCCAGAGGCCCCCCCACTGCATTCTTGGGCGTCCGGGTGAGGAGGCTATGGAACTTGGGGAGGAGGGCGGTTGGTTACACAGGGGCTGTAGCGGCGGTCTGTGCTCCTGCTGCCTTTCCTGAGCTCAACCATACGCTGGAGAATATTAGTTTGATTCTCCAGCAGCCTCAGCATTGAATCCTGCCTCCTCTCATCACGCTGCCGCCACCTTTCAGCTTCAGCCCTCTCTTCAGCCTGCCACCTCTCCTCCTGGTCATTTTGTGCTTTCCTGCACTCTGACATTGTCTGCCTCCATGCATTTGTCTGTGCTCTGTCAGTGTGGGAGGACAGCATGAGCTGAGAGAACATTTCATCACGAGTGCATTTTTTTCACCTTCTAATCTTCGCTAGCCTCTGGGAAGGAGAAGATCCTGTGATCCTTGAAACACATGCAGCTGGTGGAGAAAAAAAAAGGGACAGTGGTATTTAAAAAGACACATTTTATAGAATAATGGGTACACTCTTTCACGGTAAACCTTGCTGTTAACATTACATACATAGCACATGTGCTTTCATTCCAAGGTCGCATTTTGCCTCCCCCCAGCGCATAGCTAGCCCCTCCCCGCCCCCCGGATAACAGCGGGGAACATTTCTGTTCTGCCACAGGCAAACAGCCCAGCAGGAACGGGCACCTCTGAATGTCCCCTTAAGAAAAGCCCTATTTCAACCAGGTGACCATGAATGATATATCTCTCCTTAGGATAACACAGAGAGATAAAGAACGGATGTTGTTTGAATGTCAGCAAACATACACTGCAATGCTTTGTTCTACAATGATTCCCGAGTACGTGCTACTGGCCTGGAGTGGTAAAGTGTCCTACCATGGTTGATGGAATAAGGCTGCCCTCCCCTGAAACCTTTTGCAAAGGCTTTGGGAGTATATCCAGAAGAGCCACGAATGCCAGGGCAAATTAATCATTAAACATGCTTGCTTTTAAACCATGTATAGTATTTTAAAAGGTACACTCACCAGAGGTCCCTTCTCCGCCTGGCGGGTCTGGGAGGCAGCCTTGGGTGCATTCGGGGGGTACTGTCTCCAGGTCCAGGGTGAGAAACTGTTCCTGGCTGTCGGGAAAACCGGTTTCTCCGCTTGCTTGCTGTGAGCTATCTACAACCTCATCATCATCTTCCTCGTCCCCAAAACCTGCTTCCATGTTGCCTCCATCTCCATTTAAGGAGTCAAACAACACGGCTGGGGTAGTGGTGGCTGAAACCCCTAAAATGGCATGCAGCTCATCATAGAAGCGGCATGTTTTGGGCTCTGACCCGGAGTGGCTGTTCGCCTCTCTGGTTTTCTGGTAGGCTTGCCTCAGCTCCTTAAGTTTCACGTGGCATTGCTTCGGGTCCCTGTTATGGCCTCTGTCCTTCATGCCCTGGGAGATTTTGACAAACGTTTTGGCATTTCGAAAACTGGAACGCAGTTCTGATAGCACGAATTCCTCTCCCCATACAGCGATCAGATCCCGTACCTCCCGTTCGGTCCATGCTGGAGCTCTTTTGCGATTCTGGGACTCCATCATGGTCACCTCTGCTGATGAGCTCTGCATGGTCACCTGCAGCTTGCCACGCTGGCCAAACAGGAAATTGAAATTCAAAAGTTCACGGGCCTTTTCCTGTCTACCTGTCCAGTGCATCTGAGTTGAGAGTGCTGTCCAGAGCAGTCACAATGGAGCACTCTGGGATAGCTCCCGGAGGCCAATACCGTCTAATTGTGTCCACAGTACCCCAAATTCGACCGAGCAAGGCCAGTTTCAGCGCTAATCCCCTTGTTGGGGGTGGAGTAAGGAAATTGATTTTAAGAGCCCTTTAAGTCGAAAAAAAGGGCTTCGTCGCGTGGACGGGTGCAGGGTTAAATACATTTAACGCTGCTAAATTTGACCTCAACTCCTAGTGTAGACCAGTGCTTAGTCCCTCTTGTGACTCCAGAATTAACTCCTTTCCAAGGAGAAAAATATAGGCCAGAGAATCCTTATTGGGTGAAGCTTAGCCCTGCTGTAAATGGATGAATCTCTCCTGGACTTCATTCGGAGTTGTGGCCCTTATGTTGGGGCTGGATCTGGTTCAATTTGACCTAGGAGGTCTGAGCTAAGTGCTGAGAGTGCCTCTGGTGCCATTAGTGACCTGGCTGGAATGACAGTATGGTGACATCACACTTCATAAGACCAGGGGACAGCTGTGAGATGGGGCTGGTGTCCAGTGAGTGTCACTATAGGCCTGGGGGAACCACTGAGGGAAGTGATGCCACCATTTAGATTTTGTCAATAAAGAAAGGGCTTCCCATTGGCTCCAGCTTCTGCTTTCCCCAGGAGGTGGCCAGCATGACCCTTGCCCCTTGTGCTTGTGGTGCAAAGAATTTTGGGATGACAGTGCCTCATCGTGGCTCCCCTCAGTGCCCACTCTAGCTGAGTGTGGCTCCCTTTCAGTTGGTGAACTTGCATTTTCACCAGGCCTACATTTGGTCCAAGGAACACAGAGTCCAAAGGAACATACCATATGAATCCCATATGTTACTACTGAGTTGGGTAGCAGCGAACTACAAGATAAACAAAAAATAATAAAGGCAGTGGGCAAAGCCCCAGCACTACAGGGGGAGAGAGAGAGCAATTCCTGCACCATCTATAGAGGAGTGCAAGTGTAAGCAGAGTCAGGATGGGCTCCACCCTGACATCTGGTGGTGAGGTGTGGCAAGTAGTGGAAAAGAACTTCAGGGGCTGATCTCAATTTGCATAGGCACACCCACCCCGCCTAGAATGAGGCCATAACTGCCCAAATGGTCACTTTGGCTGTTGTGGGATCCCCAGTGTCTCTGTTATTGGGGCGGGAAGAGTAAATTGTTATTACCCTGATTATGGGAACTGTGCTTGGAACTGTACTTGGCCTTTTGTTATGATGGAGGGACTCACCATCAACTGAGTAGCACTCGCTAGGCAAGGGACATGGGTTCCAAAACTCTGTGAAGGGAGAGAGACTTGAGACAGGTATTAGTACCTGGTGGTGTGGGCCCCTCTGTGAGGGCCTGAAGCACCAATTGCACCTCTGTCTCTCTCCACTGTGGAATGTCAGAGCTAATTTTGGGTCTATTAAGAGTCTTGCTACAGGTACTGTGCTGCATTCACTTTGGCCTTATGGTGCACCAGCACTAAGGCCCCCACTACTATGAGCTGAAATCACTGAGAGCTGAAATCACTAAGAGCTGAAATCACTGAGCACTGTGTCAAGTAGTGGGGAGCCGGAAGATCTAGAGTGCAGTGGTGCTGTTCGTGAGACGGCGAGCTGTGCAGAGCGGAGCCGTTCGCGAGACGGCTAGCTGAGCAGAGCTGTTCGTGGGACGGCGAGCTGTGCAGAGTGGAGCCGTTCGTGAGACAGCGGTGTGTTCGCGAGATGGCGAGCTGAGCAGAGCTGTTCGTGAGATGGCGAGCTGTGCCGAGCGGAGCCGGTCGTGGTGGAGCGGAGCCGTTCGTGAGACGGCGAGCTGAGCCGAGCTGTTCGTGAGACAGCGAGCTGTGCCGAGCGGAGCCGGTCGTGGTGGAGCGGAGCCGTTCGTGAGACAGCGAGCTGAGCAGAGCTGTTCGTGAGACGGCGAGCTGTGCAGAGCGGAGCCGGTCGTGGTGGAGCGGAGCCGGTCGTGGTGGAGCGGAGCCGGTCGCGAGACGGCAAGCTGAGCAGAGCTGTTCGTGAGACGGCGAGCTGTGCAGAGTGGAGCCGGTCGTGGTGGAGCAGAGCCGTTCGTGAGACAGCGTAGCAGAGCAGAGCCCTGTGGGGCAGTCAGCTTCAGGACACGTAAGGTACCCCTTACCTCTTTCCCCCACACACAGGCACATTTTAGCCAGACTGGGGAGTAACACTCTGCAGATGAACTTTTGAACTCTGGGGCTGGACTTTTTGGAGTTTGGGTGATTTGAGGATTGCTGGACTCAAGAGACATTTGGGGTTCTGGGACTCAAGAACCCGAGGGAAAGGATGTGGCCCAATTTTCTGGGGTGGGTCTTTGCTCATGGTTTGGTTAATGAACACTAGTTGTGGTGTTTTCCCAATTTAATGCTGATGTCGTTTACCTCATGTAATTAAAGATTCTCTACTACACCGAGACTCCGTGCTTGCGAGAGGGGAAGTATTGCCTCTTCGAGGCGCCCAGGGGGTGTGTAAGATTTTCCCAGGTCACTGGGTGGGGGCTCGAGCCAGTTTTGTATTTGCTTTGATGAGAGGGAACCCCTGTGTACTGAACCCGGCCCTTGCTGCTATCAACTTGGCCTGGCAGAAGGGTTACATTTTTGGGGGCTCGTCCGGGATAAGACTGGGTCAGTACCCCTCGCAAGCACATCTTAGGTGAGTCATTAAATTGGGAAAACCCAGCATCTGGTTGTTGTTGTATTGATCTGTTATATTTGGGAAAGAAATTACAGTTTGTATAATGGCTCTACATTTGTTAGAGGATTGGTGCAGGGGGATGAATATTAACCCTAGGAACTGTGTCCTGGTGACTGGGGTGCCGGAGGCGTTCGATGAAGGCTCGATAGAGCCTACCTTAAGGGCATCCACTGAGTACCTGAGTAAGTGTAAAATGCGTGGGCGCATGTTTGTGAGGGAGGACGGAGATTTTGCGGTACTGTGTGAGCTGCCGTCGGCTGTGGACCCTCTACAGGTTCCAGGCACGATAGCCGTGGAAGATGGTGAGTGGAAGGTAATAACTACTGGGAGCCAGCCCTCACCAGCCCCTGCCTCTGACGTGGAGTTTTTAAAGAAAATGTCAGCCTTTTTGGGGAAAGAGGGGAAGACCCTGGCTGATATGCCGGGTCTGTTGGGCCTTGACCCAGGAGTCCCACCCCGGGAGGCTGCTCCATCACCTGATGAGTGGGTGAAGGCTTTGGGGCAAGCATTAGAGAAGGTTGTGCCACCCCACCCTGAGGCAAACCCCTATCGTAAACTAAGGTTGTTTTCTGGGGGTCCCACCCCAATACCTGGGGAGGAAGCATTTGAACCCTGGCTGGAACACACCACTGAAATGCTGCAGGAGTGGGCAGTACCTGATGCTGAAAAGAGAAGGCGACTAGTAGAGTGCCTCAGGGGGCCAGCCCTAGATGTGATTCGCACCCTGAAGCTCAGTAACCCTGGGGTCAAGGTAAAGGACTGCCTAGAGGCCCTTGATCATGCCTTTGGGAGAACCGAGGGCTCAGAGGATGTTTATTGCAAGTTCCTCAATGCCAGGCAACAAAAGGGAGAGAAAGTTTCTGCCTATATACAGAGGTTGGAGAAATTATTACAGAGAGCCATCATGAGGGGAGCAGTAGCGGTTGAGCAAATGGACCGGACTAGATTGGCTCAGATTGTGAGAGGAATTCAATATCAGAACCCAATCCTTCTCCACCTTCGATTAAGGGAGCGCCAAGACAATCCACCAGGTTACTCTCGACTGATAAAAGAGGTCCGAGAGGAGGAAGAGAGGCAGGCAGCTGGTGAGGTTTGGGAGGTTCAGCCACCCCAGGCAACTGCCACAACATCCATACGAATGCCCAAGGCGCTGATGGTGAATCCTCAAGAGGAACTTACCCAACGAGTGCAGGTCCTGACACAGAAAGTGGCTGAACTAGAGAATACTATCGATTCAGCAAAGACTTCGGGGTACAAGGAACCCCCCGTTACTACGGTCCAGAAGACTACATTTAGAACCTCTGCCCCACCCCGGCAACACGGGAAAGGGCAATCCTTCTTCTGCTACCGGTGTGGCCAGGATGGGCACATTGCTGCCAGGTGTCAGAATGCAGAGAATCCCCCGCTAGTATACCAAAAGCTGAGGACCACCTGGGGAAAGTCGGGAAACGGCCCCAGGGCCTGGGAAGGGAGCCGCCTAGGCCTGCAGGGTTTGGAGGCTCCCCTGCGAAGAACCATGCCACCCGAATCCCCCCAGGATTGATAGGACCTCGAGCAGAGGTCACTGTAAAGGTTGAAGGGACAGAATGTAGAGCAGTGCTTGACACGGGATCCCAAGTGACTATCATATTCCAGTCTTTCTACCAGCAGATACTTATGCATCTGCCTATACAGCCCTTGACAGGGCTTGGCCTATGTGGTCTCAGCATGGATGAATACCCATATCAGGGGTATGTCATCGTACACCTGGAATTCCCAGAAGAGATCGCTGGGGTAAGACAGGAGGTGGACACTGCAGCTTTAATATGCCCCGACCCTAAAGGTGTCTCTGATGTGTCCGTGCTAATAGGGACCAACTCCAGCCTCTTTAAGGTACTTGCAGATTACTGCAGACAACGAGCAGGGGACCAATACCTGAATACCTTGGTGATACACACACATTGTGCCGCAGCCTACAGAAAAATTGAGGACGCAAAAAGAGTGATGCCTGATTTGCCGGTGGGAGCACTGAGGTACGCAGGCCCGGTCCCCTTAGTGGTGCCTGCAATGACAGAAAAGGAGGTGATTGTCATGAGTACCTGCCTGAAAGGCAGTAAGAGAACATTAGCAGTGGTAGAGCAGCCGACCGAGGGAGGGCTCCCTGAAGGAGTGCTGGTTCTTAGTGGAGTCATAACCCTACCTGCTGAAGCCCAGGAAGAGGTGACTATACTGATTGCTAATGAAACGAGTCGTGATATTTTTGTGAAGCAAGGACAAAAGATAGCAGACCTCTTTGAGCCCGAGTCAATTGTAACCCCCCAGTGGGAAACTCAAGTTCCAACGATAGACCCAGCAAAGTTTGACTTTGGAGATTCACCAGTGTCCGAGGAGTGGAAAGATCGCCTGAGGAAGAAACTTTGTGAAAGATCCAAGGTGTTCTCACTGCATGAGTGGGATGTGGGATGTGCAAAAGGAGTAGAACACAATATCAGACTACATGACTCTCGACCTTTCAGGGAGAGATCTAGGAAGATTGCACTCTCTGAGATGGAAGATGTGCGACATCATCTTCAGGAGCTGGCTGCGAATGGCATCATTACAGAGTCCCGCAGCCCATACGCCTCACCCATTGTGGTAGTCCGTAAAAAGAATGGGAAAATCCGGATGTGTATTGACTACCGCACCCTAAACAGCCGTACTGTGGTCGACCAGTACACTATGCCTCGAGTGCAAGATGCCTTAGACTGTTTGCTGGGAAGCCAGTGGTTCTCTGTGTTGGATCTTCGAAGTGGGTACTACCAGATCCCTCTGGGAGAGGAAGATAAGGAGAAGACAGCCTTCATCTGCCCATTAGGGTTTTATCAGTTCGAACGCATGCCCCAAGGGATTTCTGGAGCACCTGCCACCTTTCAACGTCTCATGGAGAGAGTTGTGGGAGACATGAATTTACTGCAAGTGTTAGTTTATTTGGATGACCTGATTGTGTTTGGAAGAACCTTAGAGGAGCATGAAGAAAGACTTCTTAAAGTGCTTGATAGGTTGGAGGATTATGGTCTGAAGCTTTCAATTGACAAATGCCAGTTCTGCAGAACCTCAGTGAAGTATGTGGGTCACATCGTGTCCCAAGAGGGTGTGAGTACTGATCCTGATAAAATAGAAGCACTCACTACATGGCCACGTCCAAGTAACTACAGAGAACTCAAGACCTTTCTCGGATTTAGTGGCTACTACCGCAGATTTGTGAAAAACTATGCTACAATTGTAAAGCCTCTGAATGATCTTACCAGGGGACATCAGTCCAGCAAGAACAAATCTAAGTCCAAGAATAAGGGGAGGTCCCCAAAGCCCCCCGTGCAGAGACACTATGGCCCATTTGAACCATTTGGGCCACGGTGGGATGAGAGATGTGAAAGGGCTTTTCGAGAAATCATTATTTGTCTAACTCATGCTCCAGTCCTAGTTTTTGCTGACCCAAGCAAACCATTTATCCTGCATACTGATGCCAGTTTGGAGGGTCTGGGAGCAGTCCTGTACCAGGAAGTGGAAGGCAAACGTAAACCTGTAGCCTTTGCCAGCCGAGGATTGTCTGATAGTGAAACTCGCTATCCCACCCACAAGCTGGAATTTTTGGCCCTGAAATGGGCCGTCACTGAGAAATTTCGAGACTACTTGTATGGTGCTCAGTTCCAGGTGTGGACAGACAACAATCCACTGACTTATGTGTTAACAAGTGCTAAGCTGGATGCTACAGGGCAGAGATGGGTGGCCGCCTTGGCTAGCTATGAGTTCAGCATTCAGTACCGATCAGGGAGAAGCAATGTAGATGCAGATGCATTGTCCAGGCGTCCGCAGGCTCCAGAAGTTGCTGTGATACCCACAGATGGAGTGAGAGCTATTTGCAGTGTGAGTCGCCGAGAGCCAGAGGACCGTGAGAGCCTTCAAGGATGTGTTGCAGAAGCTTTGGGCCTGCCCCCTGAATGCATGCCTTCTGCTTCAGTGAACTATATTGCATTGGACCAATCTCCTTTGCCCATGCTCAATGCGGCTGACTGGCAAGAAGCCCAGCGGCAAGATATTGACATTCGTGATACACTACTTGCCAAAAGGGAGGGGCGAAGCTCAGCTGCGGTTGTCCCACCTAACCCAGAGGGTAAACTACTATTGAGAGAATGGACCAAACTACAACTGATTCAGGGAGTGCTACACCGAATGACCACCGACTCTTTACAAAAACAACGAGCACAACTAGTGCTGCCAAAAAAGTACAGAGCCCTGGCCATGAGGGCCCTGCATGATGACTTTGGGCATTTAGGGATGGAGAGGACCCTGGAACTTATTCGTAGTAGGTTCTATTGGCCCCGAATGGCTGAAGATGTTCGCAGGAAATGTGAGACTTGCGCTCGATGTGTTCAAAGGAAAACTCTGCCCACGAGGGCTGCATATCTCAAGAACATCACCAGCAACAAACCTTTGGAATTGGTATGCATTGATTTCTTGTCTGTAGAGGTAGACAAGAGGAATGTTGGGAACATTCTAGTAGTGACTGACCATTTTACACGGTATGCACAGGCATATCCCACACGTGATCAGAGGGCCACCACCGTCGCTCGAGTATTGTGGGACAAATATTTCTCAGTCTATGGATTCCCGGCTCGGATACACTCTGATCAGGGGCGGGATTTTGAGAGTCACCTTCTGAAGGAGGTGCTGAAGATAGCAGGAATTAAAAAGTCTAGGACAACGCCTTATCACCCCCAAGGTGATCCTCAGCCAGAGAGGTTCAACCGAACCCTATTAGATATGTTGGGAACTTTGCGACCAGAGCAGAAGGCAACCTGGAGCCAGCATGTCGCATTTCTGGTGCATGCCTACAATGCCACAAAGAACGATGCTACGGGAGTCACCCCATATCTGTTGATGTTTGGGCGAGAACCAAGATTACCCATAGACTTGTGCTTTGGTGTATCAGAGGATGGAGATAGCTATGAAACTCACCAGCAATATGTATCCCAACTAAGAGAAAAGCTGCGGGATGCTTATCGCTTAGCTACCGCTGCAGCTCGGAAAAACGCAGACCGCAACAAACATCGATATGATGCTAGAGTGCGTTCGCAGGAGCTCCAGCCGGGGGACAGAGTCCTGCTGCGAAATTTGGGTATTGCTGGCAAACACAAGATAGCTGACAGATGGAAGGCAATACCTTACCTGGTGATGGAAAAGCTGGGAGATCTGCCGGTCTACAAGATCAAACCTGAAGACGGTCCAGGGCAAATAAAGACGGTGCATAGAAACCTTTTGCTCCCTGTGGGGGAATTGGTAAGCATCCCTTATGAGACGGGCCACGACAGGGCAGCCGGGCAGAACAGAGGTGCTAGACCAAAGCCGCCATCCAACACAGACAGCGGGCCCCGTGCAGCTAACTTACCCCTATTCTGCACATCTGAGAGTGAGTCTGAGGCGGAAGACACAACCCTGGTGTATCCTGGGATGGAGACAAGATTTCAGTCTTGATCAGCTGAACCAAACGAGAGTTTTCCCTCTTCCGCCCTAAACCCCATGGCGGAATTATTTAGGCCCATTTCTGACACCCCTGTGCCGCTGATGAGACCCCCGTGTGATGACACACACAGGTTATTGGCCAGTGGAGACACACAGGTAGAGGATGCCCTGGGCACCTTGGACCCTCCCGCGTTAGAACTAGGAGTGCAGGGGCCTACGCCAGTAGCCAAGGGACCCTCAAAGGAAGCCTCTCCATCCGTCAATCAAGAGGATGTTCCCCCTACCTCGGCAACAGAGATTCTCAATAGACGAGACAGGGTGATAAGACCAGTAAAACGGTTGACTTATGATGCACCTGGGGTGACTAGTGAGGAGCCAATACATTTAGCACACAGGATTGTGGAAGCCAAAGTGGGCTTCCTGAGGCCCTTTGGAGGAAACCAATGAGTTGGTATAAAGGGAGTATGATTTGTCGGGACGCCAAATTCTCGGCTGGGGGGAGGATGTAAGCAGAGTCAGGATGGGCTCCACCCTGACATCTGGTGGTGAGGTGTGGCAAGTAGTGGAAAAGAACTTCAGGGGCTGATCTCAATTTGCATAGGCACACCCACCCCGCCTAGAATGAGGCCATAACTGCCCAAATGGTCACTTTGGCTGTTGTGGGATCCCCAGTGTCTCTGTTATTGGGGCGGGAAGAGTAAATTGTTATTACCCTGATTATGGGAACTGTGCTTGGAACTGTACTTGGCCTTTTGTTATGATGGAGGGACTCACCATCAACTGAGTAGCACTCGCTAGGCAAGGGACATGGGTTCCAAAACTCTGTGAAGGGAGAGAGACTTGAGACAGGTATTAGTACCTGGTGGTGTGGGCCCCTCTGTGAGGGCCTGAAGCACCAATTGCACCTCTGTCTCTCTCCACTGTGGAATGTCAGAGCTAATTTTGGGTCTATTAAGAGTCTTGCTACAGGTACTGTGCTGCATTCACTTTGGCCTTATGGTGCACCAGCACTAAGGCCCCCACTACTATGAGCTGAAATCACTGAGAGCTGAAATCACTAAGAGCTGAAATCACTGAGCACTGTGTCAAGTAGTGGGGAGCCGGAAGATCTAGAGTGCAGTGGTGCTGTTCGTGAGACGGCGAGCTGTGCAGAGCGGAGCCGTTCGCGAGACGGCTAGCTGAGCAGAGCTGTTCGTGGGACGGCGAGCTGTGCAGAGTGGAGCCGTTCGTGAGACAGCGGTGTGTTCGCGAGATGGCGAGCTGAGCAGAGCTGTTCGTGAGATGGCGAGCTGTGCCGAGCGGAGCCGGTCGTGGTGGAGCGGAGCCGTTCGTGAGACGGCGAGCTGAGCCGAGCTGTTCGTGAGACAGCGAGCTGTGCCGAGCGGAGCCGGTCGTGGTGGAGCGGAGCCGTTCGTGAGACAGCGAGCTGAGCAGAGCTGTTCGTGAGACGGCGAGCTGTGCAGAGCGGAGCCGGTCGTGGTGGAGCGGAGCCGGTCGTGGTGGAGCGGAGCCGGTCGCGAGACGGCAAGCTGAGCAGAGCTGTTCGTGAGACGGCGAGCTGTGCAGAGTGGAGCCGGTCGTGGTGGAGCAGAGCCGTTCGTGAGACAGCGTAGCAGAGCAGAGCCCTGTGGGGCAGTCAGCTTCAGGACACGTAAGGTACCCCTTACCTCTTTCCCCCACACACAGGCACATTTTAGCCAGACTGGGGAGTAACACTCTGCAGATGAACTTTTGAACTCTGGGGCTGGACTTTTTGGAGTTTGGGTGATTTGAGGATTGCTGGACTCAAGAGACATTTGGGGTTCTGGGACTCAAGAACCCGAGGGAAAGGATGTGGCCCAATTTTCTGGGGTGGGTCTTTGCTCATGGTTTGGTTAATGAACACTAGTTGTGGTGTTTTCCCAATTTAATGCTGATGTCGTTTACCTCATGTAATTAAAGATTCTCTACTACACCGAGACTCCGTGCTTGCGAGAGGGGAAGTATTGCCTCTTCGAGGCGCCCAGGGGGTGTGTAAGATTTTCCCAGGTCACTGGGTGGGGGCTCGAGCCAGTTTTGTATTTGCTTTGATGAGAGGGAACCCCTGTGTACTGAACCCGGCCCTTGCTGCTATCAACTTGGCCTGGCAGAAGGGTTACACAAGGATATTACAGACAAGAGGGACTTTAACTACTCAGGCATCTGCTGGGAAACATACAAATAAACAGACTGTCAAGGTGGTCCCTCAGTTATGCAGAGGGCAACTCCATGACCCGGTGGTGAGACATGACCTAATGCACAATTCTGGGCACCCAGAAAGGTCAGCAAAACAATTAGCAGACGGGCTAGATTTATTTAGGAGAATGGTTGAAGAATGCTCTCAGTATGTCCTGGTTAAGCAATGCCTCAGGGAGCAGCCTGCTAACCCTTGGATGGTGTGAACACCTAGGGGGAAGGGATGTGATTGGATCCAACAGCAAATGAAGAGGGCAAATACCAGAAAACTCTGCTGGTGAGCGCTATTAGATTTTGGAATCATCTCCTCCCTTGAGCCATTTAAAAGCACAAGTACATGTATTGCAGGGCACCATCTTGCCCTGTCCCCTGGGAATGGACTAACGACCTAAATGGTCTTGTCCATCTCATTGCCTTTGATTTACATGCAGCATGGGCTCTTCCATCAACCTGTCGCTGTTTGAGCTAGAAATGCCCATTTTCACATTTTTGCAGTCCTGTTCCCTGGGAGGAGGGGCCTCAAGGCATTCTGTCCTTGAGGCATGGAGAAGAATACAGAAGTGGAGGGGGAGCACTGACAAGACAATGGAAGGAGTAGGGGACAGGTCCCTTCTCTGAGGACAGAGCAGCTTTAACCTCTTGGAAACTCATTGTATGGGGAAGCTGCCTGTCTACCAGGGACGTTGCTGGAAACAATCCACCCCTGAGAGGCTGGCAGAGGAATGCAGGGATCCCAGGCTGGGAGCTTTTGTGAGGATTCTATTCTACACACAATTCTCTGGGTGGCCCTGGGAGCAGCTCCTCTCCCAGCTCCCAGAGAGGCCCTGTCTCATGCTGCAGCTGAGAAAGGGGAGGCCATGTTCAGTACAATAGAATCCAGCACAATGTGCACGCACCAAAGCTCCCTTTCACGTGCACACACACCACAACTTGACCCTAACAACAAGCAGTAGCAACCTGGGAAACCAACATCTCAAGCCACTCAGTCAGGAACCCTCAGGCAAAGACATTCTGGTCTGCAAGGAACTCGAGCCACACTTAGGAATTTAACTCTTCGCATTCCAGGCTCACTCCAGCCACAGCAGGGCTTTTACTAGGACTCCCCTGTAGTTTAGACTTGGGATGCCCAGAGCATGGAAACCTGGTGACACTAAACACACAAAAAGAAAAAGGAGTACTTGTGGCACCTTAGAGACTAACCAATTTATTTGAGCATAAGCTTTCATGAGCTACAGCTCACTTCATCGGATGCTTATGCTCAAATAAATTGGTTAGTCTCTAAGGTGCCACAAGTACTCCTTTTCTTTTTGCAAATACAGACTAACACGGCTGCTACTCTGAAAACTAAACACACAGAGTCAGATGAAGAGATGGAGAGAGAAAAGGAGTTTGCTGGTCTTGAGGCTCAGGGACTAACTGCACTGCTGGATTGCTGACAGGAGCTGAGCATACTACTCCTCATAGACCTACTACGCCAGTGCCCCTCAATCCTGACCTGCCATGCCCTGACCTATTCCAGGCCTGTGCGCACCACCTCTGCTGAATCTCCTCGGTTCCACCCTTTAGAGCCCACTGCTCTCAGTCCTCGGTCCCCACGGCACACAGACCTGCTAACTCACCTTAGTCTTACTCACAAGCCAGTTACTCCAGGCCTGAGCACCCCCACTCCTGTGCTCGACTAAAACACCTCAGTCGCATCTACAGTGAAAGCTATCACTAATGCCCAGGTACGGTGCTTTACCTATGCAGATGAACTGAGGCCAGGGGCCAGGTCCAGAGTAGGGGGAGTCTCCCACACCTGCTTGGCTGAGCATAGGAATGGAGCAACTGGACCCTTAGTGATTTTTACTGTTTCCTGCTGTAAGGAGCCAAAGGTCCATGTGGAGGGAGGGGCCTTCACTGGCCATGAGGACATTATTCCTTTAGGCTCAGATGCCTCTTAGATTCAACATAAGCAATCCTCCCAATCCCCTCAAAAACCAAACACCCCAGTCTCGCATGAACACTTTGGACCCCCACTGTACCCAGTGGCAGCTCAGAGACATTGCACTCTCCCAGGCAGGCCCAGAGTTTCTCTGTGCCATTTCACTTCCTGATGTTTCTCTGGTTCTAATTATCTCTGAAGAGCCGATGACATAGACATATCATCTCCCTGGTGATTCCTTCCCAGATCAGGTTCTGGCATTTTAAATCTGATTTATGAGATGCAGCCATGGATGTGCTAAGCACCTGCATTTGTCTCTCACCTGTTAACACTCTGTCAGTCTGAAAACCTGGGATGCCCCATTCCCTCGAGCTTGTGAAAACCCACGGGGATCCCAAGCAAGCAGGACACTCACAACAGCCAGGGCCACTGCCCCTCCTCCCAGATGTGGGAGCATTTGCAGGGCATCTCCATTGCTGGTAACATTATTTCCTGGTCATTAATCACTGCAGCTCCTTTCAAAAGCAGAACTTTCCCAGCTAACCTGAACCTGCCACAGTGCCTAGCACAGTAGGGTTCTGGACCTTGACTAAGGCTTTTAGGCACTATGGTAATACAAATAACAATAAAGGACGGGTCCAGGGCCAGATGCTGAACAAGAACAAACCCTATGAGTGATCAACAGGAAACGTTAACAAGAACCCTAATGGTCACTAGCCCATTCCACCCAACGAGCAAAAAGGGCTTCACAAACCCAGCTTCCTGGCTTAAGCTTAGTGGCATTGTCAGGGTTCCCTCCCCACTCTGAACTTTAGGGTACAGATGTGGGGACCCGCATGAAAGACTCCCTAAGCTTATTTCTACTAGCTTAGGTTAAAACTTCCCCAAGGCACAAATTCTCCCTTGTACCTTGGATTAGGTAAACGCTGTCACCACCAAGTGATTTAACAAAGAATCAGGGAAAGGACCACTTGGAGTCCTATTCCCCCAAAATATCCCCCCCAAGCCCTACACCTCCCTTTTCTGGGGAGGCTTGAGAATAAACAAGATGAGCACAGACCAGCCTTGGGTTTATTAGGACACTAAAAAAAATCAGATTCTTAAAAAAAACAGAATTTTATTAGAAAGAAAAAAGGTAAAAGAAGCACCTCTGTGAAATTAGAATGGGAGATAATCTCACAGGGCAATTAGATTCAAAACACACAGAATTTCCCTCTAGGCAAAACCTTAAAGTTACAAAAAGAAAAACCAGGAATATACCTTCCTCTCAGCACAGAGAAAATCACAAGCCAAAACAAAACATAATCTAATGCATTTCCTTGCTAAATACTTACTAAGGAGTTGGAGTGCTTGCTTTCTTGTTCTGTCTCCGGCAAAAGCCACATGGAACAGACAAAGCCTCTCCCAGATTTGAAAGTATCTTGTCCCCTTATTGGTCCTTTTGGTCAGGTGCCAGTCAGGTTACTTGAGCTTCTTAACCCTTTACAGGTAAGAGGTTTTTGTGCCTCTGGCCAGGAGGGATTTTATAGTACTGTATACAGACAGGTGGTTACCCTTCCCTTTATTTTTATGACACGCCCCCCAAATCACAGATAGTGCTGGACAGCCAGTTCCACACTGGCTGTGATTTCTTCCTGGAGCTTTAGGAGAAAACAGAGTTAATAAGACACATGTACCTTTAGATATACTACTGACTATATAAAAACTAACAATATTTCCCACATCTCAAGGACGATTTTAACCAGTTGATTTTGGGAAACTTTCATGGGAGAGCGCGTCAGCCACTTTGTTAGAAGCTCCCGAAATGTGTTTTATTTCAAAATCAAAATCTTGGAGAGCTAAACTCCACCAAAGAAGTTTTTTGTTATTGTCCTTGACGGTGTGAAGCCACTTCAGCGCAGCATGGTCAGTTTGTAGTTGGAAACGCTGTCCCCAGGCATATGGGCATAGCTTTTCCAGCGCGTACACAATGGCGTAGCATTCCTTTTCACTGACTGACCAATGGCTTTCCCTCTCAGACAGTTTCTTGCTGAGAAACATGACAGGATGGAATTCTTGATCCGATCCTTCCTGCATTAAAACTGCTCCCACACCATGCTCGGACACATCTGTGGTTACTAGGAACGGTTTGTCAAAGTCTGGGGGCCTTAACACAGGGTCAGACATGAGTGTCGCTTTAAGCTGGTTAAAGGCCTTTTGACACTCTTTAGTCCACTGAACTGCACTTGGTTGTTTCTTTTTGGTTAGGTCTGTCAGTGGGGCGGCAATTTGGCTGTAGTGCGGTACAACTGCCTGTAATATCCGGCCACGCCTAAGAAGGATTGGACCTGTTTCTTTGACTTTGGGACAGGCCACTTTTGGATAGCACCCACTTTGGCCTGTAGGGGGTTGATAGTTCCTTGACCCACCTGGTGTCCAAGGTAAGTCACTCTGTTTAGGCCTATTTGACACTTCTTAGCCTTAACAGTTAGTCCTGCCTCCCTGATGCACTTAAAGACTTTTTGTAGATGCTCCAGGTGTTCTGCCCAGGAATCAGAAAAAATGGCCACATCGTCAAGGTAGGCTACTGCATATTTTCCCAATCCTGCTAGGAGACCATGTACAAGTTTTTGGAAGGTGGCGGGTGCATTTCGCAGCCCATAAGGGAGCACATTAAATTCATACAGCCCTACATGGGTGATGAAGGCTGACCTTTCCTTGGCAGATTCATCCAGCGGTACTTGCCAGTACCCCTTGGTTAAGTCTAAGGTAGAGATGAACTGGGCACGTCCCAGTTTCTCCAGTAGTTCATCTGTGCGTGGCATTGGATAGTTGTCTGGGCGAGTTACAGCATTTAGCTTACAGTAGTCCATGCAAAAACATATCTCCCCATCTGGTTTGGGAACTAGAACCACTAGAGATGCCCATGCACTATCAGAGGGATGGATTACACCCATCTGTAGCGTATCCTGCATCTTCCGTTCTATAGCAGTTTTTGCTTGAGGAGACACCCGTTAAGGTTGGGCTCTAATTGGGTGAGCATTACCTGTGTCAATGGAGTGGTATGCCCGTTCAGTTCGTCCTGGGGTGGCTGAGAACATCAGCACAAAGCTGGCGCACAGCTCCTGGATCTGCTGTCACTGCATACATCCAAAGATCATGGAGAGGTTCACCTCTTCCAAGCCACCATCACTTTTTCCTTCATAGTAGACACCTTCAGGCCACTCAGCGTCATCTCCTCCCTAGGCTGTAAAGTGACAAACCTTTAATTCTCTGGAATAAAAGGGCTTTAGGTTTGAGGTGGGGGATTCTATGAGCTAGTTAACAGCTCCCAGGTACTCTTGGACTGTGAATGGCCCTTCCCATGATGCTTCCATCTTATGGGCCTGGAGTGCCTTCAAGACCATGACCTGGTCCCCTTCTTTGAAGGAACGCTCTCTGGCATGTTTATCATACCAGGCTTTTTGCTCTTCCGGAGCATCTTTTAGGTTTTCTCTAGCAAGGGCTAAAGAGGTTCAGAGGGTGTTTTGTAGGTTGGTTACAAAGTCCAAAATGTTAGTTCCTGGAGAAGGCGTAAACCCCTCACGTTGCTGCTTCACCAACTGTAATGGCCCCTTAACCTTGCGGCCATACCCAAGTTCAAATGGTGAAAACCCTAAACTGGGATGTGGTACAGCTCTGTAGGCAAAGAGCAACCGCTGCAACACTAGGTCCCAATCACTGGAGTGCTCATTTATGAATTTACGTATCATGGCCCCCAAAGTTCTATTAAACTTCTCCACCAGGCCATTCGTTTGATGGTGGTAAGGGATTGCAACCAAGTGATTCACCCCATGAGCTTCCCAAAGGCTTTCCATGGTTCCTGCCAGGAAATTAGTTCCCGAATCTGTCAGGATGTCAGAGGGCCAACCTACTCTGGCAAAAATATCTGTTAATGCCTGGCACACACTTTTAGCCCTGGTGTTGCTTAGTGCTACTGCTTCCAGCCATCGGGTGTCAAAATCCCTGAAAGTCAGTACGTACTGCTTTCCTCTGGGTGTCTTTTTCGGAAAAGAACCCAGAATATCCACAGCTACTCGCTGAAATGGAACCTCAATGATGGGGAGTGGCTGGAGAGGGGCTTTGACCTGGTCTTGGGGTTTTCCCACTCTTTGGCACACCTCACAAGACCGGACATAGGTAGAAACATCCTTGCCTATTCCCTCCCAGTGGAAGGACTTCCCCAAACAGTCTTTGGTTCTGTTCACCCCAGCATGGCCACTAGGATCATCGTGGGCTAAGCTCTAGAGCTTTTCCTGGTACTTAGTTGGAATTACCAACTGTCTCTGAGGATGCCAGTCTTCCTGGTGCCCACCAGAAAGAGTTTCCTAGTATAAAAGTCCTCTTTCTACAACAAACCGGGATTGATTAGAAGACTTGTGAGGCGGTGGGTTGCTCCATGCCGCTGTCCAAGCTCCCTGGAGGCTTTCATCTGCTTCCTGCTTGGCCTGGAACTGTTCCCTTGATGCTGGAGACAACAGTTCCTCACTGGATTGTGGACTTGGGCTTGGTCCCTCTGGAAGCGATGCAGGTGATGGGGCTCTTTCCGTTGACTGTGAACCGCTCTCCCCTGGTGCACTATGTTGGGGTTCAGGCTCTGGCTGAGCCGCTTGCGTAGGTTTAGCTGCTGCTGCCAGGGCAGGCTCAGTGGTGCCCTCTGGTGTTGGGGTTGCAAGCGCTGGATTCAGCGCTGGCAATGGTTCTGGTGCTGGTTGCTCCACCAGTTCCGGGACTGGCTCTGGCTGGGTCTCTGTGACTGGATCCACTACGGCTGTTGTAGACATTGGCATGGGGTCTGGTTCCATCACCTCCATCTGGGTCTCTGGTAACACAGACAGGGGCCCTGGTAGAAGTTTCCAGAACAGAGCTAGGTGTGACAGCTTGCTTAGTCTAGCTGCGGGTGACCATTCCCACCCTCTTGGCTAGCTTCACATGGTGGGCCAAGTCTTCCCGCAGCAGCATGGGAACGGGGTAATCATCGTGGACTGCAAAAGTCCACATTCCTGACCAGCCCTTGTACTGGACAGGCAACTTGGCTGTAGGCAAGTCAAAAGAGTTTGACTTGAAGGGTTGAATCGTCACTTGGACCTCTGGGTTGATTAAGTTGGGGTCCACTAAGGATTGGTGGATAACCGACACTTGTGCTCCAGTGTCCCTCCACACTGTAACCTTCTTCCCGCCCACACTCACAGTTTCCCTTTGCTCTGAGGATATCTGGGAGGCATCTGGGCCTGAGGAACTTTAGTGTGACCCCGGTGCAATGAACCATAATATGTTGGGGTTCTTGGGGCAGTTGATCTTTACATGCCCCAGCTCGTTACATTTAAAACATCGTCCAGCTGACTGGTCCCTGGGGTGAGGTGGGTTGCTGGAGAATGGTGTGGTGGGACGATAAGGTGTCTGGGGTTTTCCTTGGGATGTAGGTGGGGCCTTGGGTTGCCCCTGGTGATAGGGTTTTGTTTTGGATTGCCCCTTCTGATATTCGCTCCAACTGCTACTAGTTTTTTTCTTTTCTGCCACCTCCACCCATTTGGCTCCAATCTCCCCTGCCTCAATTACAGTTTTGGGCTTCCCATCTAGGATGTCCCTTTCTATTTCCTCAGGAACACCCTCTAAGAACTGCCCCATTTGCATTAGGAAGGGCAACTCTTCCGGAGATTTAACACTTGCTCCTGATATCCAGGCATCCCAATGTTTCACAGTATAGTAGGCGTGTCGGGTAAATGACACGTCTGTTTTCCAACTTAGGGCTCTGAACTGCTGACAGCCCTTCTCGGGTGTTAGCCCCATTTGAATTCTGGCCTTGTTTTTAAGAAGTTTGTAGCTATTCATGTGTTCCTTAGGCATTTCAGCCGCCACCTCTGCTAAGGGTCCACTGAGCTGCGGCCTCAGCTCTACCACGTACTGGTCTGTAAAGATGCTGTACCCAAGGCAGGCCCTTTCGAAATTTTCTAAGAAAGCCTCAGTATCATCGCCTGCCTTGTAGTTGGGGAACTTTCTGGGATGGGAAGCGGTACCTGGAGAAGGATTGCTAGGGTTGTCTGCTATATTCTCCTTATCCCTTGCCATCTCTAACTCCAGTGCATGCTTCCTCTTTCTTTCTCCTCCATCTCTTTTTCTTTCTCCTCCATAGCTCTCTTGTGATCAGCTTCCTCTGCCTCCACCCTGGCTTTTTCTGCCTCCATCTCCAAGCGTTCTAAGGCTATCTGTCATATTCTTTTTGTTTCTCTTCAGCTTCAGATCTGGCTAATTTTAGTTTCTGTTGCACACTGTTTTTCGTCATCCTAGCTCCTGCTTGCCTAGGTTACCTGAGAGCTAGAAAGGGGGGGGGAAAAAACTGCTTGTGACTTTCCTGGCTGTAACCTAACACCTCTGCATCCAGGCAAAGAGAGAAAAACTCCTCAGGTCTGTGCTTTTGATTCAAAATGATCTCTGGTTCAAAATGATCCCACCGCTCTGCCACCATGTCAAGGTTCCCTCCCCACTCTGAACTTTAGGGTACAGATGTGGGGACCCGCATGAAAGACCCCCTAAGCTTATTTCTACTAGCTTAGGTTAAAACTTCCCCAAGGCACAAATTCTCCCTTGTACCTTGGATTAGGTAAACACTGCCACCACCAAGTGATTTAACAAAGAATCAGGGAAAGGACCACTTGGAGTCCTATTCCCCCAAAATATCCCCCCAAGCCCTACAGGCATGTATTAGCAGAGTTGGGGTTACTCAGCCATGTTGCTGCTAGAAGACAATGCTCATGGGTTACCCTGCTCCAGTCCTGCTCTCTCTAGAAACTGGCTCAAAAATGTGCTGGGTGTGGGGTTTGAGTAGCACCTCATGCTTATCACTCACTGTCACTGCCAATAAACCCAGCATACCTTGGGGCATGAAACACACTTCACTTACAAACACACACACACACGCCTGAATGCAAACACCTTCCTGGGGGGATTAAGACACAACAATTACATTAATACTCAGAACATCACAACAACTGCTTCCCGTACCTCCAAGCCAGGCAAATGAGACAAAGTCCTTCAAAGGCTGGGCCAACTCACTACATGATACCAGAGGTTTGAACTGCAGGCAGCATTTAACATCTAGGGGCTCTGCTCTGAAGTGGCCACTGGACATGCCTGTAGGACATTCTTTCCCTATCTACATCCTACTATCCAACTAAAGGACTAAGACCCCAATTACTTGTGTCAGGAAGCTCTAGCACCCTAGAACTCTGGGTTCAGTTCCTGGCTCTGCTACAGATTGGATGTGTGTCCTTGGATAAATCACTTAATCTCACTGTGCTTCAGCTCCCCATCTGTAAAATGGGGATGAAACAAACAGGGAAGGTAAGAAAGTATATTTAGACTGTAAGCTCTTTGGGGCAGGGAGTGTCTCTTGCTACACATTTGTATAGCACCTAGCTCAATGGGGCCCTGATCTGAGTTGGGGCCAAACTGCTGCTGTGTTACATTGTATTGCACCAGCATGCAGGAACATGTCCATCTCACACATCTAAATTATGCCACTGCCCTTACATGGTGATGAACTGAGTCCATTATGATGTCCAGAGTTCCCTCTTAGAGGCCTTCTCACTGTTCACATCCAGACAGGCCTGCAGAGGACAAGGTTTGAACAAGGTCAACTGGATCAGTGCCTTGCATTCTAGTCAGGCCTTTGTGTCCCGGCCACAGCATCCATATCTGAAACTGCTTACAAATGAAGTGAAGGAAAAGTCTGGAATTCTAACCCAGTCTCCTCGTGGTTTGAGTTCCGATTCCAAAGCCGCTGGTTGGGCCTGGTGGGTGATATACAGCCCAGCTGTCCGACCTGCCCCCCACCCCAAACACCCTCACTGAGCTGAAACTTCTTCACCAGTGGGCCAAACTCCTGTCTTCCCAAAGCCCCCAGAATTGCTTCAGAACATAAATATCTGAAGTAAGGAGATGACAACCCTTCCCAGAGACAGCCATTCTGAGCATGGTACCTGATGGGAGCCAAACCCAGCAGCTGTTCTAACAGGTCATTGAAAGACCTTTCCTGTGGTGGTGGAGAGCATCTGCCCCAGGCTCTTAGACTACAGGGCCCTGTTGCTGTTACTGGGAACACAAGTGCTGTGCTCCTCTCTTCATTGGGGGGCCTCCTTGCAGTGCTGATGCCCTTTTCTTACTTAGACTGCATCGCTGGGGCAGGCTCTCCTCCAGCTGGATCCCTTCCAAAGTTCCAGCCCAAGCTCAGGATAGAGGAATAAATAGTACTTGGAGAGGGGGAGGAAGGGATGTGTGAGGATGAGAGCCCCACAGGAAAAGACATAGTGGACAGAAGGTACCACAAGGACCCCACTTCTGTAGGTGTCAGAGCCAGAGGCACTACTGGGTCAGGATATCTCTTTAATACAAGTTCAATCACTTCTTTCTCAAACAGCCTTCCCCACCCACAGCTGGGGCAACTGCCACAGCAAGGGGGCTGCATGTCTCCCTCAGGCCAAGGCCAATCAGTTGCATGGAGCCCGCTCAGATCACCGCAGCAGTTGTGACCACTCTAAACACCAAGCGGCAGATGGAGAGAACCTGCCATAAAGCACTTTAATGGAGATGGGAAAGGAAGCTGTGCCTAAATCAGAAGGGTCTCCAGACCGTGCGACTCCTTTCTGAACTGTGCAGTGCACCCAGAGAGCACAGAGGTAGTTGGGGCCGGCCCCTAAATATCTGCACTGGCCTGGAAGTTCTTTCTGAGTGACTAACACTCTGCAGCTGGACAAGAGAGTGAATTAACATGCTGTTTAAGCCCTCCATCCAGGTTCTGAATAAACAGAGGCAGCCAGGGGTGAATCTCTCCCCTCATGGGGCCTGGTCCTTCTGGTTTGAGGACAGTTCCTCAAGAAACTTCCCAATATGGACCATGAAGGACCAGCAGCTCCTTTGCCTGTCACATAGCCAAAAATCTGCTCCTTCCTCAGCTCACCTGGACCAGCTCTAGTCTTTTCAGCCCTGCAGAGCTCCAGATTGGCCTGCTGGGTACTTACTTAGCTGCCTCTTCATTTATGGTCTTCTGTCACTAAAGCCAGTACTGTAATTGGTGCAAGGAGCTTCAACTGGTGGGGAGGGCTCTCACAGAGCTGAACACAGCAGCACCTCAGGCATGGGACAGGACTGAACGGACATCTATCCTCCTAAATCTTTATTCCCCGTGGGCACATGGAAATGCACTGAATACTCCCCCATGTCTGTCAGTGCCTCATGTTCAGACAGGCGGTGCCCTTACTCCTGCTCCCAAAAGTTTCAGAATCAGATGAAGTAGCAGAGACTCACTTCACACTCAGCCTGCAGCTGGACAAAGACATGTCCTAGTATGCAGCCTCCTCGGCTTTCAGCAAGCTCCAGCTTCATCCTCCCAGCCAGCAGAAAGAGACCAAAGTCTCCTCAGTCCTGCAGCCCAGCTCTGGGGAGCAGCTTATTAGGGCATGTCCCCTCTGGTCTCTACCATGCATGTTATTTTGTTTTATGTGATGGATTATTTCACTACCCGATCTCCCTCCTGTTTGCACTGGAGGCTTCTGGAAATCAATCTGCCTTTCAGTGCTGCTTGCTACACCCCACTCCTTCCCTGACTGGGGCTCCTACTGAGATATCACAAGTATCACTTGTACACAAACATACAGAAGCCTCCTGATCAATGAGCATGCAAGCAGATGGGTGCCCTGGCCCAGGGATGTGGTCAGGTGGGCACACTGCACCTTGGCCACTCTCACACCAACTGTATGAGGTTCAGGTTTATGCACAGCCAGAGAGGTCATGGGAAATAAGGCTCCAGTATTTTCACACTCCTCGTCCTCCACATCCTGCCTCCTCCCTGGCTAGAATGGAGGCAGTAGGGTGCTGTAGAGACCTTTCATGGGGGGCGGGGGGAGAGAGGATGAGGCAGAACCATTCCAGAGCCCCTGGGACTAACACAATCTGTTCCTCAGTCTTTCGAAATCTGGCCCCCTGGCTTTTCCTGGTTGAGGGAGGGGCCCCTACGGATCTGTTTGTGCTGTTCCTCCTAATGGGGTGTTGTGTAACACAGAGGGAAGTGACTGCAATAGGGACCCCGGCTGAGAACAGAGACTTTAATCCTGTGGCCCAGAGGGAATTTGGAAAAAATACCTACATCTGTTGTATTGAATTAGGCTCATGGCTCTGAGGCTGACAGCTGACCCTGGCTGTTCGTGATGCCAAGACAGAGTCCCTGCCAAACAGTGCCAGGGTGAATTACCATGACTGATTGGAGAGGGAAAAGGCAGCCAGGAAGAGCTGGAGAAGGAGCACACTCTGCCGAGCACCCTGGAGAATAGAGAAAGCCAAACCATAGACAACCTCAGAGCAGCCACGGTTAGTGCTTTGCGCTCTGCCATGTCAGACCCAGCTCCATCCCCACCACAGCCAAATGTAAAGAACTCTGACCTCTGTGCAGCCATGCTGGGAGGAGAGAGAAAGGTGAAGAAAAAGTGAGGAACACTAGTTGAAGGGATGGGGATGCAGGTGAATAGTATGGGAGAGGAAAGGAGAGGGAGCAGGTGTTTTGGGCAGCAGTAACCAGTGAGCTGTGAACCCGTGCTATAGGGGCCCCCTTGAAAAAATCACTGTGGAGTATGGGACACAAACAAACAAAGTGAAAATGGTGAAGAGACAGAGAAGAAAGTGATAAGAGGGGCTCCCCACCGGGTATACCAAAGAGGAATTTAGAGAGGGGGGGGCTCCTTACCTTTCCAAGCCTATGAGACACATTTCTACACTGCACATCCTGCAGGTCAATGGGGGACGATGTCTGCTGACCCTAACTGCAGCAACCCCTCCCCAGTGGGGGACACAGATGGCAAGGCACTTTTAGAATGATAAACTCTCACCCTTCCATGTGCCTTTCATCCCGAAGGATTGCAAACCACTTTACAAACCATACATACAGGGATTATTCACTCACCACTGAAATACAGCCTCTTCTGGGGTGCGGTGTGGCAGCTGTTTCACAGCACATAGCAACACTACACAAAAGGCAGGTTGTGAAGGCAAACACCATGTCCAGTAGAAACTGCAGGGGGGTTAGAATGAAACTGCCCAAATTTGGCCAAGACTCAGCTTAATACCTAGACACTTTGGAAATGTGCCAAGGATTCCTGAATGACCACAGTCAGGATCTACATTTAGTCACTCATTCAAAAGACAGCACCTCCAGCAGCACACTGGGCATCAGCCTGGGACACTAGGTCAGAGGGGAGAGTGCCTGCTATTCTGTTGCCCACACATCTTTCAGCACAGCACCCCTTACCATAGCATTGGGGTATTGGGGTCAGTACTTTCTTAGAGAGGAGAGTGCCCCTTACTGAGTCACCAGCACCACTTCCTGAAGCACCTAGTTGTTTCTTAGCAGTGTTAAACTGGCCCAACCCTGATTAGCATGAAAGATCTGATGGGATCGAAGTACAAGGTGGCCAGATTTGGCTTTCTTCTTTCTACCTAAGAACACTGGAATTCCTATACCAGCCCAGCCCAAAACTCCTCTAGCCTAATATCCTGTATCTGACAGTGGCCAGTATCAGATGCTTCACAGATTCACAGAGTTTAAGGCCAGAAGGGACCATTAGATGATCAGAT
Source organism: Natator depressus (assembly GCF_965152275.1). NCBI lineage: Eukaryota > Metazoa > Chordata > Testudines > Cheloniidae > Natator > Natator depressus. The sequence goes on from NC_134239.1 coordinate 89,049,705, forward strand.
CTAACCTCCTGTATAGCATAGGCCACTCATTACATTTCACCCAGACATACCTCTGTTGAGCCCGATGACTTTAGTCTATGGTATTTCAGTAGAAGGTGAAAGAAAATGGCAGAGGAAGTTTCATCCTCCCATCAGAAAGGCTGGCCTATGCTGTGAAGCAGGATGGGTTTTTTTTGGTTGGGGTTTGCGTTGAATCCTATTTAATGTAACTGTAGCTGTTGTCATTATCCATGTAAATGTCACACCTTTTTAATCCTGCTAAGCTCTTGGCCTCAGTGCTGTTAGACTGTGGAACTCATTGCTACAGGCTCATTGTGGAAAAGGGTATTTTCCTTGGATCAGGTTTAAACTTGCTGCCTGTCTAATTTATTGTGCTCTTGCTCTTGCATCACAGACAGGGGCACCTGATTTACCTTCTTTGTACTGTTCACTATTTTGCATACTTCTATCCTATCCCTCTCTTTGTCTCTTCTCTAAATAGCAACAACCTCTCCTCAGATTAAAATCTTTCCAGGCCTGCACCTATTCTTGTTACTTATTTTAGAAGCCCCACCCCCTCTATGTTTGCTATAATCCTTATAAGATGATCAGGGTTGAGAATGCACCGCTGAGTCTCAGCAAGGGCAATAATAAGAGAAACATGCAACTGAAAATCGAACCACAAAACTCCTTCCAGCCTGCACACTGTTGCCCCCTGGTTCTGTGAGGAGCTCCTGGGTCTAAAATTACTGTTCCCACTGTAACTTGTCACCTCCCACTAGCTGGTGTTAGCTGTCTGAGCTGGTGTCTCTCCCTCTGTTCTTCAGATTGTCTAAGACCAGATCTGTCAAGGTCAGAGTCCTGGGCCTATGGACAGCATGGCAGCACCAAGTGATTTACACCTCACTAATAATCCTGGTATGCAGCTCCACTGAAAATCTGTCACTTCTCACTTAAATCACAACTGTTCTCAGCCCAGGAAGAGGACAATTAGAAAGGGCTCAGGAATATCGGGGCCCACTCAGACACACATACTTTGGAAGCCGGGGCACTATCTTCTTCCAAAGCTTGGGGACACTAAAGTTACTTACAGTAAATGTGCTGGATCAGACAGGTCACACCTTTTGTATTCGAGGAAGCTGTAGCATATGAGGGCAGGAAGGGTTAGACACCAACAGAGTTGGTATACTAGCTGCTTCAGAACAACAGGTCTGTGGTTGGCAGCAGGGCAGAATGGGATCAGGTCCAACTTTGGCTATGGTGAGGAGGCATCCTCTGGTGCCAAGTTCCCTATGCTTGGCTCCTTACAATTCCTTGACCTGCAATGCTCAAATGGCCTCTTCTGTGGCTCCAAAATCAAATGCCTTCAGTCCTTATTGTCTTCTAAAATGCTGACACTGTCTCGTGTTGGTGGAATATTTCACCTCCTATGCACCTAATCAGTTGAGCTTTCCTGGCTGATTGGATTAAATTCCTTCTTCCTCCCCAAACTAGTGACCAGTCTGTGCCTTGAAGCCTGAGGGATCGTTTTCATCTGGTTAGAATTACTGCGGATACTATTTATTTACATGACATTCTAAATTTTTAAAAATAATTACTAAAGCTATTTTGCTTCAGCAAAATGGGGCAAAATTTTCCACAGGTTAACTGTATATTGTGCAAAGATAATTTCCTTTTGATGCATTTTAAATTTGTTCAGCTAGAAACAGAGGGGTTTATGTAAAAGGGGACTGTGCTGGAACAGGATGTACTTCTGCTAGAGTCACTCTTCTCTAGATTGGGGGTAAGAAACCAAGCATGAATGTCTACCAATTCAAGAACTCTATTAAAAGGGAAATAGCCAATAACCAATCCTTCCAAATGAATGAACTACACCATCTCAAGTCAATCACAGGTGGCCCTCTGGTGGTCAAGCTGCTGCAATGGGCGCTTCTCCGTGAGATGTGAAATGATATGCTATGATCCTTTAGGGCAGGGGTGGGCAAACTTTTTGGCCAGAGGGCCACATCTGGGTATGGAAATTGTATGGCGGGCCATGAATGCTCACGAAAATTGGGGCTGGGGTTTCAGGATTGGGGAGGGCTCTAGTTGGGAGTGTGGGCTCCAGGATGGAGCCAGAAATGAGGAGTTCAGAGTGCGAGAGGTGGCTCCGGGCTGGAGTGGGGTGTGTGTGTGAGGGTTCCAGCTGGGGGTGCAGGCTCTGGGGTGGGGCTGGGAATGATGGGTTTGGGGTGCAAGAGGATACTCTGGGCTGGGATTGAGGGGTTCAGAGGGCAGGAGAGGGATCAGGGCTTGGGCAAGGGGTTGGGGCATGGGGCAGAGGCACAGGGCAGTGGCTCAGGGGTGCGGGCTCCAGGCAGTGCTTACCTCAAGCGGCTCCCAGAAGCAGCAGCATGTCCCCACTCTGGCTCCTACACGGAGGTGTGGCCAGGCGGCTCTGCTGTGTGCTGCCCCATCCGCAGGTGCTGCCTGTAGTGCGGAGCCCCCTGGCTAGCCCTACGCATAGAAGCTGGAGAGGGAACATGCCGCTGCTTCCAGGAGCTGCATGGAGCAGCCCCCAACCCTGCTCCCCAGCTGGAGCGCCAGAGTGGGGCAAGCCTCACACCCCCTCCCCAGTGGGAGCTTGAGGGCCGGATTAAAATGGCTGGTGGGCCGTAGTTTGCCCACCCCTGCTTTAGGGGATATTACTATCACTCCTTTCTTGCATCCCCTTTTGGCCATCCTTCTGCTCACTGCTGCATTCCTTCTTGAGGCAGGATAGCTTGATAACAGCTGCAAAAATCTCAGATTCAGGACGGTTATAAACAGGATGGTGATTACCTGTTCTCTATTTCCACTGAAATTAGGCAAGAAGTAATCAGCTTAATCTGCAGCAAGGGAGATTTAAATGAAATATTAGGGAAATTTTTCTAACTATAAGGATAGTTAAATACTGGAATAGGTTATAGGGGAGGTTGTAGAATCCTTGTCATTCACAGTGTTTAGGAACAGGTTAGACAAACACCTGACAGGTATGGTCCAGGTATGGGCCCTCAGCACAGGGGAATAGAGCTCTTAATTTGGTAGACATTCGTGCTCGGTGTCCTACATTTCTAGGATTCTATTGTGCCGTCAGGGAAGGAAGTGTGTCAAAGTGGAGAAGTTAGAGTACCAAGGCACAAACTTCCTACTGCTGTGCTGAAAGTCACTTTAGAAGAGGCTGAATCATTACTAGGAGAATCTCTCATTGTCCCTGTCCCCTAAGCTTTAAAATCATCTTCAACTCAGCTCTTGCATGTTAATACTATTATGACCTGTACTAACTAAAGGCCCCAAAATTATGAATTACTACTATTCAAGAATTATCCAGGCATCAAAGTTTTTTAGATGAGATAGGACAGAGACCTGAGAGAATAAAAATTCAAGGTCTAATGGCAAGGTTTTGCCAGATTTTCCAAAGTCTGCTTAACTGAGGTTTGTATTATACCTTATCTTTTCAACAGACCACAAAGCCTCAGAGACCTAGTCATAGACCGGGACCCCATTGGGCTAGACACTCTACAAACAGAATAAGAAGATGGTCCCTGCCCCAAAGTGCTTACACTCTTAAGACTAAAGCAAGCTACAAAGAGATGGGTACCAGAGGTGGATTAGGGATTTTTGGGGTCCTGGACCTGAGCAAGACAGGGCCTCTCCCCATCTCTTCTGCCTGCAGTCACTCCTGCCGAGGAACGGGGTCAGGGCGCTTGCCTGGCTCTGCCCACCCGGCGCTCCTGCCAGGGAGCGGGGGAAGCTCGACCCCACTCCCCGACAGGAGTGCCAAGGGTGCGGGGGAAGCCTCCGCACCCTGACCCTGCTCCCCAGCATGAGCACCGAGTGGGTGAGCGGAGCGGGTCGGGGCGCCGGGGCACCCATTTTTCCAAGGGCGCCTGGGCACGGGCCACATTGGCCCATTCAACACTAATGGGTACAGACAGACAATTGGGGGAGTACAAGGAAACATGAAACTATACTGGTCGCCATGAGAAGCTGCGGTCCCAGTATACCAGCAATCTAACCATAGATATGGGTTCTGTAGGCATCATGGCAAAGGAGGGTTTTGAAGGAATATAATGAGATAGCTTTGAAGATGTTTATGGAGAGCTCCTCCCAAGCATGAGTGGCAGTATGGGAGAAAGCACTATGGTCCTTGTTTGAAAATTTAACAAGTAGGAGATGGAGGTTGGTATCATGGGTCAGCTGGAGGTGGGAGTCGAGGTTTTGATACTGACAGATGACAGGTAAGGTGGGGATAGGTCACGAAGAGGCTTGGAAAATGACGACAAGTAGCTTACATTTGATGCAATAGAGAAGGGGAACCAATGGAGGGATGCAAAGAGACAGGTGACATGGTGAAAGCAACGGAATGGGAAAGTGATCTTAGTAGCAGCATTCTAAATGGAAATGCGTGGGGCAAGACTGCAATTGTCAGGGCCAGAGAAAAGGATGTTGCAGCAATCAGGACACACGATGAGAATCTGGACAAATTTCAGTTCTGTGGATGGACAAGAAAGGCTGTATCTTAGAGAGATGTTCTTCTTCCATCAAAGCTGTCACCAAGTCTCACTGCTTCTCCCTTTATCGCTAGTGACTAGCGAACGGTGGTCCATATAGCATAAGATCCATGAGGGTCCAGAGAGCTGGCTGAGAACAAAGGGGCTTATAAAATCACATTTAAAGGTGCTAAAAAAAATAAATATTTTCCTAATATTAATTTCTAGTCTAGACAATTGCTATTATTGTTACAGGGCCATAAAGTATCTAGATAGAAGAGACTGAGACTGGGAAGGGATGTGAGGTCAGGCAATGGTGGATTGGAGGGGACGTTGGCATAGGGGTGGGAAGGGGCCTGCTGATCACTTCAATCACACCTGCTGAGGGCAGCAGGCCACCAGGTTTTCACAAAGTAAATAGCAGGAAGGAGTCAGGGCCTTTTATGGGGAGGGTTGTGAGGACAGGGGCTTCCATAGATTTGAATAAGTACCTGAACATTAGGCTTCTGCTCTAAACAAACCCCAAGCGTCTCACATTTGGGGTTTTCCCATTGCTTGTTTTACAGCCATTTAATTACTCCTGGGGGCATTCTGCACCAAAAAATTAAAAATTCTGCACCACAAAATTAAAAATTCTGTGCACAATATTTTAAAATTCTGCAAGTTTTATTTGTCAATAAATAAATAAATGCAGAGGCTCCAACATGGCAGTGGGGAGCACTGGCCACTGGGTACACAAAAGTGGGAGATCACCCTACAGCCTCCGCACCCCACACGGACTCAGTGGTGAGGCTGCACCCGACCCTGACACAGCACAAAACCTAAGCCTGCCCCAGAAACACCTTGGGGCCCTGCCCCTCTGCGCCAAGCACACCAGGTGTGGGTCAGGCACGCTCAACCAGGCAGGATCCAAGTGTGGAAGGGGCTCAGTGTGGGGGGATCCAGGTGTGGGGTGAGAGGATTCTGTGTGGGACAATCTGGGTGCAGGCAGCTCAGTGGGGGGTCTAGGTGTGTGTGGATGATCTGGATGCACTGAAACTCGTTGGGGGGTGTTTTTTTTTCCAGGTGCAGAGGCAATGGTACTCTGCAGGGACTTCCAGCTGAAAGTGGTTGGGGCTCAGTGGAGGGGTTTGGGTGTGGGGGGCTCAGCAGGGAGGTCTGGGTGCTAGGGGAGTGGGACTTGGTGGGGTGAGCTCTCTGGGTGCAGCTAGTTGGGGGTCAGTGGTGTGGGGGGCTCATCATGGTGGGGGTTTAAGTGCAGGGAGCTCAGTGGGGGGTGGTCTGGGTTCAGGAGTGGAGGCAGGGGGTCTGGGTATAGGGGGGCTCCAGATGCAAGGGTTGAGGTTCAGTGGGGTGGAGTTTGGGTATGGAGGGCTAGGGCGGTCCTGGGTGTACGGGATGAGGCTTGGTGAGGGTGTCTGGGTATGGGAGATCCAGATGCATGGGGTTTGGGCAGATGGAGGAGCAGTTCCCCGTACAGTGACTTCTCCCCCCACAGCTGAGGAGTGATGGGAGCAGGAAGCAGGGGAGGATACTGAGCTTGCTGCAGCTGTGGGAGGTTTCTGGGGGTGGGTCTGACACAGCCCCAGCCACTCCTTGCAGGGGAAGAGGAAGTCCCGTCCTTTCCTGCCTCCAGCCCAGCCAGGACTAGCAGCTGATCTGAGCTCAGGGTAGGAGCCACTGGCTGGGGTGCCCCAGCCCTGTGGTGATCTACCTCTCCGCCGGCTCCTCCGGGTGCCTGAAACGATGTACGTGCGCAGCTTGGGAGTGGTGCATGACTGCTCTTGCAGCTTCCCTTTACTTCCCTGTCAGAAAGTCATTTTTCTGCAGAGAAGCAAAGAAATCTGCGGGGGACATGAATTCTGTGCATGCGCAGTGGAGCAAAATTCCCCCAGGAGTAGCATTTCCTCAAAGTGACTGTAGGGATTTTCTATAGCTCTCCTGTGTATTTTTCGTCATTGTGACAAATGGCATGACCCACTGACGCATCATCACAATTCAGTCAGTGGAGCACAGGATGACCCCACTGACAGCTATTTAGTCCACAAGGTCTTTAAGACCAGTCTAAAAAAAATATATTAGTTTTGAGGTCTCTGTAAAATAAAAAATGTTAGTATGACAGAACCCGAAATTCATTGAACAGCTGCACCACCCTCCAGTTTATTTGGAGAGTTGTCTCTGGAGTGGGGAGGGAGAGAGAAGTCAGGTGGTGGCCACAAAAGATACAGCCAGAGATTCTCCTCCAAAGAACTGCCTCCATCTCGTCCTGGCCTCTACTGACATCTGAGAAAACTCTCCTGAGCAACATTAGGCCAATTGTAGCTTCTCATTGAGTTCAAGGACTCAAATTTCTTTGTTCACATTGTCTGACGCCTTACAAAAGAAGCAAAAAAGGCTGCCAAAGCTTTCTCCCTTGAGTTTGGATCCGGTGCGCAGTACCCCAAGACTCAGGCAATGGCATACTCCAAAGTTCCTAGCGGGTCCAGCACCTGGAAAATTCCAAGACCAGCTTCAGCTACATTTTTTTTAAATGGAGATTCGTAATCAGTTAGGTCTGAAATGAGTAACACAATTAGTATGGTGACCCCTCCCATCTTACAATAAGATTGTAAACTCTTCAGAGCAGAGATAATGGCTTCTCATGTAACTGCACAGCACATTAGGGCCCAGAACCTATCGAGGAGGGGAAGGGGATAAATTAAAAAAAATTAAAAGTTTCTAACGGAAAACTCAGATTCTGGCACAGAATTCTGCAGCAAAGGGTGGATTCCATGGCAAATTGAGCAGAATCTACCAGACTCTGCTTTCTAGTCTAAGGGGTTTCCTTCTACAGGCCCCATAATCACATGCTGTCATAAAAATAAAGGGAAGGGTAACCACCTTTCTGTATACAGTGCTATAAAATCCCTCCTGGCCAGAGGCAAAACCCTTTCACCTGAAAAGGGTTAAGAAGCTAAAATAACCTCGCTGGCACCTGACCAAAATGACCAATAAGGAGACAAGATACTTTCAAATCGGGAGGGGGGGAACAAAGGGTTCGTCTGTCTGTGTGAAGCTTTTGCCAGGAACAGATCAGGAATGCAGTCTCATAACTTCTGTTAGCTAGTAAGTAACCTAGCTAGAAATGCGTTAGATTTCCTTTTGTTTAATGACTGGTAAAATAAGCTGTGCTGGATAGAATGTATATTCCTGTTTTTGTGTCTTTTTGTAACTTAAAGTTTTGCCTAGAGGGACTCTCTATGTTTTGAATCTGATTACCCTGTAAGGTATTTACCATCCTGATTTTACAGAGGTGATTCTTTTACCTTTTCTTTTAATTAAATTCTTTTAAGAACCTGATTGATTTTTCATTGTTCTTAAGATGCAAGTGTTTGGGTCTGGGTTCACCTGTACCAATTGGTGAGGATTATTATCAAGCCTTCTCCAGGAAAGGGGATGTAGGGCTTGGGGGGATATTTTGGGGAAAGACGTCTCCAAGTGGGTTCTTTCCCTGTTCTTTGTTTAACACGTTTGGTGGTGGCAGCATAGGGTTCAAGGACAAGGCAAAGTTTGTACCTTGGGGAAGTTTTTAATCTAAGATGGTAAGAATAATCTTAGGGGGTCTTTCATGCAGGTCCCCATATCTGTACCCTAGAGTTCAGAGTGGGGAAGGAACCTTGACACATCCTCAGGAAAGGTAAGGTCAGAGGCTCTCCCCCTTTACTTTCTTTCTGGCACAATGTCACAGAGAAGAGATGGAAGCACAGCAGAGAAGATACAAACAGCATCATTAGGAGGTGGCACAGCTGCCTGCCAGATTGATTGAAACCTGTCTTAATATATTATAAAAATCAGAAAAATCACAGAATTGTAGGACTGGAAGGGACCTTGAGAGGTCATCTAGTCCTGTCCCCTGCACTCATGGCGGGATTAAGTATTATCTACACCATCCCTGACAGGCACAGTTGCCAACTTTCATGCGGTAAATAAGCACCCTAACTTTTACAATAAGCCAAAAATCAATAATCCCATTTCAAAACAAGGCCAAAACAAGCCAATCCCTAAGAACCCCAACACGCTATGTGACTAGATCCCCCCAGTGTGCAGTCTGGGACTGTGGTGGGCCCACTGTGCACCCCTCTCTCTCCCCGTTGCCCCTGCTTGACCCCCTTTGCCAGGAGCTGATCAAAAAGAAGAAGCAACAAGCTACTAGCCAACAAGCAACTCACAAGCCAATTAAGCCAAAAACAAGCCCACTTTCCATGCTTTTTTCATGGGTTTGGCATGTCTGCTGACAGGTGTTTGCCTAACCTGCTCTTAAAAATCTCCAGTGGAGATTCCACAACCTCCCTGGGTAATTTATTCCAGTGCTTAACCACCCTAACAGTTAGGAAATTTTTCCTAATGTCCAACCTAAACTGCCCTTGCTGCAATTTAAGCCCATTGCTTCTTGTCCTATCCTCAGAGATAAATTATTCTGCTTATTCTCCCTCCTCCTTGTAACAACCTTTTATATAGTGAGAATCCCCCAAAGCAGCACCTCCCTGAACCAGTCTCTCCCTTAGTACGGCTGAAAAAACTCCTGATGCCTTGTGAGTGCTTTGTGCTTCTAGTGCTGCAGACAAAACTGAGGAGGGGGAGAGAATGCTGCAGACAATGCAGTTCCCAAGCAGCACATTCACTCTTTAGCATACCAGGCCAAGGGGCTGTGTGTGTGGACAGTAAGGGAGCCTGCAGTATTTCCCTTTGTGCAGCTGCCTGTAGGCACAAAGAACACAGGCTAGTGCATGCAGAACTTGTGAGATGCATGCATAGCTAGAACGTCTCCTGGCCCTGTCCCAGGTCCAGGCAAACTCACAGATGCTGGATGAACCGAGGTTGCAGACCTGGCTATAGGTCACTGGCACCATTCCATCTCCATGACATCAGAAGGAATTGGTGAACAAGACAATGGAGATGGCCAGATGACATCACACCACCTGCTGCAAAGAGGGGCAGAAACTTTAGAACCTACTTCATGCTAAAATAATTCACACTGCTGCTCCCTTTCCTTCATGTTCAGCCAAACAGGTAGTGTTTCAAAAAGCTCTTCCCTCCACCTTGATCCTTTCGCATGGTCACACTAGTTATGATGCATGTGGCTTGCTGATGTGCTTGTCTGGAACATGAATACAGTCACTGCTGGAAATCATTTTGATCATTCCACAGGGGGTATTTGGGCTATTTACCCACTTTTGAGAGCCCTGATCGAACACCATGAACCCCAGATTTATCCACTTTAAGGGGATACTGTGACTATCAGTCTCTCTAGGTTCTTCATGGCACCCATCACTGCAGTAACTGAGCTCAGATTTCTCTGAACCAGACAAAATGAGAGCTTGCTCCTGTTGAAGGCTGCCAGATGGAACTCTGTAGTGCAATACTACAGCTGGGACTCTGGGATCCACACCTTCTGCTCACACACTATCCAGCAGCCAGCACTCACTCACAGCTTAAAAGGCAAATATTGGCCAAAGTCAGAGAAGGGAATGCCGATTTCATTACACATTAGGATACCTGCCAGCATGTAGTAGGACTTATACAAACCATCAGAGCTATACCTACCAGAGAAGGGGGAAGAACTCAACCAAAGCCTTTGGGCTGATTCCAAAATACACTTTGACAGCATTACATCCAGCAATACTGATGTCAGAAGCCCACAAGGCAGTTGCCACAGAATCCACTCCCTCCATAATCTTTTCATTTTTCAAGTTATGTTTCTAGTTCTTATAGTTGACAAGAAAAATCTTCCAAACACGAACATAATGACAAATATAGTGCTGTTAATCTTAGCCTGCAGACAGCCTGAAAACAACACTCAGATTCATGGTAAAGGAATGTTGACCCTGAGGCCTAATAGTAAACATTTTGTCTACTGTTAACTATTTAGTTGATCATTTAGAAGAAACCTCCAGATGCTAAGTTTATATCCCACATTCCAAAACGGCCACAACTTCCCAGGTACCATAAACTCTAACTGTCCATCCTTCCAACCAAAACCTCCAGCTTCTCCCCTGACAACTTCTACAATGCAGCTAAACAAATTCAGTGCAAATACTAGCAGCACAAAATATAATGAAATGCATTTATCTAAAAATTAACTCATAAGCTGACCCTATTATTCATTTGTATAGTAAGTTTACTAAAAATCTCATTTCTGGATTTACCAGAAGATGCTGCAGAATTTCCAGCCTGCTGCCCTAAAGCACCACAGAAGCCAGCTAGTCTTGATGCAGAATTCAGTTCAATTTCCAGGTCCTTGATTTAGTCAGTCCTACCAGAAATCAGTGGGATGGGTGAGATGCCCTGCCCAATCCTGGGGACAGACTTGGTGAGAAACTAGAAGATCTGAAGAGGACTCTTCACCACTAAGGCTAACCAGTTTAGGTCACCTCCGTGCCCCTCAGGAACAACTCCAAACCAAGACAGCATTTTTAAAATATTTTATTTATTATACAAACTATTTACAAAATCCATGGGCTTCCAGAACCTGCTGAACTCCACTTGGAACTTGCCAGCTAGAACTGGGGCCTGGCCTCTCTCTCTTAGTCTCTGGTTTCTAAAACATGCAACATGACTCTCAAATACAGGCAGAGGACAGGCCCTGTGAGGTCCACAGCAGCTCCAGAGAGTGAGGAATCTGTCTGAGATAGTACCATGCATCAAAAACTTTCTACTGAAGCGCCTCAATTAGGTGGGAATATTTAAGGGACCAACTAAAATAAGGAGCCTCTGCAGCAGAAAACATACAGTACAGGTGACCACAGTGCATTCCGTACCTTGCCCCCACACTGGTGTCATTGTAAGGGCAGCATATAAGGTGGATGTGTTGGGAAGAGGAAGGAAGAGATTTAAGGACAAAGAGGCTCTACCACTGAAGTGGTGGAGCCCTGGGGGAAATGGGACCAGCTAACAGCTTATGGAAACAATAAAGAAAGGTTATCAAATAAGAACTAACAGCATCCACCACAGTTCTGACTGCACTTGTGTTGAAAGAAAATCCTTGGCATCTGTATAACTGCAGAGAGGCAAGGGGTGCTGGCTGCCCCGCAGTGAGGATTAGGGAGCTGTTTCAAGCAGATGAAGCTACTCGGTGTTCAGCCTCTCAGTCCTCAATGTGGAAATAGTCCAGCTCTAGAGAAAGAGGGAGAGGATTCCTGAGGAAGATGTCATTGGCAGAATAAGCCTATAACCACAAGGTTCGAAAGCCCCTTGCCAGGCCAAAGAACAAGACATAAGATTGCAATGAGGGAACAGCACCACGCTGCGCCTCCCCAACCAACAGGAGTTGAGCGGAGGAACACCGCCACCTTCTTTTGGTCCCTAGGGAGAGCAGTGAATGGGTGGAACAGTATACAAGAGCCCCATTTACACTGACCATAGAAGCCATCCAAAGTGCAAATAAGTTGGAACCCCAGAAGAGGTCAGAACCTTACAAAAAGGGAGCCTGTTTTAAAAAAGGGACAAATCAGCCACTGCTGAAGTGATCAGTCAGGGATGAAATGCACCAGCTGTTTAGCAGGCTGTCTCCCAGCACTTCAGTGCCTGAGAGGGAATTAACCCACAAGACTGAGAAATCCCAATGAGCCATGACAATGCTTGGAGTTCCAGCTGGGTTGGGCACCACAATGGCTTATACGTCTGTAAAGATGTGATGCACACACTCCCTAAGAATGGTTAAGACACTGCTTTAATAAAAAAGACATTTTTCTATAATGTTTCCCAAGATTCCTAACGTATTTAGTAAGTTGTATTGGATAAGTGAAGAGCCAACTTAAAAGCCATACCACACAAGTCCTGCCCAGTTCAGGGCAGCTCCAGCTCCAGCAGAATGAAGGGACTGAGGGTGATGGCACAATTTTTTGTTTTATCTATTTTTCTAAAATTAGCTCTTGGGAGAGATGCTAGATTGAAATCCCAACCCAGGATCCTGAATCCTCCTCATTCCAGTGACTGCACTCAGCACAGGCAGTGCCGGTTCTTCTCACACACCAACCACTCACCACTGAGCTTCCACTCTTGACCTGAAGAGATGTACTTTAGGGGCAAGTTGGGAGTTCAATTATCTGTTCAGATTTTGGCCTCACTGTTGAAACTGGAAAGATTGCCAGCCAGGATCCCTGACTCCTCACCCCTTTACTTCGCTGGGATGAGAGGAGCTGAGCGGACAGTCAGAGGCAACAGAACCTGGTAGTTATAAATTTGCTGCTCATACTGTCTCCCAAACTGTAATCTGGACAATGTTAGTGCAACATGCCACCTGGTGGGCTACTCAGTGTCTGTCTGGGAGACGCTCCAGTTTCATACCCTGTGTGCTGGAAAGCCAGCAACACTAGAAGGAACAGCAAGGAACAGTGCTCAGGGAGAGAACAGCAGAGGATTGGGAGGAGAGAAGGCCAGCTGCTCTCCAGGCACCAACACCCCTTTGGGAAACACTCTCCTCTTCCTCCAGCATACTTCAGGCAGTGCCTCCTGCTGCCATGTGATAGAGGTAGAAGCCAAGACCCTGTGGAATGTCAGGGGCTGAGGTACTGGATTCTGTCCAATACCATTACCCCAACTGTAATTCTGAAGCCCATTGCACACAGTAGTAGCTGCCTGCTGGCCAGCTGGCCTATCACATACTACATACGTGCCATAAAGGTGAACGTTGGAGAGGCATTTGTGCTCAGCATTGAGGGCTCACACTCTCATACCCATCCCCTCTCCTGAGGAAGGGAAAGGAAGGCAAGGGGTGTGGGACAGCTTCCTGTGTAACTTTAGGACCACCATCAGAAACATTCACTGAAGGAGAATCTCCTCTTCCAGCTTAGTAGCAGAGGCCTGTACCAGCCACTGCCAGTACAGAAGGACGCTCCTGCTGCCAGCCCTTGGCGGAGGTAGTACAGTGTCACTGCCTGGGCCAGCGCTTGTGCTCTAAAGAGAGAGCGTTCCTTTGGGTTGCTCTCTCTAGCAGATGCTGCTCTCCCTCCTCTCCAGCAAGGGCAAGAAATGGCAGCTTCCAGTGCAAGTGAGAGGAAGAGAACTGGAAGCCCTAATGGGTCAGGTACTGAATAGGAAAACAAGCCTGTGCCCTTCTGAGACACGCAATTCAGGGGGAGTTACATAAGCTACAGGGGAGCATCAGCAGAAGGACTTGAGCCAAAGCATGGAAAAGTGTTAAGGCTTCCCACATGCCAGATCTCCAACAGAGCTTCAAGCTGGTCCTCGCCCAAAACAGCTACAGTACTGGCTGCTACATAGACGTCCTCCTGTGCCACACTGCAACTGCTGCTCACGGACTCTCTCCCCTTCCAGAGGGACAAAGGCACAGAGTCCTGGGAAATCCCAGTGCCACACCACCCTGACAAATGTACCACAGTTCTTTTGCCGTACCACTCTGAACTGAGATGGGAGTGAGGGGAGAGTGTGAGGCGAGCTCTTGGTGATGTACTCTGGACACGGAAAGACCACACGACAGTCCTCTTTGCACAGAGTCTGTGCTCTGTCTCCATTGCTCTGTGAAGAGAAGAATGAGCAGTGGACACAAGCTACGCCTTGCCCTGAAGAGCCAGGAAGCTGGGATGGGGAAGGGAATCACAGCATGCCAAAGCCCTCACATCCCTCGCTGATGGCCAGCTGCAGCATCTTGTGCACCTCTTCATAAGAGTCATAAGTCGGGAGGCACAGCTGGTTAAAACTGAAAAAAGAAAAATAATTAATACGCACCACTTGTGCAGTGGGGGAATGCCCACCACAGGCACCTCCAGCTGCTCACTGCCCTTGGGTGAGATGACATGGTGTCCTCCACACGTCTGTCACCCATTATATACAGGCTACCCACCACATGCTTGCTACCAGCAGCTCACAGTTCAGAGGGGCCAACACACCTGGCATGCAGTGTTGGCAGCTCACCACAAGGCATGCCATTAGATGAAGTACTTGCCACTCAGAAGCACATAGTGTAATCCCACACGCATGCTGCAGGGAGTTCAACAGACAGGGCACTCACCAGGTGTGGGCTGTCGGCAAAGTACTATGAGTTGGAGCTGCGATGATTTGGAAAGATGGACAGAGTGCAGCAAACCCTCCCGGAGGCAACTGAGAGGAACCAGTTGTGAACTGCAACAGCCGGGCCAGTTCCTCCTGTGTGAAACTGGAGACCACGGTCCAAAACCACCTCATGACCTGATAGGGACCAGTAATGGCAGAGCCAGGTCAGGGAAGCATAGTCACAAAAGTACAATGGCAGGTTATCAGAAGAAGAGCAGGCAAAATGTCTTGCAAGAAAGTAGCTCTACCAACTGCCACAGCCACCCCTATTATGAGGGCAAACCAGAAAAGGAACAATTGCATAGTCACTTCTCACCAGCCACCTTTACCCCTTGTTGCTACACCCACCTCTATTACGCTAGGAATGTCTCATCCATCTCCCACACCATAGGTGCTCCTCTCTATTGGAAATGCTTAATGGGAAAGCTAATTAAGGTTTAGGATACAAATCATATCTGCTTCTGCACTAGGCTAATCTTTTGCTCTCCCACATCCTCTGGTGCCTTGGCAGGTTGGAAGGGGGAACAGTTCTAGTGTCTGTCACTAATGTAATTTGTTTCCCTCTTGGACACTTTGGCAGTTCCCATCATTTCTCTAGACAGTCTCATGTGCCCCCCTCATCAGGGTGGGATGTGCTCCTGGAATAAGTCCCGGGTCACTTGCTCAGGAATCTCTACTGGCTGCCAACCTTCTACCTCACAATGATATGGATTGAAAAATCCTCAAACCATCCCTGATATATAGGCATATCATCCTGAACATCTTCACTGATGTGATTCCCAACACCAGCATTGGGCCAATGCTGAAATGCCCTTACAGTTGCCTTTTCTTTTCTCAATACAAACGCTGAACTTTCCCCTGCTGCAGCTGCAGTGCCGCCATTCCTCTTCTGCCGTCAGTGGCTTCTGTCCTCTTTGTAAGCTCCCTTTCCAAATGCAAAGTTTGCTCTCCGGTTTCTACACCTCCAGGCCCAGGTCTTGCTTTTCTACTCTGCTCTTCTCCAAGTTCTTTCCAGTTTTTCCTTCTGGAAGCTTCTCCTGCTTTCAGCAGGCAGTCTCCATATGAAGCCCAAGTGACACAGAAGACAGTCAACCCATTTCAGTGGAGGAAGAAGAAAACTTCCCACCTACCTTTTCTCGGAAGTGCCAGGATCCTCCCACCAGCACAGCATGAGCCTTGAAATCACAGACACTGATGTCTCCAGTACCACACATCAGCAACTGAAAGGAAAAAGACCTGCAGTTACAAAAACAGGAGCACAAAGTACCCATGAAGCCAACCATTATTCCGGTTACAATAGTCAGCTTTGTGCCCTTAAGAGGCATGCAGGATGCTCAGAGTGCTGGGCCCAGGACATATGCAAATCTAGTAAGACCTCATGATCTCAATCAAGAGATAGGATGGTATCTCATGCAGTACCAGCTTCTCCTGTTAGATATAAGATAGGCTAAGGGAAGGAAAAAACAGCTGCCAAACCAGGAAATAGGGGCAACACTGAGAGGAGGGGGCTAAGAGCAGTGATGAGCTGCCAAAATATTAACAACCAGTTCACTCCTCACCCCACGAGGGAGTCGTGGCCCGCCCCCGCCCCATCCACCCCCCTCCCCTGACTGCCTCCAGAACCGGGCAGGAGGGTCTCATGGGCCACCGTAGTGAGTGCCCACCCCGCCCCTAAGAGCCAGAGGGACCTGCCGGGGGGGGCAAGGTGGGGAGTCACGGCGGTGCTTACCTGGGGCAGCTCCCAGGAAGCATCTGGCAGGTCCCTCTGGCTCCTAGGGGCGGAGTAGCGTAGCTGGGGGGGAGCAGGGGTAGCGGTCGCTCCCGCCACTGATCACATCAAAAGTGGCACCTTAGGCACCTACGGGGAAAATTGCCCTGCCCCGCGCCTGGCCCCATTCACCTCCAGTCTGCCTCCTCCCCTGAATACACCACCCCGCTCTGCTTCTCCGCCCCCCCATCCCCCAACTTCTCACGAATCAACTGTTCGCACAGGAAGCCTGGGAGGGCTGAGAGGCAAGCGGCGGCTTCGCTCTCAGACCCAGGGAGGCGGAGGTGAGCTGGGGCGCGGAGCGGAGCGGTTCCCCTGTGCACCCCACTCCTCCCCATTACCTGCTGCGGCACGGGCAGCCCTTCTCGCGCCCCCTCACCTGCGCTCCATCTCCGCGGGCCTGAGCGCAAAGCCGCTGCTTGATTCTCAGCCCTCCCAGGCTTCCCGTGCGAACAGCTGATTCGCAGGAAACCGGGGGGGGGGGGGAGAGTGGGGGGGGAGGAGTGGAGAAGCAGAGCAGGGCAGAGCGTAACTCAGGGGCGGAGGCGAGCTGGGGCCAGGCACAGGGTGGGGAGCTGCCGGTGGGTGCTCTGCACCCACCAAATTTTCCCCATGGGTGCTACAGCCCCGGACCACCCACGGAGTCAGCGCCTAAGGGGCCACTTTTGGCCATTTGTTAAATTTAGAAGCCCTTTTAGAACCGGTTGTCCCGCTTCCAAATTTAACAACCGGTTCCAGCGAACCAGCTCCAGCTCACCACTGGCTAAGAGTCCTATGCACCCCATTGCTATCCTAGAATCTTGTCACCTACTGAGCGCACCCTCTTGAAGTACCCTAAATTGATTGGGGTAACAGCTACCCAGAAAACAAGAACTCACGTTTGGCTGCCCAAATGACCACTGTACAAAGCAAAGTACTTGACAGAGTATGCAAAGCGGTGAGTCTCAGAGCTGGAACTAGGATGTGTGCACCAAGGAATCTAGGCTTTGATGTTAAATGGGGAGCAGAGAAATTGATCAGTGCTTCTCTGTTTTGCCCTGGGCTCAATATTATGGTAGAAGAGTGACCTAAAGGAACTGGTCCTGTCCTCTAAATATCATCCCACCTGCCCTAAGCGGCATTCACAGTCTGGCTAGCCTTCCTACTACCCCAGGGGACATTAAGAGCATCTGAACCCATGACTCAAATACCCATTGATTAGGACTATAAACAATAATGATACATTATTATCCCTGAAGCCTGCACATACATGAGAGAAGAAGGATTCCCCCAACACCACTCAGTGCCTTCTCCCTCAGATACATACGCTCACAATGGAGGGAAGGGAAGGAGGGGGGGAAGGTTTTGGGAAGACACACTTTGCAAGTGTTGAGTCTTCCCATCCCCAACCAGCCCTACTTTCTTCTGAAAAGGAGGATCAGTGGGCAGGCAGGCTCAGGATCAGCAGCACCTACCTCAAGCTCATTCTCATCAAAAATAGCTAGGAGGTTTTCAGGAACCAGCTCATTGAGACCTGAAAGACAAGAAGAGAGTAAGTGGCAGTGCCTCCAGAACAGGGAGTTAGAGCCAAGCAGGGAGCACACAGTACCTCACCTTTCAGGAAGTGATCCACCTCTTCTCTAACCTGATTGGCCAGTCTGTATTGGGCAAGCAGATTCAGGTAGATGATCTTATTTTCATTGGTTACTAGGACCTGAGCCCCTCCAGTTACCAGCTCAACCACCTGAAACAAGAGGCCACACAAGGATGTCAGTGTAAGAGTGTGTGAGCATGAGCAGTATCTTCCTTGTAGCATAAACCCCCACCTGAAGAACCTCTCCCTACTCCTACGTTACTGATACTCTTCTTCTGTGGCCACTGCTGCAGGGACATCCCACACAATTCCCAGCCTCTCCTACTACAGATGAAAGGAGTGGAGACTGTCCCACCCTCACCCACCACCTCTCACCTTCTCCAGCTGCCCCAATTTGTTGTATTTCTCCTCAGCGAAGACGAGCTCCATCTCACTCACATCATTGTTCAATATGAAACAAACCTTGGATTTATAGAATTCTGGGTCATCTGTTTCAAAATACTGAGGAAGAAAGGTAGATGAGGTACAGCGGGTGGAGAGAGAGAGAGAGAGATTTAACATACACTGTTGAGCAGGAATTCTGGGTCTGCTGGGAGCAAGCTCACATTCAGTTTCACTTCAACCTGGGCTTAGCACAGAAAGCTGTGTGGCCTTACCTTGTAATGCATTCGCAGTCCTATGATCTGAGCCAGAAAGGATCTGGTGAAACGAGCTCGCACCAGCTGCTTGTAAGCTCCTCCCAGAGATGACTCATAGAGACACTTCCCAACCAGGCGGCCTGCAAACTCATACACCTTCAGCCGTAGATGTGGGGGCCGGTCAGGGTTGGGATGCACCTGCAAAGGAGGGGGATCAGAATTACTACAGTATCAGCCATAGTTAACAGAAGTTACAGCAATGACCCCAACTGGCATTCATATTGCACACCGCATCCAACAAGATGCCCTCACAGCCCTTGAACTACACCCTAAATCTGAACATAGATTCATAGCTTTTAAGGCCAGAAGGGATCATTACAATCACATTTCTAGTCTGACCTCCTTCATAACATGGACCATAGATTTGGCCCAGTGCTTAAGGTAAAGCTGTTGTGGGTCTCAGGAATGACACTCGGAGAGCGCAGCAGCAGAGATTAAAAACCAGAATCCAGCCAGCAGAGACACAACATGAGCCACATGCATTGTCCCAAAAATTTGCCTTCCACTCCATGACAGGAGGAAGGGATTCTAATAGGCAGACAGACTGCATCTTGTGCCCAATAAGGCCTTCTTAGGTAGTGCCAACCCCAGTTCCTGAAAGCCTTGACTTCCCTGTTAGTGGTGTACCTTGCTGGCTTATGAGCCAGTGCTCTTAACTCTGCAACGTGGTGGGACATCCAAGCAAGAATTTGGAGACAATTTAGGAGGATTTGGGGCAGGCCTGCCAGCAGCCGGGGAAAGCAGGCAGGCACGGAGGCTGTTTTGATGTGTTTGATGCTTAGCTGACAGCATGCCTACATGTCAAGTTCTGTCCACCGAAGTAGGAAGGTAAGGACTCACCAGTGCCTGGTTGTTGTCACTGAAGCGGGTAAAGAGCTGATTGGTGGTGTTAAATAAAGCCTTACAGATCAGCTCAAACCACTCTCTGCGGGGGCCTCCCCAGTCCAGAGCTACAAGATAAAATAAGTCCAAAACCAGTCAGCTCTGGGCCACATCCAGCTCTCTTCCATTTCTTCTTCCCACCCAGAGCTGCCAGAAAAACAGAATAATCTCTCTGGCTAGAGCATCATTATCTCTAAGTCACTGTGATGGGTAGAGCATTGCCTCTGGGAATGGGATCACAGGAAAATAAGTACAGAGATGGCCGTTCACTTAATTTTCCTATAACTGCTCATATCAGACTCCTGAATGATTTTCCATTCGCTCGGACCTGTGGTTTCACATCCATTAAGTGAGCATGAAATGCAGGAGATTCATTTTCACACATTTAAATACACAAGTGACTGGTGAAACCTCTCTATCCACCACGTTCACATCCCCTTCTCCACCCAGGTGACCAATATCAAACCAGCCACTATTTACATGTGACACAATGGGAAGCCCAGCTGCAAAGAAGAAAGGATGATCTTGTAATGAAGGCACTGAACGGGGACTCAAGAATAATGTGTTCTGATACCAACTCAGCCACACATGCAAATGTATGGCCTTGGGTAAGTCACTTAGTCTCTGTGCCTCACATCTCCATCTGTAAAATGGGGATAATAATACTTCCCT
Source organism: Natator depressus (assembly GCF_965152275.1). NCBI lineage: Eukaryota > Metazoa > Chordata > Testudines > Cheloniidae > Natator > Natator depressus. Next base: position 89,069,838 of record NC_134239.1, read on the forward strand.
ACCTCACAGGGGGTTGGGAGGCTAAATTCATTAATGTTTGTTCAAAACTACAGGGATGGAGGCCATAGAAGGATCTAGACACAGATGGACATGTTGCAAGGCAGCCAGAATTCCAGACCAGCAAGTGACTCTCAGTATGCTCCTGGCACACCCTCCTCAAGCCCATAAAAGTTTCTGCTGGAGCAAGTTCCCTTACCTTCTTCATCCTGGAAAACCACTTCAAAGTTTTTGCTCCAGTCGGAAATGGAAAAATTCCGTGTTGCTTTCAGAGACTGAGAGAGTGAAAGGAAAAGCATTAGCAGCAGCGGCCACTGCCCAGGGCTCAGCATCCATGCATGGAGGACTTAAGTAAAGCAGAATGGGAGGGGCCCAGTGTAGTAATCTGAATACAGGATGGGGAGCCAGAAACTAATCTTAGGCAGGTCACTTTCCTTTCAGTCTAAACCATAGTTGTGTTCTCCATTACAGAATTTAAGAGAAAAGTTCCCCACATCTGACAGCTCCTGGTCTCAAGACCAAGACAAAGTTTGCTCAATAGCAACAGCCTAAGCATTGCCCATTCACAGCACTTCCCCCAAAACTGCCCCCTCTCCTACCCAGAGGCAGCAACTCAATAGAGTTTATTAAACCGTCTGTAGCTAGGAGCAACTTTTGTAAAGAAGTCTTAGTTCTCTCTGGCCCATCTGTCCAGTTTAGAAAACAGCCCCTCAGAAAGAATGTAGAAGAAAGAAGCCTAGGGAGAAGTTGCCGGTTTACATTTACCTGTTACAGCATGATTTACTTTAACAAAATCTTTCAAGTGACTGGAAATATGTAGGCCCACATTCCTGATCCCAATTAAAGATCTAAGTGCAAAACCTGTACCCGAAAGAACCCTGAAAGCAACAGTAAGCTCAGACTTAGTTGATCATTAAATAAATTGGAGCATCATGCTAGCCCCTGATTAGTGCTTATTTCTCTGGTTGCATTTGCCATGTGTGTTGTCCTCATTTTTCAAGTGTTTACATTTCTCACCCCCACATTTAATTTTTTTGATCTTATCTGCCTGCAATGCTACAGCTAATGGCTCTGCAGCAATTTCCAAGATAACAGGGTACAGAGGGAGTCTCTGAAAATGCTTTTAGGAATTAAAAATGGTTTGGATAATGAATCAGTACCTGAAGCCTCAGTGCATATAATGTACAGCCTGTCCAATCTGCAGAAAATATTCCCAAATCTAAATTTACCAACTATATCAAAGAGAATCTCAACCAGTCCTCCCTCCCCCACAACTGGTCTTTTCCATTTCTGTCACAATTCTGTCCCAAAACACACATGGCATCACAAGTCATGGCAACTGATAGTTCTATTGCATCTAATTTAGAAGGTCATTTAAGGACTATAACAGGTGAGTTTGAGTCAAGTCTCACTGCTAATGCTCTGCAGAACACTTCACAAACAGAGTGAGCCAGTGCTCTGGGGCTGTTATTGCCACAGTTCCACATTCTTTGGCTTGGTCTATCCTAACAGACATGACAGTAATTCTCAGAGTATCTAAGGTGGGTTCCCATTTTTCAAGGATTAGTAAGCATCTGATATAGGACAACGATCAGGATTTTCTTATATTTTTCTAAAGAACTGTGCAAGGAAACAACAGTGCCAGGCCATGGCCTCCTCCCTGCTCAGAGAATCACTGGCTCTTACCGTTTAAGGGGGAGGTACACAGCTTCCCATAAGCAGGAACAGTTACCAAACCCAAACAAAGCACACTGGACAAAGGCAGTATTCGGGGCTCTTTCTACCACACACAAACCAACTGCCCCTCTAACCTGGACATTGCTACTGCCATACCAGGAGAGATCAACTGTCCCTGAGTCCTAGCAACTATCAGTGACTGATGCCAGAGGTTTAAGAAGAAGGTATAAGGCTTTCAGCATATATCTAATTATGTAACACTATCAAATGGGAAATTTTTTTTTGCTTCCCTTCCCAAAGCTGGTGATCAGTTTATCTCCTGGAGCTAGAGGCTCAAAATTGTCATTGTTCCCGCAGTTGGTGTCAACTTGGATTTCACTAGAGAGTAACTGAGTGGCAACGAAAGGTGCAGGGATGGGTCCTGGGCACAAGTGGGAACAGCCTATTGTCCCCCCAGGTGCCAATTGTCACAAGCTCACTCACAGATTCCAGCAGGCCGTGGCGGCTGACCTTCAGTGTAACCTTGGAGTGAGGTCTCTTCATATGCACTTGACGCAGCTCCCGCTGGAAGAAGTTCACTTTGTCCTGAAAAGTCTCTGAGCCTCCTGAAACAGTGATCTTATTATGATTGCATCTGAGCTGCCAACACCTCACGTATCAGGATGGGGTCCCCATCCCAATTTGATTAGGACTGCTCTATAATCAGAGTGATCTGCCATGGAAGGCAGGGACAGCATAACTCCCAGGGGACAGTTTGTGGTTTAGTCTCTCAGACATCCAGCCACTCATGGAGATGCCTTCAGAGGAATGACAGAAAAGCCTGCTGAGCATGAGAAGCCAGCGACAATGAAATCCTTCATTGGAAGTGTTATCAGAAGCAGAAGGAGAGACAGAGGACTACTCTACAATTCCTAGAAGGGTTATAGAACTCTAAGTAAACGGGAATAAATGACCTCAAGTGCTAACTCCCTGCCTGCCACCCCGTGATGCATGCAACCTGAGGATGCAGCAACCTGAATCCCCCAATCATAGTGTCTATCCCACCAGCCTCTTTTACCTATGTTTTTATGCAGAGAACGAATGAAAGTGGCTGCCAAGATGTTCCTCTCCTTGCAGCTGAGCTCCACAGGGGGCTGGATCCCATCATCTACCACCAGTGTCAACAGCTTGTGCACAGGATCAGGCCCATGGTAAGAAAACTAGCAGCAAAGAGACGCAGGACAGGGGTCAAACTATTGTGCAGCAGAAAGCACAGAGTGTGGTGTACACATACCAAGACCACTTTCTGCACACACACCTTCCCATCTGCACACTCACACAGAACCAAATAACAGGCACACTGCCTCTAGAGCAGGGGTGGCCAACCTGAGTCTGAGAAGGATACAGTACAAGACAATTTACCAGTGTACATTTCCAGAGAGCCACAGTAATACGTCGGCAGCCCTCCATCAGCTCCCCCGCCCCGCCCCGCCCCCAGCGCCTCCCACCCACCGGCAGTCCGGCTGTTCAGCGTCTCCCCCTCCCTCCCAATCAACTGTTTTGTGGTGTGCAGGAGGCTCAGAGGGGGAAGAGGGAGGAGCGAGGGCATAGCAGGCTCAGGGGAGAGGGCAGGAAGGGGTGGAGTCGGGGCAAGGCCTGTGGCAGAGCCAAGGGTTGAGCAGTGAGCACCCGCGGCACATTGGAAAGTTGGTGCCTGCAGCTCCAGCCCCGGAGTCGGTGCCTATACAAGGAGCCACATATTAACTTCTGAAGAGCCGCATGTGGCTCCGGAGCCACAGGTTGGCCAACCCTGCTCTAGCGTCTGGATTCCAGCTGGGATGTTGCCTTTATAAAGCCCACTTCAAACAGTATGGGCTTCAGGGGGACCAAAACTAGATGCCTTCTTCCTCCTTCAATAAAGCAATTAGGAGAAGTGTGATACAGGACTGAGAATGATATCTAGGATCCTGATGTTAGGGTGAGGAGAAGAGACATGGCTGGCACCTGCTTGCACACATTTCCAGTACTCTGGTAGGAAAGGTGTTTTTTGAGTTCCTGGATTTCACGTATCTAGCTGCTCAGTGGAAATAACCACACTTCACCAACAGCAGATCTAACAGGCATTATTCATTATTATTATTATTATTCATTATTCAGCAACAAGGGGTGATAGGGTGGAAACTGCAACAATAACTGGATGGAGACAAACCCACCTTGGTGCCAGGACATACTCTGAAGGTGAAGAGGCGCCAAGGAATGATCTTCAAGTAGAATTCCTTCACTGAGAATTGCTGGGGAGCCGTAGGGAAGAGAAATCATTAGCAGCCATATTTCTACTAAAGCTCTTTTCTGAAGTACTCTAGACTCAAGACACAGGATGAACAAACCCACAGGAAAAGCCTCCTTCCAAAACTCTCCTGTGACAATATGCATGCCCTTCAAACCTCCGCTACGCAGTAACATGGGAGAGAAGAATGATTGTAAGCAACTTGGCAAAAGGACTTAATTGTTACACTTGTCTGTGAAGCTCCCAGGACACGCTGATGTGACATAAATATAGCAGTAAACCAGAGCATGCATTAACAGGCCAACGGCGCACACCTTAGCTTTTAAAAAGATAGTTGGTGTATGGGAATTTAGGGTGGAAGCCAGGATTCAAATAGCAAGGGATGCTACAGTACAGGACTGCAATGCATTGACAGAGCTGGGAAGTCCTGAGGAAAGTTATCCTGCATGGGCCAAATTATTGCTGTTACTCCTTCAATGTCATGAACATCAAGTTCAAACAAATAAAAAAAAATCTTGCAATTGTTGAAGCTGGGGTGACCAAGCCAGTTTGCTGTCTTCACCATGCAGAGCGTTTCTGGCAGAAGGCCCTTAGCTGTGGAACTCCCTCTCACTGGAGAGCAGGCTAAGCCCGAATTTTAGTTCCTTTAGGGCACAATACAAGACTCCCTTCTGCACAGGCCTCCTTCAGCAAAGATGGCTGGGGAATAGTCAGCAGCAATTTTCCTGGAGTTGAGCGAGAACAGCCCTGTGTAAGGGACTGGGACTGCTGGGCTGGACAGCCTGGATCTGTTGGACAGGAATGATGGTCTATATTTATGTATATGGTGCACAAACACTACAGTTATGGGTGCATAAAAAATACACAGATTAGATAGGTGCACAAGGGGTCTCTCTTCCAGCCCAAGCAGTAGCTACAACAGAAGGCATTCAGAATGATCTCCAATATCAGGAAATTTAACAGTGAAGCTTGATGAAAGTCCAAAATTGTCTCCCTGAATCAGAGTGAGGGGACTACTGGGTCATTCCCCCTCCCCCTCAGACATCATTCCCAGTTCCACATTTTCTAATACTGCATCCAATCTAGGTTTAAATATCCCAAGCAATGTGCCTTCCCCTTTACCGTTTGGTGACTGTTTCACAGCCTCATCTCTCTCTCTGTCAGGAAGATTTTTCCTAGATTAGGGTTTTACATGGGTACCTATTACTGTATTACTTGAACCCCTCCCAAATTAATGGATTGGCAAATTGAGGTCTCTAATGCACTTTTCTGCTCTTCTGGCTTCCCTAGGCACTCTGCTTAGGATAGGGGTTTTGCTGGGGAGTGCAGGGTCAATGGTTGCTGTAAATATTGATCTGGTTACAAAGGCAAAATCTACATTGTTCTTTTCTTAATTTCCTGCCATTTCTCCTAGTTATACCTCAAGGTATCAAACTAAACAACCACTCTCAGTTCTAGGTTTTTATATTTTAATCCCTTCACTTTAGCTGTTAAACAGATTGTGTTTTTCTAATCTTTCTTCCTAAATCAGCCTTCCTAGCCCCCGATCAGTTTTATTGTTTTTAATCTGATTTTCCTCCTCCTGATCATGATCTATAAGTACTCAACACTGAGGACACTTGATGCCCAATCTCACCAGACCCATACAGGAGCTAATTCAAAGCCCACTAAAGTCAATGAGAAGACTCCCATTGACTTCAATGGGTTTTGGATCAGACAGAGATATGGTTATATCCCCCTGCTCTGTGATATGATGCTTCTACATATGCAATGCTAAAACTGAAGCAGTCTTTTTAACTGATACTGAATTGCAAAATCTAAATTTTCTGCCCACTCCCTCTCTTGGTCTCCCTCAGCTGTTCCTGCTTTCCAGGTTTCTCGCTCCCATTGATTAGCTAGGTGGGGGATCATTTTTCCCCAGATGTTGCAGCGGCATCTTTGGACCCTTTAGGGGAGAAAAAAAAAAAAAGAGCGAAGGAATCTGATATAACAAGTTTAAACAAACACTTAGTTTCGACAAACTTTACCAGCCAAGTTTGATGTGTCTAGAAGCAGAGCCCAAAGTGATGGGCAAGGCAAGCTCTGAAATGCAAGAACATTTGAATCAAAAGCTAAAGAGCAGCAATCATGCGGGCTTTACCTTGGGTGACACATAGCAATACACTTTTTTGGGTTTCTTCACTTTCTCAGGAGTCTGGCTGTCAGATGGAGAGTCTTCATCCTCATCCTCAGTTGCGGTAGAAGGACGGCGCTGGGAGGAGCCCAGATGAGTGGGTGGGAGGTGCCACTGCGTGTTGGCATAGCTAGTAGAGTTGTAAAGATAGGCTTCAAAGTAGATAGTCACCCCTGATGTGGACACATTGCGTTCTACAATGTTCATTTCATTTTCTAAAGGACACAGATGGAACACATGTAAAGCTTGATACAGCCAAGAAACGAAGTTCAGCATCTCACATTAAGCTCAGAGTCCACAGAACGGCACTAAGCAAAGAGTCTAACCAGCTAAGTGGGAACCTGGTAAAGTGAGTCAATAATGAAAGAGGCTCAAGAATGGGATATGGAGCCTTTCACCTCCAGGACATCAGTATGTCGAGCCTTTCCATAGGCCTGGGAGACAGGCTGGGGCGGGGGGGGAGAGAGAAGGAATACAGAACCTTTTACTTCTAGGGCACCAGTTCTAACCTGACTCCTGCCTGTAGTGACCAAAAGCCATAACCATATGACAGTCATTCAGTAGCTTGTGTGAAATAAATTGGTAGCTTCTCTCCTTGTGGGACAGAGAACCACATCACAAAACAATTAGGAATGGGAATACCACCTATCTTTTACATACTACTCTTCATCTGTAGATTGCAAAGCACGCCCAAAATTGGCTCCCCTACTGTTAACCTGTGAGATGCAAAGGAATGAGTAGGCCACAGTCAACTGCTCAATCTCTAAAAAATTCCCCTCTGAGGCAGGGGAGGAGACAGCTCCTGCGTTATACCTGTTGTGGGGATAGGGAATGTCTGTCTCCAGTGTTTTCTCCATCTAGCTTTCTTTGCCAGCACCAAATTTACCTTATTTAAATAATATTTTAAATTAATGGACATTACCAGGGCAACTGAGTGTGGCTGGCATGGAGGGAAGCCACATTTAAATAAAAAACCAGCTCTACTTGACAAGACCATATGGCATCCAGTAGGAAGTGCAATTGGTCTGGGATCACCTAACATCTCTTAACTCACCACTTAGGACAATAATGTCAAAATCGCCATTGCTAATAGGCTGGTTTTGGTAGGAGATGCAAGCATGGAAACAGCCTCTATGGTGCAGGGTAAGTCGCAGAAACACTTGGCAAGTCTGCCGATTGGACACCACGGACTTCTCAAACAAAATGCCAGAGCTCTCTTCCTCTTGGGGACCCAGCTAGACAAAGAGAGAGAACATCAGTGGAGAGGACAACACTCTCTAGCTCAGTAGGAGACTGGGAGAGAGGGATGGAGTCCAACTCACCTCATGGATGGAAAGGCTGTAATTCTGCTCATCTATCAGGGACACAGAATTGCTGGTAGGATTATCATACTCATCTCTGGGGACAATCTGCAAGGTGTGCTGCTGCCTACAGGTCAGCACCAGAGTGGAGAAGTGGCAGACGATTTTGGTCTTGGAAGGAACCACCATCCCTGAAACAAAGAGAGACAATTTAGAATCAGAGACTGCCCTAGGTACAGCAGCAGAGAGCTAACAAGATAGGAGCACAATGCCCTGTAAAGAATGGATGAATTCTTAATACATTCCCCACCTCTGCAGCTAGAGAACCAAGCCACTAAGCACTGAAATGCATAGAATGGGGAGGAAAGAGCTTGCCAGGGGATAGAGGCCCAACATGCTGAACAGGGTTAACTCTCAGCTTTATTAAGGAGATTTAAAAGAGTGTCCTCCACTCCAATCATGCTAGCACTTTAGCCCTCAACTCTGGAACTCATTCCCACAGCCAGTCCAATAAAGTACAGATCAGTGGATCTGTAAGCCTCAGCTAGTAATGCAAGCTTTAGCCAGAAGGGTATTGAGTAAGTTTGGGGCATCCTCTTTTTTTTGGAGGCAATAAAGGGGGCAATTTAACTGGTATCGTGTCTATTTGTAAAATTATTTAATGGATGTATTTTTTATTGTACATGCACAGAGGGTATAAAATATGCTGATTGGAATCAAACAGAAAAAAAAATAATTAAAAGGAAAAAGGAAACTTTTCCAAGTAATGGATAATTAATCTGTGAAATTCATTGCTAGAGGAAATCAATGAAGCAAAGGTAAGAAGATCCAAGAGGATTAGAGTCAAATCAAAATAGCACTTGCAGTGACGTTACCTAAGATAAATTATAATTCTCAATCGTTGTGCATAAAGGCATTCTCTAACCACTCAGCAGGGTCAGGATGAAGTTACCCACAAGGCATGGTATGGTGCCAACAGCTATGTAGGCTGAGAGGCACTAGCAGCCTACTCCAGTATACAGCAGCTTCTGTTTTCCTATGTTTGCTGCCCATAAGCTTGCTTAAACCAAGAGTCTCTGCTACTTGGGGTGGCATGTGTGAAGAACAGAATGCAGAAGGGGTAAATCCTCCCCAAATATCTATCTCAGCTCCCAACACATATACCTTGGGGTGTCTGACACCTCTATATCCACTCAGGCTCACTACCGATTCACCTAGACCTTACCTGGCTGAAACACTTTGTAGTAGGGGCTGTAGGCCACATTCAAGCCGCCGAGCTTTATGGTAATCTCATATCGCCCAGCCCTGCGCACAGTGAAGGCCACTTTCGCCACATTGGAATTGGGCTCCTGAAGGACTTCCTGGGTCACAGGAATATCCATTGCTAGCTCCACATGGCAGATTTGAACTCGCAGCCCCACAGGCCGATGAGCAGGGAAGGGCTGCCCATTCTTATAGAATAACTGCATGGGGAATGGAGAAGCCCAGGTCAGCAGAGATATGGGGTGCAGGGACAGAGAGAAACCAGCCACCTTGCAACAGAGGGGCAGGATGGAGCCCTGCCTCAGCAAGGGAGTGAGGGGACAGCAAATGCAGGACAAGGCCCCACGGCTCCATGGTATGGGTACCGTTCTCCTACAGAGAGAGGGGACAGTGAGTACCTTTGAGCCCTGGACCCCTCTCCCTTGTTCCTTCTTGTGCTCAGGTTCAAAAAAGTGACTTGAGAAGAACAAGTTTCTGGGCAATTGATCCCTGAATTGTTAGTGTGCATTCAGATCAGGATCAACAGAACCCAAGCCCAAAAGGAGAGTAGGGAAAGCTGCATCCTTAAAGGAAGACCACTAGGTCTTGTCCACGTGTCCCCAGAGAGAACTATGTAGTGCCCCCACCAATTCACCATAAAGGAAGGTGCATAGGAGACACTCACCCCAGCAGTTGACCTAGTCTGTGGCGATGACACGCAACAGCATGAAAGGAGTTTGTTAGACACAAACACTATATTCAGCTCAACCATGAAAATGTCCTAATAGACAAACAGGAGAGGACCTCACCCTGTCCCACACCCTCCAGAAAATCAAAAGGAAGAAACAGTGAAGAAATTTCCCCTTCATCTCCTAGAATTAAAAGGCCTACCCCCCAATCTGTGTGGAGACAGAAACATTCCCTTACATGCACTCGGAAGGCCATGCTGTGGCCCACCTCATAGGGGTCCTTCCAATCCCAGGAGACTTTGCAGGAGCGGGGATCCAAATAGTTGCCTCGCACGTAGTCATAAATAGTTCGCTCCCCTCGGCGCTCCCGGTCCTCATGCTGGAGGAAGCTGACTACACGTGCGGCAAGCTCAAAGAGGAACTTAATGGTGAAGAAGAAGACTACGATGGATACTGTGATCCCACCTGCAGCAGGGAAAGAATACAGGATGGTTATGGTAGCATGGCCCAGCAAGGCACTGAGATCCCACCTGCACTGAGATTGGATGTCTTTCTACAAGATACGCTCTAACTCAACCAGAAGTTATGGGCTAGATGCAGAAATTACTATGGGAACTTCAGTGGCCTGTGTTATTCAGAAGGTCACACTAGATGACCATAAAGGTCCCTAAGTTTTAGACTCTATGAATGACTATGAATTGAGTGGAGATGGTTGTAGCTGCCCAGAGTCTGAAGTATGGCACAGGAGAATCTAGATACATTTGCAAGTGGTTTTCTATGAATACCTACATAAAACTACTGAGATTCCACCACAGGAAACAATGCGGCAACTACCACTTGTAGTATTTAAAATTGGACAAGCATGCATCGTGGAGGAAACAAACTCCACTAGGCCATAAAGGTAAAGCCAGGAGTGAGGTCAATGGGATAACTCTGCTTGGGGTTGAAGAAGAGTGCAATGTGGCAAGAAAACTTTCTGTTTGTTAGATAGACCCTAAACCAATGTGAAAGCATTCAAGACAGTAGAAGACTTAGGGAAAACCTCAGGATCCTACAGTGAGATGCACTAACTAACACGATACAGACTAACATGGCTGCTGCTCTGAAAACTGACATTAGGGCCACCTCTCCACTTACCAATAATGTAAAACATCAGGTCCCTTCGGTGAGACACACAGCTGAGGATTACAGCTGCATCTAGAACACAAACACACCATGTCTTCACTGAATGCATCCGATGAAGTGAGCTGTAGCTCACGAAAGCTTATGCTCAAATAAATTTATTAGACTCTAAGGTGCCACAAGTACTCCATGTCTAGTTCAGTGACTCTTTCTCAAATCCACACAGCTTACAGCTCCCATCAACAAATACCCAGTGCCCCAAAACTCTGAGGGGCCAGCAGGAGTCCCCATCTCTTCCTCCCCCACACACATTATATGCTTCAGTGGGAGCTGAGAAAATCAGTCTTCTTCCTAAAGGGATCCCTAATGCATGATACCAAAAGGCTATGGAACACCCAATCAGCTCAGTTTACTGTAAAGAACAATTACATCACAGATTCCTGTTCTGAACCAGTGATACCTGAAATAAAGACAATACAGTATGAGCTTCATAGACTGTGTTGGAAGTGGGCTTCGGGGACTGGGCAATACGGTCACTAACCTTGGGGTCACCAATTCCAATACTAATGACTGACAGTAGTTCCTATCTGTTTGACGGCTCTGTGAAGTGAGTTTGCATGGATCTGAGTTCCATTCCCACACGTCATGTGGGCACATCACAAAACCACCACCATAGCTGGTAGCAACTAGCCCTCAGCTTGGCAACCTCAGCAGAAAAACTACGGAATAAGTGGGTTGTGGAGCATAAACCTCTTCCCCTCCGCCACTCCTCTTCCCCCAAATGAGCCCTCTAGCATAGGGATGAAATATATTTGGCCCTTCTGAGGCTGAACCACAGGGGGACAATGGGATAAGGAAGTACACCTACATCTTCCATCTTACTTCAGCAAAGTGGAAACACCATGCACTCTCAATTATTGCAAGGAGTTTGCAGGTGGCTCAGGGACCCTCAGGTTGTGTCATCATGCAGCAGAGCAAGAACCCGCCTGCTCCAGAAGCTAGTACTTAGCCCAACAGCCAGGGGTGAAAATAACAGTTTCACACACACTAGTGCATACAATGTAGCTTGCCAGCCATTAGGTGAGGAATTACAATGTGCATACAGCTGGTTTATGCATGAGGTGAAGTTACTTATCAGTTATCACAACAGCAGCAACAAAAGTCACCACCATGCAGAAAGCTTAAGCCAGACATTTCCCTATCTAATGGCTATCACCTTCCAGCCCTGTGAATCCTCCCAACTCTCCAGCCAATGGCAGTCACATACCTTTACAAAAGTGCCCATGTTCTAAAAGCCAACAGGGGGGCACTCACTCCTCCACATCCTTCCTCTTGGCTCCAGACGTGGGGCAAGGGTCAACAGGAAGGGACCAAGCAGCAGAACATTGTGGAAAAAGAGGCTCCTGGAACTCACATCTTAGATTCACGGCTGGAGGAAAGGGACTCAAGTACAGCAACTTATCCCCCAACTCTGGGAAGAGGATATCTGCACTGTCGCACTGTGCAGCCACCAATTGCTTGCTAGCCTTCCTGCCTGGGAAGGGACAAGAAGAAGAAAAATCAGTTACACCTGTCCAGAGATGAAAAGGACAGCCTAGAAGGGGATTAAAAAAAACTTGACTCCATGTCATTGCCACAAGCATAGCTGCTATAAAGCACCACAAAATGAGTGAAGTGCTAGGCTTCTCCATGTCCCAGTACTCTGAATGTACCCTGGTCTCATTTCACTTTACAGCCTAGATATGCAGAGCTATTCAGTCAACACCATTGCCCCTGAAACCCTGCAGGTCCAAGATGGAACAAAACGTTGCCAGCCCAGATAGATTTCGACAGGCTGAGGGGTTCAGCAGGGCAGCCAGATACCTGGCTCCCACCCAAGAGTAAATTTTATGGACTGGGCACCACTTGAGCCCCTCAGAGAAAGTGGGGTGGGGATAAAGCTAGTAAAAGCATGGTGTCCTGCAAAATATGACTGCACCAATCCCAGGTGAAGGATATTCAGCTGCAGGGACATTTATAGGTAATATGTCTTACAAGGAATCTGAGCCCCAAAACATATGGGGCAAATGTCTCTGCTGCTGCCACATTACAGGTGTCCCAGATCTGAACAGCAGGTGGCCTCACAAGACAATTCATTTTAAGCACCGTCCACCCTGCTAAAACTCTTTGAGTTGCAAAGCAGCAAATATCTCAGTCTGGAGACAAACCCCATAATAGATAGGATCTGTGTAACTCATAGAGCAGTGGTTCCCAAACTTTACAGCTTCGCTCCACCCCTTAACCTGTCTACATCTCCCCCCAAGAGCCGGGGCTGGGAGTGGGGCTGGGGCTCCTGGTAGGGGGAGGGGACGCAGACACGGGTAATAAGGGGGCTGAGGCTGGGGGTGGGTCTGGGGCCCGGGGCCAGAGACACAGCTGCAGCCGGGAGGAGGGCTGAGGCTGGGGGCAAGGCCGGGTGTGGAGCTGGGAGCCAGGGCCGGAGCCAGGGCTGCAGCTGGGGCCGGAGCAGAGCTGTGAGCGGAGTGGGTCTGAGGGGCACTCACTCCCCGCCCCCTCCACACCCTCTGGGGGACATGCCCCACAGGCTGGGGACCTCTGACACAGAGAATGGGAAATGTCCCAGGGGGCCATGCACCTCCCTAGCTCACATCTGTTCTTTCAGAATGCAGAGTGCAAGGAGGAGACCAGAATAAATTATGAATGACAGCATACTACAGCAGTTCTCCCAAAACAGATCACATCAGCTAGCTGTCTGATAGTGGTGTTCTCCTTACCTTCCATAATAAGATACCTGCTCCTCCTCACTCCCCACTTACCCATCCTCCACTTCAGGGTGTCTGCCACCTTTACCCCATCCTTTCCAAACCATCTATTTCAGGGTGCCTGCTGCCTCCCCAGGACCTCTTAACCCACAACTCCACAGTACAGAGCCTGTTGCCTTCAGGGCACAAAGCTCTCCACCTACATATGCAAACAGATGAGCAAATCTGTACAGAGTTCTTTACATGTGCTACAGAAAATCCCAGTCTCTTGCTGTGTCATCTCAGGGAAAATCCCACCCACTCAGCTATTTTATCCTTCCCTCTCTGGCTGAGATCCTTCCCTCATCCCTAAGGCCATGAGTTGTCAATTTCTTCCCTACACAGCTTCAGGCCTTTGAATTCTCTATTCTTAACACAGCAAGGCAGAAGCTGTTAATCTAGCTAATGCCCTGTGATATGGGCTGGGTAATTGACTCATGGCTCTGACCCAAAACCTTTCACATATGTACTAGTGACTTCACCCCAAACCTGTACTCCTTGATGCTCATTCATGTGGCCTCGATGTCTGGCTTCAAACTCTGCTCCAACTGTGCTAGTTTGTTACAAGGTTTTGCCCACCCACCAGCATAAATCGTTTTGAAACTGCAATGCAGTCTAGGAAGGAACACAGTTCTAGAAACTATACCCTGCACTATTTCTAACACTGGTAGCCGAAATGTTTTTAAACACAGTAACACACTCCTGCCTCCACCTCTCTACACATTTCTTCCTAGCATTCCATAAGTGCTCCCTTTGTACCCGGCTCGCCCTCCAAATATGGAGTGCACTCCATCCAAGAGCAGTTTGTAAATTCCACAGGGACTCTTATCACTGTGCAATTCTGAAATGTTTTTGAATCTCGAAGGAAATGTTTCACCAGCATCTACAGAATCAGTTCCCTCTCCACAGTGAAAAACCTCAGTACAAAACTGGCACTCTGGGCCCATATGCACAAGCTACCCCAGTCTCAGCCCATAACTTCTTCCCTTCCCCAAGTCATGCTGAAAGTTACTGTCTGTTCTAAGTTTGGTGCCTGAAACCTCCAGAATGAGCAAGGAGCTTTATGCCAATATGAAAATGGGCCATTTGGTCTTGGTTACAGAATTTCAGAATTAATTCCCTGTGTCTGACAAGCTGTCTCCCTTAATCAGCCCAGCAAGTTCTTATTTCATTATCGCTGCATGAAATGGCAGGCAAGGCACCAGGTCAGATGGCCAGCAGAGACAAAAGGAGCTGCCACATTCACAGCCAGCTTCTTTCTAGCATGTACATTAGAACCAGCCCCAAAGATACTTACTCAGACAGGGTACTGTGGGGTAAGCTTCTTGCCATGGTTAGCTGGTACCCAGATATGTAATTTATTCACAAGATGAACAAGTTATTTTAGATGAGCATCAGGCAGTGCCAAAAGCTACCAGCTAACAAGGTGGGGAACTAACCTTTTTGTGAAAGATACCAGTACAGAGTCAACCTCATTACTGGGCAGAGAAAATACCCAGCACTCCTACAGGCCTTATGTGCTTGATCCAAGGACACAGCAAGTGATGGCCTCCTGCCACCTGCAGGAAGAATTTGAATTTGGAAGACTTAATCCAGATTTCCCTCCTAAACTACCTGCAGAGCCAGGATGGAGTGTATGGCACCACAGAGAGAACTGTGGTGGAGACAGAAGAGTATGCAGCGAAGCTCTGAGAGCTGTGCGCAAGTGTAATTGCAGCTATAAGGGAAATACTAGCCAGCACTGGTACACTAATGTAACTGAAGTTGCAGAGCCATTAGAGGGCACACACTATATAAAAAAGACTTGTTGAGGCCCTAGAACACATCAGATTTTCCTTCTTTTGATATCTGTTCCTGCACTGATAAATATTTATCTTGGTTTCCTCCTCCTTCCCCCCCCCCCGCCCCCGAATTCCAACAGCTTTCAGGAAAAATGGATTACGAATCATTTCTGCAGGAGAGTATTACCTCAAATTATAAAAACCAAGCTGAGAGAGCACCTCAGCAACTTTGTAAACAGAATACCTTATGTGGCATATCTAGCCTTGTGGACAAATACCCACTGACAATGGTCAGTTCTTCTCAGATCATGCACAAGATGATGATTCTCCTTAGAGTGAGAATATCCAGTATTTTCTCACATAAATCAAATGTGTGCAAGGGTATCAGTGCAATTGCACATATGCACTTAATTTTAAAATATGATCCTGAAAGTCAGAAGTGTCAGCTCAAGGGCACTGGGCAGGTTCCAATATCAAGCAGCAAGGACAGAAAGCCACATCGATGGCCAAGATCAACACAAACAGATCTGTCACTCTCTCTCCAGGATTGGACCATGCCATCAGAAACTTTAAACAAGGTCCAGGTGAAATGCTGGCTTTGAAAAAAATAAAACACACACAAGAGATCCCAGATCAATACCAAAAATCTAAGATCCCCCATTCTTTCTATTCCAAAGTAGATCTTAAATCAATGTCAGTACACATGTGCTCCTCACCTCCTCCACAGATACAGCAGGTCAGCCTTCTTCATTCATTGCATAACACAACATTCACTTTCCAAGTAAAAATAAGCCTCAGCCACTGCTCACAGGGGAACATCCACTCACCACTGCTGATCAGCCCTCCAGCTCTTCCCAAAGCAGGGTCACTCGGACCATCTAAACATCACAAGCAAAGCACTAGAGAATGCATCTCTTCATCCAACAATTAATTTTGGTAAAATTGCCCATATTTTGACCTCTCTCAACTACCTCTCCCCCCGTTTCCTTACCAAGCCCAATTCTCCTTCCAGTCTTTGATTCTCTTCCACACCACTAGCTCCTTAATTACAGTTCTGCTGAGGAAAGTACTTTGGGGAGAAGTGGCTTAGCTGTAACTCAGCCTGTGCTGATGCTTGTCTTCCTCATGCTTCATGATCACCTCAGCAAATCAGCAAAAAGAAAAGGAGTACTAGGTCGCATCTGAAAGGCACCATCAGCTCCACCTCCAAGCTCACAGCAATCCCAGGATGTGCATGAAGAAGAGACACCACAGCAAGGCTTAACTCCCTGTTCCTTTCACAAGGCATCAGGGACATAGGCCACAAACTGGCTCATGGCAGTAAGAGGTCTCAGAAAAGACCTATAGCCAGAAAAGGGAATGTGTCAACCCACTAGCTATCACTCTCTGCGGGCAGACCCAGTGAAGTTCCATGCATTTGTTAGGACCTCAGGCAATGGCCACTACCAGGAAGTATGTTTGATGATAATACCTTTCTCTTATATGAGGGACTGGACCATCCAGAGTCAGGGTCCCGCAGAACCAACGCTAAACAAGTTCTTCAGACCCTAGAGTTTCACCTACAAGAGACAGCCAAGTAAAACAGCTCCATATGAGAGGGGATATCTCCATTTTGCAATGAGGTGGGAGGGAAGAGAAAGGGAGAAGGGAAATTGGAGTGTGCTCCCCTTTCAAAACCACTAGGAAATTTTGATAGAGATTGCAAGCTATAGAATATCCCCTGACACACACACATACATACGCTTAGAGTCTTGTGAAAAGTATTTGATAACATAATCCAAGCCATTTTACTATAGAGAAGTGAAATATGGGACCCATCTGTATCTGCAACATTCATTGAAGAGGACAAAACCACAAGAGAAACCTTACAAGTTCTGCAAATAAATAGTATGCATCCACAGGAACAGACAGCAGCAGGACAGAACTAGAGATACCTTTTGCTAATCAACACACAATAAGGACAAATTCTGGGGACACCTCAGCCAAGGCCACAAACTTTTTGCTTACCACAAAGCACTAGAGAAGAAAAAACAGAAACCTGACAATGACTGCAGGTACAGCAGCACAGCCAAACCTCAACAAAAGATCTAACCTTCAGAACAATGAAATAATCAATTTCACCTAAGCCCAAATAATGTAAATCACTTAAAAAAAACTTTACAGTATAGCAATCATTAAGGACAGATACAAACTACAACAACCAGCTAGACAAGTGCAGATGCCAAACAGAACCTTCTCACCAACAAATACTTCACTACAATGAGGTGAGCAAAATGCATGCAGACTTCCTCAAATGCAAAATCAGAGACCACAGATTGGAAACCAGAAGTGAGAGGTAATAAGTAAGCCTAAGCTTTAGTCATGGTTATTTTTAGTAAAAGTCATGGACAGATCACAGGCAATAAACAAAAATTCATGGAAGCTGTGACCTGTCTGTGATTTTTGCTGCTGCGGCTCCAAGATTTTCCCTGCCACTGTGATGGCTAAGAGCTGTGTGGTTCCCCCTCTGCCCACAGCAGCTGGAAGCTGCAGGGTGCCCACATTTCCCAAAGAGAAAACAGGACACCCCCAGCCGCTCACCCCAGGCATTCCCCTCCCCTGCACGAGGCTGTCGCCTGTCACTGGAACCCTGTCAGGGCCCCACTGGCTGCCAGCTCCAGTCCCACAGTCCCTGGGGCTGAAGCAGAGAATGTCACTGAGGTCTCTGGATGATTCCCTGACTTCCATGACATAAACGTAGCCTTAGTAATAAGGCACCAAAGAAACAGAAAGGAACAACCAAGTTTCCCATGTGATACAGAATAGGTCCAAATTATTTCCTGCTCCACTGAAGACTCACTTCCTCTAAAGATCAGAAATGACTTCTAATCCAAGGACAGAGGGAAGTATCTGTGCATAATACTAGACACTTGACCCAATGACCCCACCCTCTCCCAACCTGCGGGATAGCAGGCTCACAAACCCGCTAGGTCAGGGGTTCTCAAACTGGGGGTCAGGACCCCTCAGGAGGGTCACAAGGTTATTACATGGAGGGTCACAAACTATCAGCCTCCACCCCAAACCCTGCTTTGCATCCAGCATTTATAATGGTCTTAAATATATTTAAAAGTGTTTTTAATTTATAAGGGGGGGTTGCACTCAGAGGCTTGCTATTTGAAAGGGGTCACCAGTACAAAAGTTTGAGAACCACTGCACTAGGAAGTCAGGAACAAACGCTAAACGCAAATAGACAGGGGATCAAGTCCCAGCCATGCCAGGAAACCTCATCCTGGGCAGAGGCTTAACGTACTGGGGAATCAGACAGTAAAAATACTGCGAAGGCCTGTGCTGGGTGGACACTTGCTGTATCCCCATCCCGCAGCGGGTGCAGGGCTCCATGTCCTCGCACTTCGGCACCCGCTGCCCAGCCCCCCATGCCGCTCTGGCCGGACTCCTCTGCCCCCCCGCGCCCGTCCCCCCCCCAGACCGGGGCTCCCCGGGAGCGAGGCGCACTGGTGGGGCTCTGTAACGGGACTACCAGGCACCGCCCCTCCAGGCGCGCGCGCACAACCCCACCCCCGCCGGGAGTCGCTGCGTCTCGCAGGCTCCAGGCCGCCCTGGCCCGAGGCCGGTCTCCCTCCCCCCACAGGCGAGTCGGGGGGTTTCCCGAGCCCCCGCCGGGGCTCTCCGGGACGCGGGCTCAGCCCCCGGCTCACAGGCCTGAAGGGAGACAGTTACCGAAGCCTGCGGGAAGCGGTTTTGAGTCTGGGCCCTGGTCGTGCGCGCGGCCGGCGCGGGCTCCCGCTGCCCCCGCCTCCGAGCCGGCGGCCGGAAGTGATAGTTCCTCGCGGGCAGGTCAGCGGCGACGAGCGAGGCGAGCGCCGGAAGTGGTCGGGCCGGGGGGCCGAATAGGAGGCGGGCGAGGAGCAGGATGGTGAGTCGTGATCGGCGGCGGCGGCGCTCTGCTCCCAGGCACGCGGACGGGAGCTGTGGGGCTTGGCTGCCTCCGCGCGGGGGTGGCCCGCGCCTGGTTTCCCGAGTCTCGGGGGTCTCTCTACGTGAGCGGCAGGGTTCCCGCGCGGCGGACTGGGGGATGCTGCAGGGTGGTTCTGTGGAGGGGATGCATTGCTGGGGGCAGGGGGGATGGGTTTGGGGAGCGGATGACGGGGAGTCACGGGGCGGGGGGCAGGTTTGTGGGGTGTCTGTTTTTCCTCCTCTCCTCTAACACTGTTTCTTTGCAGGGGAAACAAAAGAAAGCCAGGAAATACGCCATCGTGAAACGCATGATCAACCTCCGAGACCAGCGCATGTGAGCCTCGCAGCAATGGGGTGTGGGAACAGCTTATCGGGGACCCATTCATAGTACTGGAGATTTAGCTACAGAGAAACTTAGGTTCCCCCTAGACAATTTCTGAAGGCCAGTGCGGGATGAGTCTGGGTTGAATGTTCTCCAGTGTCTTGTCCTATTTTCAGGATCCCGAGTGATTGCTTTCCCTTCCTGCTTTAGAAGATGTTTTCCCACTTTTATCCATTTTGCTGTCAAGGAGTCTTCCTAGGAGCTAACCTAAATTTTCATAATTTCAGTCCAAACTTTCTAGTTTTACTCTCTAGTATCATTCTTAGCTGTTCCTTTTTTCCCTTGTTTTTTACATCATTAAGGCATTTTTGTTTTAATATTCTATCCATTGTTGTCCCCGTCTTTCCCACACACACACTCCATGCTAACATACTTGTGAGTGTCACACAAAAACGTAATTTATTTTTTGTTGCTTTAGCAAACAGTCGGAGCGAGCAAAATCCAATGTGAAAAAGAAGGATGATCCCAGTGCAATCAAGGAAAGAGAGGTGTAAGTACCCAAGGAGCTGCACTCTGCCTTACATCTTGGAGAGTGGAGATGCCCTCTGCCTTGCCTTGCACTTGGGAGCAGAGGAGAGGCAGCTCTGGGCAGTTGCAAGAATATTTTCCCCATCTCTTTCACTTAGAGGAGTGTTCTAAAGATTGTCAGAACTTGCGCCCCACCCCCGGCCTGAACTTTTTGATGTGTATACTTGGGAAAGGGGGAGTGGGCTCTCAGAAGGAAGAGAGGTGGAGGTGGGCTGCTTCGTAATTGCCACCATCTTTCTCTCCAGGCATTATCTCAAAACTGCTCCTGGCTGGGCGTGTTTCCTAGCAGATCTGTCCAGGTCATAGGATTTGATGCATTGGTGGTGTCAGTTTAAAGTAACTGATTTGAATTGTTTCTTTCCTGACAGCCCTCAGCACCCTTCCTGTTTGTTCTTCCAGTATAACATGCAGTTGGGCCCACCCTATTATATTCTGATTGATACAAACTTCATCAACTTCTCCATTAAAGCCAAGTTGGACCTGGTGCAGTCAATGATGGACTGTCTCTATGCCAAGTGTGAGTGTCTGTTCCTGTTAGAGTTTCTCCTGAAACAGCATGGTGCCCTGGTATGGTGAGGTCTGCTCTTGCCTGCAACAATCCCTCACTCTGCCACAAACACTTTGCAGGCCACATAGCACTAGCTTAAGGTAACAAAAGTCCAGTTAAAAGGATTTATGCTGCTGGCCAAGTACAGGGGCCAAGGGAGCTTAATGATGTTCAGTGAACCTGGGATTCTTGATCCGCATTAACCTTAGAACTCTATGCAGTTAATAATTAGATGAGTCTTAAATACTAATCTTAACAAAATAAAAAAAATAAAAACAAAAATTTTAAACCCCAAATTCCTTCAAAAGATCAACAAACTTAACAAGATATGGCCAACTAGCTGCTAGGTTGCTTTGCATTTCATCCTCCTCCTCCCCTTCATGAGTTTTTTGTATGTTTAATTAAACTGTAAGCAATTCAGGGCAGAGATCTTGATACTTTATCTTAGTATTTTCTGTAGAGCACATTGTCATAGTGAAGTACTGTAAGGTAAGAGCTAATACACTTTTGGCACTATAGAGGTAATAACTAATATTGATGATAATCTGTTCATGCAGGTATCCCCTGTATCACAGATTGCGTAATGGCTGAAATTGAGAAGCTAGGGCAGAAGTACCGTGTGGCACTAAGGTAGGTGCAGGACACTCAACTCTGTTCCTTAGTCCATCTGTCTACCTGGCTGCTTCAGACACATCGCTGACTAGATTGTGTACTATAGTACTTTATATCGCTTAATCACAACCATTATGGTTGAATTTTAAATAGGCATGGGGAAGTGGAAAGTTGTGTTCCCAAAGCTTGGGCTAGGGTGGAAAGTCTTGCAAAAGCTTATCTTCTTGGCCTATCAATTCCTGCACAATGTAAGCTTTTATTTAAAAAATATCTAGTCATTATGGTGCAAGTCATAGCTCCAGTTTATATACAGTCATTGTGAGCAAGACTGACCAAAACACCCAGAAAAGACATTAACAGATCATTCACAGAAGGCCTGCTACAATGGAGGCAGCAATCCAGTCTGAATTAAATTGGAGGAATCCACCATGAGAGAAACCTTTGACTCTATATACGCCAATTTGTACATCATCCTGGACAGTTCTGCTTCTCAAGACCACATGGATATTCTGGAGGAGGATGATAAAACCACCTTTGCCACAATTGCAAGCCATATTTTTTAAAAAATCTTTATCCAAATCAGCCAGGTTTATAATGAGATCTCTGCCACTGGCACTCCGTTCTTCTTCCTTTGTGCTTGTTCTTTCTGTAGTGGGTAACCTGTTGAGAAGAGGGCATTTAGGAGTTCCTACACTGAGGACAAAAGATGTTTATAAAGTCCTGTGAGGTCACCCGTAATAGTCTTGCTGGCTGCACTGTGTTCTTGCACTGAGAGCTCTTAAATCAACTTGATCCCTTTTAATATCAGGAGATGATACAAAGAAACTGGTTTTCATCAAGACAGGAGAAAAGATGATTCTGGCGTCAGCCTGCACCAGCTGGATCCTTGATGTTCCAACTGTAACTCTGAATTTCCTGACTTATGTCAGTTTAAATGATCACACTGACAATGAGGCATTCATTTATACTTCTTGCATCTTATGTTAAAAAATCCATCTTCATACTTCTGCAAACTTGTGATATTTGCTAGCATGATCATTGAGAAACTTCTCCAGGGTTTCCAGAGCTTTGTACATCAGCACAGCAAAAAAGAAATGTTTGTGACTTTCCACTACAACATCCATACTGCAGAGGATTTTGAAATCATTCCAGTTCTTATAATTAATTCATATTTCTTCCACCACATCAAAGGCACCTGCCGGCATTAAGGTGTGGGTCTGGAACAAGTTTTGAGTGAATCCTGTAAAGATTTCTTTTTCAATCTTCAAATCTCTTATCTGTGCGACATATTTTTTTTTATACTTTAAATTGCAGCAAACTCTCCAAAAGAACATTTCCCTGCAGCTGAGAATAAGTAGGAGAGAAACCTCTGGCCAAAGGAGGAGGGGTATCTGTGGGTTTTTTTTTTCTTCTTCAAGATTAGTTCATGTTTTCAGGGATTTATCAGCTGAGTTCCATCTCAGTCCTATAGCAGCATAATAATGTGAACTGGTAATCCTAGAATCCGGGTACTGGCCTGCAATTATATTCATAGTTCCATTGTCTATACAACATTAGTCCAAGTCAGATAACTAATTTTCCTCTGCTTTGTCAATCGATCATAGTTATTCACTTCCATTCTTGACCTAATATGTAGTATTGCAGTGCAGCTAGTAAAGAGCTGCTGTGTTCCTCTCAAGAGGGCTCTCTTTTAATGGTGGGTGAAGTTATTTCTGCATATAGCTTGTACAGAACTTTGAGATGAGGTGCTAAAGGGAAATATGATCCCTACCCCTGATATCTATGTAGTGATTCCATCTACATAGACAATCAAGGCAAGCGTGTTAGTCTGAATGTCTTAATCATTCAGTAGCTGAGGGAAGGGCATTATGCAAGTCCATGATAGAACCAGGCAGCCCTCACCATGGATGCAACCTGCAAATATGTGGCCTACATCTTCTAACTGACCACAGCTGTAAAAGGGGGCGTCACAAAGACCCCACTTACAGTCACTATCAGCACATCTAAATTGATTTGAGCTTTACCCAAAGATGGCTTGGAAGACCAAAACCAGGAGGCTGGACTGTTGGATCTGTCACAAGAAGACATTGGCTATGTTTGAGGCTTGTTCTTGCCACCTGGACATGATACTGAGGTTCTGTAGGGGAATTGTCCAAAGAACTGACATTTCTAATTACCGTTTTCCGTTTTGTATAGAACCCGGATCCTGATTGTGCTCTCTGGGGGCTACTGCAATAAATACTAAGTAATACATAAACAACGATAATTAGCCACAATATTTGTTAATCCAACTTGTGCTTTTTGACCTTCCTTGCTCCTCATTTGAAATTGGCCTAAAGAGGTTTTAACCCCCGGTCTTGGCTGTGGTCTTGAGGTTTGCAAATTGCCCAGAATGGAAGGGGGGTTGTTCCTACTTCCTCACCCTGGAATTATCTGAAGATGCCTCTGTATAGGTCAAGTGTCCTCAGTAGTCTTCCTAATGACATCTTTTATGACCCCACAGGATAGCCAAGGACCCGCGATTTGAACGCCTGCCTTGCACACACAAAGGGACCTATGCAGATGACTGCTTGGTGCAGAGGGTCACTCAGGTACCTCCCATTCCAAGGATTACTCTTCTGCACTGTTGGCATGAAAACTTGCCGAACTCCTGTTGGCACTAATGACCTATAAAATCTGAGACCTTCTGAGAAACTGTGGGAGCCAGTCAAAGTTCCTCTAGTCCAGTATCCAATCTCTAACATTACTTGCTTCAAAGGAAGATATAACATCCCCATCATGCACCTCCTTGTGCAATTCTATCTGAAGGAATACGTATGGGATGGGAAATTCTTTCCTGAATACTCCAGCTGGCAGGCCAGTAGCTTTAGTAGCAATAAAGATGATAATACCAATCTCCTATATAATGTTTTTTTTCAGTAGATTTCAAAGCACTTTACAAAGGAGGTCAATATCACTGTCCCCATTTTACAAATGGGGAATCTAAGGGACAGAGAGGCAAAGGGACTTGCCCAAGGTCATCCAGCAGGCCAGGGCAGACCCAAGAATAGAACCCAGGTACTTGAGTTCCAGTCCAACACTCTATCCATTAGGCAACAATGCCTCCCACCTGTAAGTCACCTGCACACTACGATGAGAAGAAGAGCACAGCTAATCTGTAGTAGGACTTTGTATGAATAAGAATAGCATCTTATCCTAGTAATGTCCAATTCTTTTAGAATTGGTGCCCCACAGCGTTATGACTAAGTGAACAGAATCATTTGTTTGGCCTTCTTTCCACTGGGCTGGATCACTGTTAGAGTTTGACATGCCTCCCTTTCTTGCAGCACAAGTGTTACATAGTGGCCACGGTGGACAGAGACCTTAAGCGGAGAATCCGGAAGATTCCTGGAGTCCCTATCATGTATATTTCCAACCACAGGTGGGAGACCTCCCTAGCAGGACACAACACTGACTTTGACCATTGCTGTCTTAGCAGTTTATTCCCAAACATGTTTGGTCTTTCTATCTATCTTGTGGTTTTCTATAGTGCCTGTAACTGTAGTGTCATTGAGTCTTTATAAACGGAAGTGGTATGACCGCCTGTGTGAAGAAAGGACTGTACACTGTTGTAACAGGAGTACCTAGTAGTCTAAGTTTGGAATGCCATTTCCATTACTAACAATTTCATTCAGTTGCTCATAATTTGGAAGAATAATTTCCTTGGGGTCAGTTTTCATTATTTGATATCAGCCAAGAAGTGGCTTATTTATTTTTTGATTCTGAAATATCAGCAAAATGTACTCAGAAGTTCCTTGAAGAGTAGGGTTTTTTCACGTCTGTCACAAATTTAGTGTACACAAGTAAGTGGCTGACCTAGTTTCTGATGTAAAACAAAACAACTTTGAAAGAAATTGATTTAGTGACTTTGAAATAGTGAATTTTTCCAAGCATGTGTTGTTTGGGGCTGCTTGCTTAATCTAAAGTTACTTTAAACATTTCAGGAGCTGTAATCTGCTTTAACATAATCTAAATTTGCAAGGATTTGCAACAATCCTAGCCTTCCTAAAGTGTTTATAAGGACCTAGAGAAAGAGGCCTTTATTTACCTTTGTAGGGCACCTTCAATATTTTAATATGATCTTCTGCATGAAATACAACAGTTGTATCTTTCATACCCCCTGTTAAATAGAGGCGGGGAGAGAAAACAAGGTATGGGCAGAGAAGATGATGTTTTCAGGTGGGATTTGAAATGGGGGTGAGGGAGGGAGAGGCTATTCCAGATCCTAAGGGCAGCAGAGAGAAAGCTTTTGTACTAGTAGTGGTAAGGTTTTGTGAAGAGAGGAGGAGTCTGGTGATATGTGATAGGGGAGCAGTGTGTCAAGATTGGCTGAGGCAAGTCCACAAAGCATCTTAATTGATCCATAACTGGAATGTAGCTTTGTATATTTCTCTCACAAAGTGTCTCCTGCTGTCATACTTTTGTGCCCTTGAATGCAGCTTGGGTGACTAATATAGCAGCTCTTTGAAGTGCTCTGCTCTCCATGCTGCTCTGTCATAGGGCTGAAAGGAGTAATATTACTTATTATATAAGACCTTGGTCTGAAGCTGTTTTCCTCCCACGGCAGTGATAAGTTTTCTAGGGTGCCTGTGCCCCAATCAGTCGGTCTTGAGCGGCTTTGTAATGCTGGAACACTGGTGGGGACTTCTCCAAGTCTCTTTGCCAGTCTTTGCCCTCCTTGGGTATTCAGGCTGCAGGTCAAAATGCCATGAAGCTGCTTGTTGTGGGCCTGAATGCATTAGGCTCCTCTCCACATTTGCTGCGTGCTGAAGGGGGAGATGGCAAGGCAGTTACTGGAGGAGACTGCTTTCCAAGCAGGATGTTCTATACTCACATTTTTTTTCTTTGTTGCCTTCAGGTATAACATTGAGAGGATGCCAGATGATTATGGAGCCCCTCGATTCTAACCCATTGCTACAGATGTTCCCAGCACATCCTGCTATCAAGCGCCAGGACTCTAAACCCAGTTAGAGGGCTCCTCTGTTTCTATTCTCCCCTTCCCTCCCTCTGCTGGGATTGCTCCCAGGCCTGCAGATGACACGGGACTGATTTCTTAGGCCTTGGCTTTGCAGCTTTGGTCTTCCAATGAAAAGCCGTTTTGGATCTGTCTACCTTTATTCATCCTTGCTCTGCCTGAATCCGTTTGTCACATCAGCATGCGTGGGAGGGGATACTAGGACCCAGAGAGTGCATCTCCCTATTTTCCTCCTCATTCTGTAGGTGGGATATTTAGAGAAAGGGCCAAGGAAGGATCCAGCAACGGAACAGAATGGAAACAAAAGTTCCTAGAAACTGGAGTTGCAGTTCAGTCTGAAAAAATGTTGCCTGCAGCAGGACATTCATTTCCCTAGCACAGCTGAAGTCTGCCCCACACTTTGAATTTCATTATCTGAATGGTGGGGAATCAGCAAAATTATGAGGCCATGGCAGAGGATATACCTCATGTGGAGATAGAGGCTCTGAAAAAAATCAACACAAGAAGCTGGGTTGTGGGGACCTAAATAGAACACCACCATCCCACCTTCCAAATCCCTAAGTAGATTCTGTGTGTTCTGGGTCTGAACAAAACTGACAAAGTTCTTCTCTCTCCTCCACATGAGAACGTGGGGTCCAATGTTACTGAGGTCAAATCTCTCATCAAGTTTCAAATTAAGAAGATGCTTTGTCTAGATGTGACTGTCAAGCATTAGGATAAACTAACTTAAAAAATTCACTTGTCATCAACTTCCTGGGGTCCTTGCTGAAGGAAAAACTGGCAAGCATGATGGTTGATGAGAGCGCCGTAGGCAAACTGCAGCATCTCTACTAAACGGGCAATAATAAAGGTGTTCAGTCTTTATTTGGAATTAGTCAGCTTTTCTTCAACTATTATATCATCAGCATAATGAATTAAACATGATAGTGTCTTACTTGCATTCCCGAAACTCTGCATGTCTTCATGTGTGTCCTCCCACTTCCTGCTTGATGCAGGCACTATTCCACAGTATACTCATAGCTGGGCACAGGGCACCTCTTCTCAGCATTCTACCCTCCTCTCGCTGGGAGGGGTTGGGGCAGAGGAGAAAAGGTGCCAAACTGATGCAGCACTTACTATTAAACCCCTTACTGAGCTCCAGGGCCCTGCTTAGGCTGGCAGCAGGCACTGATTGTTGTATAAACAGAGCACTGTTGAAAAACAAAGATGAGTCCCCATTCAGCCCTCATGTGGATTGGGCTAACTCTCACAGACTTCATTAGCAATTGCAGTAGTTTTCACTAAGTTGGTCATAAATGCAGTAGCTTTAAAATAATAAAAAATCTGCACCATTTTGGTTAAAATGGCATTGAAAGCCATGAGGTTAGGGCTTGAATAGCTCATGTAGATTTCAAATGTTTTAATCAAGTGCTGGCTCTGGAACTGTCTTTAAAAATCCCTTTCGTAGTGATCTGTCAGAAGGGTTGTGGAAGATTCACACTATCTGCTCAAAGTAGCCAAAACTACCAGACCCACAACTCTATAATCTCTATTAGAATGGTATGTGTAATTATTATGAAACTTTTTCCCCTCTCATGAATGTACGTAGAATCTCTTGCTTCACATGTCCAAGTCCATGAAGCAGAGGCTAGACATGTAAGGCTTTGATCCATCACCACATCTTTCCCCTCACACATTTATCCCATTAACTTTATCCCATTAACAGTTATGCTTTTTTTTTGTGTTCATTAAGCTAATTGATAATGTAAAGCACAGTAGATAAGAGACTCCATGTTCTCTGCAGTAAGCTGGACCTACATTCTGTTGCAAGGTCCCTGTTGTAGGTGGCATAATAAAGAATTCTGCTAGCAGCTTCAGATAAATGTTAAAAAGGGGGGGGTTATTTAAAAAAAAGTCAGTACGCCCTGTTACATTCCTATTCAGTTTAGTTTGTCCTCCCAATTTTGATGTCAGATTTTTTTTTTACTGATATTACCTAACCACATTGTAGCAGTTGTCTGGGGAAAAGTTGGGGGTGGCAGTAGCTGGGTGTAGGACAGTTGGGACTTTTGGTAGCTCGGGAGGTGTGAAGACAGTTTGGAATTGTGAGATAAACATACTAGCTGGATGTTTCTACTAAAATTATCAGTGGTGAAATAGTTAATGGTGGGGTTGAAATTGTCACCTTTAAATTATAGAGTGAAACACCCATTGGAATGAATGGGGGTAACTCCTGCCTTAGAGTTATTGTTTTAGGCTCTCTGCAGACTCAGGAAGACATCACTGTCTTGGTTAAACTGGGTTCACAATTCACAACCATGAGGGCTAGAAACATATTTTTCTTAAAGCTAAAATTCTGGAACACAATTCAGTCTCACGGGGTGAATTTCACAGTTAATTCCATGGACACAATGGTGGAATGCATAGGATCCTGACACCAGAAGTACTTAATGTGACACTTCCAAGGAGTACCTAGGGTTGTGAGGCACCTTGTTACCAACTGCCCTTAGTGTGAGGATTTTTTGTCTGTACCTATTGTGGATCAGCTCCCTAAAACTACCAGCCTCCGACAATGCCAGTTCTTCCTTCTAGGCCTCTCTGGACAGATTAGTAATAGGCACATGCCAACCTCCGAGCGTCCTTCTGGAGTGCTCAGCCCATGTTCCACTGAACGCTCACAGAACTCTCACATTCTCTACTCCACAAGGAATAGTACACACCAGCTTGTAAGATTCAACTCAGGATCACCGCTCTACTTAACGCATACCACTTAGATACATATACAGTCAAAACAAATAAATTTATCAAAGAACATGGACTCAAGTGATAGTAAGAATATTGGAAACAAATGGTTACATATAAAATCAAATCATAACAAAATTTCTAAACCCTAAACTGCACTCACAAAGCATTCCCCTATCTTCTACCAGATAGCTTGTCCCAAGTGTCTTTCCAAGTCTCAGGTTGGCTAAGGTCCCTTATAAGATCAAGTCTGCTGTCTGCTTTTCCTCACAGATTGAAGGAATAAGTGGGGGTTCATTTCCATCACAGATATGGTTCCAAATGTTCGTTGTCTTACCCCTAAGCAGGACAAACCCTTCAGTTTTTGTTTTTTCTTCTAACCCCCACAATCTGTTGATTAGCATTTTGCTCAGACTGTAAAAGGGCATCCATTGTGAACCATTCAGTTCTCAATTTGCACGACCAGTCTGAGAGAGAGAGAGAAATGTCTCTTCCCCTCTGCCTGACAGGTATGTAGCTCAGATTTCAGGGACTTTCCTGACTCACAGACCTAGAGAACAGAACTGTAGTGTATATACATAACTCTTCACGTAATTTTCACTCCATACATCTGAAGAAGTAGGGTTTTTTACTCACAAAAGCTTATACCCAAATAAATCTGTTAGTCTTTAAGGTGCCACTGGACTCCTCATTGTTTTAATGAAATCCTAGTTTTCTATTTTTTGCTCCATTAAGGGAAAACCCTGCAGTGATTACTTAGACCCAACTTAGACCAAACTTAGTCAAAATTCTGAAGATCATATAATTTAGTCTAGTAAGGACTGAGCAAGAGCTGCAGGATTAGACCCTTATGGTCTGATTTTCAGATGTGCTGAGCAGCTATCATTTAAGGGCATGTCTTCACTTCACTGCAGACTTAACTCAAGTCATCGACACTGGAGTTGCTTTTTCTCAAGAGAGACAAGGGGGGTGAGATAATATCTTTTATTGGACCAAATTCAGAGCTGTGTGGCTTGACAGCTTGTCTCTTTCACCAACAGAAGTTGGTCCAATAAAAGATATCTAATCAACCTTGTCTTTCTAATATCCTGGAACCAACACAGCTACAACAACACTGCAGACTTACTTTTCTCAAGGTAACCTAGCTTGAGTGAAAATGGCAACATGGCACAATAATGCTGTAGCTGCCCTATTCACACTGGTGCTGCATTCACTTGTATGTGGCACTGAGGTCACGTCTACACTACGGGGACTATAACAGCATATCTATGGCACTATAACTCAATTCATAGATATAGCCTGTAGTGACTGAAGGTTTTTTTTGTAACTGTAGGAACTCCACCTCCCCAAACAGTGGTAGCTAGGTCAAAGGAAGCATTCTTCCATTGACCTAGTTGCATCTACACCTAGGGGCATAGACGTCGACTTCCCTGCTTTCCCCTGGGTGCTCTCCCCTCCACTCTGTCCCCAGCCCCTCCCCCACTCCACCCCTTCCATGAGGCCCCACCCCTGCCCCACCCCCATTCAAACCCCTTCCCCAAATCCCCGCCCTGCCCCAGCCCCACCTCTTCCCTGCCTCCTCCCCTGATCGTGCCACATTCCCGCTCCTCACAATGTCTAACCTAGTTCTCCTCACAGCCCCTCGGTGAGGTAGAGCAGTGCTGTTATTTTATACCCATTGTACCGATGGAGCACTGATGTACAGAGAGACTAAAGGCCAGATTTTCAAAGGTATTTAGGCACCTAGTGGGATTTTCAAAAGCACCTAGCTGTTTTGAAAACCGCACTAGAAGCCTAGCTGAATCTTTGGGTGTCTAAAAAGCTTTAAACTCTGTCTCTAATGTACTGGCCTGAGGTCATACAGGAAGTCTGTGGTGAAGTAGATCCCTAGTTTCTCAGGGTAGCTCCCATTCCACTGGACCAGCCTATCTGTCTGCTGTATGCTGCAAAAAAAGAGGACTCTGATAGATGGGGAAAACACCAAGAAGGCCAGTTCTCTGAGACTCCCGCAAATGGTCCTAGGCAATTGGAAAGGATCCTGGTTGACAGCATGAAAAGCAGCAGAGAGGTCAGGAAGGATGAAGAAAAAAAGAGAATGAGGGTCAGCTGAGAGGTGATTGCTTAACCCCCTCAGGGATGGCAGGTTCTGCCCCAGGCTGGGTTGTAGAATAATGCCTGCTGTGCAATTTTACATTTTAACTGAAAACCATTTTATTTTGTCATTTTTTGTTCTGAGTTTGAAAAAAGGAAGGAATGAGAAAGTGTTGTACAAGTATCAAATGTGTTTCTCCCTCAAATTCTTAGGGCATGGCTACACTGGAAATTTCAAAGCGCTCACACGGCAGCACGTTGAAGTGTGAGTATGGTTGCGTGTGAGTGCTGGGAGAAAGCTCTCCCAGTGCTCCTGGTAATCCACCTACACTAGCGCTTTAAAGCACTCAGACTTGCTGCGCTCAGGGGGTGAGCCAGCAAGTTTGAGCGCTATAAAATGTAAGTGTAGCCAAGCCCTTAGGGTTTTAGCTGTACCCAAGCCTATTCCAGAACAAAGAACAAAACTGAATCTACAGAGTCCATAAAGTAAACAATTATTGTGATGATTTGTATTATTCACTGGGCACCACTGTATGCTCAGAACTGTTCAGAATATGCCAGAAAATGTAGTCTCTAAGCCAATTCGTATAAAATGAGTAGCCTTGGAAAAGATGGCTCAGATGTTTAAGTATGAAATGTATAGTTACTGAGCACATTAGTATCTATGAGTGGAGGTGCTGATGGCAATAGAAGTTTTACATGATTAAGGACTAGAAAATTTGACCCTACAACTTTCTTTCAAGAGGAAGAGCTGCCCAGAGCACCTGTGCCTATTTATTTTCCTTTCCTGCCTGCAGTGGTACCGATATACCTCGCAAGTCTCAATGTTTTTCTCAACTTTAAAATGTGGAATTTTCTTGGGGTTTGGTTTTAAATATTCTCCTGTCAGAACTGCAACTACATCACTGTAGTGTTGTGTTTAAGAGCTTTCTGGAAAGTAACTCACCTTTAACAGAAGTGAAATCACTGTTGCCAATTCCCATTATTTTGTTATGAGTCTCATGATAATTATTTCCCTTAAAGCCCCAGCTCCTGGAGTCAAGTGGATATGTGGCGATTTCAGGCATCATTCTTAAAGAAAAATGAAGTTTCTAACCCTTGTGGCTGTGGAGAAAGCTTCAAAATGTGACCCAGGTGCACCCAAAAGGCTCAAAAAGCAGAAGGCAAATAAAAAGAACACCAAATCTATTATTTTTACATAATCTCATGATTTTTGGTCAGTCTGAGTCATGGTTTGTGAACATTTGTGGTTGGCAATATTGTGAAAGGACTTGAAAGTGTCAGTTTCACTCCTGTCTAAGGTCAGTTTCAAGTTTATTATTTGTAGTGGGGTAACACCACTACTACTACTAGAGCCCAGGCAGGTATAAACTCACAGGGCCTTGCCCTAGTAGGATGTTTTAAAAAATTAAATGATCTTTTCCAAGCGTGGTGAACTGCAAAAGAGTGATAGAAAGTAACCTGGATTTTTCTATAATTGTTTCAGTTGTTGTATATATATTAAAATTTTGAACGTAACCAGTGTCCCTTAAGTGACTTGACACAAGATGTCAGAACATATTGGTATTAGAGTTGAGTAGGTCTAATATTTATTTTTCTTTCTTTCCATAGTAATTAGATACAATGCTCCTGCCAGATAATAATTTGTAACTTATTATCTGCAAAAAACTAGTTTTCATATGCCCAAGTAGCCCCAGGAATCATGGGTAAAGTTGCCGCCTCCCACCAAAAAATCTGAAATGGTGCCCCTGCAACACTTGAGTTATAATTCAGGTTAATTTTCAGTGAAGCCAAGCCCTCAGGCAGTGGAGTTGTGATTGCTAAACAGTTGTGAAACTCAAGCTAACAGTTCGTGGCTGCTAAGAAACCACAAGCACTGTAATCTGAATGCTGTCCCCATAGTGATGGAATTAAGGGTTCAAGGCTTTGTCTATGGTTCTCAGCTCGCCTCCCAGGCTGGCCTCCCAGACACTGAGCTTCACCAGACTGGAGACCCGTCTCCCAGGGAAGGTGTAGTTAGGGCGCCCCGAGGGCAGCGATAAACGCAGGGACTGCCGGGCACGTTGTGGGGAAGCAACCCCCGCATGGGAGAGAGCAGCTGAGAGGAAGGGTGGAAACCTTGCCCGCGACAGGACCCAGAAGGCGCCAAGGCGGTGGCCTCCAGGCTGTTGTTCCTTCCCCGCCCGCTCGCCTGCCCCCCCCCGCCCAACAAGATGGAGGCCGATAGCCTTCCTCTGAGCGGCGCTCTAGCTCCTCTTTGCCCCTCTCTTTTGTCCAAGCAGACATGAGAGAAGAAGAGATCAGGGTTTCAGCGACGCTCTAGTCCCACTTAGTTCACCTCTCTATTGTCCGTGTTGTTCCGCCGGTGCCCGGCCACCTTATAGCCCGGGCTGATCGGTAGGTGGCGCTCTAACTTCAGCGAGCCCCTCTCTATGGTCCAGGCTGGGGGCACTCTAACTTCCTGCACGGCACTCTTCTGTCCCGGAGGTCCAACGAGCCTCGCTACGCAGGCACTGTGCGTCGCACGCGCTGCTGCTGTCGCCACTCGCCGCGGCCTGTGGAAGCTCCGATCTCCGCTTCGGCCGCCGCCTCAGACCCGGCCCCGCCATGTATCCGGCCTGGGGCCTGTACGGGGCGGCGGGGCACTACCCGCCGCCCCCCACCTCGATACCGCCCCCGCCGCTGCCCGTCCCCCCGCCCGTGATGCCCCCCTCCGTCCCGCCGCCGAACTACCCGCCCCCGGGCCCCGGTGTGGCCCCCGCGCCCGGGGCCTCGGGCTTCCTGAGCCTGCAGGAACAGCACCTGGCCCAGCTGCAACAGCTGCAGCAAATGCACCAGAAGCAGATGCAGTCGGTGCTTCTGGGGGGTCCCCCGCCCGGGCCGCCGCCCCCGGGCCTGCCCCCTCCGCCTCTCCCCGGCTCCTTCACCGACTGGCCGCCGCCGCCAGTGCCTCCCCCCGTCCGCAGCTACCAGAAGCAGTTCAAGCACCGCGAGCCGCCCCCGCCGCCCCCACCCCGGGACCCCCAGGTCTGCAAGCCCCCGGCGCCCCCCCTGCCCCGAGAGCATGAGACCCTCCAGCCGTCTCAGCCCCACAGCGACTGGGAGCACCTGCCTTCTTCCCCAGTGCCCATGGACATGGAGCTGTCCTCTCCGCCACAGTCGCCCCTGCTGCCTGAGCAGGCCTATCCACTCCCTTCGCAGGCCTATATCCCCCCAGCCCAGTCTGAACCTTATATTCCCCCAGCCCAGCCACCCCCTTCCCAGTCCCCTCCGCCCCAGTCTTATTTGTCCCATTCTCAGCTCTCCCAGCCACCACCACCGTCCTATTTAGAGCCCCCTCCACCAACTGCCCCTCAATCCTATTTACCCTCCTCCCAATCGTATCAGACACATTCTCAATCTTACTTGTCCCCTTCCCAATCATCCCTTTCCCAACCAGCACAGTCTAGTTTGACACCATCCCTTTCTCAGTCTAAATCTCACTTTACTGCATCCCAGTCATCCTTGCCCCCTTCCACTCCTGCTCAGCAAGAGGCAGTGCAGAGTGCTGCTAAGGACACCAGTGACAGTTCTGACCAGCACAGCACCCCACAGCCAGACCCTTCCACTATGACCCCCCAGGTAAGAACAAAGTGTCCAGCTTGTGCTTTGGTGCCAAGCGTGGCTCCAGTTTGGAAAAGGTAGTGATGGGAACTGATCATTTACAGATGTAGTGTGGGTTGTAAAGATGCTCAACTAAAGACAGATAAAATAGAGAAACAATAAACGAATTTGTTTAAATAAAACAAAATTTTTGGCTTCAGCTCACAAAAGCCAGGAGTGGTACAGCTGAGACTAAAATTCCATAAACTCCAGTTAAATGTACATTTTGTATCCTCAAAAAGAAAAGGAGTACTTGTGGCACCTTAGAGACTAACAAGTACTCCTTTTCTTTTTGTGAATACGGACTAACACGGCTGCTACTCTGAAACCTGTCGTTTTGTATCCTGTAGTAGTGGGTTTTCAAGAGCCAGCAGTTCCCAAGCACAATGGGATGTCTCAGCCTTGACTGAACTTTATCCCCTTAGTGGATTTTTCAGACTTTTAGGGCCCCGATCGTGCAAAGTACGTTGTGCAGATAAACTGCATGGATCCCTATTGACTTCATTGGACCCTCCATACCAATGCAGCAGTCCATTGGTATTTTGTAGGATTGCCACCTGGTTTTGTTTTGTATAGTTTCTTGTTTTGATTTTTCTCTTACAGTAATATTTTTTCAGTTGTTTATGAACACAAATGCTATAACAGTGCAAATTGGCCATACCTGCAATAGTTAAGGTTACAAAAGTATTTCCATTATAGACCCTAGATGCCTGTTTGTTCAGTTTTCAGAAATAGTCAGACTTTGGCCTAAATGTGTTCATGCTTGATCTCTTCCTAAAGGTGAACTTTTATGAAGCACTTGAGGAAAGTCTTTTCAAAAGTTTTTGAATTTGGTGGGAGTGAAAAATATACTTTTTACTGTTAAAAACACTTATGTCGTAGGTGGGCACTTTTATAACGTTATTGATAGGCACTAGCTGGTTTTTTACTTCTATAGAAATGGGGACTCCTCTTGTATTCATTTTTTCTTTAACCTCCCTCCCCTCAAAACAAAATAGTAAATTAGATGTAGATTCAGTATTCTCGTTCAATAACTGAGCACTCAAAAGTGCTGGATTTTAGGAGGTTGAATATTAAATGTTAACATGCTCCCCCTCGCTTTGTTGCTATCCATTATGATAGTGTCTGTAATTTCATTAAGCTATACTATTTTTAAAATAATACAGTACAATAATTATTTTGACAACCATACATACATCTGAAAGAACATAGTCATAATTAATGAATTATTGCAATGCATACTTAGGGGAGCAGAGTTGTGACTGAATAAACACTGCTACCTTTTGCATTTTCTGATTTTTTGCCCTAACTTTGCATTGTAGTTTACTGAATTTGATACAATACAAAATTAAATCTTAATTTAAAAAGAAAGGGGTACCTAAAGGGTCGTAAAGATTGAACATTGAAATAGTATAACTTCTACTGATCTGCGGAAGAAGAGTTATGGAATCTTTCTCTTTTTTAATTAATGACAATCTAGTCTAGGCAGAAGATAATTTTCTGATTATCTCCTGTAGTAACAGTGTCCATAGCCAAACAGAATGCTGCTTTCCCCCCTCCCCCCACATATTCAGTAGATTATGCAAGAAATTGCAATTTGTCATTTGTAATTCTTTGTTATATTA
Organism: Natator depressus; assembly: GCF_965152275.1. Classification (NCBI taxonomy): domain Eukaryota; kingdom Metazoa; phylum Chordata; order Testudines; family Cheloniidae; genus Natator; species Natator depressus. The sequence goes on from NC_134239.1 coordinate 89,106,003, forward strand.
TTTGTCTTCCACTGTGTAACATTGACTGATCTCTGTGTGTGATTTTGGTTTAGAGTCCCATGCCATGTGACACATTTTGCAGCAGTCTAACACAGTGAAAATAAGGTTCCTGTGTCTCCTTATGGCAAGGTATATCTTTTCAGAAACACTTAAGCCAGTGGTTCTCAAACTTTTGTACTGGTGATCCCTTTCACATAACAAGCCTCTGAGTGTGACCCCCCACCCCTCTTATAAATTAAAAATACTTTTTTATATATTTAAAACCATTATAAATGCTGGAGGCAAAGCAGGGTTTGGGGTGGAGGCTGACAGCTCGCAACCCCTCCCCCCCTTGTAATAACCTCGTGACCCCCTGAGGGGTCCCAACTGCCAGTTTGACAACCCCTGACTTAGGCAATGTCTACACTACCATTTAAATGTTAGTATAATTTGTCTTTCAGGGATGTGAAAAAACCACTCCCCTGAGTGACATAAGTTACACTCACATAAGTCGCCGGGAGAGCTTCTGCCACTGACATAGCTACCGCCGCTCGTTGGGGGTGGTTTCATTATGATGGCAGGCGAGCTCTCTCCTGTCAGCATAGAGAGGCTACACAAGAGGGCTTACAGCGGCGCAACTGCATCGGTACAGCTGTGCCACTGTAAGCTCTCTAGTGTAGACATAGCTTTAATAAGTGAAGTATCTACCAAAATTTATTTATAGCATGCCATTCACTTTGGTATCTGGGTGCATATTCTGTTGAAAATTAAACAAAGATTATGTACATTTTCCCATGAAGGATACCTAAGCTTCACAGCCCTGTGTTCTGGACTGCTGTATTGTTTTCCTTATCCTTGCTTATCATCTCTGTTATTTTCTTCCATGAGCATCACCAGGCTTTTTTTTTTTTTTTTTTTTTTAAACCATCCTGGGGAAGGACTTGCTGCATAAATAGATGGGTCTTGCATTATGCAGTAAAGGCTCTCAGATTCATCCTGATATTTTGTAGTGACCAAGACCCCCAAGTTTTTCACCCTGGACTCTGGCAGTCACACTGCTTGCATAGAGTCTTGCTGTCCTGGTGGGCCATTAAAGGTTTGAAAACTGAGGACTAGGTCCTTGAAATGGATACAGAACTAAATGGAGAGTCAGTGGAACAAATGGTATGTTGACATGATTCACTTCTTTGGTTTTCTTTGTTTGGGTTAGGCTGAGGCTGCTGTATGTTATACCAGGTGGAGCTTCTGTGTGACCTTCACAGTTGGGCATTTGGTAGAAGTTGAGGTGTGGTAATTTAATCTAACCAGAAGGTGGTGATATCTATTTCACTATGGTGAGATCCTCCCTGAGAGGAACAGGTATAAACCAATGATACTCAGACTGCAGCTTTCTAATGTGTCTCCTGGGACTCTTTGCAGCATGTGATATTAAAACACTATGTGAGTTGTTAATTAACCAATCAGGGATACTTTTACTATGTTATTAACCAAATTAAGTTATCAACTTGCACTGTGAACTTTGCTGTGAAAATAATATATATTTATGTATAAATTAATATTTTCTTTGTCATACTCTTTAAATATGAATAGCACTATAGTAAATGAAACAATGAATTCACACTACTGTAGCTCTTTTGGGTACTGTTGGTAGCTAATTTGGCTCCTGAACGACTTGAGGTCTCAGTATCACTGGTATAAACCATTGGTTAGTCAAGGATGGAAGAAGAAGCTCCTTGTTATTGTTGCATTCCTTGTGTATAGGAGTAACAGTGATTGCAGTAGGACTCCAAGAATAGTTACCACCTTGACACTGGGAGAGTAGAAGCCCTCAGTCAAAGATGAGGACTTAAGTTCCCACCATCTCTTTGAAATGTATCCTTCACCAGTATTTCCTCTGTTTTGCTCAGTGTGAGCTTTAGACATCTGTTTTTCACCCATTCACTTTTTTCAGGGCTTGTCTATGCTACCTGCCGGATTGGCGGGCAGTAATCGATCCAGCAGGGGTCAATTTATCGTGTCTAGTATAGACACAATAAATTGACCGCTGAGCGCTCTCCCATCGACTCCGGTATTCCACCAGAACAGAAGTGCAAGCGGAGTCGATGGGAGAGTGTCAGCTGTCGACTTACTGCAGTAAGTAGATCTAAGTACGTAGCTGCAGTTGTATATCTTACATCGACCCCACGCGGTAGTGTAGACAAGCCCTCAGTCAGATGCTGGGACATAAAGTGGTTCTCGCTTCACGTGCTGTGAAGGAGATTTACAGCTGAGTGTCGTCATATTGGTGGTATTGGAGCCTATGTGGTATGACCTCTCCTAGAGATTAATCTATATATTGAGAAGGAGAGGAGATAGGATGAGTTCTCAAGTGACTAGGTTTTCAGGGCAGAAGAGCAGTTGTCTATCATGACTGTCATCTTTTATTTATCTATGTCACAGCCATCACTAATGTATAAAATCATGTTATGTGACATCTCTTTGAAAGGAATGTTTAAATCCAGCTTAGTGCTGTTCTGCATGCCTCTGCTAGGTCTTGAATGCAAAAGCAACTCCTAATGCAACATGGAGTTGAAGGCTGCTGAGAGATCCCATGCTGTAAGTATGGATGTTTGTCCTCCACCCATAGCCATGAGAGCTTCTCTATGTCATATCCTGATCTGAATCCTGATTTTCAGGATATTGGCAGAGGTCAATGGCTGGATCTAGAATGATACCATCTCCTATCATAGACATATAGTCCCCAAAATGTCATTTTAGAGAAGTGATTTTCTGCATAGATCTGCTCTTTAAATTCGTCCATTTCACACCTCACTGCTAGAAATAGGCCCTTCTAATTCAGGCATAAGATATATGGGTGGAGGAAGTTTGCACTGCACATGCTTATTACATACCTATTTTGAAGATGAATTGGAAACTTCAGTCTTAAGGAATCTCATCGGGCACCATTCACCAATGCTGAATTTATACCTGCATTTAAAAATAAATTGTTGTTCCTGTTAGCTTCTCTGCTGTTCCCATGCTGGATTTTCAGAAGTGGCTCTTCTTGCCAGTGTGTGGGTAGAAAAGATGAACAGGAAGAGTATGAAAGATGTGGGACAGTCACAGATTCTCAAAAGAGAGGAAATTGCTAATTGAGCTTGTGTTTTCATAGGCTGCACCATTCCATGAGCTTTAGGATAAGCTTTTCCATATCCTCACTTTATGGCTATAAAATACCAATCTCTGTCCCCTGTATTTTGCTAGTGTTCTTATAAAAGCTATATAAATTCTCTTGATGAATGGGACTTCAGTATACATTTTTAGTAAACATTCAGTATTCTGAATTTATAAAGTTAGAATTTAGTTCCTTTTGTATCTTATTTTAAATCTGAGCTCATGGCATTTCATTGAGTTTTTAGTGTGTGCGCAGATTATAGAACCATAATCACTAGGACGTTTCTTCCAACTTTATCCTTGATATTTGGGCTGGGCAGTGAAAATCCTGATGAAGTATAATTTATTGAGCTACCTACTATTTTGAAAATGTATAAAAACATTTGAGAGCTGAGCTATTCCTTGTCATTATTTCAACCTGGAGGAGATGAATGCTACTTGGTTACAAAACCTAGAAAAGGGGATTTATAGTGGATAATATATATCCATTTGTCTATGTGTGACACACATGGAGAAAGTGAAGATCTTGGGAAATTCTCCAGCAGAGGAAATTCTTCAGAGAAAGTCTAAATGTCAAAATATGCCATCAGACCTTGTGGAACCATGTTCCAAAGAACAGGCCTTTCAGCTATAAAGCACCTGTACTTTGAACATATTTAAAGATGAGGACTTAATGCTAGGAGTTTGACTATCTCCGTAGCTGGTCTTGTCTTATTTCTGGCGTCCCCATCTGGTTACTTTGCAGCTCCCAGATGCCAGTGAGGTTAGAAGACAGCTTTTTATAATCTGAACTCAAGATATTGTTTTCTGTCTGATTGGTTGTTTGTCCCAGTCTCCTTCCACATCTCTCCCTCACAGTTTCTCTGCTGCCATCCTCACTCTTCCCGCTCTCCATAGACGTCTCCATTTATCCCTTCCCTTTCTTTCCTCTGTGCATTTCTTCCTTCAGTGTCCTTCTGCCCCCTTTCCTTTTCCCTGTTCCATGGCTCCTACCAATTCTCCTCATCCAACTTTTCCATTATCCTACCCCATCTGAGCTCCAAAATAAATACATATACCAAGTTGTTAATAAAATAATGAAATGGAATTAACAAGTCCATTCACTCCAATCCCTTAGCTCATATGTTGAACACCTTCCTCTCCTTTCTGTTTTTTGCCTTCTTCGGTTTTAAGTTCTTTGGGATAGGAACTGCATCTTCCTTCATGTCTGTATAGCACCTAGGACAGTCGTGCCTGAAACCTGATAAGGGGTTTTGACCTATTGCTTCTCTGTAATGATGGTAGAGAAATGAGTTATCACTATGAAACAGGCATAAACACTTCTCTGGAGACTGTTTTCTCTGCCAGATTTCAGTGATTATCTTGGTGGGTTATCTTTATCTGTTTTTGTCTATTAAACCTGGTTGCTACTGTAATTCTCACAAACTTTTTGTATATTATAGGAACAGCAACAGTACTGGTACCAGCAACACTTGCTAAGTCTGCAGCAGAGGGCAAAAGCACATGCACAGGGACAGCAGCAACCGAAGGGCCAAGGAATAATAGTGAAGGATGCACCTGAGCAGAGAATACAGCAAGAAGAAGGGAAAGTGACTGCTCCTAATCAGCAGTCTGACCCGCCTTCACTTAACGAGCCCCTCATACCAGCTTCCAAGAAAGAGGAGCCTCCTGTCTCATCTACTGAACCTAAGGTACGCTATGCAAAGATGCTATTCCTTATGGGACATTCGTTCAAAAAAAAAAAAAAGTTTTCCTCCTGCCTGGGTCTGAATAATAATACCTAGACTTTAGATAGTGCTTTTCATCAGTAGATCTCAAAGCATTTTGCAAAGAAGGTCAGTATCATTATCCCCATTTTACATGTGGGGAAATTGAAGTACAGAAGGCAAGTAAGGTAAGTGGGATCATCCAGCAGGCCAGACACACATCTCTTGAGTCCAATAGACCCCAAACCTCTTGAGTCCAAGTCTAGTGATCTATTCACTAGGCCATATTGCCTCCCAATTAATAGACTTTACAGTTGGGAAAGACAGGTCTGGGTACGCATCTCCCTGGTCTGGCAGGTTTGGAACTAGTAAAATCTTTTTCAGAGACAAGCTGCTTCCTCAGTTTTGTTAGGTGATGAGTAGGATCCCTTTGCATTTACAGAGTTCTTCTCCTACAGATTTGAAAGACTTCTGCATTTGGGACCCATGCTCCCTGCCATGGTGAAGTGAATAGTGTTCAGAGATTATGAACCATATTTGTCTCTAATGCCAGTAGGTCAGATGACATATCTCAGAAAAAGTGAATTATTTTAAAGAAAAGAGGATAAGGGAAATGAATGAATTACTGTAGTCCCAATTAGCTAATCTTGTGCTCCCTAGTTCCTTAACCTGAAATCCCTGAATGACTTTTCCTTGTTAGCGTTCAAGATTTTTACCTCTGTCCCTCTGTATGATTTGCTCATCCTACTTGCTGAATTGGAAGGTATTAGTACCTTTCCCCTTTGCAGCTGCATGTATACATCTTGCAGTCAGGATTAGAGATGTGCCTGAGCTAGTACCCCACATTCAATCTAATGCCTCTATCACCAAGACATGCATCTGAACTTAATAGCTCAGGCCTGAACCAGAATACTAAATCCAAACACACCAGAATTTTGGCATAGTTTGGATTTTGATTTAATTAATCATTCCAATTTTTAGCTGAGATGCATATTACTTTCCTTTTAAGTGCTGGAAAGGAGAGTGGTGATTTTGCTTTCCACTCCAGACCTTGAAAGATAATGATTCCTTTGTTAAAGAATGGGGTCATAGTCTGTGCCCAATAGCCAAGAAGTTTTGCCCAAAAACCTTTCTGCCCATTTGCATAGTGATGGTTTTTACTTAGAATATGCACGCAAATTCTCTCAAATCTGATTTTTGGCTTGAACTATTCCCCTTATTGAAGAAGATAAACAAAATCATCTATTCTGATAGTGTCACAGAAAGTCAGAACACCAAAATTCAGGGTCATAGAATTATTAACTGCCATGAAACTTCTGTGAATTTGGTTATGCTTAAGAACATAAGAGTGGCCATACTGGGTCAGACAAAGGTCCATCCAGCCCAATATCCTGTCTTCCGACAGTGGCCAATGCCAGGTGCCCCAGAGGGAGTGAACCTAACAGGTAATGACCTAGTCTCTCCTTCCATCCATCTCCACCTTCTGACAAACAGAGGCTAGGGACACCATTCCTTACCCAAAGGTAAGCTTGTTTAGGTGTTGTGCTTGAATGAGCTTTCCCTTAGTTATAATAATTATATTTATCTTAGCTGAATATTGAACCTCCTGAGGACTCTGAGGAAGATTTGAGGTTGCAGCAGTTGCAGGTGGCAGCAGCTCAGTGGCAGCAGCATCCACACCATCGAGTTGGCTTTCAGTATCAGAGAATAATGCAGAAGCATGCCCAACTGCAACAGATCCTACAGAAGTACCAGCAGATTATACAACAGCCACCACCCCCACAGGTTAGTCATTGAGAAACTGGCATTTGGTATACCTCTTGGATGATGTAACACTCATGGTCTGATAAGAAGTATGTAGTATAATAATTTCTTCTGGCTGACTTGTTTGCCTTGCTCTCTCATTAATCGTTGTTCATGGGCAAAAACTTAGCTTCCCCCTTCCCTGAGAAGTTACTTTCCAGTCTCAGTTGAAGAGTAACAAGAATATTTAGAGATGTTGATGGGAGCAGTTTCATATGAGGCATAATTAAAAAGACTATTTATTGACATGGGATACAATTCTCAAAATCGTCTGAGCACTGTAGGCTCTTAAGAGCCTGTTACTTTTGAAAATGGGACCTAGGTGTCTTTGAAAATTTTACAGTAGGACAGCTTAGTTTAGAAAAGAAAAGGTTACTTAAAATGGCAGGAACAGAAAGAGCTGGTTGGGTGCCCTTATTTACTGTGTCCTCCAATACAAGAAAAAGAGGATATTCAAAAAGACAATGTAAAAGCCAAAATAAATGAAATATTTAGGTAAAGTATAACTAATAATGGAACTCACTGCCAAAGGATATTATTGATATTAATAGATTAGTAAGATTAAAAATAGATTAGACATCTATCAGAATAGCCAATTCAGATAAAACTAATTGTTGTAAATCTTCATGCTTCAGAGTATAAGAGTATTGCTAGCTGGGGTCAGTAGGATGGTGTTGGGTAATTAAGTAGATCATGGGATTGTTGGGGGTTGGGGAGAGCCTATGCCTTCCCAGTTTCTTTGCAAGAGGGGCGGTATTCGCCCTTAAAAAACTCCAAATTATTATAGTAGCACTTAGAGACTCCAACTAAGATTGAACCCCCATTGTGCTAGGAGTGTTATGTACACCTGGTGAGAGATACTCTTTGCTTGAAAGAATTTACATTCTAAATAGACAAGACAGACCAGACAAAGAGTAAGAAGTGAAACAGGCACTGAGAGGGAAAGTAACTCACTCAAGGTCACATAGCAGGTTTGTGAGAGAGCTGGGAACAGAATCCTGATCTCCTAATTCCCAGTCCAGTGCTCTGTCCAGTGAACCACACTGTTTCTTTGTGTGAGTGAGTGAGATTTTTTGTTTGTTTTTTACAGCAGCTACAGTCGTGGAGTCCCAATCCTGATTGGATTCTCTGGTCATTACCACAATGCTGCTAATACGTCATTGCTCATTCTCAGAGACAAAATACAGGGCTAGAGTGGCAACTGGTTTGACCCAAACTGATTCAGACCTGGCTACATTGAATTGGATGGACCACTGATATAGCATTCCTATACTCCTTGACTGGTTATGACAATATTGAAAGTGGAGAGAGAAAAGATGATAATTAGGCCGTCACATTTTTTCTTGCACAGCTCTTAGTGAACCCTTATTGATTCATATTTTATACAAAATATACTGTTTTAATACTTTTTCATTTTATGTTGCAACAGTGTGACTCTCAATGAATAATATGTGTTGTGTGGGTATTTGCCACTCCTAACACTCAAGGATCTGAAAGTCATTAGATAAAGGAAAAGTATATTGGAGACAGTAGCCCCAAGGAAATCTTGGTGAAGGAGACAGGTAAAATAATCTACACATGGTTCCTAGTGTAGTACATTTTCATGATTTTACAAGGCAGGGTAAAGGAGACTTGCAGTTTGGCCACAGCAATTCAGATACAGATGTGGGTACAGATAAAATATATTGAATAATTAGTGACTGCTGTAGATTTATTCATAGATTCATAGATACTAAGGTCAGAAGGGACCATTATGATCATCTAGTCTGACCTCCTGCACGATGCAGGCCACAGAATTTCACCCACCCACTCCTGCAAAAAACCTCTCACCTATGTCTGAGCTATTGAAGTCCTCAAATCATGTTTTAAAGACTTCAAGGAGCAGAGAATCCTCCAGCAAGTGACCCGTGTCCCATGCTACAGAGGAAGGCGAAAAACCTCCAGGGCCTCTTCCAATCTGCCCTGGAGGAAAATTCCTTCCTGACCCCAAATATGGCGATCAGCTAAACCCTGAGCATATGGGCAAGATTCACCAGCCAGATAGTACAGAAAATTTTTTCCTGGGTAACTCAGATCCCATCCCATCACAGGCCATTAGGCCTATTTACCATGAATATTTAATTACCAAAACCATGTTATCCCATCATACCATCTCCTCCATAAACTTATCGAGTTTAATCTTAAAGCCAGATAGATCTTTTGCCCCCACTGCTTCCCTTGGAATGCTATTCCAAAACTTCACTCCTCTGATGGTTAGAAACCTTCGTCTAATTTCAAGTCTAAACTTCCTGGTGGCCAGTTCATATCCATTTGTTCTTGTGTCCACATTGGTACTGAGCTTAAATAATTCCTCTCCCTCTCTGGTATTTATCCCTCTGATATATTTATAGAGAGCAATCATATCTCCCCTCAACCTTCTTTTAGTTAGGCTAAACAAGACAAGCTCCTTGAGTCTCCTTTCATAAGACAAGTTTTCCATTCATCGGATCATTCTAGTAGCTCTTCTCTGTACCTGTTCCAGTTTGAATTCATCCTTCTTAAACATGGGAGACCAGAATTGCACACAGTATTCCAGGTGAGGTCTCACCAGTGCCTTGTATAACGGTACTAAAACCTCCTTATCCCTACTGGAAATACTTCTCCTGATGCATCCCAAGACCTCATTAGCTTTTTTCACGGCCATATCACATGGGCAGCTCATAGTCATCCTATGATCAACCAATACTCCAAGGTCCTTCTCCTCCGTTACTTCTAATTGATGCATCCCCAGCTTATAACTAAAATTCTTGTTATTAATCCCTAAATGCATGACCTTACACTTCTCACTATTAAATTTCATCCTATTACTATTACTCCGTTTACAAGGTCATCCGGATCCTCCTGTATGATATCCCTGTCCTTCTCTAAATTGGCAATACCTCCCAGCTTTGTATCATCCGCAAACTTTATTAGCACACTCCCACTTTTTGTGCTGAGATCAGTAATAAAAAGATTAAATAAGATTGGTCCCAAAACCGATCCTTGAGGAACTCCACTGGTAACCTCCCTCCAGCCTGACAGTTCACCTTTCAGTAGGACCCATTGTAGTCTCCCCTTTAACCAATTCCTTATCCACCTTTCAATTTTCATATTGATCGCCATCTTTTCCAATTTAACTAATAATTCCCCATGTGGCACCGTATCAAATGCCGTACTGAAATCTAGGTAAATTAGATCCACTGCATTTCCTTTGTCTAAAAAATCTGTTACTTTCTCCAAGAAGGAGATCAGGTTGGTTTGGCACAATCTACCTTTTGTAAAACCATGTTGTATTTTGTCCCATTTACCATTGACCTCAATGTCCTTAACTACCTTCTCCTTCAAAATTTTTTCCAAGACCTTGCATACTACAGATGTCAAACTAACAGGCCTATAGTTACTCGGATCACTTTTTTTCCCTTTCTTAAAAATAGCAATTCTCCAATCATACGGTACAACCCCTGAGTTTACAGATTCATTTAAAATTCTTGCTAATGGGCTTGCAATTTCGGGTGCCAATTCCTTTAATATTCTTGGATGAAGATTATCTGGGCCCCCCAATTTAGTCCCATTAAGCTGTAGGTTAACTAGCTGTAGGTTATTACAAGCGTAATGAGAGATTGTTCTCTTAGTTTGTTTTGTTAGATAAACAAGTTTGATAAGCCCAAACTTGGAGGACTACTACAGTTTACTCAATGTATACCTGGTTTAGTGTTCCAGGTGGTGCTCTCGAATGTGAAGGAAAGTGCATTTAAATTGAATTGCTATGTGCTTGGAGAAACAAATTGAAGAGCTTGGGAAACAAGGCTGCTTGCTACATATATTAGAATATTTGTGGATTGATTTGTGATTCAGTAGGGATGGAGGATATTCTAGTAATAGCCCCAAATAGTTTGGTTGTATGCAGAAGTAATCTGTTGCTAATTATACTCTCCCCACTCCCCGGTCCTCCCACCTAGAGTGATGTGGGCTTTTTGTTTGGAAGTGTTTGCCCTTATCTATCACTAAAATGTATAGGTTGGAGATATACCAGACAGGATATGTTTGCTTCTGTTTCTGTGTAACTCTTCTCTCAAGCTTCTGTTTAAGCTGAAGATTGGGCAGAGGGTGATATTCAAGCATGTGGCTTCAGAAGGAACTAAAAATGTATTCTGCAGCATTTGTATCTCTCTTTCTTGCAGACAATGTCAGTGGATATGCAGCTGCAGCATTATGAGACGCAGCAGAAACAGTTTCAACAACTTCACAAAGAGTGGGAGCGTGAATTCCAAGGATGGCAGGATCAACTTCAGACCTATCCTCACAAAGATCAGCTTCAGGAGTATGAGAAACAGTGGAAAACATGGCAGGGACAGATGAAAGCTACTCAGTCCCATCTGCAGGAGAAAGTGAACTCACTTCGAAACATGAAGAATCAATACCCTGGGAATGTTGCATTGCCACCTCCTTTTGTTCCATGCTCTCAAACCTCCCAAGGAGGCATGCCTGTTATGCCTCCATCTTTGCCTTCAGCCACCCCTCCGCAGGTTCCCCCACCTCTGTCTTCTGATCCTGAGTTGTCTAACTCATCTGAACCCCCAACGTCCAGTCTTCAGGTTTTCCAGTCCGCTAAAACAACCAGGCCAGCTCTTCTTCCTATTCCTGATTCTTTTGTATTTAAACTACTTGGCTCATCTGCAACTTTACCTTGTCATTCTGAAATAACTACATCTGCTGACTCTTCAGACCAAGGAAACTGTCAAGTTCATCTGGGTAAGCAAGCTGTACCATTTGTTTCTGTCTCATCTGAACCAGCATCTGGAGAACTGAAAACCTCTACTCCAGTATCTTCAACCTATGTACCCCCCACCTCCAACGTTCAAGATAAACCAGTGAGATCAGGTGGATTGCTTCCAGACCCACCCAGAGGCACATACTTCGAAGGACCAAGAGGTCCTAGGTAGGTCTTTTTCCTTTAGTTTACACACATCCTCATCTATACAGATTCTTTTACTGCTGTCATCACCAAAGTACCTATAGTGCCAGTTGTGCATTAAACAGTGTGAGGAAAATCGGTCACATGTGCTTCATTCTTTGTCATCTCTCCCCAGGGGAAATTGTGGGTGCAGCATAGTGGGTTTTGTTTCGTGGGTTTTTGAAAATAAATTATGTGCACTGTTCACTGTGTTTATCTTATGCCTGGATGGTCTACACTTATAATTTAGATTGACACTGAGGGGTGTGAAAAATTCAACCCCCCTGATCACTGTAGTTAAGTGGACCTAGCCCCCAGTGTAGATGTGGCTATGCTGATATAAAATTTTTTCTGTAGACCTAGCTACTGCTTACTGGGGAAGTGGATTATCTATGTGGATGAGAAAACCCCTTCTATTGGTATAGCAAGTGTCTACGTGGTGACTGTGCCGCTATAGTGCCCATAGTGTAGGACATACCCTTAGTGAAAGCAAAGTCAGAGATGTGCTTTGCACTTGGGCATTATCTAGGATAGGTCACATCTTTCTAGCAAGATTGTCCTGTGTACCCACACATCTCCATTCTGAAGCACATAGCGTCCCTTTTACAACTACAACAAGTGCTCATATGGAAAAGAGGCAGAAAAATATTTCCTGTGTTTTTAGTTTCTTTTAATGCAAGTTATCTGGAAACCTAGAGAAAAGCCAGTGCGATATGACAAGCTATCTCACCATAACCCCCTAGCAAGTGCTACGCTGATCCTCTGTCTTGGAGGACAGTTTGGAAACATCTATTTCAAAAATGTTTAAAGTTATCTGTAGGCGCAATCACAATACGTGCTCTTTTCCCTAGGTAGTACTTTAACTTACGCATTGTGAAAGGAATTCAGGCAAGTATCCAACTATTATAGACTTGGAGCATCTAATACCTAACTACCAACAAATTAGATGCTGTTGTAAAATCAAGAAATAAAGTAGCTTGAATCCTAAACCCCAGCTACATTTTCTGATGAAGGGTGTGCCAAAGAGATGCCAGGGTAACTCAGAGCTGCTACTTTGCCTCACTATATTGGTAGGAAAAGGCTCTTTCATTCTTTGCTCTTTTCACCTCAGGGTTCCAGCACACTTACTGACTGTAGGTTTCGTAAGGCTAGTCTGCAACAAGAATCGCTGCAGTGATGCAGCTATACCAATGTAGCTGCACCTATATAGCACTGCTAGTGCAGATGCTCTATGCTGACGGGGCAGACCTCTCCCTCCAACACAATTACTCCACCTCCCCAAGCGGCCGTAGTTATGTTGGAGGGGAGAAGTGCCTGTCTGCACTGGCACTTAGGTCGGTGTAACTAAAGTCACTTAGAGGTGTGGCTTTTTCACACCCATGGGTGACTTAAGTTATACCAAAGTGAGCGCTAGTGTGTACAAGCCCTTAAAAGAGTGGTGCTAGCTTTTCAGCTTGGAAAAGAGATGACCAAGGGGCGATATGATAGTGGTCTATAAAATCATGACTGGTGTGGAGAAAGTAAATAAGGAAATGTTATTTACTCCTCATAACACAAGAACTAGTGGTCACCAAATGAAATTAATAGGCAGTAGGTTTAAAACAAGTAAAAGAAAGTATTTCTTTACACAGCGCATGATCAACCTGTGGAACTCTTTGACCAAGACTATAACAGCGTTCAAAAAAGAACTAGGTAAATTAATGGAGGATAGGTCCATCAATGGCTATTGGCCAGGATGGACAGGGATGGTGTCCCAAGCCTCTGTGGCAGAGGCTAGGAATGGACAACAGGATGGATCACTTGATGATTATCTGTTCTGTTCATTCCCTCTGGGGCACATAGCATTGGCCACTGTTGGAAGACAGGATACGTGGCTAGATCGGGGCAGGCAAACTTTTTGGGCCGAGGGCCACATCTGGGTGGGGAAATTGTATGCGGGGTTGGGGCAGGGAGTTGGGGTGCGGGAGGGAGCGTGGGTGGGGGTGCGGTGTGCAGGAATGGGCTCAGGGCAAGGGGTTGGGGCAGAGGAGGGGTGCGGAGTTCCTGAGGGGGCTCAGGGAAGGAGGTTGGGCTGCAGGAGAGGTGCAGAATGCAGGAGGGAACTCAGGGCAGGGGATTGGAGTACAGGGTGTGACGGGGCTCAGGGCAGGGAGTTGGGGTGCATGGTGCAGTAGGGGGCTCAGGGCAGGGAATTGGGGTGCAGGAGGGGTGTGAGGTGCAGGCAGGGGGCTTAGGACAGGGAGTTGGGGGGCTGGGTGCAGGAGGGGTGCGAGGTACAGGCAGGGGGCTTAGGGCAGAGATCCGGCCCACGGGCCATAGTTTGCCCACCCCTGGGCTAGATGGACCTTTGGTCTGACCCAGTATGGCCGTTCTTATGTTTGGTGTTACTTAGCTCCAATGGTTTAAAAAGGATGTGAGAGCACTGAGTGTTGGCCTTAGCTTTGAATTTCTTGATTATTGTTGGTTTGTATTATACCACAATGTTCATACATTTATATTTTGTTTCCTGTGTCTTTTGGGAAGGGAAAAAATTAATTTTTCAGGGTTTTTTTTTTTTGACAGATGACCTCTTGAGTCAATGAACAATTAGACTTGTTTAAAAAATAAGATTTATTTTTAAAGGTACATTATGTAGCTGATCTATGTAGTTTGGCCTAAGAGCTCATTTTAGGAATGGCTTATTCACACTTTAAGAGGTATCAAGTCTGCAGCAATTGAAATCTGTTCTTTCTGATCACTGGTCATGAATCTATATTTGGAAGGTTTACAATTCTGAAAATGTTGTTGCTTCTTCCACCAAACCATTTCTAGTCCTTGCAGGATATGTAGACTTCACAGTAATATCATTCTGTGTGCAATCATTTCCCATCACCTCCCATTTCACATCCAAAGTGATTGTTAGCAGCTGATATTTCAAACTTCTAGAGTTATAGATCAGTCATTTATAATACTGAAAAGTTGCGTTTCCCACTGTGTGTGTTTCCTCAATGCTAACAAGTAATTGTTTCCAACCCTGGTATTTTTTGAGAAACAAGATCCAGTAATTGATTGTTCTTGTAGTCTTCAACTGCCTTGTTTCTTTTTGCTTTTTTGCACTGGTTCAAGATTCAACATTGTAAGTTACAAACATCTGAGTAATGTGACTTTCATTTCCTTTTAAGGTTTCCTGTGTAAAATGCTTTGATTTTATCTACTTTGTTATGTGAATCAGTAGTTGGGCATTTAATTAAAAAGTGGATTTTTGACCAGATATGCCTCTTTAGCTCCTATGGCATGAATCCTTTCACTTCATGCTGTATTTGTTATCCAGTTCCCCACATTTTGGGCCATGGTAGTTGTAGGTGAACTAAATGTGAATAAAATACAGTTGTACAAATAGAAAACACATAAAGCTGTCCAGACCAGGGCAACATCATAAGCTTGCTCCACTTGCTGTTTAATAATATTTTAAATTCTATATCTAGACTTTATTTATCTATTTATATTTTATTTATAGGCTTTTCTGTGTAGTATGCAGCACCATAGTATCTGATCATTACACATACATTATTTATCTTTGCCCACACCCTCGTGTGGTAGGGAAATACCACTATTTTGCTGTTGGAGTAGCAAGAGACAGAGAAATTGTGACTTTCCCAAGGTCGCACAGTGACTCTGGACAGAGCTGGAAACAGAATCTAGATCTTCTGAGCACCAGTCTGGAGCTTTAAACACCAGACATGTTAAAATAACATACTTGATTTCCAGTTAAGATTTTAAGTCACCGTTTCTCCCGGAACTAGTCTTCATGGCTGAAATTTACACTTTCAGCCACTACTATCTGTATAGAGTGGTTCAAATGCTGCTGCTGCTCTCACATAAGCAGGACGTTTTTTTCCATTACGTGTCTGTGAATGATGCCCTAGATGTGAGCCAGCACAGAGACATAATGTCACATATTGATGCAACAGTGGGGCATGACACTGATTATTTTGTGGCTCATCTAACATTATTTCCTAGAGGTTGCTGAGTTTGCAAGTGGCTTATGTCACTCTCAGTTGTGCAGTGTGAAATTGAAGTGCATTTTTCCATGTCTCTGTACTGATTTAATGGGGTTTGCATATGAGGCACACAGAGATGTTTGCATGAAAGTGGTTTTATAAAGTGAAAATATCTTCTAGAGAATTCTCACTTAATTTGTTCATTTGAATATGTCTCTTGTTTTACATGTAGGTTTGATGGACTTCGGGGAAGAGGCTTTGACAGATTTGAAGGGCCAAGACAGAGAGGACCTCGTTTTGAAGGCCAGCACTTGGAAGGGCCGAGGCCAAGATTTGAAGGTCAGAATTCAGATGGACAGTCTTCAAGCAAATGGGGGACTGTCCCCCGGGGGCCAGCAGCACAGTTTTATACTTCCCCAAGTACATCACAGATGCACAGTTCCCGACCAAGCGGGTCACAGTGGAGGGGGCCCAAACCTCAACAGCAATCTCAAGCAGAGTCCCGAACAGAAAACAGAGACGCTTTTGCTGATGTAGCTGTCAACCAGGAGTTGGCAAATAGAACTCAGTCTACGCCAATTGCCTTTGATACAGATGCAAAGAATTCTGGTCCAGTTCAGCCAGCTGAGGACCTGACAAAAGCTCAACAGGAGCCACCCAAAGCTAAAATCAAAAAAATTATTCCTCGGCCTAAAAAGTGGACTTGGAGTTCTCAGGATCCTGCGCAGCAATTAGAAGAGACAAAACCAACTACTCAACCTCCATCCATTCAGAATCAAAAACCAACACCACTTCCCAGTACACCTGTAACTGTGCAGTCTACTATTCCTCCGAGAACAGGAGGAACAGCAGCCTTACCTCCATCCCCTGTAACAGGAAATAAAGACTTGAAATCTACAGATAGTAAATTGCCCCTTTCAGAAAATAGCCAGGGTAAAGGACTACCTGGATCAGAAAATAACCAGGGTATAGGTCTGGTTCAGCCAGAAGATAATAGAGGCAATGGACTAGTAAGCAGAGGCAGGGGTCAGGGCCGGCTGGACGACGGCCGAGGCAGGGGTCAGGGCCGGCTGGACGACGGCCGAGGCAGGGGTCAGGGCCGGCTGGACGACGGCCGAGGCAGGGGTCAGGGCCGGCTGGACGACGGCCGAGGCAGGGGTCAGGGCCGGCTGGACGACGGCCGAGGCAGGGGTCAGGGCCGGCTGGACGACGGCCGAGGCAGGGGGCAGGGCCGGCTGGACGACGGCCGAGGCAGGGGGCAGGGCCGGCTGGACGACGGCCGAGGCAGGGGGCAGGGCAGGCTGGACGACGGCCGAGGCAGGGGGCTAACAAACAGAGGCAGAGGATTGCCCAGACAGGCAGCCACCCGAGGCCGGGGGATGATCCAGAGAGTGAGCAACCGGGTGGAGCAGCTGGATAGGCGGTCAGGTAGCAGGGAGAAGTTGCCAGAGGGGCAGTCAGGCAGCTGGGAGATGGGGCCAGTTGGGCGGTCAGGCAGCCGGGAGAGGGTGTTGTCTGGCCGAGACAAGGAACCAGCTGGCCGGGCAGACAGCAGGGATAGGGGGCAGTCAGGAAGCTGGGAGAGGGGCCCCGTCATGCGGGCTGGAAGCCGGGAGAGGGGTCCTGTCATACGGGCTGAAAGCTGGGAGAGGGGTCCTGGCAGGCGGGCAGGAAGTCGGGAGAGGGGTTCTGTCAGGCGATCAGGTAGCCGGGAGAGGGAAATGGGCAGGCCTGAAACAGGCAGTATTGATAAACCAATCCGCCTAGGAGACAACTCTGAGAAATTATCTCTGTATCATCGAGAGGAACAAACCAGGGCTCCCTGGAGTCACGAAGAGGAGAGAATGCGAGAGGAACCTTCGTTAGATAGACGAGATTCCCATCCTTTAGAGCGCGAACAATTGGATGATTGGGAAAGAGATCGATATTGGAGAGAGCATGACACAGATATTCAGCATGATCATGTGGATCCATATGATAGAGATGACAGGTTACCACTCCGTCTTTCATTGCCTCCACTATCACCTCTTCCTCCTCTCCCTCCTTTGTCTTCTGATCTTGACAGACGAGACACTTGGTGGGATGATTGGGAAAGGCCAAGGGAGAGGGAGCTGGATAGAGATCTGGACAGGGATCTGGACAGGATTGGAAGATCCTTGGATGTTTATGATCGAGAATTAGATAGAGAATGGGACAGAGATTACTTGAGACCTCTGGATGACAGAGATACACCGAGTCATGACCTGGACATTCCTCCTCTTCCACCGTTGCCACCACTTCCACCTCTGGACAGGTACCATGAGGACCGGTGGAGGGAGGAAAGAGACAGGGATCTCTATGACAGAGACCTCCGAGACAGGGGAGAGTTGAGGATCCGAGAGTATCCAGAGAGGCATGATACATCAAGGGAGAAGCGAGATTACCTTCCTGAAAGGACTGACTGGGAGAGGGAACGGTTGTCAGATAGATGGTATCCTGATGAAGCAGACAGACTACGACCTTTGGGGGATCAGCTTGATCCACCCCTTCCACCACCACGTTCATCTGACATGCTGGGAGCAGAGCCAAACCTGGACCCTGAACAGTCACTTGGAGGGGTAATGGTCCTTAGTCAAAGGCAGCATGAAATAATCCTGAAGGCTGCCCAGGAGCTGAAAATGCTTCGGTGAGTTGGCTAGTCTTGTAATTTCTTTTGGGAAAAAAGTTGCTAATTTATCTGAAGTAATCCATGGAATTGTATTAAATACTGTCAGGTAGGGTCACAGGTTTTGCTTTATCAGTTAGACAATTATTGCATCTGTTCTGTCATTATGCCTCTTGCAGTTGCCAATACATGATGCTTCAAGGGGCTGCCCCTGGGCCAGCTGATCTTTTAAACTCATTCAATTGTACAGTACTGTGTGGAGGGCAATAATTTCCTTCCTCACCCCCAGATGTGATGAATGTTTGGCTTGAAGCATTTGGATTTCTTATTCTGTGCAAATCCCAAGATATTACTATCTTAATTTTCCTTTAGTCCATTTCAATCATCACTGTATTTTAACTGAACCCATATGAGAGGATGAGAACATTGCAAATACCTAGGGTGTAGGCAGAAGCAGGGTTGTGAAGATCTGTAAAGATGAGGACAAAAAATTTTGACTTGATATAAAAGTTAAGAGGAAGCCAATGAGTGCCTGAAGATGACTTTAGCTGTTGCATTCTGAATACGCTGGAGGTAAGTGATACGGAAATTAGCAAGGGCAGAGAGGAGGAGGTTAGAGTAGTCAAAATGAAAAAGAACCAGTGCATGTATAAGGGTTTTGTTCATAAAAACAGAGGAAAGATCATATTATTTTAGATAACATACAGGAAATTGCAGCAGGAATTTACCAATATGTGAGGAGGGAAGATGCGTGGAAAATCACACACAACTAATAAGGCTGAGTGACTGGGAGGCTATGGTTTTTACAACATCAGTGGAAAAGGAAGAGGAAGGTGTTTGGGGAAAGATGAGGAACTTCTTTTGCCATATTCAGTTTGTGTTGAGGAGCAAGCATACTGGATAATATTAAGTAATCAGATCTGCAAGAATGTACAGGTGACCCCCAAAATTAAATCTGTCAAATGGGTCATTTAATCTGAGAGTGAGCAAGGCAATACTGCTGGTTTGTAGACTGCCTCACAACCTTGGCTTCTTATTGGACCTAACAGGTTTATTAACCAGCCTTGTAGCGGAGTCTCCATGACTCTTTGACTGAGGAGATTTAAGTATCCATGTGAATAATATCTCCAGCACCTAGGACCAAGATTTTATATTCAGTTTATTATGAGTTTCTGTCCCCACACACACACTAGACCTGATCTTTAGTCTAGGTTGTAGTGTAGACATAGGTAACATAATCCTGGTCAGCAACTTCCTGGTCAGATAATCTCCTTCTCCAGAGAGGAGTTGCTGTTCTGTCTCTCACCAGGCAGACAAATTGACTGTGCTGGTCTGCCCTTGGAGATTCATGACCTCAGCAAGCTTCCAAAACATTCTATTGGAGAATTTTATCCAACCATGGAATCAGAGTGCTGATGATCTCTGTAACCACCTGTTGTCCAGTAGCTTTAACGTGACTGCTGAGCAAGGAATTCCTGTAGTCCTATGCTGCAGACATTAGAGAAACCAATAAATCCTTCTACACAATAGCAGATGCAAAATTTTATCCAAAGGAACTGTTCTGCATAATGACCTGAATAGATTTTGTCTAGTCATAGCTGTGTAATGCAGAGCATAGAACTTCATCCAGTAATTCCTGCAGTTGAGGGAATTTTTCACTACTGTCAAGACCAATAACTTGTTGAGTTAGATCCTATTAGAAAGACATCCATGTTGAGATTTTCAAAAGTGCCCGAGTGAGTTAGGCACCTAAATCCCTTTGACTTTCAGCCAGTCTTGATTTAAAGACTCCAGATAATGATGAACTAACCATTTTCCTTGATAATCTGTTCTAGTGTTTCACTATTTAAAAGTTGTCTTGTTTCCAGTTTGAAGTTATCTAACTTCAGCTTCCAATTATTGCATCTTGTTATGTCAGTGCTAGGTTAAAGAGTTCCATAAAGTCTGATGTTTACTTCCAGTGTAGGTACTTAAAGACTCTGATCTAGTAGCTCTTAAGTTTCTCTTTGATCACCAAAATAGATTGTGCTCGTAAGTCTCTCAATGTAAAGTATGTTTTCCAGACCTCAAATTAATTTTTTGTAGTACTTCTCTGAACCCTCTCCAATTTTTCACAATCATTTTTAAAGTTTAGACATCAGAATTAGACACAGTTTTCCAGTAGTGATCTCACCTGTGCTGTATGTGAAGTTGATATCACCTCTCTATGTATTTAACATTTCCCTGTTTATGCATCCAAGGATTGGGTTAGCCTTTTTTGCCACTGCTTCACAGTGGAAGCTCATGTTCAGTGGATTATCCAGTGACCCTTAAGTCCTTTTCAGAGTTACTGCTTTCCTGAGGTTCCCACCTCTCACTGCCATGCACACATGTCCAGTAAATATGGCTGCCCACATTCTATGTTCCTAAATGTAGTTCTGTTCTCCTGGTTATTTGCCACCCCACCAATATTTGTCATCTGCAAATTGTATCAGCTGTGATTTTATATTTTCTTGCAATTTATTGGTAAAAATACTGAACGGAGTTGAGCTGACAACTGATCCCTGTGGGACTCTTGTAGAGTCGTCCTAATTTTTGATGATTCCCTGTTAACAATTATGTTTTGAGATCTATCAGTTAGCCAGATCTTAATCCATTTGATATGGATTATTTTGGTTTTGTACAGTGCTTATTTTTTTTATCATGGTTCCTGACTGCCTTCCCTCATTTGAAATCTAGCATCACCCAGTGTGAAAAACTTTGTAAAGTATACTGAGAAAAGATTGACTGGATCAAAGATGGCATCTCCAGTTCTTAGAAATCCTATATGTACCCCTCTTGGTTGGTGGCAGCCAGTCAGGAGCACTTGAGTCTACTGTTGACATAGAACATTAACACCTTCAGAGATAGCAGCCTATCAACCTTCCTGAAACATGCAGTCGTCCAGCGTGTGTTCAGGAAACCATCACTCAATGTCAATGACTTTGCTGATAACCTTCCCTTCCCAGGCAAAGTGATTGACGCATTGGTGAAAAGCCATCTCCAGCAGCACTTGACCTCTGCTAATATCTTAGAATCTTCCCTGACAGATTTTAGACCAGCGTATGTAACAGAAACAGCACTGGTCACGCTGATGGAAAATCTCCTCTTTTTCAAAGACAGTTGGCACACATACATGCTGATGTTAGATCTGTCTGCACCCTTGACCAGCACCCTTTAATTATGAAGTGTTGATGACTCATCTGAGTGACCTGGTGAGATGAGCAGAATTGCTTTAAATTGGCTTCCCTCATTCCTGTCATATCATGTGGGCTATTGCATTTCCTAGAGAGATTTCACATGAGGACTCTCTCAGGGTTTAATGTTGTTTATCCTTCTATTCAACTTTACCATCCTTTATTAAATTGTTACAGTTCTAGGGAAGATCTGAGATACTACGGACCCACTACCAACAACATGCAGATGTCAGTTAGCTGCAAATCTTCTGTAGATGATGCTATCATCCAGATATCTCAGTACCTGAGAGAGCACTGCTACTGAATGAAAAACAGTTGACTAAAAACCTGGGAAAGACAGAGGTGATACTGGTGGGAAGAAGAAAATGCTTTGAAGAACTTGCCAAAGTGAAGCATGGTCCTCAAGTTTTTAAGATGCTTGTGAGAGAAAGCATCTTTTTTTCTGTTTCTTGTACAGTGTTCAGTACATCACTGGCGCTTAGTAAATAACTGAAGATGTTTACTTTTTCAGTTACAGTGATATGCTGTCTTGGGATGCTACTAGACTCCTCAGTGTCCGTAGATTACTGGATGATGACAGTAGCAAAATATGCTTTTTATTACATCCTTGGCTAGTCAGGAGCATGGCTTCTTAGATGTGGATCTGTCCATGGTGATCCAACTAGCTATCACTGCAAAACTCAGTTATTCTAATGTGCTGTACCTGGGGTTGAATGTGTGAAGGCAAAAAAACCCCCCCCTCACCTGCTGGTTCAAAATGTCATGGTCCACTCGTTAGGCAACAGAGCCTGATGAGAGTTTGCCACTTCAGTTCTCTGCTTGCTGCAGCGGCTCTCTGTCCACGTCCAAATCCAAATGTAATAAACCAGGGCCTAGCCAACTGATGATCTCAGAGATTGCCCCTTTCCAGGCATCCCATAGCAAAAGCTATGTTCATCATGTAGTCAACCCACAGCTCCAAAATGAGGTTGATGCAGGATTTTACTATCTGCATAATGAAATGTAAAACAATTTCTGCTGCATCATCATCACAAGAATCCTGAAGAGTGGCCGAGCAATAATAAACAGCAAAATATTCCTCCAAACCGTTTTCGGAAATCCCTTACCACTGGAAACATTCAGAGGTACCATAATGGTGTAATATAAAGAGAGAGAAAGCTTGGATGGTGCACTGAAACCCTGGGTGTGGGTGCGTCATGCACATTTGTAGGAAGGAACATCAAAAAAGGAACAGGTAAACTTATGAATTGGAATGTAAATGAATGAGGTCTTTCAGGGAAGAGTGTAGAAAGAAGAGGAATAGACCTAAGAACAGAGCGTCATGGTTCATCCTCCAGAGGGAACAGGAAGATCAATGAGAGAGCAATATTTGGTAAAGACAAAGTCAAGGGGGTGGGGTGCCCTCGCTTTCCTGCATCTGCCATTGCACCCCTTAGGGTGATAATCGCACAAGCTGGATTTTATGCTAAAATGATGAACAGTTAAACAGTTACTGTTGACATTTGTCGTCCTTAGGTTTCAGTTAAAAACACATTGAAATGAATGGGGGCATTTTCTCCCTCTCTCAAAGCTGTTTTGTTTTCACACTCATAAAGATGATATACCTTTTATTCCCATATGGAAGGTTTTAGTTGCAACCAGAAGTGCTGGAAATGTAATTTTCAAAAAGTGAATGGAAGTTATGATTCTGAAGAATTTAATCTGTCATGGGAACTGGTTTAATACACCAGGTTGGCAGGGACTTTGTCTTTTGTGCTTTAGAGAATGGTGTTTAAGGCCTAATAAATTGATACACTGAAACAAGAAGGCTTCATATGTGAAAGCAGATTCTCTCTACAGCGCCAAAGAAAGGGTTCAGTTAAAGAAGATTCTGTTGACTGTTTTCCTCAGTTTTCAAGTTAATGCTGGGGAAGTCACCCTTTTGTATCAAACCATATTGAGAGTTGTGTTTTCTACGTTATGCTGACTCTTCTCATTGCGTACTTAAGAAAGAGCAGATCCTAAGCAGAACAATGCAGTGTAAGTGGCTTGAAATTGATAAGACTCCTCCATCATCCTGATGATGCTTTGAGACAGAAGCAGTAGTAGAAATGTAGAGAATAGCTTCTCTCAACTTCAGGTGTCTTCAACTAGATCTGTTCTCTGTGCATCTGACAAGTCTGGTATCAGTTGTGTGTTGATCTGGATTTGCCAACCAATGCATTTTTCCAAAGCCAGGTGTTAGGAGCATTGAATGTTAGGGGAGCTCTGAGTTGTTGCAGCTGTTATTATTTATTGTTTGTATTGAGGTGGCACTTAGGAGTCCCATTCGTGGACCAGGACCCCATTGTGCTAGGCACCCTACAATCACACAACAAAAGGATGGTCCCTACATCAAAGAGCTTACAATCTAAGTCAAGTCTCTCCCAGTATTCTGGCTGTTGGGGTGCTACCAGCTGCTTGTGTCCTAGCTTATCCCAGTCGTAAACTCTGTAGTGGCTATTGATTCTTACTACTACTACAATATATTTTGTTGATGTAAGTATCTGTTCCCCCCCTGCCTTTTTTTTTTAACTGTGCATTTATGCCACAGAATGGTAACACACTTTTGTGATTGATGTGCAGGGAACAAAAAGAACAGCTGCAGAAGTTGAAAGAGTTTGTGCCTGATCCCCACATGCCCCAACTGTCATCACAGGAAACTTCTAGATCACAAACCACAACTACAAGGCCACGTGCCTTTCAGGTAAATGAAATCTGTGCTAAAGGAATGAAATGCTGTTGATAATTCACCTGGGTGTGAACATTAGTTCAAATCTAGAATGTAGCTAAAATAGATATTTCCTGGCTTCTGATGGTGAGGCGAAGCAAACTGAGGTAGGTAACTCATAAAATAATACTTTACACTTAGTCAAATCTCGCAAAACTGTACTTTGGTAACCTACAAACCCAAATGGAAAAAGAACTTTTGAGCTTGTAGTTGATTGAAACACAAGCCAGTGAGATTCTGCTGCTGTGTTGGGGGCAAGAGTAATGTGTCTAATGACATGCTTCTCATAGACCGGGGGGAACATGACATGCTTTTTCCAGTGTGGGAGCAACATATCAATTCCTAGCATGCCCCAGGCATTCACGTAATCCCCTGAAGAAGGAGTAGGACATTTATAATTGTCTGATGGTGCTGGTGTTCTTCCCCAGCACTCATTGGGCTACAAACTTCACTTACCTGCGCTGGGCTCTCCCTTCCAGTAGTTCAGATTAGTGAAGTTCTACTGTACATTTGTTTGATACAATATTCTTGTATATTTATATGTGTGTGTTTCACATACTTGTTAATCTGAAGTATTGATATGGATCAAAGTAGTTCAGTTATTTGTAGGGAGGATAGGAGAAGATATCTTAATTTTATACTTTTAAAAAGTTAAATTAAGAAGTTTTGCCCCGTCACCCAGATCACTCTTCTTGAACACTGTATACCTTTCCCCTGTCCTTCGTCTCTTTATCTTTTTAGATCAGAGGTTCTCAAACGCTGGTCCGCAGACCACCAGTGGTCCGCGAGCTCCGTTAAGGTGGCCTGCAGATAGTTCCCTCTAAGGTGCACGCCTGGGTGGCCGCACATGAAAGAATGAAGGGCCACCCACCTAATTAGTGGAGTGGCTCAGGCATGGCTCCACTAATTAGGTACCTAGACCCTAGAGAAGGCAGACATGTAAGGTGAGGTGGTGGCACTGGGGGGAATAGGGGTAGATGGGAGCGGACAGTGGGGTGAGAAGAGGGGGTAGGGGAATTTGGGACATGCAGGGCTGCGGAAGCCAGAGAAACAGGCGACTTTCCCCAGCTCCAGGGCTGCGGCTGCCGGAGAGAAATGGCCCTCCTTCCCAGCCTCAGCTGGGGAGCTGCCGCGGTAGACACTCCTTCTTCCCAGCGCTAGCTCAGGGGCTGCTGTGGTGGGGGAGAGAGGGAGAGACACCCCCCCCCTTCCCAACCCCAGCTTGGTGGCTGCTGGGGCAAGGGAGAGAGGACACATCCATCACATTAGAAAGGTGAGACTACTGATATTAAAATATGAGTTGTGTGCTTTTATTTGTAGAACAAAAAAACGTTAATTATTGTAAGTTTTTTTTTTTATATAGCACTTTTATCCAAAGCACTTTACAATAGTTAGTTAACGGTACAAACAACATTTGGAAAGATCATTAAGTGGTCCGTCGAGACCCTCAGCAATTTTCAAGTTGTCCGCGGGGAAAAAAGGGTTTGAGAACCACTGTTTTAGATTAAAAACTCTTTGGAACAGGGACTGTCCCCTCCTTTGTGTTTGGAAAGCACCCACTGAATAATGGGTATAATAATATACTACTTAAATCACCATACTGCTTATACTGTTTAAATCATTTTACAAACATGACCGAATCCTATCAGCACATCCATGAAGTAGGTAAATAAATATTAGACACTGATTGGCAGAAGAGCATGAAATCCGCTCACCCATTTTCTTCTAGATTGTCTGTTTTCCAGCTGTTGAAGCAACTCAACTTCTGTGTTTCTCAGCAACCTGTGGCACAGGCTCTGTGTAGGAAGCTAAAAGAGTAATTTTTTCTTCAGTGTACACAAACTGTGCTTTCCATGTGTAGGCCTGACTTGACATGAGTAATTGGACATGGGTGAGGCCTCATTTCGTGGGAAACAGGATTAGGGAGGTAAATAGATCAACAGGCTGGAAACAAAATGTCTGTACTAGCTAAGGTAAGGGGGAACTATTTACAATGGAAAAAATAATGGAATAAGATAAGTTGGGAGCAAAGACTAGGTAAAGAGTAAGTCATATATGGACAGTGCATGGACAGAGCATGCTGTGCAGGGATTGCTTCCTACAGAGTAACCAAGCCAGTCCCAAAACGTGTAATGCAATGTATTGTGTAAATGTACATAAAGGAAGAGGCTTGCTGCCTAACTTTGGATGTGTGGTATGCTTTATACCAGGGATGACCAACCTGAGTCGGAGAAGGAGCCAGAATTTACCAATGTACATTGCCAAAGAGTCACAATAATACGTCAGCAGCCCCCCATCAGTTCCCCGCTCCCAGTGCCTCCTGCCCACCAGCAGCCCAGCCGATCAGTGCCTCCCCCTCCCTCTTTGCACCTCCCAATCAGCTGTTTTGTGGCGTGCAGGAGGCTCTGGGGGTAGGGGGGAGGAGTGAGGGCATGGCAGGCTCAGTGGAGGGTGCGGGAAGGGGTGGAGTAGGGGCAGGGCCTGTGGCAGAGCCAGGGGTTGAGCAGTGAGCACCACCCAGCACATTGGAAAGTTGGTGCCTGTAGCTCCAGCCCTGGAGTTGGTGCCTATACAAGGAGCCGCATATTAACATCTGAAGAGCCGCATGTGGCTCCGGAGCCACAGGTTGAGCACCCTTGCCTTATACCCATCTCCTACAATTGAGTCCAATCAACTCAGCAGAGCTTTGCCATTCATTTGTATTTATCATAGAATCATAGGACTGGAAGGGACCTCAAGAGGTCATCTAGTTCAATCCCCTGCACTCATGGCAGGACTAAGTATTATCTAGACCATTCCTGACAGGCATTTGTCTAACCTGCTCTTAAAAATCTCCAGTGATGGAGATTCCATGACCTCCCTCGGCAATTTATTTCAGTGTTTAACCACCCTGACAGTTAAGAAGTTTTTTCCTAATGTTCAACCTCCCTTGCTGCAATTTAAGCCCATTGCTACTTGTCCTATCCTCAGAGGTTAAGAAAAACAATTTTTCTCCCTCCTTGTAACAACCTTTTATGTACTTGAAAACCGTTATCATGTCCCCCCTCAGTCTTCTCTTTTCCAGACTAAACAAACCCAATTTTTTCAATCTTTCCTCATAGGTCATGTTTTCTAGACGTTTAATCATTTTTGTCACTCTTCTCTGGACTCTCTCCAGTTTGTCCTCATCCTTCCTAAAATGTGGTACCAAGAACTGGACACAATACTTCAGTTGAGGCCTAATCAGCACAGAGTAGAGTGGAAGAATTATTTCTCGTGTCTTGCTTACAACAGTCCTGCTAATACATCCCAGAATGATATTTGCTTTTTTTTTTTGCAACAGCGTTACACTGTTGACTCATATTTAGCTTTTGGTGCACTATTTAGCTTTTGGTCCTTTCTGCAGTACTCCTTCCTATGCAGCCATTTCCCATTTTGTATGTGTGCAACTGATTGTTCCTTCCTAAATGGAGTACTTTGCATTTGTCCTTATTGAATTTCATCCTGTTTACTTCAGACCATTTGTCCAGATCATTTTGAATTTTAATCCTATCCTCCAAAGCACTTGCAACCCCTCCCAGCTTGGTATCGTCTGCAAACTTTATAAGTGTACTCTCTATGCCATTATCTAAATCATTGATGAAGATATTGAACAGAACCCGGACCAAGAACTGATCCCTGCGGGACCCCACTCGTTATGCCCTTCCAGCATGACTGTGAACCACTGATAACTATTCTGTGGGAACTGTTTTCCAACCAGTTTTGCACCCACCTTATATCTAGGTTGCGTTTCCCTAGTTTGTTTATGAGAAGGTCATGTGAAACCGTATCAAAAGCTTTACTAAAGTCAAGATATACCACATCTACCTCTTCCCCCTATCTACAAGGCTTGTTACCCTATCAAAGAAAGCTGTCAGGTTGGTTTGACACGATTTGTTCTTGACAGACCCATGCTGACTGTTACTTATCACCTTATTATCATCTAGATGTTTGAAAATTGATTGCTTAATTATTTGCTCCATTATCTTTCCGAGTACAGAAGTTAAGATGACTGGTCTGTAATTCCATAGGTTGTCCTTATTTCCCTTTTTATAGATTGGCACTGTATTTGCCCTTTTCCAGTGTTCTGGAATCTATCCCATCTTCCATGACTTTTCAAAGATAGGTTTCAGAGTGGTAGCCATGTTAGTCTGTATCAGCAAAAACAATGAGGAGTCCTTGTGGCACCTTAGAGACTAACAAATTTATTTGGGCATAAGCTTTCGTGGGCTAGAACCTACTTCATCAGATGCATGGAGTGGAAAATACAGGAACAGGTATAAATAAATGAAAAGATGTGAGTTGCCTTACCAAGTGTGAGGTCGGTCTAACGAGACAATTCAACTGACAGCAGGCTACCAAGGGAGGAAAAATAAGAGACTGGGAGTGGTTGAATCATTACAAAACCTAAACCTAATTTCCGCAATACTAATTTCCCCCAACTGTTACTCACTCCTTCTTATCAACTTTCTGAAATGGGCCACTCTCATTACCACATCAAAAGTTATTTTTCCTTCCTTGGTATCCTGCTGTCAATTGAATTGTCTCGTTAGACTGACCTCACACTTGGTAAGTCAACTCCCATCTTTTCATGTAGTTATACCTGCTCCTGTATTTTCCACTCCATGCATCTGATGAAGTGGGTTCTAGCCCACGAAAGCTTATGCCCAAATAAATTTGTTAGTCTCTAAGGTGCCACAAGGACTCCTTGTTGTTTTTTAAAAGATAATCACTAATGGCTCAGATATCTCCTCAGTCAGCTCCTGAGTATTCTAAGATGCATTTCATCAGGCCCTGGTGACTTGAAGACATCTCACTTGTCTAAGTAATTTTTTACTTGTTCTTTCCCTATTTTAGCCTTTTCTGATCCTACCTCATTTTCACTGGTATTCATTATGTTAGACATCCAATCACCACCAACCTTCCCGATGAAAACCAAAATAAAGAAGTCATTAAGCACCTCTGCCATTTCCACATTTTCTGTTATTATCCTCCCCCCCCCCCCACCCCATTGAGTAACGGGCCTACCTTGTTCTTCCTCTTGCTTCAAATGTATTTGTAGAATGTTTTCTTGTTACGCTTTATGTCCCTAGCTAGTTTGATCTCGTTTTGTGCCTTGACCTTTCTAATTTTGTCCCCACATACTTGTGTTGTTTGTTTATATTCATCCTTTGTAATTTGACCTAGTTTCCACTTTTTGTAGGACTCACTTTTGATTTTTAGATCATTGAAGATTTCCTGGTTAAGCCAGTGTGGTCTCTTGCCATACTTCCTATCTTTCCTACACAGTGGAATAGTTTGCTCTTGTGCCCTTAATAATGCCTCGTTGAAAAACTGCCAACTGTCTTCAGTTGTTTTTCCCCTTAGACTTGCTTCCCATGGGATCTTACCTACCAACTCGCTGAGTTTGCTAAAGTCTGCCTTCTTGAAATCCATTGTCTTTATTTTGCTGTTCTCCCTCCTACCATTCCTTAGAATCATGAATTCTATCATTTCATGATTACTTTCACCCAAGCTGCCTTCCACTTTCAATACTCAACCAGTTCCTCCCTATTTGTCAAAATCAAATCTAGAACAGCCTGTCCCCTAGTAGCTTTCTCCACCTTTGTTACAAAGTTTTAAATAAAGTTACAGTGCTTCTTTTAATTTGTCATGTTTAGTATTGTATCTGTTATGGGAGCGGGGTGGTCAGACTATGGACCTTGTGGTGAATAAAGGAGCACATTTTCCATGTAACCTAGGAGAGCCAGGAGGTTGATGTTAGCTGAACAGAAAGCAAGTTTTCTCTAGGGTGAGCCAAGGAGCTGGCATTAACTCTGGAGAGGGTGGATTTTTGCTGGGAGTTGTCAAGAAGCTGGCAATAGCTGTAGATAGGGTGTATGTACACAAGAGCAAGAGAGGTAACTGTAGTGTCGGAAGCTCTGTTTATACTAGGAAGTTTACTAATTGTGGGCAGTGGGTGTTGCTGAAAACAGTTTAACTGCAAGATTAGAATGGCCAAACCATGATCACAGCTTTTTCTGAGCAGTTCTCTATTAGGGTTTGTGAAATAGTGCAGAATATGGTTTACTCTTGTGTACAGTTGCACTTAAATCATTTTCAGCACTGGTTCAGCTGCACCTGGTGTCCGCAATGGGTACATTTTTAGTATAGATGCCGTCTTAGACCTGCTGCTGTTTAGAGGCAATTCTTCTTCACATATCTATAAAGTGAAATTTAGCTGAGAGAAACAGCCTGGAAGGTGCTTTGGCTAAAGAGAGAGCTTAATTTGGTAAGGTCATTTTGGATGAGAGAACAGTTACATTAGGACTTTATTCATATTTGACTTAATGGATTTAGAGGTTTCAAGTAGTGAGCACACACCAACCAATCCAGAATGGCTGTTCTTCTTGGGATATCAGTGTGTAGTTGTGCCCTCCTATGAGGGGACCTGAAAATGCTAATGGTTAGGAATGTGTGAATTACAGACTGTTATGAAGGCGCCCTTCTCAGCTGGGACTGGAGGGCTGCTCAGGCCCAATTTTAAAGACCAACTTGGGCCTGAATCTGACCCTGGCACAGCCGACCTGAACCTGACCTGAGAGTGTCAAGTCCTTTTCTGGCCCACCCGGACCTGACACTTTCCCCTGAAACTGTATTGCCGCCACCACTGCCTTGTCTTGGGGGTTGTCCTGCGGGGGACTTCCTACTCTCCATGCCTGGTGAACGTGATCAGTCACCGGCCACCTTCTGCTCATGGGGGTTGGTGCGGCAGCAGCTATGTACTCCACTCCTGCCAGCTACCACTGCTTTGCTGCACTGTGTGTGCTGTGGAGTGAGAGGCACTGTGACTTGTAAGAGTGATAACTCCCTAGCAGACACAGTGCAGCCAAGGGGCAGGGCCCGGCAGGAGCAGGGCATGCATCCGTCTCCATGGTGCCAATCCCACAGGTAGGAGGAGGTGATCAGAGCCGACCTGACCCGAACTCTACACTTGTAGCTGGGTCCTGTTGTGTTTGGGTCAGGTTGCAAGGCTCTAGCTGGGACACAAGTTGGTCAGAGGGCTTTGTTTACTGTTTTCACATAGGGTGAGGGAAGCTGTTTACAGAGCCTTATTAAAAAATGTTTCCCATGTTTAGGCATCTTCTCAACTGCCACCTGAGACACCAATAGAATCTCAGCCTATCAAACCTTCTCCTGCTGTTATTATAAAGCCACCAGTGTTGTTCAGGCAGCCCACCCTGGTGACGAGGCCAGGTGCCCCGGTGACAAGGCCAGGTGCTCCGATTCCAGCTTCAGCTACAACCTCAAGTCAGGCTCCTGCAATAAAGCCAACATCTGGTGCTGTGAAACAGGAACGTTGGGATGAGGATTCTTTTCATGGACTCTGGGATACCAGTGAAGATAAAGGAGCAAATTTGGAGTATGCATTATGTAAACCAGAATCAGTGCTGCCACACACAGTATCATCTTCTGGGAAAATACCTCCTCCAGGTCATACTCCCATTCCATCATCTGTACCATCATCAATTCCTAAACCACCTCTAATTCAACAGACCGTGGACTATGGCCATGGGCGGGGTGAGTAATGGAAAAAATAATTTTGCCTCTAGTACAGGACCACTTAAACAAAACTTTTTGTTTCTAAAGGGACGTGCTCTGAGTGTTATTTACCACACATAGTATGCCCAGAGTCTTAACACAATCCCTGTGTAAGCTCTGTACATCATTATGTAGTGCCAAATACCTCAGCTGCAGTGAGGTTGAAAGTTGTTGCTATATGATTGATCTCCTCACTTAAATAATTGGACTGCACTCATGAGTAGGGCCCTACCAAATTCACGGTCCCATTTTGGTAAATTTCACAGTCATAGGATTTTTAAAACCTTAAATTTCACAATTTCAGATATTTAAATCAGAAATTTCACAGTGTTGTAACCAGGTGTGTGTGTGGGTGGAGGTCCCGATCCAAAACAGGGTAGTGGGGGGATCGCAAGGCTATTGTAGGGGGCGTCATGGTATTGCCATCCTTACTTCTGTGCTGCTGCTGCTGGTGGTGCTGCCTTCAGAACTGGGCAGCCAAAGAGGAGTGGCTGCTGGCTGGGAGCCCAGCAGTGCAGAGGTAAGGGTAGCATGGTATGGTATTGCCACCCTTACTTCTGTGCTGCTGCTGGCAGCAACACTGCCTTCAGAGCTGGGTAGCCGGAGAGTGGCGGCTGCTGGCTGGCAGCCCAGCTCTGAAGGCAGTGCCGTTGCCAGCAGCAGCACAGAAGTAAGGGTGGCAATACCATACCATGCCATCCTCACTTCTGTGCTGCTGCTGGAGACAGTGCAGCCTTCAGAACTGGGCTGCCGGCCAGCAGTAGTAGAGCTTCCTGCAGCTGGGGGAGGTTCCCAGAGGTGAGTCTGACCTGACCGTGGGATCAGCCTGTTCAGGGGAAGTGGAAGTCCCATCCCTCCCCAGCCTAGCCAGAACTAGCAGCTGGACCCTAGTGCACCATAGGAGCCCCCAGCTTGGGCACCCCAGCCTTTCCCCTCCTCAGCTCCAGGCCCAGCACTTGGGAGCTAAAGGGACCTTGGGCTGACTGTGTGTGGGGGCAGGGTGTGTAACCATAGCACCCTGAGCTTTTGCCCACCCATAAGGCCAATCCTTCCGCCCCATTCCTCCCCCCCTCCCCCACCCCCCAAAAAATTGATGATCCTCTCCCCTCTGCTTATGGGTTTACTTTTTCCTTCCATGGTGTGATGTTGAGGTGCTTCACATGAATTAAATTGATTGTTGCCACCTCTGGTTCTAATCAATACTAGCCCATGTGATAGAATCACAAAACAGTATATCATAACCAATACAATATTGATACTCTACATTAAAACAGGTCTTTTTATCTGTTAGATCACCTGTAATAAAATGGACCACTTTTTGAATGCCTACAAGTAGAACATCTAATGCTATTGTTCTTTTATTATTTGTCTGTGTATTGCCCAAAGTAGATGAGGAGCTCTGCAGGCAAGAATGAAGATAAATGCCTTCCCCTCAAGAGTTTACAACTTATATAATGAAGAATGATGGATGGGGTTCAGATTTAATACTGAATTTCCCACAGCTAAAATTTAATGTGAAGCTTTTAGTTGAGAGTTAATTTCCCATGGTTTTACACTACTTTAAAAAGAGAGAGATTCTGCTCGAATGCAGTTACTTTTAAAATGAGTGTTGTGGTATAGCTAGCTTTATTGTCTCTGCAACTTGCCAGTAGTTATTTGGAGCAGAAATGATCCCATGATTTGAATATTTTATTAAAAATTGTTAGAAAACTGACAGGAATCTAAACTAGCTACTTCAGTTACTGTTGTCTACATACTGGTATCTCTCTGACAACTATAGGGTATGGCTACACTGCAGTTAAAAACCTGCAGCTGGCCAGGCTAAGACGCTGTTTAATTGCAGTGTAGATGTTCAGGCTCGGGCTGGCGCATGGGATCTAGGACCCTGCAAGGTGGGAGGATCCCACAGCTAAACTCCTTAAGGAAGGAAATATATTGCCTTGGGAAAATGACCCACCAGTTCAGTTTTTAAACTGAGCTGCTTTTCAGCTACTTTTTTTAAAGTTTGTACTTTTATGGGGCTTTTTGTTAGGCTATAAAACAACCAGAAACAGACTGTTAGCTACTACAGTAGATAAAACTGGGCTATTAAAAAAACAAAACAAAACAAAACAAAAAAAAAACCCATAAGCTCCCCTTATTGTCTGTGCCCTGACCAACTACTTCCTGCGGTCCAGTTCTGTGCCTTCCTGCTTGTGTTTTAGGCTTTTCCGCAGCTGTAACCTTCCAGTTTGTGCTGCTGTCCCTAGTCTCTTCAGCCACAGACCGTTTCTGGGAAAGGAAGAGAGGGTGTATGTGTGGCATTATTCCCCCAGCAGCTGTCCTGTTTGAATCACTCCCTCCTTTCTTTCCATTGGCTTGTAGAGTGTACAACACATTTTAACTTTTGACAGTTAAACTCCCCTTTCCTTTAATTTCAACAGTAGTAAAAGATGTTTCAATTATTTTCAGTAGAATATTTGGTTATTTACTTCTACTTACAAAACTTTCAGTCTTGAAACAACTAGCTTTTTTAAAAAAAGTAACTTTTTAAAAATTGCAGCTGCTTTGAATTACGCAAATGCTATAAAAGCTCCTCCTATTTAAATGTTTTACGTCCATGAAATTTCAACAGGGAAAGTCAAAATATTTTTAATTAAAAATTTGAAAATATGCAGTTCTGAGATGAGATTTTGTGTTGAATTTGAGCCATGAACATTTTAACTCTCCTAGGAACCCAGGGTTTTGTTGCACTGTATTTTTCTGTGGAAGAGTCAAATTCCATTCCAGTAATACAATAATAAAAGGACTTCACTGCAGTCCTGTTTGTTTCACCACTGGCCTTCAGTGGTATACACCAGAAACAAAAATGTAGACATTGGCTTAACTGTAGCATTGCTAGGGCGTTCCTTTCTGTTTGGACCACTCTCCTGGGAAGTTTAGCTAGCTCTTTTCTATATCTTTAATGGAATTAATGAAAAAAGTATATATATGGGGAAAAATACATTGGGACATAAGAACGGCCATACTGGATCAGAACAAAGGTCCATCTAGCCCAGTATCCTGTCTTCCAACAGTGGCCAGTGCCAGGTGCCCCAAAGGGAATGGACAGAACAGGTAATCATTAAGTGATCCATCCTCTGTCACCCATTTCCAGCCTCTGGCAAACAGAGGGTAGGGACACCATCCCTGCCCATCCTGGCTAATAGCCATTTATGGACCTATCCTTCATGGATTTATCTAGTTTTTTTTTTAATCTTGTTATAGTCTTGGCCTTCACAACATCCTCTGGCAAAGAGTTCCACAGGTTGACTGTGTGTTGTGTGAAGAAATACTTCCTTTTGTTTGTTTTAAACCTGCCTATTAATTTCATTGAGTGACCCCTAGTTCTTGTCTTATGAGAAGGAGTAAATAACACTTCCTTATTTACTTTCTCCACACCAGTCATGATTTTATAGACCTCTATCATATCCCCCCTTAGTCATCTCTTTTCCAAGCTGAAAAGTCTCAATCTTATTAATCTCTCCTCATACAGAAGTTGTTCCATACCCCTAATCATTTTTGTTGCCCTTTTCTGAACCTTTTCCAATTCCAATGTATCTTTTTTGAGATGCGGCAACCACAACTCCACGCAGTATTCAAGATGTTGGCCTACCATCAATTTATATAACATTAATATGATATTTTCTGTCTTATTATCTATCCCTTTCCTAATGATTCCCAACATTATGTTAGCGTTTTTGACTGTCACTGCACATTGAGTGGATGTTTTCAGAGAACTATCCACAATGTTGCCAAGATCTCTTTCTTAAGTGGTAACAGCTAATTTAGACCCCATCATTTTATATGTATAGTTGGGATTATGTTTTCCATTGTGCATTATTTTGCATTTATCAACATTGAATTTCGTCTGCCATTTTGTTGCCCAGTCACCCCGTTTTGTGAGATCTCTTTGTGACTCTTCACAGTCTGCTTTGGACTTAACTACCTTGAGTAGTTTTGTATCATCTTTAAATTTTGCCACCTCATTGTTTACCCTTTTTTCCAGATCATTTATGAATATGTTTAATAGTACTGGTCCCACTACAGAAGCCTAGGGGACACGACTATTTACTTCTCTCTATTCTGAAAACTGACCATTTATTCCTACCCTTTGTTTCCTATCTTTTAACCAGTTACTGGTCCATGAGAGGACCTTCCCTCCTATCCCATGACAGCTTACTTAAGAGCCTTTGATGAGGGACCTTGTGAAAGGCTTTCTGAAAATCTAAGTACACTATATCCACTGGACCACCCTTGTCCATATGTCTGTTGACCCCCTCAAAGAATTCTAGTAGATTGGTGAGGCATGATTTCCCTTTACAAAAATCATGTTGACTATTCCACAACAAATTATGTTAATCTATGTGTCTGACAATTCTGTTCTTTACTATAGTTTCAACCAGTTTGCTGGTACTGAAGTGAGGCTTACTGGCCTGTGTAATTGCTGGGATCACCTCTGGAATGCTTTTTAAAAATTGGCATCACATTATTTATCCTCCAGTCATTTGGTACAGAAGCTGATTTAAATGATAGGTTACAAACCATAGTTAGTAATTCTACAGTTTTTCATTTGAATTCCTTCAGAGCTCTTGGGTGAATACCATCTGGTCCTGGTGACTTATTACTGTTTAATTTATCAATCTGTTCCAAAACCCCCTCTAATGACACCTCAGTCTGGGACAGTTCCTCAGATTTGTCACCTAAAAATTAAATTAAATTAGTTTTTTCTTATGTGAGTTGTTTGTTGCTCTAAGTGGTATTCAGTTAACATTAATGTAGCACAAACGTTCTTTATACAGCAGGTCACTAATATATACTTAGGCCTAGTTACCCTCTGATCACTTTGAATGCGACTATGTCATTGCTTTTAGAGAGGGGAGGAGATGGATGAGGGATGCAATTTGGGACAATATCCTTACTTCTTTTCTTGTCAAATTTCTTTACCAGATATAACCACCAGTAAAGTTGAACAAATTCCCTATGGGGAGAGAATAACTCTGCGTCCAGAACCTCTGCCTGAGAGACAACCATTTCCAAAAGGTAGGCACTGCTTGGCTAATTCTGATATCCTTTGAGAAAGGTAGGCAAGCATCATGTGGATAGCTGAGAACACTAAACTTTTGTTCCATGCTAGAGATTGTGTGCTGCTTTCTTCTTTTAGAAGCCCATAACTATAACATTATTCCTGTGCTTTTCCTGTTCCTTTGGAGTTTTTTTTAAGGATTGGCGTATATTTTTACAGTTCAAATTTTGGGGGTTTCTTTTTTTCAGAACATCCAGGCCAGCGGGATCGTTACAACAGAGAGAGGGATCGTGAGTCTTACTTTGAGCGTCAAGGCAATGCAAACACAGATTACCGAGATTTTAAAAGGGAGCGGGAACTGCACAGAGACCGAGGCTCAGGAGACTATGATCGAGAGAGGTTTGAGAAAGAACGCCATCTTCGAGACGACAGGTATGCAGCGCAGGACAAGCTGGATCATAGTTGTATCCACATGATTGATGCTGTATTAGGTGCTGTCAGACTGTCAGTTTCGTTTGAAGGACATATGTTTGTATACTGATTGGGAATTCAGAGCTGCGCTCTGTAGTCGAAATCTTAGAGCTATACAAAATGCTGTCTCTTCTGGCAGGGCACCTCCAACTGGACCGTCAAGGACTCAGTCTTACCGTGACAAGAAAGACCATCCTTCCTCAAGGCGAGGGGGCTTTGAAAGACCATCATACGAACGAAAGCCTGATCGCCCGACCTATGATCATGGACCTTCCATATTTGGAGGTATAGTTCCTTAGCCCCAAAGTAATACTACAGTTTTGGGGAAATGAAACCAGGAAGGTAGGATCACAAGAAGATGTATTGTATTACTTCATTATGTATATAAATGTTAGTGGCATTTATCAGGGCAGTGTCTGTCTTGTTCTTGTGATCTTCTGTCTCTCACTGGTTATGACATCTAGAAAGTAGCAGTGAGATATTTTGCCCACCAGTTATACAAATGTCTGTGATCAGAACTGCTTAGGACTGCAGTTGTGGCTCACTTGGTATTGACATCTATAAAGTGACATCTGACACTAAAAGTGCAACACTGTTTCAAGACCCTGTGTGATCATATGCAGTAATCGTGACTCCATGGTCTGAGTTGATTTGATTTGATTTCAGTTTTCAGAAGTCAGAGGGAGGGAGTTATGAGAGTCCACACCTCTCAAAAGCAAGAATCCCACAGATCAATATCATGTAATAAGAATGATAAACTGTCCATCTTGGACTTATAATAAACTCAGCACAGTGGTCTCTGAGCACCTGAGTGGAAGTGAGTCAGAACAAAACTATCAGAACCACCTGGGAGGTTTTAGAACTTCATCACACCCTTATGTAGTATGGATTCCAATAAAAGAATTTCCCATGGTATTCCGAGTTGGATCTGACTTCTTTTCCCTGCTTTGCAGAATTGTGAATTAATCACGGACATTACAAAGACCAGTCCATTTTCCTTGTATATATGGACTGAATAAAGATGCTTAGCATTTATATAGGGGATTTACATATTCAAAGCTATTTATAAACATTCATTCAGCCTCAGAACTCCCTGGGAATGTAGTTCATTATTATCCCCATTTTACAGTTTACAAAGAGGTTAAGCGACTTTCCAAAGGCCACAGAGGAAGTCACTGGTAAAGCTGAGACTTGAACTAAAATCTTGTATTCCAGTCTTGTTGTTCTTTGACTAGACCATTCTGCCTTTTGGAAATATGGTCATATTTCTGTCAATACAGATTTTCTGTTTTTATGGCATTGGCTAAATGGGACTGACTGTCTTCTCCTCTACCAATCAGATCTTAAATTGTGGCTAAAGCACAGAGTCTCAGAAATCACTGGGGTCTGTTAGAATCCTGTGAACTGAGATTTCTGATTTAGATTTCTGATTTTAGTGAGCTGAGAAAATACTTGTGTGCAATTACTGAAATTTGTAGGTGATCGGAGAAATTACTCTGAGGAGAGGATGCCTATTTCTGCTCCATCAGTACCCCGCCAGCCACCCCCTGCTCCCCGGGTAGAGAGGAAACCAGAGTCTAAGAATGTGGATGATATTTTGAAGCCACCAGGACGGGACAGCAGGCCAGAAAGGGTGAGTAGCATGGAGCTGCTATCCATTCTGAAGGCAACAAACAATGTTAAGGGACCTGTATTCTGATACATTTCCCATTTGCAGTATGCATGTTTCTGAAGCAAATCCCTGCCCCATCTAAAGCCACTGAATAATTTGTGAACCCCAAAACTGGGAGCAGATTGAACATCTAAAACGTAACTTGTTAATTTTGGTGTTCTCATAGACCAAGTAAAGACTGCAGGAAATGGTTTGGGAAAAAAGCTATGAAGGGGGAGCTCCAAGAAGGCTTTGCTGATGATACAAATAGAATAACACAACATAATCAGGTGGAATACATCTGAGATTTAAACCTCTTGGATTTGGGAGTGCAAGAATAGGATTCCTATTAATTGACAATATTTATGAGTTTCAGAATTCTTTCTGAGATCAGTGTTCGACTGAGGTACATGGGAGGGATGGGTTGGCCATATGCTGTAGGGAGGGGTGTACATACATTGGCAAAGGATTGTATAGTTAAGGTAGGCTCATACTACTAACTTTATTTTAACAAATTCTATTCAATCTTACATTATAGGGCCAGATCTTCAGCAGGTGTCTGCTGAGGTTATGGTTCTTACTGGGCACAATAAAAACAGTTAAGGAACATGCCATAGTGCTGGCTCTCTTTTTTGATTCTGTATCCAATGGGTATGCAAGATTGTGAGCCGGAGCACATTGGTTGGTAGATAGGTCACATCCGATACTCAGGGGTTCTGTTGAATGCAGCCCAAAAAGTTGTCTTTCTCTTATGCTGTCTTTATATCAGATTGTCATCATAATGAGAGGATTGCCTGGCAGTGGAAAGACACATGTAGCAAAACTCATCCGGGTAAGCAGATAAATAGCTACTTTCCTATATGTTGCCAGACTCTTAACTGTAAAACATCAGCATATCTCTAGGAATGTGCCTCTACGTGCACACTTCTTCTCTCCTTTCCTTCTATTTGTTCAGTTAACACGGGGAGATCATATTAGGTCAGTCCCTTGGAAGAAGCAATCTTGGATCTGGAAACTCAGACTCTAATTGCTTTAGATTCTAGTTCTTCAAATGATTGGGTATCCCCTCCCAGAACTAGAGGGAAAGGCAGCTGGGATGACTGAAATAAAAAGAAAGGTGTTCAGTTGCAACAGATAGTAAAATGTTCTTTTCTTTCTCTTACTGAATGTGGATCAGGTTGCTGGGGTGTGCTCTGGGCATACTGAGGGCCCACATTGTAGAATGAAAATTGTATTCCTTGGTTATTTCCTTCCCAGGACAAAGAGGTGGAGTGTGGAGGACCGGCACCCAGAGTTCTCAGCCTGGATGACTATTTCATCACCGAAGTGGAGAAAGAGGAGAGAGACCCAGATACAGGAAAAAAAGTGAAAAAGAAGGTATACTCCATTTGTGGCTCTGTTGATTTAAATCTCTGCTTGAGAAAGGAAGGAAAGTGTATTTTTAAAGGAGGCACATAACAATGTAATTACAATTAGGGCTGGAACCTGCTGTTTCGATGCAGTGGTGTTCTTTTGAACAAGGCATTTCTATGTGTGGCCAAATTAGAGATAATCTGTGGGCAAGTTCTTTAGAAAGGTACTTACAGAGGGAAGTTTGGTTCTGCTGCCCTTATGCTCAGTGGTTGTGATATCAGGATTCAAACTCCAGCTGTTTTAGAACTCCTGCTTTCTCTTGACCTGCCTTTTGTCCTGGATCCAGGTGATGGAGTATGAGTATGAAGCTGATATGGAAGAGACCTACCGCACCAGTATGTTTAAAACTTTCAAAAAGACCTTGGATGATGGCTTCTTCCCTTTCATTATCCTGGATGCCATCAATGACAGGGTGCGCCATTTTGAGCAGTTCTGGAGTGCAGCGAAAACCAAGGGCTTTGAGGTAATGTCAGGAGTCATTCACACTCACTAGTACCTCTAAAACAATGAGCCCTCTTTCAGGAAAAGGAAAGCAAATGGAACCCCCAGTCAGTCCTGCTGGTGTTTAGTATTAAATGCTCACTCATGTATCAGTGTATACATCTTCTGCACGTGCAGCTCAGACGTACGTTCACTGTATGGGAAAACTGCTTTAGATAGTAACATATTAGTTTCCTGATGAGTTTATGGTGTCTAATACTAATTTTTC
The DNA here is from genome assembly GCF_965152275.1 of Natator depressus. NCBI lineage: Eukaryota > Metazoa > Chordata > Testudines > Cheloniidae > Natator > Natator depressus. The sequence continues at coordinate 89,147,091 of NC_134239.1, forward strand.
TCTTTCTAGGTGTATTTAGCTGAGATGAGTGCAGATAACCAGACTTGTTCCAAGAGGAATATCCATGGACGCAAGCTAAAGGAGATCAATAGGGTAACTGTATATAGAAGTGGAGTCACAGGGGTTATTCAAGTTAGATTTCTTTGGGCTTTCAGGTCCATTGATGTTGGTGAAACCTCATATTGTTTTAGAACAAATATATCCCTCACTGTGTTGAAGATGGGCCCATATCCCCTGTGATTATTTCAGTAGGATAGCTGCAATGTAACTGTACTCAAGAAAGATCTGATCACTCCTGATCAAAGACCCACTTTTTCAATGTGGTATGTTGTAGGAAGTGCTTTATTTTGTATATCTCTTGTTAGATGTCTGATCACTGGGAGACTGCACCACGTCACATGATGCGCTTGGACATTCGTTCTTTGTTGCAGGATGCTGCTATTGAAGAGGTGAGTGTCACTCTATTTGAATGAAGTGGAGAATGTATGCATTTATGTTAACATTGAAAATGTAAATTGCGGAAGAGAAGTTTGGTTATTAATTAAATACCAGTAGTCTATTTAGCACTGTACAAACCAAATATGGTTAAGACTCACCCAGGCACAGGAACAACTTGAGGGATTTTACTGCTGCATTTGTGGAGACCGTGCTCACACTTCTTAAGCGAAGAGTGGAAGCTATTTTGTCCTCCACTGACTGTTGACTATCAGTTAAAGAGTATCTTTACCTTCTCTGAAGAAACTCAGCATTCCTGCAGGATTGTTGCAGCTGTGTAACTTATTTAATTAGTGGGGTCATAAGTTTGAAAAATGTTGGGGGCTTCGCAAAATTCCATTGATTCCTCCAAGTCCTTGTTTTGGGAAGTCCAGAGACTCTGTCACAGAAAACAAATATCTGGATCCATACTATGTGTCTGGAGAGGAGTGCTTTGAGAGAAAAGCATGTTGCCCTCTGTGTACCAAGGGGAATTTACTTTGACATGCATTCTTGGCATTTTAGCTTTCTGTATTTCTGTAATCTTGTTAGTCAAATATTTTAGTAAGTCAAGAGATCTGGGACTACATTGGTGCACAAATCACGTACATTTTGAGTGCAGCACAGCTGTATGCTGATGTCAGAGCAGCTTTCATAGCGGGCTTAGAAACGCCTGAGCTGTGAAAGTAGGAAAACAGAATTTATTCTTTTCAAGTTGACAACTCAAGGTTCCTTACAAACCATGAGATCAACAATTCATTTTCCAGTCTACAAATACTAATGCTCTTGAAACTAGTAATCTCAAAAAGAGGAGCAAAAGCCTGAGCTCTCAGGAAGAGAGAGTATGAGCATAGATTTGGGATTTATTCTACTCTAATGTGGGCATCCAACTTCCATTAATGGCATGAGGAGCTGCAGACCCATTGAGAGGGTTTTATATTCCTTGATGCATATGTGAAAGTCAGCAAAGAGATGGGTCCCAAAAAGTAATCAGTTATATGGGCAAAGTTGAATATGTGCATAAATTATTCCTGTATGTGATGATATTCCTCTGTTTTTTTCAAGGTATCTGTCACTCTGGTATCTAAAGTACTCCAAAGTAAAGACTGAGTAGAGACATGTTGTCAGGTAGAGGGGGCATTTCCCTGTGGTATATAAGTAGCAAGTTTGGGATCCTTTTAGAGACTTCAGGTTTTGACATGAATTTGTGTACAGTTTGTGTGTGTGTAAAATGAGAGAATATCTTACTATTACAGGCTCCAGTAACACAAAAGGATATCTGTGGTGGAGAAGGTCGTGACTTCCCCTCACCAAATTCCCCATTCTTTTCTGTGGCAAGAATAGAATCTGAAATGAAACTGTTTATGTAGGGAAGAAAATGGAGTCTGTCTCAATATGTTGCACCAATATATTTGTCTGAATAAATCCTCTCATTCTGTTCTCTCTTTGTTGGAGTTTGGGGTCTACTCTGCACCCTTTGGATAAGCAAGTAATACTCAGAAGTCAAGCAATGCAGCATAATTCTCTGTGTGTGTTTTGGACTAGGTGGAGATGGAGGATTTTGATGCTAATATTGAAGATCAGAAAGAAGAATCCAAGAAAGATACAGCAGAGGAAGAAGAAAACGAACTGGTAGGAGATACCTCACCCATCTCAAACAAAGTGTATTTTATTAAAATAACTAAAATGGAGTCTAACTGTTATAAATCCCAAACCTCTGCAACTCCCAGGAGTGTAATGCTAATACATACATTGTTTGTGATTGGTTTCTTATGCATGTCTGAGAGGATTTTAGTACTAAATCTTGGTCTGTTTTTCTTAATTGATTTTAAAAAATCTATAACTATATTTACTATGAATAGGAATAGTATTCTCAACCGAGCATGGTACCATGCTCCAGGCACACATCTACAAGCTACAACCTCTGGAGCCTGCTTTTTGTAGACAATTCAAGTTTGAAACTTCTCAGGTGGAGAAGGGGAAAGCACATGTACTGTTACATATGGAATACCCTGTGTAAGTACAAAGACATGCAGAAACCCTGTGGTGGGAACAGAGTTTATTTAAGCTTAGCTTACTTAAACTTGCACTTGTCTTACAAACTCTTCTTGACTAAAGTAGTGTCTGACACCACTTAATGCTGTACTTATCTCTTAGAAAGGTTTGGGAAGAAGCATGTCGTCTTTCCCAAAGTGCACTCTCTTTGGTTGCTAATAATAGCTGATTACTCAGTCTTGAGGTGGGATATCATTCCGATAACTGAAACCTGGAGAGTGGGCTTTAAGCTTCGTTTTATTTGCTAAATATTTAAAAGGCCATGATGGCTTATTAAATAAATGTAACTTCTTGGAGCTGTATCAACTCAGTGCTTGATGAATTGTTCATGCCAAATCCTGGCTCCTACAACCAAAGAGCTAAATTGCAATTAAAAAAAAGGTAACAATGATTCTGAGAGACACTGAGACCTTTTTCCTGATGAAAGTTCACCATTCCTTCGGAAAGGGGTCACCGCTGATAGATTCTAGAAGAGAAAGGAAATATAAAAGTTAAAAAAAAACTCTCCGCAGGCAGAGTAGAGATTAATAAACATTTTTTCTATTGATATGACTCATTTATTCTCTTTATTAAGTTATCCTTTGACAGAGAATAAGTCTGAATAAAGTGTGATCAGGAGTTCCAACTAAAGACACTTCACTGTTTGTAGGAACGTGGCTATTAACTTCCGACTGCCTGGAAATGGGCCATACCTAAAACAGATAGTAGTGTCTTTAGTTTTCTAGAGCACGGTGTATAAAAATATATATATCTATATAGATATATAGATACGTGTGTGTGTGTGTGTGTGTGTTTCTATTATGCAATACATATAACCACAGATTTGAGTAGCATAAATCAAGGAGAAAGCGGGGGGGTTGAAAACTGAGTAAATTATTAATTAAAAACAGTCCACATATAAATATGGCTTCCATTCAGAAACGCAAGAGAAAAACCAGCAAAGAGTTATCTACTACAGTTCATCTCTGCTACTCTCTGATGTGGCCAATGTCAGAGAGAGGCATGCCAGACTGATACAGAAAGGTGGAACAGTGCACTGTCTTTGACATCTGTTGTCTTTTTGAGAGCAGTTGGTGGGAGTTCTTGCATTCATTTTGTTACACTTCCATTTTGCCCTCGGAGAAGGAGGGGTCAGAAGCACCTACCAGCTGGCAAATGTCCCTGAGAGACTGTCTTGCACCAAAAGGTGACATCTGAATCTTGTCTTATACTAACTGAAGAAGGAGGATACAGTACAGATTCAGCACACAGTACACAGGGCATTTAATTCACATCATCATATAGGGTGAATCGGGACAGTCCTGATATTTGGGGCTTTGTCTTATATAGGTGCCTATTACCCCCCACCCCCGTCCCGATTTTTCACACTTGCTACCTGGTCACCCTACCATCATAGTCACTCATATGTTGATATATCAACTCTACTGGATTCTTTGTATTGTTAAAAAAACCTTTCTTTTCTGTGCTTGATGGTATGAAGTATTGACATTTTAAATTCAGTGTTGTTGTCAGCATATTGGTAAAACTAGTGCAAATAGCACAGTGTTCCCTAAAATGCAATGTTCTAATAGTAGATGAGCTTTTGAACAGGTTTTAATGCACAACTTACTAAAAATTTTGATGTAAATATACAAGTTCATTATAGTTAATAGTACAACACAGATGACTTAGTTCCTACTAAATACATACTTGATTTAAAAAACTACTTGCAAATTAAAATACATAATCTGTAGTAAACTAAAAATCATTCTTAAAATGCTGAAACTACAACTGGATAAAAGTTAGAATTGTATAAGAACTTCGAAAGAGTCATGCTGTGGTGTATGTAAATACAATGTATGCAACAGCAGCATCTCTCTCTAGAATAATATACTCTAATCTAGTAGTTAGCCTGTATAGTGCCAGTATACCCTAGTATCTATAGAGAGAGCCTATAAAGAGAGTAGAAATGGAGTTAGTGTAATAAAATTGATCTAAGGATTGGGGCTAATCTCTTGCTGAAACCTGTTTATAGGGATGCTTACCCCTCTCTAGAGAGAATAATACTTATAAAAGTTTCTCATACAATATGTTTCAATATGTTGTTTTTTTAATATGACTACATAGAATCATTAAATAGTATAACAATTTAAGCAGCTGAAACTGGAGTATATGAGAGATCATGGACAAATAGTATAACTAAATCCTCACTGAGCAAGCACTGTAAAATGGAAATATCATAAAAGAATAATCAAGTGGATCTTGCAGAATTTAAATTTTTGAGTCACATGGAATAAAGTAGCTGAATACTTTATTACATATAAAATGCATTCTTTCTGTTGTTGATACAGTAGTTGTATTTGTATGACAAGCAATGTTTGAACTATGATACATTTGCAGTTTTTCAATAAGCAACTTTTTTAATGTTTATATCTCATGATTCAACAAAATCTAACTCTAATTTAAACTAGTAAAACCTTTTTTATCAGAAAGGATTTACCATTTAATGTTAGAGTCCATACTAAGTTGACTTTGCATACTAAATTTTTGTTTGTTCCTTTAATAGGAATATTCAGTGAAGTCTGGCTGTAGTGAATTGTTCTGGAAATACATTCTTAAGAGCATATGGCTAATGTCATTTTTTTTGCAGTTGTGTTTGTAGTGCATTGAATATTCTCAACACCTGATAATTTGTTACAAAACCTATGCCACTTTGGGCAATATAATGTTGTAACTTTGCACGCAGTTTCAGTACTATTACTATCTGTTAAATTTGTTCTGTGTTTGCAGAAGCAGCACTCTTGTAACAATACAAAAGAGCCACTAAAAGCACTGAATATAAAGTGGATATAAAAGTTCTGAAGTGTCTAGTAACCTGGTTTCCCTTAGTTGCTAACTGTGAATTGCACTTTACCAAAAAAAAATGTTTTAAACTCCCATTATAATGCTTTTTCCAGTTCAAAAGTGATATGCGTGTGTGTGTGTGTCTCTAATCCTTCGAGCTTCTCTCTGTGTATGATTTAGGGTTACATTCCGAAAAGCAAATGGGAGATGGACACTTCTGAGGCAAAGCTAGGTGGGTATTTTTTTTTCCCTGTTTTCTATAGTTGGTATCTGATGGTATGTGCAGAACTTTAATTTGCTTATTTGTGCAGTTTTTCTTGCCAAAGACCAAATGGCTTGTATTGATCTCATAGATGTGTGTGTGAATCTACAAGACATTTCTCTTCCATGTAAAATGTAGGTTCTCTCTTCTGCGATAGTAAAGGTAGAAATAGTCTAATGTTCCTAGCCATAGCTGTTTTATACACTTTGACATAGAGTACACATTTCCATACTGATGCTCATCCACCTGTTCAAGGGAAGTAGTTTGTTTAAAAAGAAAAAAAATGCAACATTTCATTCTTCCTCTGTATTGTAAATAGGCAACTGAATCCGTTCACAATACACCACGTTTGTATTCGTGCTGCATACATTTTTTTCTTAAGTCTAAATTTTCAATTGAAAAAGTGTCCGTCTTGCAACATAGGTGTTGTGCTGGCTGAAGGAAAGGCTGGTATACCCTACTGCTTGCATTTTCATTCGGTTTTACTAAGTCATCACAAAGGGGTTACAAACATAAATACTATACCATATCCTGCTTCTGTTTTACTTGTACTTTTTTTGAGCCAACAGGAGACCATGGTTAATTTAATAATCAAGGAGAGACTGTTTTTCCTTAAGAGAAATATTTCATAGGGAATAGTACTGGAGAGCCTTCCAAAACTGTCATGTGACCAGATAGCACAAGCTCCATACTCTGAACCTGGTTCTGAATGATCTAGTCGTAATCACTTCCTTTCAAAGATCTAGATATAAAAATTACTGTCAGCTGTTCAAATGAAATTCCTTGAGAATTGTGGGACACTTTTCAGGGGATTCAGAATGGACCTTTCTGGAAAAGGAGATGATTTTAACTCCACTGCCAATCTCATTAACATTGCTGTGCTGCTAGATGTTATCTGTTATAACTGATATTTCCATCAAATCAGCAAGAGAAATGCAGGCACAAGGCCAAGTGGTAGAGCATGTGTGCATGCAAAGGAATTTCCATTAATATGCAACTTTTGAACAACAATGTTTATTTCAGGAATGGTACTAAAACAGGATCTTTGAACCAACCTGGGTAAAAGGATCACTTTCAGTCACCTTTATGATAAAATAATAGATATCTGAAAGGGGATGTGTAGCGTAAATTTCAAAGAGCAAGTTCACTACATATAACTGCCTAACCCTCGGGACAGTGAGTCTGAGTATGTGATACATGCCGCTGTATTCTTGTTTTCAAATCCTAACGGCATCATAGAAATGGCACCAGAAGACCCTGTTTACATAAATGGCCTTTTGTCGCCTGCTGTTTGACTGCTTTGCTGCAGCATCTTTTCTGCTGCCACGTTCTCTTGATGAGCCATTGAAATCCTGATGGAACATCTAGACTTCTTGATACCTTCAGCACGGCTGGATGAGCCTTTTCTCAGTATCTGAGGTCTATCAAACAGCTAAGCAATTAAAGAAGAAACTCATTCCAAGGGCTGTGTGCATTCTTGCTATAGAGTTCACCACCCTGGTCTGTTGTTAAGCTTATTTCTTAGGGCTTGCCATGATAATTTTTAAGAAATGTTGTTTTGGAAATCATAGCATAAAATACTCTGTGTGGTTAAAAAATTCAAAGCTGTTGGTTATTGTGTTATATTCCAAATAACTGTTGTTTTTTGTTAAATGTGCATAAGAGGAATGGAAGTGTCCCATTACACACAACTAATATTTTTAAACACCTCCCAAAAAACCCCTCAATTACACACATTTTACAAATATCAAATACTGAAGCCCAAAATATGTATGATACATAGAACAATTGAACTGTTTTAAATATATATCATTCTTTGTGTGTAGCATCCCCAGCAAAACTGAGTATGGAGCAGAAACTAATAGAGTTTTTAAAATCTCCCCCTCCCCACATTGGTAAATCTCACTAATAAAAAATAGACGCAAAATAATTGTTTTTATAATACGCTTTCCAGGTAATAAATCCAAATTATAAAAGTAATATAGTATCATCTCCACTTAACCCAAATATGTACAAATAAATGTAAAATAAACTGCAGGGTTAAACTCCTAACAAAATGACTCTGTTAGCCACTGATCTTGACATCAGCTGCACACATTTCTTGTAACTAGCTCTCATTAGGAACTCAGCTAACAGGACAACTGTATTCCACAGTCACCATGTCCTGTTGCTAAAGAGGTCTCACCCTGGAAACAGACTGAATCTATCCCTGTTGGGATGTAAATAGCCCCTTCCCCAATAAGTCTAAATTCTACAAAAAGCTATAGAAAAAACAAAATTTACTAAAAACAAGTATCATATTGCTACAAAGAGCGCTAAATCCCATTGTTATGGATGCTGTTTCCTAGAAGGTTGCTCTATAAATTCAGGCGTTGTCAGCCAAAACTGTGGTTAAGAAACCTTGCGTTTTGGGACTTAAAAGTGGTGATATCTGGTGCATCCTAGGATTTCCAGGGTAATGCTTAGTGAGCCATAGTTATTCCTAATAGTCTATTTCAGCAGTCACTGATTAGAACTGTATACTAAATGGTGTGTAAAGCTGTAATATAGATTTGTTATTCCAGATTTGGATTGTTTCCTGCGAGATACTGGCCTCTTCAGCATGTTTACATACAGTAGACAGACTTTTACAGAGGTGAAAGGGCTGAAAGGCAGAATCTTAAGCCAAATACAGTTGTTTGATGGATTGGTTCACCCAAATCACTTGGCAGCTACAAATTCTGTTGTGTTTTCTATTTTTATTTATAAATATTGTTACAGGTAAAGTACAACAGAATTTTACTGGCTACAGTGTGTCATGGAGAATGTCTGAAATGTTGAGCTTTTGGCTGAACATGCTTGTGACAGTCACCAAGCACATGAAAATCTCCTTGCCTCAGAGTTCTTGCTTTGGTTAATATTTATTCTGGCAGGGATGGTACATTCCTCTTCTGAATACTGTGCCCCTGCATACTGCTGCCCATTTTCCATACATGTTCTGGATACAACCACAGCCACATTTCTGTTTAAAATGTAACTACTGCTATATTAATGTGCCCTTCTGTATTTGTGCAGCAAGTTCTTCCATTTACAGCTTACAGAAATCGGCTAATGCTTGTTGTCTTGATTGAGGTATAATTGCCTCTTTGAGTATATTATTTAAAAGTATGGTTTAATAGTGCAATGTTCAGACCTCACAGATGGGAAAACTACCTTCACAATATCTGAAGTATTATCTGCACTGTAAAACTTTATTCTAGGATGCAAATAACATTTCACTCAGGCCACTATGAGTTGTTGCATAAAAAATATGAAAATTATAACTTTTTTTGGAGGGGTGGCTAGTATTGAGAAACAAAAAGTTATTGGCTAATTTCAGGTGCTTTTATAATTAAAATAATTAAGGTGAGTTTTTAAGAAGTTTCACAGATTTTAAGGATCCTGCCATTTTGCTATTTTTAAAACTTTAAATGGTAGAATGATTCAAGTTTGAAAATTGGGTGCTAAATAACCATTTCTTTCCATAACTACCATCGCGGGCTCTATATTACAAAGTGAAACCTTGTCTCATACAACAAACCCTTCTGAGTTGATCTGCCAAGGATCAGTGCAATAGGACTTTGAGAATGCTTCAAGGAGTGTCTGCTCTGGGGGCACCTCTGGACATACCTTGAAGTACCATGGCATAGATGGAAGCGGATCTCCCTGGAAGGGCAGCCAACTTCAGACACAAAAGGAGATTAAATTTAAAAACATACTCTACTGAGATAAACGGAGTCCTTAAAAGGAGGATTATTCAAACTGACGGTGCAGTCCTTAACTCACCTTTTTACATTTGAGTGTTGTAAAACTTTCAGGTACCGATTTGCGACTTTTGTTATACACAGGTGAAGTGGGAGAATTAACTCTTTCATGCTGGTGATCAGATGTGCTTGCTACTTGCACTTAGCATCAGAAACTTCTGATTCGCAGTGGGAAAGTGTTGATATGACTGCCTTGTCACAGAGTTCCTCGACTTCTCCATTTGTCGCAGTTTAAATGTGTGTGCTGCTCTTCTTTTCAATGCTGTTTATTCTGGAGACTCTTATAATAGCAGTGGTCTGTGTTGAGTAATTTGTGAATAATACTAGATGGGCTTGGAAGTACCTTTACTGCTGGAGCAATACAAAGGAATTTCCCATGCCTAGAGTTTCTCTCGTGAAAGGAGATGGCATCTCTCTATGGAGCCGTAGTCACAAATTTGGCATATTTGACTTTGCATTGTTTCTTCTTTTATTCTATGTAACTATTAGCACTTCAGGAAAGCAGATACAGCTATTCTGTGTTGATTTTTAACTGTAGTGTCTTTGGGGAGGGAATTCAAAAATGCTTTGCTTGAACAGATGAAAGATTTGAATCTGTCCCAATTAAATGGGGCATAATGGATTCTTGAAAATTCTAGCATTGAATGAGGGAGGGATTACTTTATTGGTTTGTCGTGTGACCACTAGTACTACTCTGCTCTTCGCTATTTTAAATAAAACAAAATTCATCTATGTACTGAAATTCTTTGGATGCACATTTTTAGACTGTCCTTTTCTGCTGCCCAGCAAATAGGTTGCTTTGTATTTGATTAGTTTCAGAGATCTCCTGTTGGCTAATTTAATAACATCAGTGACTTCTGAGCTAGTGTGTCTGTCATCACTGGCAGTGGTTTACAGAGAACACCAAATAACTGTAAAAAGTCACTCTACATATACTTTAATGTGGCAGTGATTATAGAAATTGTTTAAAATATAGGGGCAACGAACTTACTACATGACATTATGAACCAGTGAGTAAACACCAATGGGAAAAAAAGGTAGTGGAATTATTTTTAGCTCTGTAAAGCCAGTTTCATATCTTCACACCTATTAGTCCTTAACCTTATGTACTTGGTCTCTTTTATGTACTTGGTCTCATTACCACTAGCAATCTGCCTTGAATAAGTGGCCTTGAATAAGTGGCCAATAACAGGAAGTTCATATAACTCGATAAATGTCATCTTGTTTCACCTCATCTCTCAGGCTGGTCACTCTGGTTCAGTAAGCAACAGAAGAAAAAAGTGACCTTTGGACAAACTTACTTCTTGAGCATTCATGTGTGTGAGACCTCTCACACCATGAATAATAGATTCTGAGTCTTTCTGCAGTCCCAGGATTTTGTGTTTAGTAGAAGCAGTTCTTCAAAAACTGCTTACTATACAGTCCTTAGTAGGTTTAACAGTTTGATGGACCCCAAGTTCCTGATATTGCATGTTATACCATGTTTGACACAGTATTAAACCCAACACTTGGAAGAAAATGTGTGGCATTAATATTGTGTTAAACTGCAGAATAGATGGGACTGCCATTCCACCAACAGCTTCCAGCAGCAGTGTTATGCCTGCTGAGCATGGACTCTGAATGATGTGAACTTCCAGGAAGATACGTTTTCCTCCCTTATACAAACGGCAATACTGAGTGTTACTGACAAAATTAATATGAAAGATAAATAAAAATTGGAAATGGGGGTGAGTCTTTAGAGTTGAAACGAACTAGAGATCATTCCACTCACCAACACAATCTGGATGTGCAAGTTCTGCTGCTGTGAAATACAGGCTCATTCTTTTGAAAGTGTTCCCTCTCTCATCTTGTTTGTGTGCCTTTTACACAAATTTTCTCCTTTAACGCTGAGGCTCTGTGTTTGTTCTCAGACAAGCTGGATGGCTTGCGGACAGGCACAAAGAGGAAACGTGATTGGGAAGCAATTGCCAGTAGGATGGAGGATTATCTTCAGCTTCCAGATGACTATGATACACGTGCTTCTGAACCTGGCAAGAAGAGGGTAATAAACTTCATTAGTGCTTAATATCTCTAAAGGACTCATACAGCATTCTCTCTGTAGAACATAGTCTGCACCATTCATTCAGTTTGCCTGCATATAGGACCAGTGTGAAATCATTGTTTCATTTCATTGTCCCATTAGATGCCATGGCAGACTGTTCCTAAGAACACGGTCTTCCAAACACATACAGATTTGATATGATAAAGTGAGCCATTGAAGATAGTAAAGATTAACAGCATATGTCTCAGATTTTGAGAATTAGGAAAAAGATACACCATTCTTAAGGAAACGTTCTAAATAAAGAAGCAGACTTTCTAGAGAAGCCATGGAGATGGGTATTCTGTGTATGGTGTATGTTTTGTGGGGGGCACAAAAGCTATAGTATATAATGCAGAAAAGAGGCTGGGAAGTTTGTACTGTGTGTTGTATATGAGAGAAGAGGAAAATAAAATGGGTTTTATGTATGTGACTTTTATGTTCTGTTACAGTTAATCGATTTTTATGGTAGGCTTTGTAACAAGGGTAGTGAAGGAAACAGCATGTGTTCTTAAATTCAGGGCAGGTTCAGTTTGAGTGATTTTCTTTGGAAAAATAGCTTCTGTATAAATAAAAATTGATCCTTTATCATCCCTGAATGTGTGCTGCTGCTTGAAATACTTCTATGAATAGAAAGTAAAAATGCATGTAGACACAAGAATGTATAAATTTGCATGAGCATCACTTAAAATAATAATCTACCATAAAATTAGGTCTCTTAGAGTTAAGGTTGCTTAATTACATTTCCTGTGAAGATAGTCATTAAAATCAAGGAAACTGACAGTAAAGTCATTTACAGCTATAGTCAACCAACTTGTGTCTTACTCCCCTAAGCATCAATAGAATATAGTCTGAGTCCTCAGCTCCACAACAAACTCCCTTTTAATTCCAACATACATTCAATAACCCAAACTCTAATCTCAGCAGGATTAAGCTATATTATTCCCTATAGATGTGTGTAATCATAGTGTCTATACTAATTGTGCATGGAAAAATTTGAGGTTGAAGTGCAGGTTGTGCATTTCAGAGGGAATGGGAGGAATTGGTTGTGTACACAGTGGTTAGTTGTATGTTAAAACTGAAAGAGTTTGTCATGGAGCTGAAGAGTTTGTAATTGTGTTTGGGTGATAAGATGTAAATTGAGGTTGGTATGGATGTTAACACTGACCTTTCTAGTGATATCCTTAATTTTTAATGATCATGGTCATAGAAAATGCAATTGAGCAACCTTTAGTCTAAGCTAATTTTTGTGGAGAGCGTCTTTGATTTTTTAAAAGTGTAGGTAGATGGATGAGGAGGTTAGGTTTGGCCAGTGGATCTGGGAGGAGTGGGGGTATTATGGAGTTTTGGGCAGGAGGCTATGAAGGTGATTGGGGAGGACAACAGTGGGGTAGTTACTTGGAGGTTGTGGACCAGGAAGGGGTTTAGCAGGAGAGTGATACTCAGTGTGAGTTTGTGCAAGGTGGCTAGAGGGAAAAATAAGTCTGGAGAAGAGGACCCGAGGTTTCTTCTGATGAATGTCTTATGGTTTAACAGACAGCTTTGTTCCAGTGGACCACTTGCTTACAAAACAGTAAGAGATTTTCAAGGTGAATGGGAGTTGAGGGGTGGAGCAAGGTTGGGTAGCAGCTCTCCCTGGTTCCATCCCCACCAGGGCTCCTACATCACTAAGCAGGGAAATACTCTTTACATTTATTAACCTTTTATTTTTATAAGTATAAACATTTATACAAAATTAGTGGTAATAGAAATAAATGTAAATGTTATTTCCTTGTACATTGGGTTAGCAGAATGAGGACATTGAACTAAGTAGGTTGGGGAACTGGGCTAGTAAGTGAGGGGTGGTGGGCATTGGGGGCCAAGGAGTCAGCAGAAATCGGGAGTGGAGGGCAGGATGGGGAAGAGATTTGTTCTTGAGGGTATGTCTGCACAACAAAGAAAAACCCAAGGCTGGCCTGTGCCAGCTGACATGGGCTTGTGGGGCTCAGGCTACGGTGCTATTTCATTGCTGTGTAGACTTCCAGGCTCAGGAGCTCTGGGACCCTCTCATCTTGCAGGGTTCTAGAACCTGGGATCCAGCCCGAGCCTGGAAGTCTACACAGCAGTGAAACAGCCCCACAGCCTGAGCCCTGCAAGCTTAAGTCAGCTGGCATGGGCTAGCTACAGGTGTCTAGTTTCTGTGTAGACACACCATGAGTTGCCTGCAGATACTGCTTCTCTAGCCTTGTCATCACTCTTCCTACCTTGTGTCCTGGTTACAACCTTCCCATTAGTTGCTTTTATGCCCTCTTTCCCCACACCCCAACCCCTCATTCCATATATGCACTTATGTGTGGGTGAGAAGGTGACTGCAGCGGTCTGAACAGATCCGAGATGAAGATTGTGAGTGACTTTAAGAAGCCATAGAGGAGGAAGTGGCAGTTGTCAAGGTGGGATGGGACATAAATGCATGAATGAGCAACTTAGCACAGTGGTTGAGGTAGTGAAAAGGTTCATCCAGAAATGTGTCATAGAAGCCAAAGATAGAAAAGAACTATTGATTGTGACTCTCCTTCAGTCAGTGCAGGATTGTTCCCTACAGTATATCTTCCTGTACTTTGTCCAGTCTAGTTTTAAATGACTCCAGTATGTAATTAAGCTTACAAGGTAGATGCAGAGAAAGATTATAGTTATGAAAAAATTGTAGCTCAACATTGTGGTATCGTGTTCTCTGTGCCATTTCATTTGGGACCAGGAGAATACTGATTCGTGCACACTACGGTGGTGAACACTAAGAAGTAAGCCTATGTAATCCTTCCTTACAGAAGCACTGTTCTGTTCTGTGGCTTTCCTCCAGTTGCCATCAATCCTTCCACACAGAAGAATACTTTCCAATGGTCTTCCTCTTGGTTCCTGTGAGCAGTAGGCATCCAGCCATACTCTTCCTCTAAGCCTTAGAATAAATGCAGCCACTATGCTCTGAATCACAGAATTATTAGTGTTAAAATGGAAAAGACTTAATCATCTAGTCCATTCCCCAGCCAGTGCAAGATTTTTCTCTACCCTGTGATATATTCAGGACATTCCCTTTTAAATGATGTAGTTGGTGGAACATCCGTTGCTTCCTTTGAGAGAATGATTTGGGTCTTCAATTTCAGAACCAAAATGGTTGAGTGCAGGTTAAGAATTTTCTTTGTACACTAGCCTGTGTGGGAAAGGCCTACTAGTGTTCCAGTGTTTATTCTTGAAGGGCTGTCCTACTGACATTGTGTTCTTCATAGGTGAGGTGGGCAGACCTAGAAGAAAAGAAGGATGCAGACAGGAAGAGGGCCATTGGTTTTGTGGTTGGACAAACGGATTGGGAGAAGATCACAGATGAAAGTGGTCATCTTGCTGAGAGAGCCCTCAACCGCACCAAATATATCTGAGACAATTATTATATGGAATTTTTGTATCTTTAAGGTAAGTGTTCCACCATTATACAAATTTAGTCTCACTGTTTTTTAAGAGTTGAGGATGAGATTAAAGCACACACATTGCTAGGGTTCTCCCTCCAGATATTCTTGTCTGGGGCCTTGAATGGTAGGTGGATTTGTCAGTTGTACACGTTCATTGGTGTGTAATCTCTTGTGTGTAGCATCTCAAGATTGAAGGAAAAGGGGTATCAGCCTTCAAAATCTCTAAGCATTGTCAGTAATAAGAGTGTAAGTGTTCATTATAAGGACAACCGGAATATATGTCAGCTGGATACCTAGTTATTCCAATTCCAGATTCTACATTATTGTATTTGAATTCTGACCATTTTTAGTGATACATTTCTCAGTGTAACAGACTTTTCTTTTCTTTACAGGCCATTTACTTTGAGGAGAACTGAACCCAGCGTGGCATGAGCATCCTGCATGGATCATGTCACTACCATCTTCACAGATTATTTTTGTTTCTTTTTGTTGTTTTAGTTTCTGAAAGTTCCTTGAAATATTGGCACGTGATAACCAGTGTCCCCAAAAGACATACAATTCCGCTGCACCTAAGCGAGAGTTTTCATTTTAATATTTTTTGGAGGGGAGGGAGGGTCAGTAGTTTTAGCTGCTATGCGTGGGGTAGGGTGGAAAAATTAGGCAGAGAATGTTTCCTCCACTGTATTGTAACAGAATGTCTGTATCACCTTTGCTTTGTGGCCATTCTCGTTTTATACTGTACGTACCTTGTAGCTTATTGTACTAGGAAGCAGAACAATAAACTTTCACTATAAACCCAGTGAGTTTGGTGGGCCATACAGCATGGGCCTTTCTCGTGGTGTTTGTTTTACCTTTTAAATGTGGTCTGTCTTCACGTGTTGACAGAATGTTCAAAATCGCCGTCATCTGGGAGAGGCATCATGCTTCTGTTTAAGTGCATGTCTTACCTGGGGACTCCAGGAGCCACCTGCTGTCCTCTTTGTAGCCAGCTTATTTTTTTAGGTCTTGGCTCTTATTGGCCTACAGTAATTTTACATCTTCTCTGTCATCTTGGAGGGCAGCTGTTCTTTGAAGTGTTTTCTGGATTGTTAGTTTCTCAGCTGTTTTAAATTTCAGTTGCTACCTGTGGGTTTGAATTTAATTCTGGAGTACTGAAATACTCCAGGTAGTAATGTGGAGTGTGAAAAAAGTTCCTTTATTGCTGAGTTTGAAATTAAACCAAGTAATGGAAAATTGTGAATGTGGGAAGCCCTCTCAATGGGAGCCCAGAAAGTCACTGTGGTCACAATAGGTCAGGTTGTCTATTTGACTCCACATCAATGCATGTTCATTCCCCTCACAAAATTTAATTTCACTTAAAAGAAGTAATGAAGACTTTCAGATCTAGAGCTAAAGGATACCTCAGTCTGGCCAAGAAATGGGCTTCACCTGATGTAAAAGATAGATTAAATAATTGTCCACTTTGAGAACAGTAGGGTAGGGGCTTTATGTACAATATCATTTGTCTCACCACTGATGGACAGTGTTACAGATTTGCTAATGAGCAAGTTGAATAGATCATTTTTGTTCTTTCAGGGTTTCCAAACCAAAGGCTTATGTTAAGACTTGTATGGAAAGAGAAGGTGCTAGATTATCTGAAAAATGTCTTAGTTGATGGTGAATTATTTGAAATTGCTGTTCTGCACACTTTGAAGAAAGTGAAATTCTAAAAGCGTCTTCTGTGCTCCCTGTTGCTCTGCTGAGTGATTACATTGCAAATTGCTTCTACGTTTATTAACCAATCAAGACTGGTGAGGGCATTGTTTGGTACATTAAATTAGAGCCATTGTTTGTAATTTTGAATGGTTTTTGTTTGCCATTCTAATACATTTCTGTTTACTTGACATTTGTCAGCCTGATTCATTGTGTGTGATTGAAAGCTTTTCTCAGGGTGAACAACAGACTATCTGAATTTATGACCTGAATGAATGTTTACATATAGAAAAATTAAGCTCCTTGAATGTAATGCTTTTACACCAGAAGGTAACAAATGTAGATGTGTGTACACATCCCATAATACAGCAGTATTTACTTTCTGTTTTTAAATGTTGCAAAGTACTGTCTTTGAATTCTCACAAAGTTGGCATTGCACAAAGCAGTAATTGCCAAGAACTCCGGGAAATCAGAGGGCTTTTGTGTCCTTGTGGAGATCAGTCAAGGCTTGTCTCAAAGGAGTTGCTTTCTCATTCCTCAGCATAGTGGCTACCAGAAAGATTCTGAGGCTACCAACTGGAGTCTGTTGTCCATAACAAATCTGGACTGCTGATGGTATTTACTGAACCCATTTTCACTTCCTGTGCCATTTTGATGGGTTAGTTTTATATCCAGACGCTAAGAGCTGATGTTTTCACTATAACCTTCAGAATCAATCTGAATCAAGTTCTAACACTTTTCCTTCCAGGAGAAATAATTCTTCTGGAGCGTGCAAGAGTCATAGAAACAGAGAGTGGCAAAGGGGATCACAGTGTCTCCTCTGTTCTCATGCAGTTTGTAGCAGAACTGAGCAGCCAGCACTCAAGGAGGCCATGCTGCTTTTGTTCCCTTGGTCTGCATGCAAGGAAGGAGAAACAGACACAGAACACGTGAGGGGTTACACTTGTTACCAGTCAGATGTGACAAGAGATATGGCAAATGACAATTAACTGGAAGGGCAGTGCAAATTGAGTATCATGTTTACATTATGAAAAAGTTCTGTTGCAAGTGTTTGCCAATATCCTCAAAATACGTTGAATTTTTTTCTGTCATGTTGATGTTTGTTCTTTACAGGTACTATAATGCATCCACGTCTACAGTAATTTTGTGATCTTTGCCATCTGTGTTGCAGCATGGTGGTGAGTATGAGCACCCAGCAGATCAGCCTGGGGCAGATTGTTGGGAAGTGGCTCAGGAAGAAAGTATGCACTCCATGCACTCCAGTCCTTCAAAGAATGAAGTAATCCAGCACTTTGAACTGCTCATCAGCACTGCTGGCAGAATTACAAATAGCTGGATTGTCACATCCTTGGTCCATGCCCAGAGAATGGTGATGGTGATTGATTCAGAGCCCTCAGCTGTGGAATATGACAAAGTTGGATCCTCTTTGCTGTCCTATCCAGTATCCACAGGCAGCTTCTGGGACTTAGACCCCACGCTGACACTGCGCTCATACAGCATTGGGAATAAAAAATGCCTCCTACAATCTGTGGTTAACTAGGAGAATGCACCCCATTCTCTCAGATTATGACCTGGCTATGATCATAAATGGCTTTGTTAACTCCAGATTGTACCGTGCAATGCAACGTACCAGTGGTTTTCAACCTTTTTTCATTTGCAGAGCCCTAAAAAATTTCAAATGGAGGCGCAGAGCCCTTTGGAAATCTTAAACATAGTCTGCAGACCCCCATGGATCCATGGACCACAGGTTGATAAACACTGTTCTATAGTAATGACAACCTTTTGCGGACTCCTTAGACATAGTCTGTGGACTCCCAGGGGCCGACAGACCACAGGTTGAAAACCACTGCAATATACCATGGTTTGAAAACATTATTTTTAAAAATGAAGCAACTGGTGCAGAATGCAGCACCCACCTCTTCAGCAAGATTGGCTGCTTAAGAGCATTTCATCCCTGTTTTTCAGTTGCTCCACTGCTTCACTAAAGACTGTCCCACCTTCTTGGCCTTCAGTCACTCTTAACATCTCTGCTCTTCAAGAACAATGAAACTGTCTATCCTGAGGATAAGACTCATGCTTTTCCACAAAGCAGTTCACAATCAATTAGCATTTACAAAGGGCTAAAAAATGTTTTACTTAATCTGCGCCTCACAGATAAGATGGATGCTGAGGAAACAGTTTGTCGTAAGTCATCTTGTATGCTTTTACTCTAGAAATCTTCAGTAAACCATGGGGTTATGGCTACGGTGTAAAAAACCTGAATAGAAAAGAATCCTGTACCAACTTAGGTGCTGTGGTTGTTTGTTTTTTCACTTAGGTGTTGAGACTAGCTAATCGGTGTTAGTGGTATCTCACATTATTAGTTCCCTGCAATTACAAGAGAAAAATTGCATCTTAGTTCTTCATATCTCTTCCTCTGTGATTTGGTTTGGCATTCATTGGATTTGCTTCAATCAGCTATCTGAATCCTATCCATCAATGAATAATTTGCTCCTTGCCTGTCAGTTGCTGCACTACATGTTGCTGTTTTTACATGTTTGTAAAGGTGTTGTGTTAAATATTTTCTGAGGCCTTTTGAAATCTCTGTGCAGACATTTGGAATCACTGGAGAAGGTTTCAGATTCTGTTGGAGGACTGATCTAAAAGATGATTATCTCTGTTATAATGACACAGTGCAAGGGTCCATCTATTCCACTACATCCTGTCTTCAACTGTGACCAATACCAGATGTCTCAGAAGAAGGTGCAAGAAGCCTCAAAGTGGGAATTTATGGACCATAACAGTTTTTTCCAACCCCCGCTCCTCTCAGTTTAGTGATTGCCATATGCTGAGAAGCATGAGGGTTTATATCTTTTCCAAACTTCATTTTTGTTAATCATCTTTAATTGTAAGTGTAGATGTTTTCATTATTCATATAAATGTCCCGTCCTCTTTTGAATCTGGCAGAACTCTCAATTTCAATGATGTCTTGTGGCAAAGAGTTCGATGGGCTACTTGTCTGTTATGTAAAGCCATATTGCATTATTCAAGAAGCTCAGTGTAGTTCTTTCTTACTCCAGTTTGTGGGCGTATCAATATGATGGGCAGCAAATTTGAGCAGAGAAGTAACAGATTGTTTCTTGTTCCCATTTTGATACATGTTGTGTGTTGTGCACTGAAAGTGCTCAGTGCTGTACAGAATCCAGATGAAAATGCCGTTTCTGCCCTATGATGCTTGAAGTCTAAAAATATAATTGAAATGCAGCCTCTTGCAGGGTGGTTCTTTGCAGTGAAGTTCATCACTACATACAAGTTCCAGTCAGGCAAAGAAAAGTCTTCTTGAACTGAAACTGCAAAATGTACTTATTAATTTTTCTGGCAAAAATTGCTAATAGATATATAAGGACTAGAGCAGATCAGATCCTCACATGTCCCTTTCTAAAGATATTTCTGCAGCCCAGGAGCCCATAGCATCATACTATGGCATTGATGCTCTGTTAAGATGGAATCACCAATATCACTTCCTCTGACATTGGGGTTTTCCTTGTATTTTTCCCATCCATGTACTCGCCAAGCCTGTGACCCTAACCAGACGAAATCTCTGCTAATAGAGGTGCAGACCTATACTTGCTGTTCACTGCTTGAACACTTTTTGGACTTCAGCACCACTGGAACACTCATTCCAAGTCTTCAATAAGGAATGAAATAATCCAGCCCTTCGAACAACTCGTTGCCACTAATATGAGTTTGTAATTTCTGGCAGAAATACAAAAAATAATTCTCTTAATGCAGCTGCCCCGGTGGTAACAGCATTTTATCTCCTCAAAGAGCGATTCCCAGTTAACAGAAGACACCATTTTAATAATAATGCTACTGTCCAGGGAACTACAGAAGCAGTCATGCTTCTGGGCAGATCACAGAGCTTGCAAAAACCACTGTTGACTTGGAATAGGAACTGATTCTACTTTCTGCTCAAAATTGACAGCTGTCAAGTTCCTGACAAGGCAGCCCAGCATATGTAGGTGGCATGGGGGGGTCTAAACTAAAATTTGCAAGCTCCAGTGAGGATTTTGTCATTCACTATACCTGGGATTCAAAGTGGAAGCAACACCCAGAAGGGTCATCTTGTGCAGAATGTGATGGCCCACATCCTCAGCAAGTCAGACACCAAAGAATACATCATTCTTATGCGCTCCTTCCTCCATTGACTCCCCAGTTTGCCTCTGATGTTAATTCAAGACATAATTGGTCCTCAATTTGAGAGCCATCAGTAGTCGTCCTGGGACCAACACGGCTACAGTATCACCGCATATCTCCTTTCATCATAATTCAAGACAATTTTCAATAGTCTGGGACAATGCAATTGACAAAACCCAAGACAAGTGTGAGGGCCAGAGATAAAGTGTACTCAGTTGAGGGAGCTCATCTGTGGAGTTGAGCTATTAGTGGAGTTTAGATTAAGCCAATTTTTGACCATGTTTGGTTCATTGGACAAAACCCACCTGTTGCTAAAGCTTTCCCACCAGAAACAGAGAAAAAAGTAGAGCTTGCTAAAACTGGAAAGTGTGAAGAGCAGAATTCTTTATGAATTCCATTCAGGACACCACTATGCAGTTCTAGTTTTTAGCACTCCTCACTAATTTTGTCAGGAGACTAGAGTAAGAATAATTTTCTGTTCTTCAAGTGCTTGCTCATGTCAATACCATTCTAGGTGTGTGCGTTCCCACGTGCACAGTTGTCGGAGATTTCTGCCTTAGCAGTATCCATAGGGTCAGCTGTGGCGCCCCCTTGAGTGCCACGCTCATGCGTCAGTATATTAGGTGCCACTGACCCTACGCCTTCTCAGTTCCTTCTTACTGCCCGTGACAGTTGGTTAGAGCCCCTCTTCTTGCAGATCGCAAGAGCATTAGCAGTTCTTTATAGCCTTTTTTTCTCTTATCTGTACATAGTTGTAAAGTAGTTTGTAAGTAGGTAGTTAGCTTTTAATATAGTTTGGTTAGAGTCCCAGAGCGGGGCATGCCCCGCTCAACATGCACAAGGCCATGCCCCGCTCAACATGCACAAGGCCATGCCTATCAGTGATCCCCATGATACTTGCCTGAAGTGCCTGGGGGAATCCCACAGAAAAGACAAGTGTCGGATTTGTAAAAACTTCTGACTTCGAACGCACAAGTGCGTCAGAGCCCTCCACTGTGGACCCCATGCCGAGTATTTGTGCTTCGGTGCGGAGCGCACAGCTGGCACCATTCCCCTTCGCCGGTGCCGAAGAAGTGGCAAAAGAAGAGGAGCCCCTCGGCACCAGACAAGAGGACTTCAGGCAAAGGACCTATGTCAGGCCTTGCACCCACTTTGGGGCTACACAGGGATCCGCCCCCAGCCCCAGGAAGCGACAGGGGTCCCCGGCCTCTTCCAGGGCCATTAGTGCCCAAGGCGGTCCTGGTGGCCAAAGACCAAATGAGCCTACAGGCAACGCACCAGGTGGCGGACTTGGCTAAGACCCTGGCACCTAAGGGCAAGCCATTCATGGTGCAGCCTCAGAGGATGGCGGAGCACCCCTGCTCACCGGACCATAGGTGCAGATCCCCATCTCCACGACCTCGGATCCCGGCACCATATCCTGGGTCTCCAGCCAGAAGACCCAGGTCCTCGACACATTTCCCGCCTACTAGGCATGGGACTCCGAAGTCGAGGCATCTGTCTCTGTATCACCAGTACCGGTGAGCTTCTGGCTGCAGGTCCCCTAGGCTTTGGTCACCCTCCCTCAGGCGGTCTCCTGGACGTCGGTCCCCGTCCAGGAGGGGCTGTTCACCATCACAGCAGTGGTCCCCCCTGGTCCCGTTTCTACAGCAGGCATCATTACTCGCCCTTGCCTAGCTGGTTGCTCACCAGAGTCAGCAGGTGGACTCAGGCCTCGATGGCTCCACCGTGGTCGCCAGAAGGACAGTGGTCCAAGTTGGACCAAGAGTTCAGTCCTTCACATTGAAGGCGGATTCACCACTGATGTAGAAGACCAGTGCAGCACCCGCCATGGTTACATCACAGCAAGGGCAGTGGCCCTCCCAGTGGCCATACTGGAATCCGTGGGGTGTGCCTGTGAATGCCGGTCCCCTACCACCCTTATCTGGCAGTCTCCGATAAACTGGCCATGGCACCACAGTCAGAGCACGGTGCTGAATCCGTTGCAGGGGCAGCACATTGGACCCCGGTGACTAGGGGCCCCTCCCTGGACAAGGAAGGGGAACAAGTTCCTCCACAGGTGGTGCAATCATAGTCGTCATCCCTGGACGAGGTGGTGGCCGGGCCATTGCATACAAACAGTCCCCATGATGACATTAAGGAACACCAGGCCCTCCTTACAAGGGTGGCTGAGAACCTGAACTTACCAATAGAAGAGGTCATAGAGGAGGCCAATGACCTCTTCAGTGTTATTTCGGCTGCCACCCCGTCCAGGTCACGTTGCCCGTTCATCCATGGGTTCTCAAGATTGCCAAGTCACTGTGGCAAACGCCCTCTTCTATTCCACCGACTTCCAAGAAAGCAGAAAAGAGATATGTCCCTGCGAAAGGTTTGAATACCTGTACACAGTCTCCCACACCGGCATCCCTGGCTGTGTCGAAAGGGACAGACAGGACCACGTTAGTGACACCCCCAAAAATAAGGATGCCAAAAGACTTGATTTATTTGACAGAAAGGTTTATTCGACAGCCGGTGTTCAGCTTAGGGTGTTAGATCACCAGGCATCATTGGGCAGATATTCGATGAGTCCCACAGGTTGAAATTATAAATTCAATCCTCCCACCGAATCATGCCCAGGAATTTGCTGCACTGGTGGACGAAGGCATAGCGGTGGCCAGGGGAGTCCTTCAGATGGCCTGGGACACTACTGACTCGGCGGCCAGGGTGGTCACATCTGCGATGGAAATGAGACGCAGCTCATGGTTTCAGACCTCTCAGTTGTCCCAAGAGATGCAGGCCACTATTCAGGACCTCCCGTTTGAGGGGACAGTGCTCTTCTCTGAGCTCACAGAAATGAGGCTACAAAGAATTAAAGACTCTCGAGCCACCCTCCAGTCCTTGTGCCTTCACACCCCTCAGCAGGCCAGGAAGCTGTTCTGCCTTCCACCTCCTCCTCCTCCGCACTCTAGGTCCTGGGGAACTACAGGAGGAAAGACAAGGACAAGAGGCCTAAACGGAAATATCCTTCATCTTCCCATTCAGCTGCACAACCTGACCCTCCCAGAAACCAGGGAGGCCAGAAACAGTCGTTTTTAAGGGTGTGCCCTGGGACAATGCCTCAGTCAGTATGCTGGATCCATCTCTCTCTTTCCTCCTCTACTCTTTCCAGTTGGCCTGGTCCTGTATCACCTCGAACCATTGGGTGATCGACATGATTTCATCGGGCTATACCCTGCAGTTTGTAGCCGGCCCTCCCTTCCACCCCCCTTCCCTGTCCCTCTTCAGGGACCCTTCTCACTAGCAATTGCTGATCCAGGAGGTTGAAAACCTCCTGTGCCTGGGGGCAGTGGAGAAGGTCCCTTGGGACATTGCGGGAAAAGGATTCTACTCCAGTTATTTCCTAATCCCAAAAGCAAAAGGAGGCCTCAGACCCATCTTGGACCTGTGTCGTCTCAACAAGTCTCTCAAGAAGTTGAAGTTTCGCATGATCTCCCTGGCCTCCATCATCCCCTCCCTGGATCTGGGAGACTGGTATGTTCCCCTCAATTTAAAGGACACATACTTTCACATTTCTATTTTCCTGGGGCACCTGCACTTCCTCCATTTCATGTTGGACCAGCACCATTTCTAGCTCACGGTGATGCCCTTTGGTCTCTCGTTGGACCTGAGAATGTTCACAAAGTGTATAGAGCCAGTGGCCGCTTACCTGCGACGTTGAGGAGTCCGAATTTACCTGTCCTTTGACAGCTGGTTCATAAAGGGCCAGTCCTGAGATCAGGTGCGGAGGCATCTTGATCTGGCCTGTGCCACCTGTTGCTATCTGGGGCTGGTAATAAACGAGAGAGTCAAACTTCACCCCAATGCAAGGTATAGAATTTATCAGGGCGGTCGTCAACTCCACTTAGGCCAGGTTCTTCCTCCCCGAGACTCAGTTCCAAGCCATAGTGGACCTCATTTCGTGTGTGCGAACCCACCCTCTCACCACCACCCACACATGCCTGGAAATTTTTGGGTCACATGGCAGCATGCACTTACATGGTCCAGCACATGCAGCTCCGCCTCAAGCCCCTGCAGGCATGGCTGGCGTCAGTCTATGCCCCGAACCAGCATATCATGGACCGGGTGGTCAGGATTCCTGACAGTGTTCTGTCATCGCTCATGTGGTGGCATGATCCCACATCGGTGCTGGAAGGGTCCCCTTTGTGGCTCCATCCCTGTTGACAACTCTCTTCTCAGATGCCAGGACCTAGGGTGGGGAGCCCATCTGGACGCACTCAGCATTCAAGGTTGTTGATCCAGTCACAATCGCTCCCTGCATATCGACATCAGGGAGCTCAGAGTGGTTTGCTTGGCCTGCCAACCCTTCCTGCCTCCATTGCATGGCATGGTGGTGCAGGTCCTAACGGACAATATGATGACAGTCTTCTATATCAACAGACAGGGAAGAGCCAGGTCATCTGTCCTCTGCCAGGAACCTCTCCAGCTCTGGAACTTCTGTCTGCAGTATGATATCCATCTCGTAGCCGCTTACCTCCCTGGGGCCAAGAATGCCTGGGAAGATTGCCTCAGTAGGTCCTTCTTATCTTGCCTCATGTGGTCCCTCCATCCAGACATGCTCAGCTTATCTTCTGCAAGTGGGGGACTCCACGAGTGGACCTGTTCATGTCCAGGGAGAACAGGAAATGCCACATTTTCTGCTCCCTGTCGGACGCCTTTCTGCTTAAGTGGTTGGGAGCTCTGATGTAAGCCTTCCCTCTGGTGCCATTATGTCCAGGGTCCTTGTGAAGATCAAGCGGGACAGGGTGATTCTCATAGTGCCGGCTTGGTCGTGCCAGCCCTGATTCAGCACATTGCTGGACCTCTCGTTGGCCGCTCCATTACAGCTACCGCTCTGGCCGGACCTGCTATCCCAGAACCACGCCAGTCTTCTGCATCCGAACCTGCAGGCACTGCACCTGATGGCTTGGCTGCTGCATGGTTAAATGAGCAAGAGCAGCAGTTCTTGGCTGATGTCCAACAGGTCCTGTTGGGCAATAGAAAACACTTCACCAGAGCAACCCACCTAGCAGTGATCCTGGACTACCTCGAGGCAGTTGATCCTAGACTACCTTCTGCATCTCAAACTCCAAGGCCTGTGCCTTTCATCTATCCAGGTCCCCTTGGCAGCCATCTTGGCCTTCCATCCGCCATTCGTGGGCTGGTCAGTTTTCACCGAGGACATGACGGCCAGGTTCCTCAAGCACCTCTACCCGCACATCAGGGACCCCGTCCCACGGTGGGATCTGAATCTGGTGCTATCGCGGCTCACGGGTCCCCCCTTCGAACCTGTGGCTTCCTGCTCTCTCCTTCTCCTGTCCTGGAAGGTGTCTTAGAGTGTAGGGTGCTCACCTTAGAACTGTCCTATATGGTCTTCTACAAGGACAAGGTCCAGCTAAGACCACACCCAGCCTTCCTGCCCAAGATGGTCTCCCAATTTCATACAAGCCAGGACATTTTCATACCTGTGTTTTTCCCAAAGCTGCATAAGTCAGAGGAGGATCATAGACTACATTCCCTAGACGTCAGGAGGGCATTAGCCTTCTACATTGAGAGGACCGAGCCATTCCGCAAGTCGACGCAATTGTTTGTCACAGTGGCTGACAGGATGAAAGGCCGCCTGGTGTCTGCGCAGAGAATTTCTTCATGGATCTCCGCCTGCATTTGCTACTGCTATGATCAGGGGAAGGTTCCAGCCTCGGTGATTGTGACTGCCCACTCAACCAGGGGTGCAGGCCTCTTCGGCAGCCTTTCTAGCCCAAGTGCCTATTCATGACATCTGCAGGGCAGCCACCTGGTCGTCTGTCCATATGTTCATGTTCCACTACGCTGACGATGCCAACTTCGGTAGGGCAGTACTACAAGCCACCAGACTGAACTCCAAGCCTGCCTCCAGGGATACCGCTTGAGTCACCTAGAATGGAATCAACATGAGCAAGCACTCGAAGAAGAAAAAACGGTTACTTACCTTTTGTAACTGTTCTTTGAGATGTGTTGCTCATGTCCATTCCGTTACCCACCCTCCTACCCCTCTGTTGGAGTTACAGGCAAGAAGGAACTGAGAGGGTGTAGGGTCGGTGGTGCCTAATATACAGATGGATGAGCGTGGTAGTAAGATGGTGCCGCAGCCAACCCTAAGGATACCACTAAGGCAGAAATCTCCGACAATGGTGCATATGGGCGCACACACACCTAGAATGGAATGGACATGAGCAACACATCTCGAAGAACAGTAGTTACAAAAGTTACAAAAAAACTGTGTTTTCCCCCATTTGCCAGTTCTTACAGATGCTGAATTGGAGCATTTGAGGCTTTTGTTGAACACATTGATGAATTCTGAAGATTTCTGCTCTAGATGAGTCACTTTCACTTCATAGTGGGATGATTTGTCTTTCATTCTTACCAGTGAAGTGTTCCTATAAAAGGCATGCACCCTTCAGGGCTTCTAAATCTGGTGAAATGTCCTGGATCTACAGCCTGGAGGCTGCAATACTCTATATACAGAGTGGATATATATTTTGAGAAGTGGCAATGCTGTTCCACCAAATAGATATACAGGTGTCTCACATTCTCCTTTTCTTCGATATTCCTGGGACCAAAATTCAGTCTGAGATGTTTTTTCCAGTTAGAGTGGTTGGTGCTAAATCTAGTGCAGTCATATTTCACTGAGGTAGATCATTACTTTATAGCTGACTTGCATTGTTTGGAAAAGGACTATGTTCTCCAGTTTGTGGTTCTGCTCAAACCTGCACAAACCAGGTAAGCATATGTACGGTTTCCAAACAAAAAAGTCAGTACTGTATGCTCAACTAAAAATGGAAGAGCAACCAAGTGTATTGAAATGACCCATATTCTCCTCATGAGTACTAGCTTTCCAGGCAGAAGGGCTTATTGGACCTTTAAATCATTCTGATTGAGAATTGCATAAGGGTAAGCTAGAAGCTGACTGGAAAGAAGTGACACACAGATAATTTTTCATCATTTTGTATATTCTTCTGATTTGTGGAAACGTGAAATGGTGGAAGAGCATCTTTTTTGGAGCAGACCTTTCTGTAGGGAGTTGCTTATAGAAGACCATTCAAACTGTTTATCCATATTGCTTCTCTACATTTGTCTAAAAGGAGGGCAAAGACTGTTTCATAATACCCTTGGAGTGACCTGGATAAGGGAGTGTGTGAACAGATATCTGTCCAACTTGAACAATATTTTAAGATCATCTTGGGGTGTTTTTCCACATCTAACCATTACATAGCATCTAGTTATATTTGTTGTAGAGGTAATACCTGTAGAATGCAATATTGTCACCCTATCATTTCTCCCACCATTGAAATACCCGTCTCTGGAGTGGAAATACAACAGCAGCACTCCTTGACAGAGTTTTAGGAGGGGAAGTGAAGAACTGCTTATCCAAATGAACAAACAGGAAGCCAGTTAGGGTGACCATAATTACCTAAGCTGGAATTTGTCTGGTTTGGCTCTGATTTACAGGCATCTTCAATGAGTGAGACACCAATTGCAGTGACTGGCTGCATATTTTTCCTTTGGAAACTCCAGACCGTTCCCATTCTAGCCGTTGTGTTAGACCCAACCAGTTTCACCTACAGGTTAGGGTGCAGTTGGGCCACATTTACATAAAAAACAATCCATTAAATCAGATGTTAAAGGTGATCTGAAAGTGTTTTTTAAAAATTAAAAACTGTTTAAGAGCCATTGTCATTAACAGAACATTGCAAAGGAAAAAAAATGTCAACAATGAACTGAGAAGCTCTTTTCAGCCTAGACCTGGAGACAGTATTCTGTTTCTTCTCCCAAGAGTTGACAACATTAATGTACAAATGGGACACAAAGCTGCATTTCTTACCCTGCTTTGGGATGTTAATGACTTCATCACTTGTAGAATGTGAAGTGCAGAACTCTGAGCGTAAGTCTTAACAGGTAGGTAAAGCAGAAGATGACTTTCAAATGTTTTGCTTTTAAATCTATACATTGTGATAGTGACTTGGGATCCTAAACATAATATTTTAAACAATATTTTAAACAAATATTTTAATTCCATTTTGCCAAACCAAGTACATACAATAATATTGGAGGTTGTTTGACCAGTATACCTCACCAAAGTGTTAGTCTTTGCAAATATAGCAACTTGTGCTGATATTCTTCTCGGTGTTTGTTGCTCTGTTGCCTTTGGACTGGGATTTGCCAGCTCGGTCAACTTGCTGCTTTGAAGAAAAACATGAACACAGCAAACCTATGTTAGCAGAGCTCCTTTTAGGCTGTAATTAGCATTATACAGAAATCAAGACTTTTCAGACAATGGCAACCAGATGACTCTGAAGCTTAAATTTCAAGTTAAAAATAAGTTGAAAAAAACTCCCAAGAGCTTGAAATTGTTTCCACTGGAATCAAATGTTTGTGTCTTTTTATTGCTTAATAAAGAATATGTAGCTTTAAACCATTACTTTTTACCTCATGAAAACAAAAGCCATCACTTTCCTATGGAAATTATTTCAGTGGCTTCATATTGTAGTGTCGTTTCAAGTAGCACTGAGAATCCCCAGTCAAGATTTGGGTTCTCATTGATCTGGGTGCTGCACAAACATACAAGAAGTCAGAATGTTTTCCCCAAAGAGCATACCCATCTAAATTAAGTGGTCTTTACATTCTGCTAGTATAAGCTCTGCTATTATTGACATGTAGTGGAGAGTTTAATTTAACTTTAGTGGCAGGTGCTGATTTTGGATTTCCAGGGTTCTCAGTTAAATCCTAGCAAGAAACAATTTCTTCTGATGAATTCTTCGCTGGCTCTTTGGCTCTGCCTCCTCTTGGAATGCATGATTTTCAGGTGTGATGTGTAAATATTCTAATAAAAGACATTGAAAATCCTCTAGTTGGAGGTAAGAATGATATTCTGTTAGGCAATTGGATGTAGGAATTGGTTTGTCCTATCGTGTATTTGATAAGACAGAAAGGTAACATCTTGCCCTGCTAACCTTCTGAGATGAAACTGGACAGGAACAGTGGGGTGGTTTAGCAATTGCCATTGTGTGAAGAATATACAAGATTCAGCTGGAGAGATTTTCTTTACTTTTTTATTTTTGCTGCTTCTAGTGTCAGAGGATAACATCTGGAGCTTTCTTCCTTTGCCCACCAGGGTAAGGAAAGTGCTCAACCATTGACTTTTTTGCCTAAGGCAGAAGAAAGCCTGTCTGGCCTCCTGCTCTAATGGCCAGCTCCATGCAAGTGCTGCTGGGAGAAGGATGACAAGATGGACACAATGAAAGTAGTAATTGGCTGTTAGTGAGATGGATGCTGTAAAACAGTCAGAACGTAGAGCATTTTATCCAGGAAGTTTTTGCTGATGCCATTATTAGAGGAAGCATGACTCTGTGACAGGAAAAGCGAATTCTCCAGAGTTTGTGGAGAAGAGAGGTTCCATCCCAATTAGGGAATCTTGTGACGTATACCTAACTGGGGCCTGATCCTTGAGGGTGTTGTGTCCTCAACTTCCATTGAACTCACTAGAAAATGGAGTGTTCAGTGTCTTCCAGGATCAGACCTGAGATCTCCCACAAAGAAACAACTTCTCAGAGTTGAGGCAAAGGCATGGACTGTCAGAATAGGTATAGTGCAAATACATACAAGCCTTTTTATTCACTGTTTGTATAGTGCGAACAATATGGCATTCATTATATAGACACACATGAATGCAAAGACCTTGCCCGCAAAGAGTTTACAATCTAAATATTCCTTTTCTAGGAATATAAAGTGTTTGTAAGTCTCCTCTTCCCCTGGGAGCTGGCTGGTGTGGGGAAAGGGGAAGTCCTCAAGTGAACATAGAGGCTTTCTTGTTCTCACTTGCAGATCTATATACTGTACTAAGTCAGATTTGGACTCATTGCAGCAGCCATTCTTCGATAGAGCTACAGAGAAACATCCAGTCACCTCTTATTCAGCAAGTTTGTGAGGCTGTCAAGGGAGATACGGAGATTCTGTATAGACTATAATGCCAACGGTATAATGACAACACCCAGTTCCGCATTTCCTACTTGTTGATGATATGCCTCTGTACATAACAAGGATATGAATGAAAAGAAGCTAGCTCCATATGGCCAAAATAGAGGTGATGGAGGTTGGCAAAGGGAAAACTTGGAGAAACTGGCAGAATATGACCACTTTCAGCCGAGAATATCAGCCCCCCTCCATCTCCCAGTTGTCGATGGTGTGCAGCCTTGGGTTCTGCTAGATTCATGTCTGCTCTTGGAATACCAGACAGCAGTGGTCAAAATAATCTTTTACCCTCAAATGCTGGTCAGAAGATTGGACCCATTTTTTACTGGATGAGAACCACAGCCATGGAGATCCATGCTTTTGTTGCCTCCTGGCTAGACCTGTTATACAAAGCTATACATGGGGTTGATCATGAAGGCCACCCAAAAACGAAGGCTGGTGCAACACACAGTGGGCCACCTTGCTAAGCAAGAAAGTGTTGAGCATATCACGCCACTGCTTTGCACTCTACTTTGGTTGCTTATTGAACTCTGAATCCAGTTCAAGGTCCTGATGTCATTTACAAAGTCATAATTGTACTGGGATCTGTCTATCTCAGGAACTTGCCTCTCACTGCATGAGAAAGAAGGGCAGCTGTATTCAGCTAGGACACTTCTGTTGTTAGCCCCAGTTATGATTACAGAGTTTGGGATAGAACATCCTTGATGGAGGGCCCAAGGTGGTTGAGTAATCTTTTGTTAGAGATTGTCTGTCTCCTTCAGGCCACAATGAGTCTTGCCTCCTTTAGGGTATTTTCCAAGACCCACCTCTTCACCCAGGCACTTCCCCATGGAGTCTGACCCTTTTGGTGATAAGTTATGCAAGAGGAGAAGATGGCAAGCGGTGGTTTTATTGCAGACAACCTATGTCCTCACCTGTCACAGAGAAAGGAGACTTCGTACATTTATTAATAAATCAGCACAACTAATGTGGAGCCAGCAAGTGTTGCGGAGCTGATGGGATTACACTTGCACGAGAGCTAAAGTAAAATGCTTGCACAAGTTGGGTTCTTGCCCTATAGAGGACTTGATGCTGAATGTTATTTGTACAGAGAAAATTCCTTCTGCATCAGTTCTGCCAACAGTCTATTTGAAACCTCGTATATATGGCGTTGAGTCTTTTCTGCCTGAGACTTGGCTTTGTTATTTACTCTGGGTGCCACGTCCTCTGCACTAACAGAGGTTGAAGTCAGCCTTTATCCTGAGGGCTAAGCCTAAGGAAAAGAACTTTATGTGCAGTTTCCTACCTTTTTGCAATGTGTGTGACTTCTCCTTTTCAAGTATATCGCAGTGTTTCCTTTACCCTCATTTTTCTATCTCACTGTGCGCCAGGATCAGGGCTCTGAGGAAACCTCCTAGCAAGGTTGGGACCTACTCATCAGCTTGGACTTACAAGAGAGATAGAAAGTACCTTTTTCTTTGCAAAAATTAGAATCTGTCTTGACATTCCTTCTGTTGCCTGGTGTAGCATGAGACCTAAACACACTGTTGTGGTATATGAGTTGATGCTTCCCTTGCCATGTTCATCAATTATGTGTGTTATGTAAAATTCAACAAATGAAAGTGTGGTGTTGAAATCAGTTGTCTTTATGCTCAGTTCTCCAGCTGGATCCAGTATGGCTAGGGTCCTTCATCTGGCATCCAGATCTTTCAGCTATGTTTTTCCTGTTTCATTCCATGCTTTGATTTTCCTCAGTCATTACAATATTAAATTGTATGGATATGCAGAGTATTGGGTTCAATATGGCAGAGTATAGGTGGACTGCCTGCAGGTGAGTCAAAGTATTAGAGGAACATTGTGCACTAAATTAGATGACCTTCTGTAATGTGTAAGTAGCACTTTTCAGTATTACTGGATTTGTTGTTCCCTAAACTTGATATAGTAATTCTGCTCAGAAAACAAAAAGCTAGAACTGCATTAAATTTAGTTAAAGTAGTTACAGTCACAAAAGGCATACTATATTTACAAATATGTACCTGGTCGCCACCTTCCACAGCACTGGTAATTTCAGTGAGACATCCACTGAAGCAGCAAAATGAAGAATGGGAAATGTTAAAATGGACATGAAAAATGGCAGCACCTTGAATGGCTCTCTCTCAAAGAGTAAGAATTGGATTTTACTGTACTGGGTCTGGTTACATTTCTGCTAATCATACTGTTACTTAATTGAGATAAGGATGTGCGTTTTGAAAATGGGTGAATATTTAAAATGCCATTTGTCATTGGTCTCTCATGAAGGAAAAATGCACAGCTGCAGTTAGCCTATGCTGAGAGAAACCCACCTTTCTCTTTCGATCCGTAGCTGCACACTCTTTTTACTACTGTCTGTGCTTATTGACATGCTGCCTTTGAGCCTGGTTTATTTAGAGAATTGCCTTCCCCTTCTCCAGCAGCAATCACTTTTTGATTTATCAGGCCTTGAATCACACAAAGGGACTTGTTCCTGCATTGTCCCTCATGGTATATTAACAGAAAGCAGACATGCCCTGCACTCATGGAGGAGAGGTCACAAGGATAAGTGTCTTCAGTGATGCTTCCCACAGACCAATCTTAAGTTGCATCTGTATTGTGTTGTACCTAAAAGTTCTGATCTTCATTAAAGCTGTTGTTCCCTTCCACGTGGGATAGAGGATGCTGTGTCTTAAAGCCACAAGTGTCAGTATGCTTTTAAGGTTAATGCTCACTGTGGTGTGTTTGTCTAGTTTGGGCCATTTATCGTCCAAAGCCACATTGTGATTGGGCATCTGGGTTGATAACATACCTGTTCTCTAAATCCCAGTAGTACTGAACTGGGACCTTATCACAAGGTAGGGGATCCTCCATACACCTAGGTTTGTTAAACCTATGGTGGGGAGATGACACAGAGTCTGAGAATTCCACCATAAAGTTTTCTACACATGACCTCTGTACAGATCCTCACTAAAGCTGGGTGAAGTTTTTTTGACCAATAGATTTTTTTATCAAAAAATGTATTTTTCAATGCTCTAAAACTTAGTGAATTTGGGTATAATTGGACAAAAGATTTGGCTATGAGGAAGTCAAAATGTTTTGACTTTTTAATTTTGAAACGTTTCATTTTGACTTTTCATTTTGGAACACCATTTTGAATTCAAATTTGGGCCATTTTGTTTAAAAAAAACACAAAAAAGGATGAAAAACACTCAAATATCTGAATCAAAACAAAAAAAGTAAAAGTTTGTTTAGAATCAACCCAGAACATTTTAGTTGATTGAAAAAGATTTTTTTAGTTTTTTGATTTGACAGATTTTGAAAAAAATTGATTTTGGTTCAAATCAAACTGGATTTTTTCCTGATTTTTTTGGGTTGTCTTCAAACTGAAGAATCCATTAGTTGCTCAGTTCTGGTCTTCACTGCTACTGTGTCTTCCAGTTGCATAGGGCAGTTGCATGCAATTCTTTTAAATGTGGGGCCTCATTCTGCTTTCACATCATTCTTACCCTGGTGTAACTCCATTTACTTATGTGGATTTCTGTGTGAAAAGCAAAATCAGGTTTTAATACTTGCATTTGTTCCCGCCCTTTAATACTTGTTAATTCTATTGTGACTCATAGAAAATTCCTTAATACCTTCACCTCTCCACCTGCATGTGTTCAGGGCTCTGACTTCTTAGCCCAGAGGTTGATTTGGGGCGGCAAGCCTGGTGAAAACACACTGCAAACAAGATCATTAAACAGTACACTGAATATAAAGGCAGGGTTGAAATGACACCAAATATCCCAGAAAGGCTATAAACAAAACCCACTTCAGTGTGCTGAGCTGAGCTGCCACACTGCTAGCCAAGTGATCCTTGGAGCATTGGTCCACCTAGTGGGGACTGCTTCAAGGGTAGTGGTTTTACAGTGGCTCTTCAGTGACATTAGACACCCAGTGGGTGGCAGTGTTTTGCACCTAATGGAATGCTTAACACATGAGCCCCAGCACCATTAGCTGGCAAAGGCAATTGCTCCAGGACCAGGAGGGGCATCCAGTGCAGCTAACCACCAGATTCAACTGCTTCCATGGGTCTTCAAAGTCACTGACTGCCTCATAGTTACTGTTCTGTAGCTGATTGTTGGCTGTGATTATCTGACGCACAAGCTGTGCTGGTTTCAGAGGTAAAGTCTTATGATGAGGAATATCCTTCTGTCTCACTTCACAGAGCCCTCAGGTCCTTTGAGATGTCTGTATTCTCCATTATTCATAGTGAAACATCTTGGCAGGTGCATTTCAGATTCACACCACAGTAAAACCAAACGTCTTTGGCTAACAACTGTCTTTGTAATGAGAGGGTGGAGAAATATGTTGTTGAGCTCTGCAGCTCCATGGACTACCATGTTTATAAATCCCCTTACCTGCTGTAAGTATGAAAGAATTGGTGCAGAAAGACCATTTAAACTATGATTGGGACATTCCTGAGTTCCTGCTTTTTGGCTGTGGAAGGGAGTGAGATGCTGTCCTTCTGGCCAAATTGTACCGCCCTGTTTATGGGAAGGAGCTGGGAAGATGTCATGGAAAACTCAGAAAAGAGAATCCTGCGGTTTGCTTCAATCGTGTATTACCAGGGGACACTTGCATAAAAACAGGTTTCTTCAGAGCTTGGCTTCTGCTGCTTCTACTCATTCTAATTCTCACCTGTGACATCACAATCTTCTCCACAGTAGCTGCTTGTGATATGCCATTCAGAGGATTATTCTTACTTGTGGGGAATGGACTCTTACTAAAGAATGAGGCACAAGCACTTTGCTCATCAGTACAGTAACTACAAGGACCTTGTATTGTTTCCTGATCCACTTGCCCATTCAGAATGGGAAGCATTGGCAGCCAACATCCCGACAGCTTAGCTGATACAGAAAATATTAACACAGACAATTCTGATAGGAATCCCGGAGCCAAGTGTTAACAGAGGCTCTTCCAGTTAAGTTCTGGCATATAGGTAAGAATAGTAATAGTAAGAACTTTATCTTCCATTAATAATTCAGAAACTTTATGGAGCTCTAAATAGAATATTTTTCACCAGATCAACACTCCTGCTTTGGCTGGGCTTTTGCAGAAGTAGGATCCAATGTCATCAACACACAGGCCCTCAGTGAAAGGACTGTTCATTGAGATAGTGTTTCCTATTTCCAGATGCTGCCTGTGTGCTGCTGGTCTTTTAGTTCCTGTTCACACTGGAAATGTAACTGTTCTCAATTTCAACAGCTGTTGATAAAACAGGTTCAGGTAACATGACTGCTTGTCCATTGTGGAGAACAGGGCATGCAAATCATGCAACTAGGTCACTTTCAGTCCTTCTAAAACTATTGCATTTTGAAAGTTATGCACTGTCCACTGTGGCCAGCAGTAGCTGGTACAATTATGACTGGAAGCTCCTTTGAAGTTCAGTAGTTGGAAATACGTGGTCAGTTTGATATGGACTCAACAAAAAATAAATTGAAACAGGGAATACCTGATCTCGAAAAGCAGGTCATGGTAACTACCCTCTTGCTCTTACCACAGCAATAGTGTCCAAGGACTTGCAGGGCACACAAGGGTTATTTAGTGAACTGTTAAAATTTATAGTTTAGTATAAACAGTACACCTAAAATTCTTTGTTAACTTTTGAAATGTTGCTGTAATTCCCTTGAGGTGCAACCTCTGCCAGAACCACAAAGGAGTAAATAAATTCAGCAAACTTCTTTGGTCACTTACTGCCAAAGCTGACAAGATGCAGATTCCATGCTGCTGGGCCTAAATCAGAGCAGCAGTCAATGACATTTATAAAAATTTAATTGGTTGAGACTCGTAGCATTCACCCAAGGCAAGAGAGTACTGTATTTTTAAGACTATTGATTCATAAGTATTAATTTTGTGTACCTCTAATTGATTGCTTAATATGTTTATTTAATAAACAATTACAGTTGCTCTATTTAAAGTGTAGTTTCACAGCACAAGTTGTGGGAACATGATAAATATGCACACCTCTTGGACTTAACCCTCTGGTGCCGCGCTCTTATGCACCGGTGTAAGGGGCGCCACCGGCCATGCACTGGCTCAGTTCCTTCTTACCACCTGTGACGGTTGCTGGAACAACCCTTTTTGCTTCAGCAAGGCTTCTTCCTAGTGGTTTTTGGGGTTTTTTCTACATTTGTAGTTATTTTAGTGTATATAGTTTTCAAGTAGTTTGTGTATATCGTTAGTATATATAGATAGTTCCTATCATAGAGGGACTTCTGCACCCCAGGGGCCAGGCATGCCACAGTCCCCAGGCTTTAACCTTTGTGCCTCCTGTGGCAAGCCTATGCCCGTGAGTGACCCGCACTCCAGCTGCTTAAAGTGCATGGGTGAAATTCACATGAGGGACAAGTGTCAGATCTGTTGGGACATCAGGCCCTGCACTAAGAAAGACACGGACATCAGGCTGAAGGCTATCCTCATGAGAGCCACCTTCAGACCAGTCTCAGAGCTGAGCCACTCCAATTCACACCAAGTACTTCGCCGTCAGTACCAAACGCTCCCTCGGGACCATTCACCATCTCCAGTGTCAAGGAAGAAGTAGAAGAAGCAGCAGTGCACTGAGAGAGGGCGCTCATCGGTGCCAAAGAGAGCCAAGCGGGGAGAAGGCAGTATAGTGAGACTCGTGCCGGGCTACTTGTCTGCTCTTGGACCCGTGTTGGCACCGTTGACTCCTCCCAGAGCATTGAGTCTGGTGCGGGATCCTCCATCAACTCCGGGAAGCCACCGCAGTTACAGCAGTCTGATAGTACCATCAACCCCAGAGACTTTCCAGGCAGCTAGGGACCGTCTCTCTCTACTGGGCCTGCCAACACCAATGGGGCACCCACCAGCTCTGGCATCTGGAAGCAGGAAGCATCATGCACCTTCCTGGCACCGGGTACCTCTGCACCCTCTTGGGGCAAACCTCACCTGATCTCCGATACATCACTGGTCCTCAGAACCCTGGCACTGTATGGATGCGGAAGCGGGTACCTCTCCACTGTGGTCGCTGAAAGAAGACTTCTCTTTGGAATCTGAAGGGGAACCTTATGTGCCACCAAAGGCCCATCACCGATACCCAGTTGATGTACCACAGAGGTTTGGTACTGGTCCCACAGCTGGCTCCTGGGCAGCAGGTCACTGGATGATGCAGTGGCCTTATTGGAATCCTTGGGGGTTTCCCCCAGTATCGGGTCCTTCCTTCCACTGCTCCTACTCCGTGGTCTCTGAGAGATGGGCCACCGCTCCTTCCTGCTCAGCACTGGACCCTGACCCCAGTAGTGACATCCAGGAGTTGGCTCCAGTGGATGTAATTGAGAAAGAGGAAGTGCAAGCTTCCCCACTCCCCTCCACCACCACCCCCCCCCGATGAGGCTGTCATGGGTGGAAAATTTTGGGGCCCAGCAGGACCTTCTGAAGAGGGTTGCGGTGAACCTGGGCCTGGAAATTGAGGAGCTCAGAGACATTGCACAGCCTTATTGATATCCTGGCTGTAGCAGCTCCATCCAATATAGCCCTGCCCATCAATGACATGGTGATGGCACCAGTTAAGGCCCTGTGGCAAACTCCTTCGTCTCTGCCCCCTTCCTCAAAGAGGGCAGCGAAGAAGTATTATGTGCCAGCAAGCAGGTTTGAATACCTGTATTCGCACCGTCCCCTGGGGTTCCTGGTAGTATCTTCAGTGAACAAAAGGGACAGACAAGGCCAGACAAGCTCTACCCCAAAACAAAAGACCACTAAGAGACTTGACAAAAGGTATATTGAATGGGTAGCCTTCAACTACGTATCTCCAACCAGCAGACTTTGTTGGGGAGATATGATTTTAATTTGTGGGACTCCCTGTCTAAATTCAAAGGCTCCTTGCCCCAAGATTCAAGGCAGGAGTTCACTGCCCTCTTGGAGGAAAGTAAGAATGTGTCCAGGACCTCTCTCCAGGTGGCTCTGGATGTTGCCAACTCAGCAGCCAGAACAATGGCTTCAGCAGTTGCCATGAGGTGTTTCTCTTGGCTACAATCGTCCGACCTTCCCCATGAGGGTCAACAGTTCATCCAGGACCTCCCCTTTGGAGGCTTCTCTTTTCTCAGAGCAGACTGACTTCATGGCCTGAAGGATTCCAGGGCCATTCTACAGTCTTTGGGCCTTTACACTCCATCAGCGTCCAGGAAGGACTTCAGGCCCCAGCAGCCGTCCACCTCAGCCTCCCAGTTGCAATCTCAGAGATACTCTGGCGGGCCCAAGCAGGCCTTTTGAAGGTGTGCCCAAGGGTGCTAAGCCAGTCATCGTTTTGCCCCCCCCCCTCTTATTTTTGGACTGTCTGTTGCTCTTCACCCTGGCATGGTCGTTCATAACATAAGCTACGCACTTATGAGCACAATGAAAACAAGATATACTCTTCAGTTTCTATCCACCCCTCCCTCCCCCGTCCCTATCCCTGTCCTCCTCCTGGGACCATTCTCACAAGTATTTCCTCATCCAGGAGGTGCAATCCCTCCTACATATGGGGGCCGTGGAGAAAGTTCCTCAAGACTTAGAAGGGGTTCTATTCCTGGTATTTCCTAATCCCAAAGGGGGCCTCCAGCTTACCTTGGACCTGCATTGCCTCAACAGATGTCTCAAGAAACTGTGGTTCCGCATGGTCTCCCTGCCTCCATCATTCCCTTCCTGGATCCAGGAGACTAGGTATGCCAAACCTCAACTTAAACGATGCATGTTTTCACATTTTTCTCAGGCTTGTAGTGAGTCAACACCACAACCAATTCACTGCCGTCCCCTTTGGCCTAGCAGCGGTCTTATGGGTTTTCACAGCGTGTATGGTAATCGTAGCAGCCTTCCTCAGGCGGCGAGGCATACAAGTCTACCCATACCTCGACGACTGGCTGATTAAAGGTCGGTTGCAGGCTCAAGTACAAAACAGCATCAGCATGGTTCGAGCCACCTTCAGAGTGCTTGTCCTGGTGATAAATGAGCAGAAATTAACTCTTGTTCTAGTTCAGAGAATAGAGTGCTTGACTCGACCCAAGCCCCAATATAATAGTCGGGTTTTTTAAGGGGTTGGAAAGACTCTATCCTCAGGTTCACGAGCCTATCCCCCCATGGGACTTGAGCCTGGTTCTTTCGATGCTCACGGGGCCCCCTTCGAGCTGTTAGCATTATGCTCCCTGCTACTTCTCTCCTGGAACGTCACCTTCCTGGTGGCGCTCACCTCAGCCAGGAGGGTGTCTGAAATCAAGGTTCTTATGTCAGAACCACCCCACACAGTATTCTTCAAGGACAAGGTTCAGTTGTGCACGGCCATCCCTGCAGGTGAGCAATACGGGCAGCAGCCCACCAAAGGGGGCGCCATGCATAGGGTTTGCCTGATTCCTACCTGACCTGCTGAGAGCTAGCTGGGCTGGTGGAGGCAGACAGGTGGAGCAGTAGCATCTGGAAGATGGGGGAGGGACCTGAACTGCAGGGGAGCAATTGGATGAGAAGCCGAGCCAGGGGACTTCTCCGGAGCAGGGGTGGCCCTCCTGCCCCGCCGCTGGTGTGCAGCTGCTGCTGCTCCTGTTTCCTCTCCTCTCCCCTCCCTCCCTCCACCAAGCCCCTAGCCACTCTGGCCTGGGAGCCTCCTGTCTGCTGTGTGGGTGGGGTGCTGATGTCGGGTGCCCACCTCCCCCCACCCGTGTACCCGGTCTCCACTGAGCTGGGGTGACAGGACAGGGGGAATCTGTGTGTGCTGCTGCCTCTCTGGGTCCAGCAGCAGCTGCTTGTGCCTGAACAAGCCTTCAGGCACCTGACCCTGAGTGCTTTCTTAAAGAGACAGTGCGCTCATACACTTACTCAGGCGCGCACGCACACGCACACACACACACACACTGTCACACACTCCCCTCAACACACACACACAGTTTCCCCCACCTCCTCCTAACACACACACACCAGGGCTCCATGCATCCAGGTCACTTTCCTAACCTGTGCTGTGAGGTGAGCATCAGCAGCTGCTGCTCTTTGCTCTCCCCTTATGCAGCCCAGGCAGTGAAAGTGACCTGGATGCAGGGAGCCCTGACCTCGCTCCTCCCCTCACAGCCCCGTAGGGGGTGCATGGGGCAGAGGAGCAGCCATCTGGTGGGGGAGCAAGCAGCAGTGCCAGCTGCTCCATCACTGCATCCAGGTTAGTTTTCCCATGTGGGTGCAGGAGGGGGCTGCAGAGGTTAGGGGCGTAGGAGGGGGGCAGGGTTGGGATGAAGAGGGCACAGTGCAGGGGATAGGGGTGTAGGAGGGAGGGGTTCGGGTGAAAAGGGTACAGTGCAGGGGTTGGCGCAGTAGGGGAGAGGTAAAGGGGGTACAGGGATTAGGAGCACAGGAGGGGGGAATACAGGGGTTGGGATGAAGAGGGCACAGTGCAGGGGCTGGGGCACAGTGCAGGGGTAGGAGGCACAGAAGGGGAGTGCAGGGATTCGGGGAAAAAGGAGCACAGTGAAGAGGTTAGGGGTGAAGGGAGGGTGGGAGCCCATGGGGGCCGAGGCAATGGTGGGGCACCAAAAATGCAAGTTCACCCAGGGTGCCATTTTCCCTAAGCCAGCCCTACAACTGTGCCCCCATCCAGCCTTCCTGCCAAAGGTGGTGTGTCAATCCCATAACAACCAAGTCATTTTCCTACCAGTCTTCTTCCGGAAACCTCACAAGAATTTTGAGGAATGACAGCTTCATTCGTTGGACGTTAGATGGGCCCTCACCTTGTATATTGGGAGGACTAAATCCTTCTGCAAATCCACGCAACTCCGCAACAATAATGGAAGGGATGAGAGGGCTACCTGTGTCATCTCAAAGGATATTGTTCCGGATAACAGCCTGTATTCAAGCTTGCTACGACGAGGCAAACATTCCACCTCGGGCCATTTTAACCACTTATTCAACAAGAGCCCGAGCTTCGTCAGCCGCGTTCCTAGCGCAGGTCCCAATCCAGGACATCTGTAGAGCCGTGACCTGGTGGCTGGTACATTTCTTCGTGTCCCACTACACCGTCACCCAAAGGGCCTGAGCCCAACGCTAGTTTCAAAGGGTTGTGTTGCAGTCTGTATGCCCGTGAACTCTGAGCCCACCTCCTTGGGGTACTGCTCGCAAGTCACCTAAGGTGGAATGGACATGAGCAAGCACTTGAAGAAGAAAAAATGATTACTAACCTCTGTAACTGTTGATCTTTGAGATGTGTTGCTCATGTCCATTCCATGTTAAGTATGTGTGTGCCAGGTGCACCATTGCTGGAGATTTTTCCCTTAGTGGTATCCGTTGGGTTGGCTCTAGCGCCCTCCAGAGCCATGCATTTATGCGCCAGTATAAAGGGCGCTGCCAGCCACGCACCCTCTTAGTTCCTTCTTACTGGCCAACTCCGACAGAGGGGTAGGAAGGTGGGTCATGGAATGGACATGAGCAACACATCTCAAAGAACAACAGTTACAGAGGTTAGTAACCATTTTGTATCTAGTCTTATTCTCCTTCTGCTCTCTGGAGACCGATGCAGGACTGTTCCGTACAATATCTTCTCCAGTGTTTTGCCCAATCTAGTTTTAAAAGTAACATGTAAGTATTCATTTTTGTAATGAAATGTATGTTTTGTGCATAAAGATAATTAAATAAAATTTCTTTCTAAAACAATGCTTGATTTTGTCCTCTTTTCAACTGCAGTTTCTTTCTGCTTCAGGCTTTTCACTTAAACATGTATGGGTCATCTTTTCTTTTATGGCAGAGGTCCCCAAACTGTTAGCGGTCCCCTGGCAGCTGTCCCGCTCCCAGCCCCACCCCCAGCTGTGGCCTCAGCCTCCTTACCCCTGTCCATATGGTCCCCCCACTGGAGCCACGGCCCTGCTCTCGGCCCCAATGCCAAGGGAGGGGCCGGGGGGGAGGGAGGGTGTGACTCTCAAAAGTTTGTTTTATGGGTTGTAACCTTGTGCCTTCTGTGATTGCCACAGGAAAAAAAGAGTGAGCCTGGCAATTACTATCTGACTTCACTCCCTAGTAAACTAATGGAACAACTGTTAAGATAAATAATTCTCTTAGCACCTAGAGAATATACAGAAGCATGAGCAATAAACAGCAGTGAGGGAGTCATTTTAAATAACAAATCATGCCACATAAACTTGACTGGTCTGTTTGATAGAATTACAAAATTCGTGGAGAAAGGGAGAGCCATAGATGTAATTTAGACTGGTAAAGTGTTTGATACACAGTCTCCATTTTACTAGAAAAACAACGTCAAGTTGATGTGGATTATACCCTGAAAGAGGGATTGAAAATCAGTTGAAAATTTACCAGATATTATTGGTAAATAGTGAAGTATTGAACTCAGGAGAGATGCGTATATTAGTGTTGCAGGGATCGATGTTAGGTCTGATTGTCTGTTATGAATCTATTGAAGATGGCCTTGCATGGGGAAAAAATTGTGCTTGTGTTTTCCACCCCTTTTCTTGTGCTCCTTTATAACTTATAAAGGCCTTGAAAGAGGTGGTGTTTTTCTTTTCTTACAAATATCAGGAATGTCAAGTCCAGTTTTCCCAGACTTTGATAGAGAATTCATTGTGGGGTTTCAGGGAGGCCGGGATAGTGAGGTTCCTCAGCCCTTAATTAGAAGATTGGAACGTTGAATCTTTAACAAAGAGAGCTTTTCTCCCAACTGTTTTTAGAACATTGGAGTTAAAGTCATTAATTAGGGCTGTTGATTAATCTCACTTAATGCGTGCGATTAACTGAAAAGAAAATTAACGTGTTAATTTTTTTAATGCATTAATTGCATACCTCTGGGAGAGGAGGGAGGCATCTGCAATGTGGGGGCTGAAGCCCTAGCCTGGAGCTCTGGAGGTAGAAGAGGGGCTGAAGACCCAGCTCAGCGGCTGGGGTCGGGTGTCCTGAAACCCTGAGCCAAGAGAGGGGCTGGTGCCCTGAGTGGGGGCTGAGGCCCAGAGCTCCGAGCCTTGCGCCCCGAGGGGGGCTGAAGCCCAGAGCCCCCAGCGCCAACCCTATATTTGAAAGTATAGAAAACCTCCACAATATTTAAATAAATGGTATTCTTTTATTGTTTAACAGTGTGATTAAAACTGTGATTAATCATGATTAATTTTTTTAATTGCTTAACAGCCCTACTGTTAACATATACAAAGTTTTAAAGAATCTGTATAAAAATAACTTACTTATTCAGTCATGTTTTTCTCCCTTGGTAATGGTAATGTCACAATTCTACCACCTATAGAGGTTTCTGAATTGTTAGTATTAGCCAAGATCTGAATTGTTAGTATTAACAAGAATAGAGACAACCCTTTCAAAAATGCTTTCAGATCTTCTGTGACTCATAAAGAAGAAAAAAACTCTTTTTTTTTTCTCCCCTTTGAGTCACCTTTATTGATGTAGAAGAGGTGCCAAATAGCCCCTTGGGCACTGTGGCCATGGGCATACTAAAAATACTTGAATCAGATTAAAGTTACAGTTCGTATTATATTGTAGATAGACACACATAAACACCACTGAGAGGAGTGAAATGATACACAGGTTAGAAATAAGATCTGGAAGTAGTAAAATGGGATTTGACCTGCTCACATACAAACTAACACAGCTAGGGGAAGAGGAGTTTAAAATGTGAACATGGGACTATCAGAAGTGTTGAGC
The DNA here is from genome assembly GCF_965152275.1 of Natator depressus. Taxonomy (NCBI): domain Eukaryota; kingdom Metazoa; phylum Chordata; order Testudines; family Cheloniidae; genus Natator; species Natator depressus. Next base: position 89,191,542 of record NC_134239.1, read on the forward strand.
CTTGTCTTTACTCTGCTCCCATTTGAAATTAATAGTAAAACTCCCACTGATTTCACTTAGAGCAGAGTTAGGCCAACACTGAGTGCTTTTGAAAATCCTACCATAGATATTCAATAGGAGGGAAATAATTGAAAACAAATTAGATGTGTCTGATATGCACTGGTAGAAAAACGGGACACTAAAGTTTGATGCTTCGTGTGCAGAGAGATCATATTGAGACAGAACCTAGATAAATGTTTCTAGGCAGTTTACCCATACAGCTTTACTGTGTCATGGAAGATATTGGCAAAATCGTGAACTTTAGCACCTTCTGAACAAAGTGTAAAAGCCACTTCTTTAAACAACCTTCCCACAACCACTCCCAAACACAAGCCAAAGTCCAGACCCCGCTGCTTGGAGTGGAGAGAGAAATGTATCTGAATGACTACACTTTCTATTGTAAGGTGCTCAGGTATCCTAGCAAGGGAACACTATGAATTTAGAAAGATTGTGTAACTGATGCAATGGTATCTGGAATATTGTGTTCATTTCCAATTTCTTGTTACCAAAAAGAGAAATCAGAGAAGAACAAAAAATGGTTAAGGAGGGGGAGGGAATTGCCTTACAAGAAAACATTAAGTGAACTTGGTGATACACTGACAGCTAATAACAAGTGGGTGGGGAGGAATATATAACATTTGTGTATAGGTGTTTGAAGAGTGATCAACTGGAGGGAAAGGAATTGTTTAGGATGGTTCTAGCGGGTAGAAGTGGGATGAAATTGAGAGAGGAAATATAGACAGGCTTCGCCCAATCAGAAATAATCCTAATGTAAATGGAATTATAATTGGGAATACACATTACTCTGTCATGCAGACAATATTGTAGTATTTGTTATGAAGCCAGCTCACACACTACTAGAATTGCAAGAGGGAATCCTAAAATTTGGCAAAGCATCAGGACTTAAAATAAAGTCAGAACTCCTGGATATAAGTGAGAGCTCTGATTTACAAAAAAAGATATAAAAGATAAATAAAGATACAAATGGGAAATACTTTAATAAAACACCTGGGAATAAACATTTCTAAAACATGGCAAGACATATGAATTATACTCCTTTGATTAAGAAAATTGAAACAGATCTGGAAAATTAGCCAAAATATGAAATTTCATGGTTAGGCAAAACTGTGGCAGTTAAAACGAGTATCTTACCCCTGAATTAACTTCCTTTTCCAAGCACTCCCAGTTTTAGTCACAGGAAATCTCTTAAATCAATGGCAATCCATGATAAATTCATTTGTGGAAATAAACTTATGCAATCTTCTTTACAAAAGCCATGGCAAAATGGAGGATTGGCTTTACCAACCATAAGTACTGTTATGTAGCTAGTCAGATCAGAAACCTGATGCACAGTACTGGATAACACCAAACTGTTGTTAGCACTAGGTAGAGATAGAACACAATCATGATACTGTAATCAAACTCTACATGATCCCCTGGATAAAGAAATCCTATAGTCCAAAATCAATACAAACCTTCCTTTTATGAAAGCATCAATAGAAACTTGAGATAATTTATTTAGAAAGCTAAGCCCATACCTATTACCAGTATTGCCAATATAAGACAGTAGAGAATATAACCTCTAGGGTTCTCACAACAGACTTTTTTGGTAGCCTCAGAGTGCAGCCACCAACTCTTGCTGGTGGCTGCTCCGACAATTTTCCCTAAAATAATTAACTTTAGGAAAAACAAATAGATATGCCCATACACATGTCCAAATCATTGTAATTTATGTAGGGTTTTGGTTTTTTGCTGACTCAGTAATACAAAATGGTCTCTATTCTTTACTGGACCTAAACAGAATAGAAACACAAATAAGGTGCTTTGCATGGTCTTGTCTTTTTTTTGTTGTTTCTCACCCCTCCCCCCCCCTTTTTTTTTGTTAAGATATGCTAGGTAGTCAGTCTGCTGCTGTGAAAAGTGATATTTGTATGTTAATATCACTTGTCACAGCCTCCCAGCTAGCTACTAGTCTGCTTTGAAAAGTGATATTAAGAAATGTACAAATATCACTTTTCACAGTAGATTTATTCAGCCCCAGCAAGCCTGAGGACAAAGTAAGCCCTGGATGGGGAGGTGGGTAGGGAGGCAGCAGGGGATAGGGAGCTGGGGGGGACGGAGCCCTATGCCCCGTGCCAGGGGACGGAGCCCCGCAGCTGGAGCCTGCTGCCCGCCATCCCAGGGTGGAAGTCTGATCCCACTGCCTCCGGAAAGGTGGGGAATTCAGTGGATGGCTGCCTGCTCCTCCAGTGTTTGTGTTTCAAGAGGGGGGCAGGGCCCAACCCCCTCCAATCACTGTCCGGAAGGCTGTGGCTGCAAGAAAAGCCCCTGGTGGCCACATGAAGCCACGGTGGCTGCATTTGAGAAATGCTGCTCTAGGAAGTTTTGACATTTGGGAAATTATAGGTATATTAATATTCAGCCAGCTGTTTAGAGGAAAATACATTTAGATCAGTGGCTCTCAACGTTTCCAGACTACTGTAGCCCTTGCAGGAGTCTGATTTGTCTTGCGTACCCCCCAAGTTTCACCTCACTTAAAAACTACTTGCTTACGAAATCAGACATAAAAATACGAAAGTGTCAGAGCACGCTAGTACTGAAAAATTGCTGACTTTCTCATTTTTACCATATAATTACTAATCAATTGGAATATGAATATTATATTGACATTTTGGTGTATAGTACATAGAGCAGTATAAACAAGTAATTGAATGAAATTTTAGTTTGTACTGACTATGCTAGTGCTTTTTATGTAGCCTATTGTAAAACTGAGCAAATATCTAGATGAGTTGATGTACCCCCTGGAAGACCTCTGCGTACCCCTGGTTGAGAGCCACTGACAGATTATGATGGTCTTACATTTCCTCTAGTGTCTTCCATCCTGAAGGACTCTGAAGTGTTTTACAAATTTCAGTTGATCTACAGACTTTACGCGTGGCTCATGTCATTCTTCATTGACATGCAGGCATCCTGAAATGGAATGTGGCAGCTCTGCACACTAGGAGCAGAAAGCTAAATCTAATTGAGCTGGGAATCTTTTGGAGTGGCTTATTCAGTGCAGATACATCTTTTTCATTTTCTGGAGTAAAGCAAAAACAGAAAAGCTTTCCTATTTGTGAAACTTCCCTTCCAAGCTATTGCATTGCTCCAAACTGGATGGATGGATTGTCTTGTCCAAGAGGAACCTCATCACAGGATCTATCTGTAACACTGGCTTGGTGCATGCAGTCTCATCTCCCTGTTTTGGCTGCCACCAAAAAAAGTAATAGCATGGAGTTACTCATTGGGCATTTGTCTGTTGGGTTCTCACTGTTTGGCTGTGGTGTCCGTGAAGGTAACCCATTTACCATAAATACAATTAAGGTGTAAAGAGTCATACTGAAGAATTGTTCTCTTTGTGCTGTGTTTAATTAATGTAATAGCTATAGCTGGAATAAATGCAAAAATAAAATAACTTGAATGATTCTTATGGCAGGTGTCTGGATTTAATCTGTGTACAAGTGGGGATGTGGGGGGGGGGTTGTCTGTTTGGAAGCGAGATATGTGGGGAATGTCTAATCTTCTAATTTTGATCTTAAATTCTGGTTTTGAAGGACACAAGACAAGACAACACTGGACTCATCACAAGTAATGGTTCTCTCTTTCGGATTATAATTTTTTTGCAAATGCCACAGACATTTGTATTCAGTGTAAAATTGATTTTTAATAAAGAAAATTTACAATTAGCATGTCTAGTTGAGTGTACTTCCCAGAATATTTTCCTGCTGGATAATTACAAAGCAATAAAATAACTAATGTAACTAACAAGATGTGTCAGTTATCACCCTGTTCACTTTATTTGTATTTCAGACCCCTTTCCTAAACACTTTGACTGTTTGACTTTTTAGTTAGAAAGCTCTTTGGGACAAGCTCTTTCTTGTTCTGTGTTTGGAAAAGGTCTAGCACATAGTGGGCACTACTAGAATGTAAATAATAATACAAGTGGGGAACAAGTTCAAGCTATAAAGAGTTGTGTGCTTTGTGGGCCTTGGTGTCACACAGGACAGCCCCAGAGGGTACAAATGGTGTCACCAATAGCACCTGATTAGGGGTTGGTATCCTAACCCTGCTGCTTTCCTTCTCTCATTCAAAAGACATCTCTTGCACGGAAGGTCTGCTTCAGTGGCTCTCAACCTACCAGCCCTGAGGTCCCATCGCCAGAGACAGGAGAGATTGATAGGAGGTGTTTTCTCTGCGGAGGTAATGCTGTGCTAGCTACATTTAATAGAAGAAAGCTTGAAATAGAGTTGTATTGCTAACATGGTAGCAGAAAATGGCAGCACTGGCTTGCCCTGCCTTCTGCACCTGCAGTGCAGCTTTACTGACATGCAGTAACCTATAAAGGAAGAAACAAGCAAATCACCGAGGGAACACATCTCTCCATCAGGGACCAGAAATAGGAGTGCCTTGTGCAAGTGGAACCTGAGAGTGGGAAGTGCTCTGTAATCCTGTATCAAATATCTCCGAATGATGTAGCTGCATCCAGAGGAATTCGCAAATATGGTTCTTCTGCCAAGAGAAGAATGAAACACTTTCCCATTTCATTTCTAAGTGGTGTCAGTTTCCTTCTCTAGTGGGGAGCCTGCTGCATTAGTGAGGCTGCCAAAATGGTCATTGTATTTCCTCTGCTTGCAGACATAACTTTAAGAATAGGCAGCTCTGTCCCTGAAGGTACATGTTTTAATACTTGGTCCATGACTTTCATGGTCCTCATCCCTATGCTTCTAAGTGCCCTTTCCATGACCTTCCCCGGGGCGGGACATAGGCGTAGAGTTTTTAATCTGCCAGAGGGTGCTTTGCCCAGGCCCTGCCTCTACTCCACCCCTTCCCCCAAGACCACCCCCGCCCTGTCTCTTTCCGGCCCCACCCCCGCCTCTTCCCCACCCAGTTCTGCCCCGTCCCCGGAGCACACTTTGCCCCCCTGCCCAGCGCCTCCTGACGCCACGAAACATCTGATCCACAGCAGGCAGTAGGTGCTGAGAGGGAGGGGAGGCATTGATCGGCGGCGCTCGCCGATGGGCAGGAGGCACTGGGTGGAGGTTCTGGTAGGGGGGCTCCTCGCCCCAGCTTGCCGCTTGCCTCCCCATTTGCCTCCTCACCCTGCTCGCCTGCCCGCCTCCTGCCTCACCTCCCGGCCTGCCTTCTCACAATTTTATTGAAGCTTGGGGTCCCCCAAAGCGCAGGGCCTGGGGCAGTTGCCCTGATTCGCCATACCCAAGGGACAGCTCTGGCCCTTTCTGATTGGCTATTTGTTTTCCTTTTACCTGGATTTAGATGGCTTAGGGTAGCGGCTTAGGGGAAAGGGCCTGTTCACAGTTTCTCCAAAGTGAATGGAGGGAAAAAGGATGCCTGAGAACTGATGGGGGGGTGTTAAATGAGTGAGTTTTGGTTAGCCACCGCTGTGCTGTACTTTAAAATGGCGTTCAAAGGCACACACTTTGAACATTTTGGTATTCTTTAAAGACAGATAAAAAGAAGTTCAGAGACCAAAGCTTTAGAGTTCACATTGTCAAGAGATACTAGGTGATATAAAGCAATTATTAGAATTACGTATTTATTTTATAAATTGAGTAAGTAAATTTGGGATTAAGGTTGTAAAATGTTTGAAAGACCTGTAATTTAAAACTTTAAACAAAATCAGAAAATCCTGGAAATACTCATCGAAGGTTCCAAGATCACCTTTAACTCTGCCGCTTGTCTCCAGCCCCAAACCCCGCTAACTTCCAGCTATATTCCCCAGTAACTTAGAAAACCAAAACAGTTCACCTGGACACTCGTCCCCACTCTCACTGACCAGAAGCCGAAGCCTAGTTCCCTTTCCTATTCTATTCCGTAGAGATTCTTATACTGCACTCATCACCATAGTATCTGAAGCTCCTCAAATGTACTTAGGTACATAAATACCTTTGAGGATCTGGGCCTGAGTGTCTTCCATTAGTACATTCAACAATGTGACTATGCGTCTGTCACATGAGGTTTGTTCTGTCATCCTCTTCCTAGGCAGAGAAGTGTGTGCAGTGGGGTGTTTTGTTTTGGAATGTATTCATTGACACAGCTGTTGCTATATGTTCCCTGCCCTCACAGTTCAGGCCAGAAAGCTCTTCACATATGATTTGCACAAGCTCCTGCCCACATCCACCACCTCTCTATACCGCAGAGCCCGTTCATTTTCTCCATACTGATCAGAGAGCCCACACTCCAAATACAAGAACCCAGCCTAAACTGCTACAGACTACAAGTCTCAAATGCCCTACAGACACTGGCAAGATGCCCCTTAACTCCCATGTCTGATACAGGCCAGAAGGGTGAGTGTAGGGTAGATTATTTACACAAAAACACCAGACTGAGGCAGTTCCTGACACAAAAGGAACCACTTAACGTTTTTTACTTTACAGTTTAGGTCCCAGTCCTACAATGAGCTGCTTGTGTTCAGATCTCTGTGCCCAAATGAAGCCCCATTGATGTTGGGCTTTGCAGAGGGGTCACTGCAGGAATGGGAGTCTCAGCCAGGGGCAAAGAAATGAGGGTAAAGGGCAGAATGAAGAGTGGTTTTTGAAATCTCAACCATTTCCAGACTCTCTCATGCGTAGGGGTTTTTTTAACCACATCCTAATACTTGGTAGATTTCTGTTGTTTCCTTAAGTCAGACTGCTTCACATTCAGTTTTTTTTTAATCACTAATATTTTTGAAAAATGTATTGATTTAACTTGATCAAGAACAAGTTTCAGAGGAGGCAGTCTGTGGAAGGCATTTGCCTTCTTCCAGCAGCTTCTCTATGCCTCTGTACTCCATGAAAGCCAATTAGCTGATTGGAGGAGAATTTCCCCTGGTGCAGGCACTATGCAGGATTTCACAAGCCCCAGCATAGGCGGTGTTTTATGGGTGGGTAGGAGGTGAGTCCCCTTAGCATACACAGCTATTGGGATTCTCAGCTGCTTCAGGCTGCAGTGCGACCTATAGGCAGCACAGGAAGGAAGGAGAGAAAAATTAGAGCAGTTTCTTGTGCTCTGTGCTGGTGGCTCCATTGAATTTTGAACAATCTATTGAAGCAAGTAAAAGATCCATCACATAAGATGTTAGCACCTGAGGCATGGCAGGCTGGAAGCATTGCACAGCCTCTGGGAGCTGGTGGACCTCTCAGCTTTGGCTGGCAGTTACCAACATGATTTTATGAAGTGGCTGCAGGAAGATGCACTTAGGAGAGGCGAAGTCATCTATGGGGAGTTGTAAAAAGATTGGTGTGCGAAGGAGGCTTTGGAGGAGCATCCTGAGTGGCAACAAAGGGCAGCGTAGGCTGATGAGGATGAACTCACGATACTGGGCTGGATTCAGAGAGGTACTTAAGCCTTTGCCCAACTTTAAGCATGTGCATAGTCCCAATGACTTCAGATTAGTCATGTGCTAAATTCCTTCCAGACTGGGGGCTACTATCACTCAGAATGTGAGACATGGGTGTTTTTCTACAAAAAGTCTCCCTCTGGCATCCCAGCCAGGCAGATATTGATCAAGATTATGTGAATGTTTGTTGACTTCATGTATGTCTATTGTAGCAAAGGGGGGAGAGTGAGCTGGGATTTTTAATGGTTTTTAATACTTTGAATTGCAAAATAAAGGATACATTCTCAAAATGACCTTTTGACATTTCCCTCCATTGGTTTGTTGCATCTTTTACCATGACAAACCACCAGCCTTAACTCTCTTTCGGCTCTAAAGACAGCTCTGGAAAGGGGAACACATAACTCATGTTTGGCATCCCATTTCGTCTGGCATAGTCATTTTGTGAAGTCCTCAGAGAGCGAGATCTGCCAGAGCTTTGGGGGACCCTCTAGGGCTGCACCTTGCTCTGTCTCTTCTGGAAGAGAGACTCCATAGCTCTTGGATTGCACGTGACGCTGCTGGAAATGAGAGTGGTGGATAGGGAAGTGACCCAGATCCCAGGGTCTGCAATGACTTCTTCATACATTCCATACAAAAAGCTCTACAAGATCATCAGCTACACCTGTACATTGAATGAACCGGCTCACAGAGCTTTTCAGTATTATCCGGAATGCATATCTGCACTTCAGACTGTTGGGAGATACAACCAATAACCCTTGTTAGTATCTACAAAACTACTATATAGGTGTGGTGATGGAACAGGCCTTCCACTTGGCTTAGTAATAGATGCAAACATCCCAGCCTAGCTCATCACAGAAAAGAGGAGTTATAGTTTGATTTGGAAAAAGCCGGGATACAGGACTGACAGACCCTAAATCATAGTCCTCTCAACAGTGCTGGCACAAGAGGGAACCAGGTGGCTTCTCCTCTTTTATCAGTTAGGAAGGTTAAATGTGGCACCAGGATGTTAAGGAATTTATGTCAACAGAAATACAAGTCAGTGCAAAGAGAACTTGGAGCTTAATTTCATGAGTTCAGTGAGTTTCCATCCCTAGGCAAGTGGCTGATCAAGGATGGCACTACAGAACAATATCAGTTGGATTCATGGCAACTGATCATGGGACTCTGCTCAGGTCAGCTGCTCAAACCTCCCTCCCTCCCCAACCCTCCCCAAGTCTGCTGCGACAGCAAAGGAGAGAGTAGTTGGCTAGCGATTTCTTCTGCTATACTATTTCACAAATGCACACTAAAAAGTAGACTCAAATGTTTGGATCCAGCGTGCAAAGGCTAAGAGGCACTCTTACAGGAAGCAGCTGGGGAGCCAGGAAAGGGACCCGCCTTCTCTCATGTCACCCACTTCCTCCATCTGTTCCGTTACGAGCTCTATTGTAGGAATTATTGTTTTGCATCTATCACATGGGCGTGTTGATAGTCCTGTTGATATCTGATGCGAGTCCTGGGGCCTGGAATTTTGGAACTGATCATTGCAGTATTTAAAAGTTATCATATTAACTCCAAACAGATGGTAAAACAGAAATGCTGTTGAGTGTAGGACCTCGCTTCACTTGGCCAAGAATTCTTTGCCCTTTATTAAGACCCTCCATCAGGGACCTCTGTGATTTATAAACAGGAATGATATTAGCCCTGTTTTACAGATGGGGACACCAAAGCACAGAGAGGGAAGGTGACTTGCCCAAGGTCACACAGCATGCTAGGGCAGCACTAGGAATAGAACTTAGATCTTCCAGCCAGATGACATAACCACCATCCTTCTTCCCTATAGGTCTAAGGCATGAGGCCTCACTTGCTTTGAGCTACAAAGTATAACAGAGAGGTCCCCAAACTGTGGGGCATACTCCCATAGGGGGCGTGGCTGGGGCCTGGGCCAGCCCCCGTGGGGGGCAGAGAGGGAGCGCCACCCAGCTCCGCTCCCAGCCCCAGCTGCTGGCCCTGTGCCAGTGGCTCCAGTCCCAGTCCCGAGCCCAGGGCCGCAGAAGACAGTCCCATTCCCGGGGCTCTGCTCCTAGTGCCTGGCTGTTGGCCCCATGAGGTAAAAAGTTTGGGGATCACTGGTATTACGAGTGACATAAAATACTGGCAGTTCACGTATGTAATAGATAGACCTCACCAGAAGGGAGGGCACGCTTCAGACCAGATTAGATATAGTCATAATAAATGGTGCTATTGCTGTTTGTACTAGTAACATAACCCACAATGTAGGCTGGGCCCACAGCTGCTTAGCTCAGGCCAGCCTCTCTCCGATCAAGCTGCAGCATGACATAGTCTTAGGCCACTTCCCATGCAGATTTAACTCTGGAGTAGTTCTTGGAGGCAGCTGGAAGATTTAAACACATCTGGGATGTCACTGTCCAGTTTTGAAATTATTTTGTAAATGGGTTTCTTCCAGGAGGGGTCAGAGTCCTTCCCTGTCCTGACAGCACTGAAGAACTCCCGCAGGGTCCTGCTAGCAACCTCCAGGAAGCGATCAGGGACCTGCAAACAAAGAGAGAAGGAGACTTAGGAGGCAAGTGTGCTATTCTGGAAGTCCCAGGAGGATGGGAAGGGCTGCTGCACACCCTGCCAAACCTACACAAGGAGAGGGGGTTCTTCTGGCCTCCCCCCTGGCAGAGACAGATACTGGCAGCCTTCCCGATCCCCGCAGGGGTGGATACCCAGCTCCCCAGCAGCTGAACCTCTCTCCAATCTCCCCTCCCAGACAAGTAGCCCAGCTGCTCATTCAGGATAGCAGGGTGGTTGATTCCCCCAAATAACCTCCACTACTTTCCCATATGGTGCTTCCCAACCAGGACACAGTTTCATCCTCAGGGACAGCAAGGGCAGAAATCTGCTGTAGTTCCTCCATTTAGGGGAGAAGATCTGGTTAGTCCTGCCCTACAGGACGATGGGTGAGCACTCATAATGTTCCCACATAAGGAACCCGTGATTCCGCACTAAGCGGACATACAGCTCAGACTGCCCTCTCCAAGTCCATGGTGATTCCCATGAGGGCCATAAGATGGCAGGTTGTCCCAGAGTACATAAGGCACCATCCAGAGCCCCACCCTTCACATCTCAGGAGAGTTAAAGCCTTTGCGAAGAAAGAGTTTCATCTGGGCACATGGGGGTGACAGGTCCCTCCTGAGACTTGGACACTTGGTGACCATGGAGACAGGCACTGGATAAGAATACAGATAATCAGATGGAGAGGTCTGATCAAGCAGAGTAAGCACAGGACTGGGAACCAGGAAGTCCCAATCCCAGCTGTGACACGACTCCCAGTGTGTGAGCTGGGACAAGTCAGTTACCTGCGCTGTATTTTGGATTCCCCATCTTTACAATGGGACTAATGCCTCACACACATTCTTGGAAGCTGTAAGAAGAAATCCATCAATATTCGTAAAATGCTTTGAAGATGACAAGTGTGAAGTATGCATGGGCTGATTTCCCAGCAGCCTTTGCAACCAATGGGATCTGCAGGTTTCCAGTGCCTGAGAAAATCAGCCCATAAATGACTTGCCTGCAGTTGTCTTTTTACCATCAAGCCCCTAAGTCAAACCATTACAAGCAGAGCTGAGCACAAACTCAATTGACTCTGTTACATGTACTAGTGATGCCAGAATTAAGGCTGCAGGTCCTTAGGCCTGGTTTTTCTATCCTTTGTAATTATGGTCAGAACTTGTTTTCCCCTCTCTCCCTTTGCTCTGTGATGGGAGCTAAGGGATGGCACTGATCCCAGCTTGCAGACCCATTGGTTAGATGCACTCTGGGGCACCCCGAAGTTTCCATCCTGGCTGAGCACAGTCTTACCTCAAAATCATTCCCCTTGTTATAGTGCATGTTGAGGGCTCTGAAGAGCTCAGAGTCCCGAGAAACCATCAGGTGTTTGGAATCCGTGACTTCCTCCAAGATGGCTTGCCGGGCAAACTTCTCCATCTGGATGTAGTAAAACTCACGGAAGTTGCTGAACCACTTGATGAGCTGGGAAGTGATGCAGCGGTTGAACTGTGAAAGGACATGCACCAGAGGAGCAAGGAAGAGTTAAACCCCTGTTCCCACTGGGCGCCATGAGAAGGAACCAGATTTCAGCAAAGAAAATAAATGTAGAAATCTTAGACACCAAAAATATGAAAGAACCCATTCCAGCTTCCTCAAAAACACAAACCCCCAGCCCCCGACAGTCACATGGGGAATGACTGGGTGAAGTTCAATGATCATCTGCCAACAGAGAAGGAAAGATTCTCCTTGTATTTTGCCTAGGAGGAGAGTACAGTCCAGGTACATATGTCACAGATGGTGCCCAGGAATCTTAGCTTAAACTTTCCTTTGATCCATCAGCCCTGGCAAAAGCATCCCATCTAGCCATGCCCCATGTCCTTTGCACAGGGATGAGTATGTGCAGCAGGGGTAGTTGTTATGGCTGCAGAGGACCATCTGGATGCTCATTCCTACCCCGAGATTTTGACCATCCTTTCCTCTGTTCTATCCCCTGCGTACACACACACTTTTTGAAGCAGCTGCTGTCCCTGCACCCAAACTATCGCTGGCAAGGTGGGGAGAGCCCAATGAGAAGACAGTGCTGCTCCATAATCAGCCATAGGGGCCGCTAAAGCACATAGAGAACCTACAGCATTGTGAGCTCGTGCCCTCTAGCATGAGATAGTGTAACCCAGGGTATTAGGCCAGTAAGCAGTGTTGCCACCCTAGGCAAGGTTTCATCATCTGGGCTACTTTTGAAAGGCCTCGACGACAAACAATCTTGAATCTGCAACAGGCAGCTTTTTATGCGACAGTGCGACCCTGCAGTGCAGACTACAGAGGGGTGAATTGCAGCATGCACATAAGTTTGAAGAGGGTTATGTTCATGCAAACTGGGCATCTGTTAGTTCATATCTGCAGCGTCCGGGGGGGGAAGGGGGGGGCGGGGGATTACATGCAGCGTTCTTCTGCGAACTGCAGTTCACATCCTCATACTCAGCACTGCAGGGCTCATGTAGACAAACTCTTAGAGCCCTGCTGCTCCCCAGTCGCGGTCTCTTTGCTGTCATCTGTTGGCCGTTTGAATGAGCAGATACTGAGGTGTATGTGCAGCTGGACTAAGTCCACCTCTCCCAGACAGCAGAAGCCACGTGGCACATGAACCTTTGGGAACAGAACTCTCCTGGCTGTGGTAAAGCAGGGCTTCCGTTTGGCCAGGGTGACCAGATAGCAAGTGTGAAAAATGGGGACACTTTTTTTTTGGGGGGGGGGTATAGTTGCCTATATAAGACAAAGCCCCTCAGATCAGGACGGTCCTGATAATTTCAGGACATCTGGTCACCCTACTTTTGGCTGTGGGATGTCTCCAGTCGGGCGGGGTGGTAGCCAATGGGGCGGGCAGCAATGGGGTATAAACCCAGAAGTGGCCCGCGTGCAAGTGAGCAGCCACTGCCAGTGTTGCCAACCATGGTGATTTCTTTGAAATGGCAAAAATTGGGGCTTTTGGAAGCAAACTGTGATTTGGTGACTTTTGGGTTACTTTTCACATGCGATCGGCAAAAACGGGAGCTTTGAGGTTGGCAGCACTGCCAGTCAGGCTTGGTTGGCAGCAGAGCTGGGTTAAGCAGCTGTACCTGGACATCAGGAAAGTAGGTTTTCAACAGAGTGGAGCTGGGGTAGCGAGTGAAGAAGAACATCAGCTTGGCCTTCTTCAGGTGGCCAGGGGTCAGAGCCTCCTGGATTTACTCCAGAGTCAAGGAAAAGCTGTTTCCTATTTTCCTGCACATACAAATCATTGAATTTGCACAAGGCCAGACACTCCTAAGGATGCCTCCAGCATGCCTGTCTTTACCTATGATGTCTCTTCTGCACAGACAGCCCACTCTCTGCTGTATGGTAATGGGGGTGATGGAAGAAGGGTGCTTCCTGAGGAATCCACATCTGAGGGAGTCCTCTAATTATCTGACCCCAATAAAGACTCCACTAGTGACCACTTCTCCCCTTGACAGTCCCAGGAGAGTTGCAGCCAGCAGGAGCCCCCACCCTGGCTGACAGTAATGTGAACATTTGTGGAAAATCGGTTTTCAGTGCCCGGATCATGTGGCCACCAAGATTTAAGAAATGGCCTGAGAATGGGATTGTGAGTCAGGAGCGCTTGGGTTCTATTCCCAGCTCTGTCACTGACATCCTCTGGGCCTGGGGAAAGTCACTCCACCTGTGTGTCTCAGTAGCTTCACATGTAAAATAAAGACATTGATACCCATTTACTCTACCTCAGAAGGGAGAGGGATAATATGTTAGTGTGTGTAAAGTGCTTTGGAATGTGATGTATATAGGGTTGCCAACTTTCTAATTGCACAAAATTGAACACCCCTGCCCCGCCCCTTCCCTGAAGCCCCACCTCTGCCCCACCCCTTCTTTGAGGCCCTGCCTATGCTCACTCCATCCCCCTCCCCTCCGTTGCTCACTCTCCCCTACCCTCACTCACTTTCACCAGGATGGGGCAGGGGGTTGTGGTGCGGGGGCAGGTATGGGCTCTGTGCTGGGGGTGCAGGCTCTGGGATGAGGCTGGGGATGAGGGGTTTGGGGTGCAGGAGAGGGCTCAGGGCTGGGGCAGGAGGTTGTGGGGGTGCAGGCTCTGGAAGGGAGTTTGGGTGCGGGAGGGGGTTCATGGGGCGGAGGTCCCGGCAGCATTTACCACGGTTCCCAGGAAGCAGACGCCAGGTCCCTGCAGCCCCTAGGCGCATAGGCAGCCAGAGAGGCTCCACACGCTGCCATCACACCTGCAGGAGCCACCCCCATAGCTCCCATTGGTCGCAGTCCCCAGCCAGACCTGCGGAGCCAGCACTTAGGGCGGGGTCAGCGCGCGGAGCGTCCCTTGCCTCCCATGCACTTAGGGGCTGCAAGGACCTGGCAGCCACTTCTGGGAGTCACACAGAACTAGGGCAGGCAGGCAGCCTGCTTTAGCCCCAGGCCCCCGCTGCGCTGCTGATGGGACTTTTAACGGCCCGGTCAGCAGTGCCAATCAAAGCCGCCAGGCTCCCTTTTCGACCAGGCATTCCAGTCAAAAAATGGACACCTGGCAACCCTAACATTGGATGTGTTGAGCATTAGCACCAAAATGGGCCTTTTGCTAGTCCACTGGACAGTTTTGCTAAAAATCAAATGTGTTCACTCCGGGTGGGCAGAAAGCTTCAGTCCATGGGCCTATCTTGGGGAGCATTGGTCACTAATGGGGTCTCTGCTGGGATCCGATGGGAGAGGGAGCTCCTGCAAGCTGAGAACTCAAAGAGTCTTCCACAATGAGATTTCTCTGAGTCTTTCGCATGAGCAGGGTTAGCTAATAGTGCCACCTTCTGGTAAACCAGGAGTAACAAAAGTGAACAGAAAAAAGGAGTACTTGTGGCACCTTAGAGACTAACCAATTTATTTGAGCATAAGCTTTTGTGAGCTACAGCTTACTTCATCGGATGCATTCAGTGGAAAATACAGTGAGGAGATTTATATACACACAAAACATGAAAAAATGGGTGTTTATCATGCACACTGTAAGGAGAGTGATCACTTAAGATGAGCTATTACCAGCAGGAGGGGGCGGGGGGGGAGAGAAAACTCTTTGTAGTGATAATCAAGGTGGGCCATTTCCAGCAGTTAACAAGAACGTCTGAGGAACAGTGGGGGGGGAGGGAATAAACAAGGGGAAATAGTTTTACTTTGTGTAGGTTTCAGAGTAACAGCCGTGTTAGTCTGTATTCGCAAAAAGAAAAGGAGTACTTGTGGCACCTTAGAGACTAACACATTTATTTGAGCATAAGCATCCGATGAGGTGAGCTGTAGCTCACGAAAGCTTATGCTCAAATAAATTGGTTAGTCTCTAAGGTGCCACAAGTACTCCTTTTCTTTTTACTTTGTGTAATGACTCAACCACTCCCAGTCTCTATTGAAGCCTAAGACGTTCTTGTTAACTGCTGGAAATGGCCCACCTTGATTATCACTACAAAGGGTTTTCTCCCCCCTCCCCCCCCCCCACTCTCCTGCTGGTAATAGCTTATCTTAAGTGATCACTCTCCTTACAGTGTGCATGATAAACACCCATTTTTTCATGTTCTGTGTGTATATAAATCTCCTCACTGTATTTTCCACTGAATGCATCCAATGAAGTGAGCTGTAGCTCACGAAAGCTTATGCCCAAATAAATTGGTTAGTCTCTAAGGTGCCACAAGTACTCCTTTTCTTTTTGCGAATACAGACTCACACGGCTGCTACTTTGAAAAGTGAACAGAGCTCAGTACAGCCCTCCTGAATGGAGGAGAGGGAGCTTATGTGTTAGGCCTTCAGGAGGGTTCAGATCTGAGTCAGCTGGTCTCTTCTGCCCAGGCCCCTCTGCCAGCACAATGTGAAAGGGGAGCCTGATGCCCTGCTTTCTCACAGTAGTACATGAAACCCTGTTAGTTAACCAGCCCCTGTACTGTCTCAGGTTCATGCATGTAGGTGAGGGGGCAACCTTAAGAGCAGCTACTCATGTTTGAGGCTCTAACTGCTGATCTTTAATGGTCACTAAAGGATATATGGACTGAGGAGAAGGGCATCCCATCCATCACAGTCTGCAGCTCTCCACATTCTGCCTTCCTGGCTGGAAGAAGAGTCAAATTTTCCATTTCAGTGGTGTTAAGGGACATTGGATATTGCTGGTGTCTCATGACTGATGACTTCAATTTGACTGCTCTCCAAGGTAGATCTAGGGACTCTTGAGAAGACCAGTCTGGGGAAGAGGCAATTCTGTGAGGACTGCTGTTCCAATGGCTATTTTGACTGTACTCTAGTAGCTGGCTAAGAATCTGTTTTTCTTGAACTTGAGAAGTCATGACCAAGGGATGATTCATGTTAGGCACATGGCAGGGTTTTCTAGCTATTCTTGAACTGATTGGGTGAGCATGAAAGTCTGGAGACTTCTCCATGACTAGCGACAAGGCCTCTGTGTGGGCTTCAGTCAGTGAGTTTACCAAATTTTGGGAGGAAGCCCCAGGAAGCCATTTTCTGCTGGAGTATTCCTCAGTGGCAAAATCCTCTCTTCTGCTGTCTGACACTGAGATTGGGAGGCTGTTGTACAGCTGAGCCAGATGGCCTGATGGCTTGGACAATATTTGTTTTAAAACCGTGTCCACCGTCTGAGATACCACTGTGGCTAGCTCATGCTTTAATGTCTCAGAAAAGGTTCTTTCTTCAGAGGACAGTTCACCCAGATCCCCCATTCTCCTTTCTTCTTCTGACACTTTGTGTTCTTCCATCTCTGAGATGCTCCTCCGAAGAAGAGTTGTGTGTTGGTCACTGGTAGCAGACTGACGGCTTTCATTTAGACTGTCTCCACACTTCCCCTTCAGTAAGTGCATAGTCTTCTCCATCCGTTCATAGCTTTGATCTGAATCACTGAACTCATAAACCTTCAAGAATTTCTCTTGAAGCTGCCTCAGCTGTTGCTGCAAAACTTGAAGCTGTTCCTTCAGTTGGTGGCACTCCTCTGCCTTGGCACTGCTCCTGCCTCTTCCTGCAAGCTGTGCTACATGTGGGCTTTGCTGCTGGGGAAGCTTCTGCTTTCTCTTGTTCTCCCTGTAGTTCTCACTTCTTTTCTCCACAGGGCGTTCTCTGTCTCTTTCCCCATTGGTACCAAGTGTGATAGGGTTTGGTGAGAGGCTCATACCTCGGATAATGCTTTCCACTCTGGCCCTCTTAGCTCGTAAGTGTTCATTATAGAACTGGTCTGTGTCACCAAAACTGGAGATTGGAGTATAGCACAGAGGGGAGGCCAGGGTTGGTGTCCCTTCCTTAAAAGATGGGCAGTCCCTGGCTTCCTGGGGTGATTCCGTTGTCTGCAAGGAAGGGAAAAGGAAGTTTGGATCCAGGCTCCTGTTAGCGATTGTCTGGTTGAGGAGTTGTGATATGATGGACACACTGGGGGAAGAGAACAACGAGTCTCTTTGGAGACAGGGCTCTTCTTTCTGCCCACCTGCGTGTCCTGAACTCGAGCTATCTCCATCCTGCTCAGAGACACAGCTCCCATTCATAGTTTTTTCCACTCTTGAAGATGAAGACCTGACACTCAACAGTTGCCACTCAGCAGTTGTTTCGATGACGGTACTTGTTATACGGGAACACCCTAGGACCTGAGGACTGCTGATGTGCCCGCTGTTTCTGAGAGCTGGAGCTGAGAAAAGAGCAAGAAATGTTACGCAGTGACCTCTACTATGTCAGCTCTCCATTTGTGTGGGAACATTTCCTCCTCACTGATTCCCTGTGATTGATTCTCTGCGACCTCCCTACTCAACGGTAACCCACTTCACCCACCAGTGCTGAAAAGCCTCCAGCCAGTTAAAAACATGTGAGCTTACCTGTTATACAATGCAGGACAGCACGAGCACACCTTCCTGGTGTTCGGGACAGTACAAGGGCTCCCCATTCAATATATGATCATTCATGGTTCGGGCCCAGGTTCTCTCTGCAGCCACGGTATTTGCATCCCCAGGAACAGTGGAACTGTCAGCTACAGGAGGCAGAACTTTCTAAGCAGCCAGCCTGTAGTTTCGGATTATCCTTCCATGAGAGGTTAAAATGATCACAAATCTCATTGCTGCCTTCCTTGCCAGAGCTTCCCAATAAATAATATTAAATGTCTTATACACCCTTCCCCACAATCCAGAGCAAGAGAATCCTAGACAATGTGTGCAACGTAAATGCCTAAAGAGAGACAGAAGATAGGTAGACAGAACCACAAAACCGCATTGATTAAACCACACGGTGGACCCATGGAATTCCGTAAGGCACTCAGATACAGTGGTGATGAGCATAGTATAAATACCCAGAGAGATTTCAGATCCAAACTCTGTTTCAACCAAGCCTTGGTAGAGGTTCTCTGAGGTGCCCCTTAGCTCAGGAAAGGGAGCTTAGGGCTGTATCCTTGAAGTTCCTCAGCTTGAGGTGGGTGTTGTAAGAAGGTGGCACTTAGGGGTACACTTCAGCTCAGACTGTCCTGGCTTACCTCGCATTGCAGAAAACCCTTTCTGAATCATTCTGAAAGGAGAAATCTGACTGCTCTTCATGAGCCCCACATCTTTGTGTTCCCCTGCTCACTTGTGCTGTTGAATACATCTAGCATTCTGTGCATCCCTACATCTCACAAGGCTTTCCCACATCTGGGGCTGTGGCAACTGGAGAATAGACAAGTGCCTAATCTCTCTGTGGTGGCCTCACTACTCCATCCTTCCCAGGGTCTGGATACATGAATACTAATGTTCAGAAAAGTGACTCTATGTGGATGATAATGCAAACACATGTAAAATCCTCAGAGTGTAGGCTACGGGACTTTGCCTCTGCCTGAAACATACAGGTATCAGACATTACACACAACTCAGTTTGAATAGCCAGCACCTCAGTACACTCATTAGTATCATACAAATATATCTGAGGCTGGGCACTGATGGTGCCTGGTTCTGCCAGCATTGAGCATCTGAATGCACCCACAGCGGGGCACAGGTTGTTCCTGAGTAAGATGACTGTCAGCACTGGGCACTGTGGAAGTATAACATTGTATAAGTATAACGTTGTATAAGGGGACATGCTGGATACATTGTATATGAGAGGGCATGCCAAAACATGTTACAAAGTATCTGAGGGAGCACACGTAGGGACAGTTGGCTTTTGAATGGAGAAGCAATTAAGATAGAGCCAGCACGTCTAAGAAGCAGGCATCAGAATGGAAGGTGTGAAGGGCAATTAGTTAAGTTAACTGGAAGCTGTTAAAGGAGATGGTTAAGGGTGGCAGGTAATTGAAGATACGTGACTGGTCTCAGGGATCTCGAAGGGTGGTGACTAAAATCTTTTTCTTCTTTTGTCTGTAACTTCTCTGTAACTTGTTCTCCAAAAAACTGTATAAATTAAGAGACACAAGCCCCACTCGGGGGGCTCACTTCTAAATGTATTAGCAGAGCAGCTTTGCTAATAAAACAGAGTGATCTGATAAATTGTGAGTCTGAGTCAAACTTTGACAATTTGGAGGTTCCACCGAGATGGCAAGCGGCTTCACTGAGGCTGTGTGATCCCTGACTGCCTTGCAGGACGATCGTGGCAGCCGGCGCCTGGACGCTTAGTCCAAGCGATCCTCCACAAGACAGAAAGGTACACAGCAGCAGCGCAGTCTATGCCATTGAACTTGTTGGTTCCCACTCTGTTCGGGTAGGGGTCTTTGGACCCAGCTTCTGGAATCAGACGTCTCAGGTAATTATTATTTTTGTGCTTTAACCGGTTTGAGGACTGTCTTGTCTTTGTGTCTATCCGTCTTCCCCGTGGTGTGTGTGTGAATCTGGGAGCCATCTCTGTCCGGAGACTGGCTGACCAAGGGGTCCCCGTCCCCACAGTCTGAATAAGTGGAATCTGCACAGCTGCAGCCGCACCACGCCTTGGGTATAACCCCTGGTGTGAAAGCAAGGGCAGTTGAGGCAGTAGCCTGTGGGCTCCTTTCTGTGTGTTGCACCGGGTACCGCTCTGCTGAGCCCGAATTTCCTTCTTGTGTGAGTGCTGTGTGAAGTCCTCCTGGATGGGTAATCAGAAGTCTAAGGTAGAACAGTTCCCTAAGGGAACTCCAGCTTATTTTATGTATTTTAGGAGGGGTCCGGACTCTTGTAGGTTTCTTGAAAAATGGTCCAAATTAGCTCTAGAGAACCCCAAATTACAGTGGCCACTGTTAGGTTCTTGGGACAAGGATCGAGTGGACGCTTTAAAAAGCAAACTCGTCCTCCCAAAAACCAAATTGGAGAGAGGAGAAGTAGACTGCTTCATGCAGTGGTGGGAAGAGGCAAATCGTAGATGGACTGAGTCAAAACTCACCTCTCTTAAAAATTCTATCAAAAAACTAACAGTTCAGTTGGATGCAGTCTCTCCCACCACTAGTCCGAGCGCTCCCCTTTGCCCAGTCCTGTGCAATGATCCGGATCAAACCCGACCCCCACCATACTCCTGCGCAAATAAGAAATCAGAAAAGGAAAAATCGTCAGTGACTACAAATAATGAAAGTGAAGAAGATACCCTCATTGGCCTCGCAGCTCTGCAAAATATTATGAAGAAGAAATCCAAAGCAGACTGCAAAGATTCTCTTGACATCTCTTCTTGGAAAAGAGAACCTGATGGGAGGTTAATGAGAGACTCTGATCAAACTGTTGTGGCACCCTTACGAGTCCTTAAGATGGGAGAAAGTGAGTCCATATGGGATTATAAGCCCTGGACTCGTACGGAACTTTTATCTACAGTTAAAAGTTTTCCCAAACCACAGGAAAACTCTGTCAAATTTGCTGAGGAGTTTCTGTTAATCTGTGAAACCTATGAACCCTCTGAGACAGATCTCCTCCAACTGTGTAAATTGTTAGCTCCTGCCAGTTATTATGAAAAATGGTTGGCTGCCGCAGACTGGCCAGCTGAGGCACGCCACTCAACCATAAAAAGTACTGGCCCAGATTCGGCATACAGAGACCGGTATATGGCTCTTTGGAAGCGCCTGCATCAAGCCATTCCCAAAGTGTGGTCTCCTAAAACAAACTGGACAGCAATACGTTGCTGTAAGCAAGGGCAAGGAGAAAGCCCAGGCGACTATAGGTCCCGGCTAACTGATATTTTCCTACAACATTCAGGAATACAAGCGCCCGATGTAAATGGGCAGGGGGCCTTGGCACATGCATTTGTTGATGGTCTTCTCCCTGCCACAGGCAGCATGTTAAAACGAATAAGTGTGGGATGGGAGACTGAAACCATGGACAAATTGCTGGCAGTAGCAGAGCATTGCCACCGCACTTTAAAAGGAAAGGAGGAACAGTCCTCCCAAAAGTTAATGGCTCTGCAGATACAGCATTATTCAGGACTAAGCAGACCACACCGGGGACAGGGACGGGGTTGCGGAAGGGGGCGGGGGGCTGGATTAACTGGGGTTTGTAACTACTGTAAACAGCCTGGACACTGAAAAAAAGAGTGTCCAAGACGACCTAATAATTGTATGGGAAATCAAGTGAACCCCCCGCTGGTTCCTCCAGCTGATCCCCAACCCTATTTTTCACCCCAACAATGACGGGATGCTGGGGAACCTCACAAAGTTTTAGCTCCCTTATTACCTCTGTCCCCTACTGGAGAATGTGTCCTGACTGTAAATGATCTCTCTCTCCCTTTCCTTGTTGATACTGGAGCTTCTCTTTCTACAATCCGCACCACTGACTTGCCTGAGGTTCCCCGATCTGGAAAAATCTGTGTCTGCTGTTGGCATTACAGGGATCCCTACCTCTTTTCCCCTCTCAAAACCTTTGTCTGTTCAGGTCAGTCCCCTCTCTGAGGAGCATGCATTCCTCCTCTCTGATTCCACCCCTGCAAACCTTCTGGGACGGGACTTGCTATGCAAACTTGGCTGTTCTATTTACTGCTCCCCAGATGGTGTCTATCTGCAAATCCCTCAGTCTTCCTTATGGGATTCTGTAGCCTCCCTGCTGTCTGAAACTTCCCTCTCCACTCCGGTCCCTTGCTGTCCCTTAACTCCGTCCCTAGAGCACCTAATCTCTCAGGTTCCTTCCTCCCTATGGCCATCTCACCCATCTGAAGTGGGCCGATTAAATACTGACCCAGTTCGGATTACTGTAGACAATTCCAAACCTCTGCCTCGCCTGTCTCAGTATTCTTTGAATCCTGAGGCAGAGGCTGGGATTGCTCCAGTTATATCTGCATTAAAAGAACAAGGAATTATTGTCCCTTGTTCCAGCCCCTGTAACACCCCTATCCTCCCAGTTCAAAAGGCTGATGGCAAATCGTGGCGATTTGTTCAAGACCTTCGAGCTATTAACCGTATTGTCATACCTTCTTTTCCAGTGGTTCCTAACCCTGCTACAATACTAGCGTCTATTCCTCCAAATGCAACCCACTTTACTGTTGTAGATTTGTGCTCCGCTTTCTTCTCTGTCCCAGTTCACTCTGAATCCCAGTATCTCTTTGCCTTCTCCTACAAGGGTCAGCAATATACATGGACTACCCTTCCCCAGGGGTATACAGAGAGTCCATCCTATTTTTCTCAAGCCCTAGCCAGGGATCTCGCTGATCTGGTTTTCCCATCAGGATCCACACTGATCCAATATGTGGATGACTTACTCCTGTGCTCCCCCTCTCTGTCTGCCTCAGAAACTGATTCACTAACACTTCTCACAGCTTTAGCGAACAAGGGTCATAAGGCTTCTCGCACAAAATTGCAGCTCTGCCAAACCTCTGTCACATACCTAGGCTTCCTTCTCTCCCAGGGCTCCCATACACTCTCTCCAGCCCGGGTACAAGCCATCCTTAGCTTTCCCCAGCCTTGCTCTCCACGCCAGATCAGAAAATTCTTAGGCATGACAGGGTTCTGTAGGCAATGGATTCCCCAATATGCTTCTCTGGCTAAACCACGCCAAGAACTCACTCGATCCTCTGTACCTAACCCCATGCCATGGCCACTTGAAGCAAATGCTGCTTTCATCTCCCTTAAGCAGAATTTAGCCTCTGCCCCTGCCTTAGGGTTACCTAACTATGACAAGCCTTTTACCCTTTTCTGTCACGAACAATCTGCTTGTGCCCTCAGGGTTCTTACTCAGGAGCACGGTGACAGAAATCGCCCGGTGGCTTATTTTTCTGCAACCTTGGACCCTGTAGCCCAGGGTTTACCCCCTTGCCTACGCGCTGTAGCTGCTGCAGCGCGCCTGGTCGAGATGTCTGAGTCCCTTGTCCTCCGCTCTCCTCTCACTCTACCCGTCTCTAGCCGCCCTGCTACATGGTGTTTTGCATGTCGGCAAGGAGGGGATGGTCTCTGCTATGAGTAAGGCGGGGTGGTGGGCTCCCCATTTCAGCTCCTTTGCAACCCGCCACTGTGCCGCTTGTGTTACTTGTCAAAGCCACAATGTAGGCAAATCTGTAAAAGTAACACAAGGGTTCCGGGGTTTGCCTCAAGCACCTTTCCTACACTGGCAACTTGATTTTGTACAAATGCCAAAGTGTCAGAAATATGAATTCATTTTAGTTATAATATGTCTGTTTTCGGGTCGGATTGAAGCCTTTCCCTGTCGCAAAGCTGATTCATTGTCCGTTGCAAAATGTCTGTTAAACCACATTATCCCTACCAAGGGAATTCCTGCCACTTTGTCTAGTGACCAGGGAACACATTTTACTGGAAAAATTGTTCAACATCTAAACCAGGTATTACATGTCACCCACCTACTGCACTGCCCTTACCATCCACAGAGTGCAGGGGCAGTTGAAAGGCGAAATGGTGTGCTTAAAAATAAGCTGGCAAAAATCTGTAGTTCCACAGGGTTAAACTGGCCAGCTGCTTTACCACTGGCCCTTATGGAAATTCGGTCATCCCCATCCCAGAGACACAAATTGAGTCCATTTGAAATCATCATGGGACGCCCTATGCGAACAATGGCTACTATTACCCCAACCCCAGACCTAAACCTAACTCACAGCACGCTCCTCCAGTACTGCAAAGGGTTAATGCAAGCTATGAGCTCCTTCCATTTGCAGGTGCGAGCAGCTTGGCCAACGGAACCCACCTCTGCTGCCTGTCACACTCTTGAGCCTGGTGATTGGGTCTACCTGCGGCACCACCTTCGGAAGCACGCCTTGGAACCCCGGTGGAAGGGTCCATACCAGGTACTGCTCACCACCCAGACAGCAGTGAAATTATCCGGCATCGCTGCATGGATCCACGCCTCACAGTGTAAGCCAGCACCACCTCAAGGGGACCAAGCACCTCTGCAAGACCACGCAGAACCAGCTTCAACCCCAGAAGACAAAGAGGAACAGCCTGCAATACCTTACAATCTGCGCTCTCGTAAGGGTTGCCAGAAGCAGAGGGTAAGCAGACAGCAGGACCCAACAAACAAGAAGCAGTAGTGAGCCTAGCGCCTGCTGCCTGGTGGACGTAAAACCGTGACTGCGGTTCCCTCGAAAGGGGTTGTCAGAACCAGAAAGGGTCCTGCTTCCAACATGTGTCCTTTGAGAAGCTTAATCCTCAGCTACTGTGTCCTGAGGGTCTGGGGAATCCAGAGTGACAGTGACAATTCTTTCATCCAACAACAGGTGCAGATAGCCCAGATCCTGAATATTTCTAATCGCTGGGTCTGCAGCCACATCCCAGCTCACTCACAAGCTAGTATCCCCACCATGGCAATCCCTTTGAATTCCTCAGAGCTTGCTGGAGAACCCTATCCACTTAAAAGGACATGGAAGGAAAATGACACTTGGGGGCTGGGAAAAACATATGTTCCTAAACTTATAAGTGTGGTGAAAGGAAAGGGCCACTGGTGCTGGGTGTGTAATGGGACAGGGCTGAATCTAGGGAGGAGCAGCTGTCTCCAATACATCGTGTCCCATGGTGTATGGGACTATTCAAACAAGGTTGGAGAATGGCAAACCGGGTATGGAAAGATAAACTTCCTCTCAACCTGGGATCAAACCAAAGATTCAATCTCTTGCTCCCCCTACAGCCTCCCTGAGAAAAACAGCACCATCTACAAATGTCATGTGAATGCTACCTCTTCTCCCAGTGAAAATCATCCTGTGCCCTTTGGGGGATACTATTCCTCCTTCGTAAATTCTTACATGTCAAAGGGTTGCAGTCAACCCTTCCCAGCTTTAATGGGACATCATTGGGTTTGTGGGGAAAATGCTTACACTGTGTTACCAGCAAATTGGTCAGGTATCTGTTATCCTGCTCAGCTTTTCCCACAATTCCAGGTGCTTCAATCCCTCCCAGGAAATCGCCTCCATAATTTCAGGCGAAAAAGGAGGGACTTGCCAGATGCTAAATGGTATGTGGATAACATAAGCCCCCTAACTTGGGAAGAAGCTGTTGGCATTTCTTTAGTCCCAATAGGGGGGGTAATCCACCATGCGAAAAGGCTTTTAAGGTTACAAGCGGTGGTTGAGATCATGGCCAATGAAACAGGAGAGAGCTTAAAAGCTCTAGCCAAAGAAGCAGGAGCGGTCCGACAAGTGGCCCTCCAAAACCATCGGGCAGTAGATATAATACTGGCAGCCAAAGGAGGGACCTGTGCTCTAATTGGAACAGAATGCTGTGTATGCATACCTGATAATACTAATGAGGTAATAAATCGTGCTAGCCATCTGGAGCAAATTGCATACCTTCCCCATGAAGAACCAAGTTCCTTGTGGAAATGGATAAGTAACTTATTCAATTTCTCTAGTCTGAGAAACTGGTTGTTTCAAGGAATCCTGACTATCCTATTTGGAATTCTAATAATCTTTGTGTGTTTTCAATTGATTTCTTGTTGTATCCAAAACTGCACAAGACACACCATCCATCAGGTTACCCCTAACCAGAGTGCTAATCTAATGTTGTTAAATGTCACCAGTGAAAGTAATGAAAAAGAACGATTGATGTATGGAATCCAGTAAGTCATTGGTCATGGGCGTAGCCTTGACCAAAAGGGGGGATTGTGGAAGTATAACATTGTATAAGTATAACGTTGTATAAGGGGACATGCTGGATACATTGTTTATGAGAGGGCATGCCAAAACATGTTACAAAGTATCTGAGGGAGCACACGTAGGGACAGTTGGCTTTTGAATGGAGAAGCAATTAAGATAGAGCCAGCACGTCTAAGAAGCAGGCATCAGAATGGAAGGTGTGAAGGGCAATTAGTTAAGTTAACTGGAAGCTGTTAAAGGAGATTGTTAAGGGTGGCAGGTAATTGAAGATACGTGACTGGTCTCAGGGATCTCGAAGGGTGGTGACTAAAATCTTTTTCTTCTTTTGTCTGTAACTTCTCTGTAACTTGTTCTCCAAAAAACTGTATAAATTAAGAGACACAAGCCCCACTCGGGGGGCTCACTTCTAAATGTATTAGCAGAGCAGCTTTGCTAATAAAACAGAGTGGTCTGATAAATTGTGAGTCTGAGTCAAACTTTGACAGCACCTAGGCATACACACATTGAAGCAGGACTAGTGCTTGGGTAAGAAGGGTCTGACACACACAGACCCAGGTACCATTCAGCATCAGGCTCAGAAGAGCTGCAGAGCTGGCAGTGCTATCCAAAAGTTTCACTGATCCAGAAGCAGTGACACTCTTTAATGTTGCCTCCAGTTATCAATGTACATTAGAACTAAGGAGTTAAAACAATGCTTTGCATTTTATTTCTAGGAGCTTTTTTTAAAAAGGAAAATGAAAGGAGTGGGGCTGGGGGGATTAGATGAGCAGAGCATGAGCCATTGACCTGGCAGTTAGGAGTATAAGAACTAACATACCAGATCAGAGCAGTGCTCCAACCAGCCAATACCCGGTCTCTGACCGTGACCAGTACCAGATGGGGCAGAGGAAGATGCAAGAAACCTTGTAATGGACAATTACAGAATAACCCACCCATAGGGCTTTTTCCTTTTAACCCTCTTCAGTTCATGGCTGGGGATTACATCCTGAAGCAGGAGGGTTTATATTACTTCTAACCATTTTAAAATAATATCTAATATGTCAGTAGCTGTTCTTATTATCCTTGAAACATCTGATCCTTATAGGAAAATACTAAGCTCTTCTACTCAATGCTATCTTGTGGCAGTGAATCCCACAGGTTAATTATGCATTGTGTAAAATATATGTCCAGTTTCCAGCTGGTTGCCTTTCAGTTTCTCTGAACATTCCTTTGCTCTTATATTACAAGAAAGGGTAAATAGGAGTGCTGGATTTACCTTCTCTAAATCATGCATTATCTTGTACAGCTCTAGCATATCGCCTCTCTAAATTGAACAGTCCTGTCTTTTCAATCTCTCTTTACTCTTTGCCACTCATCATTTTGCTCACCCATCTCTGAATCCATTCTACTTCTGCTATATCCCTTTGAGACAGGGTGACCAAAATTGAGCAGCACTCCAGGTAAGGTCATACTACTGATTTATGTGCCATTCTTTTTGCAGCCTAACATTTAGTTTGCTTTTTTAACTGCCACTGCACATTGAACAGACGCTTTATTACGCTGCCTACAATAACACCTTGGGCTTTTTCCTGAGTGTTTACAGTTCGTGTAGACCAGTGGGTCCCAAACTTTAACAACCTGTGAACCTCTTTCACTAAAATGTCAAGTCTTGCAAACCCCCTCCTAAAAATGAACATTTCCAGGGATTTTCTCCTTTACTTGAGAATAAATTATAAAAGCAGTGATCTTGGAAATATAAAATTTGTTTTTATGCCATGCTTATTACTCACTATTTATTATTAATTATTATTTATCATTACAGTATTTTTATTACATTATGAAAATGGCAACATTCTTCCAAGATCTCACTTTCGTAGCTTGTATCGCTTTGAATAAGCCTGTTATAAGTCAAGGCTCCTTACATTTCATCAAGGAGTATCAGATGTGAAACAGCATGCAGGTATTTAAGAAGCCAACTCAAAGAGTTCCTCATACACAAGCATTCAGGTTTTGAGCAGTCCAGGCAAACAACGCACGTTACAATAAAGCTTAAACTTGTTCTTCGTAATAATTTAAAAAACAGTACTAGCTGCCTATTTAATTTTAAAAACAGCAACAAATATCCACCTCCCTTTCCATTTCTTATAAGGAGTCTTGAAGTTTAAATCTCCTCGGTGTGATAGCTGTGCTTGCTTTGATCTGCTTAGCACTTGGAAGTCCAGGGGCTCTGGACTGCTGGCCCTATGCTGTCTGGGGTCCCTAGGGACAGCTCTGTCCACCATTAGGGAATTTTTTCCCAAGAACCCCCTGTAACATTTCAAAAACCCTCAGGGGTTCACAAACCCCAGTTGGGGAACCACGGCTATAGACCCTACCAGTGTGTGAGAGTAATTCAGATCATTATTTCTTATGTGTCAAAAGCGAGTTTCATTTGCTGTCATGCTACTCATTCACTTGGCTGTGTTAGGTTGCTCTGAAGTTTCTCGCTGTGTTCTCTAGACTTGACTAACCTAAATATCTTAGGGGATGTCCACACTGGAGCTGGGAGCGAGCCTGCCAGCCCAGGGAGACATGCTCGTGTTAGCTGGGCTCCAGCTAGCACGCTAAGAATTGCTGCAGAGGCTCAGGCAGCCACCCAAGCTCAGACCCAGGGTAGCTGGAGCCCCGCTAGGGCGGATCTGTCTACTCAAGCAGGGAGACTCGCTCCCCACTGCGGTGGAGACACACCCTTTGTGTTATCAGTAAATGTTGCCACTCCAGTGTTCTCCCTCTTTTCCATAGCATTAATAAATATGTTCACCGACCCTGGGAAACTTTTTGCCCTGCTGGAAATTGACCATTTAGTCCTACTCTATGGGCTTGTCTACACTACCCTTTGGATCGGCGGGCAGCGATCGATCCAGCAGGGGTTGATTTATCGCGTCTAGTATAGTTATTCACGTAGCTGGAGTTGCATAGCGTAGGTCAATTTACCGCAGTAGTGTACTTTGCCTGTCACCCAATGACTGTTTCGTTTTCTTAACAACCTCTTGTGAGCGGCTTGGTCAAAGTTTTTTTTTAAAAGTTTTTGTAAGTTATAGCAACCATTTCTCTTGTATCCCTCTGCTGTTTGTTGACACGCACAGAAATCTGTGTGGCCTTACAGACACCCTGCTATTTTATCCCCATCATATGCTCATCTAGGCATTTTATCATTCTGTCTTTCATAAGAACATAAGAACGGCCAGACTGGGTCAGACCAAAGGTACATCTCGCCCAGTATCCTGTCTACTGACAGTGGCCAGTGCCGGGTGCTTCAGAAGGAAAGAACAGAACAGGTAATCATCAAGTGATCCATCCCGTCGCCCATTCCCATCATAATTTCTGTCTATTACCTGGGACTGAAGTAAGGGTCACTGGTCTGTAATTCCCAGGATCATCCCTACTAACCTTTTTAAAGATAGACTTAACATTTTCTACCCCTCCAGTCCTCTGGTATAGGAGCTAATTTTAATAAAGCCATATATAATTCCTATATTTGCATAGTTCAGCCACTTCTTTCTTGAGTTTTTTCAGACCACTTGGATGTATGGCATATGTACTGGAGACTTGTTCTTTAATGTACCAGTTTGTTGCAGAACCTCCTTCTTTTGGCACTTCACCCCCCGCACAGTGCCTCATCTTTTTTACCTGAAAAGGTAAAGTCAAGGATCTTACAAACTCCTTAAACTGAAGCTTTCTTGCTCTAGATACCAAAGTGATAGGCTCCTTGTAAATATAATAGATAGCTATTGAGCTGGCCATAAACTTTCAGCTTGTCCAGAAATACTAGAATCAGCTTTTCCCATTAACCTGAGCTGCTCCTGCCTCACAAAGAGTTACAGAGTGGGACACAAGCCCTCAGTTTCAACCTATTTCTCTCCCTCCTGAAAAGCTCCCTACACCTCCTCATCTTCCTTTGGAATGAGGGGTTTTGTAAATGTGCGTGGTCACCTTTTAAACCTTGTATCAGAGAATTGATGGAGCAGGGCTGCATGCACTCTGTGAGTTCCCTGTGCATCCCAGGAGTGCTAAATAGGGGAACCGAGCATTTGCTGATTGTCTTGAAGGGACCCTTTTGGCTGAATTTTTGCAGGGATACTGGAACAATTTTTATAGTGGGGGTGCTGATGATGGAAACCATGTATTTGGTGTTTGTTATTACTATTTCAAGTCAGGAGGTGCAGCAGCACCTCCAGTTCCAGCACCACTGAATTTTCGTGGTTTTCTTCAATCTTTCTGTAGCCCATGAGGGATCTGGCACACACAGGGAGTGCCCTGTGCACCAGCAGCCATTCCCCAATATGCTATGCAGAACCAAAAAATAGCCTCAGAAAGAGCAGTATTGGAGGGATGAGGCCAGAGGCTGCATCTCTGGGGCCTGGCAGAATCCCTCCAGTCACCCACATCAAGGGGCCCAGGGGACAAGTTGAGGAAAATGTTCAGATCCCTCCCTCCAAAGCATCTGCTCTTAGAAGCAGAATGTACTCTGCACCCTGCCTTCCATGGCACATGGAGATGCCCTGCTCACTCCCTTCTCATTCAGATACACTGGATTCTTCAGCAAGGAATGCTGCTTCTCCCGGACCCAGGGCAATTCTGCACACAGGGGTCTCCTCCACTGCTGCTGGGGATGGCTCCAGCTCACCTACCTTCATTGAACACACCAGCTTTTCTCAGCCTCTAGGACCGAGGCAACCCCGGGCACCGGGGGACAACCAAAATGCTTTGGGAGGGGTGGGAAAGGGAAGGAGTCTCAAGTCAGTGCCCCCTACCTCTTGCAAGGTACATGTTAATGCCCTGGAGTTCAGGTTTGGTCCCGGTCAGTGTTTATGGCAATGGAGGTCTTGCCCTTACTTGTACATTAGCTCTTGGGTGAATTGTTCCTGCCAGGTCACTGTCAGAGCCCTCAGGTCCTTCATCACATTAATTAGTGGATGTTTGTAAAGCACTCTATACATGCTGAAAGAAAAGGAGGACTTGTGGCACCCTAGAGACTAACAAATTTGTTTGAGCATAAGCTTTCGTGAGCTACAGCCCACTTCATCGGATGCTGTAGCTCACGAAAGCTTATGCTCAAATAAATTTGTTAGTCTCTAAGGTGCCACAAGTACTCCTTTTCTTTTTGCGAATACAGACTAACACGGCTGCTACTGTGAAACCTGTCATTATTCATGCTGAGTGTTACTATTAGCTACCCAGGCTTCTTTACAAGAAAGAGAGAAAAATCCCAAATGAGGCTACTCAGAATGCAGCAGGCCACCACCCCAAGAGCAGACACCCTAAATGGCCAGACACCCCCCCAAACCTCCCCAGGAACAGACACCCCAAACAGCCAGACACCCCCCAAACCTCCCCGAGAAAAGACCCCCCCAACAGCCAGACTACCCTCAACATCTCCTGAAAATACCGTCCCTTAACCAGATTATACCCCAAACTTCCCCAACAAGCATCTGCAAACCTCCTCAGAAGAGCCATATTCTGCAAACCCTCCCCATGGAGAGACTCCCCAAAACTGCCAGATTTCCCAGTTTTCAATGTAAACCCTGAATAGGAACCAGCTTAGTCTCTCTCCTCCCCAGGGAGATGGTTCACTCACCTGGTCCCCCTTTGTGTGTGGGGGGTGGGATGGTAGGCGCCTGCAGGGTACCCTGTGTTCCCAGAGTGTCTGGAGAGTGTGGCAAACAAGAGGCACTGAAGCACTAGCACTGGCATTGAAGAGTCCTCTGAGCTTGGTCCCTGTTAAAGAGGGGGATGGGGAGGCCAATAGCAGCCAACCAGCTTCAAGGTGCTTCTGAATATGCAGATGAAAGAAGAAGAGGTCAGGTTCAGAGCCAGGGAGCAGGGAGGGAGACCTTCCGTCTGCAGCTGGGCCACTCAGGTACACAGGAAGTCAGCTGTCTCAGAGGCTGGGTCTTAACATGTGAAATCTTTTTTTCCGATAGGGGCATTCCCAGTGGTAGAAGAGTTCTGTGCATTAACCTCTGGGTTCTAACTTGTTGCAGGTCAGGATATCTATGCATTGGCAGAGCTGTGTGTGGGACGGCCAGGACAGGAGGAGCAGGAGCTGCCATAGATCAGGATGGAACTGTAGGAGCAGATCATTGGGGCAGGGATGAGCAGTGGGAGCAGGACTGGAACGGTTGGTTCCTAGAGGAACCCCAGAGCTGTGGTGTTGAGTGATCACCCAGTGCTTAAGGAACTTGCAAGAGCTCTGCTTTATTCTGTATCCGGTTCCAACTGGCTGTGCATAATAACAAGGGCTTCAAAACATCTTGCCCAGACTCTATCTGAGAAGCTTAGCCCTGAACGGCACAGTCCCCAATACCACAAGGGCAACTGTCACCCAGAATCCTACCTCTGCCATAGCAGATCACACCATCAATTCCTCTAGACTAATATAATGCATGCTGTGTTTCAGGGGAAGGTGAAATCTCCCATATTGCACCTGGCAAGGGTTGCACTGCTGCACATGGGGAAAATGCCTTTCTGACCCCTGTGATAATTCTCTGACAAGCCATGCTCGTAGAGAGAGCTCATGAGGATTCAGGAGCTTTGTGACAATACTGAGGCTGGCTGACAGCATCTCTCTCGGGCCTTGTGAGGAAGGGAAAACAGAGGGTGCCTTTGCACCGGAGGAGTCCTAATGATAAAGACTCTCTTCTCCTGCAAAGCTGAACACAACAGAGGCTTGCACTGTCCTAGGAAAACCATAGTAATAATGCGGGTGGGAAGACAGCAACATCTTAGAGGATTTTGGAGCTTGAACCTGGTCTGGCAACATGCTGTTCCTCAGTTGCTATTGTCCTCACATCCATGCTGGAGACAGGGCTTATGAGACAACAATGCATCTCACTCAGAATGAGGCTCCCCCAGCATAAGCAGGGCCTACAACAGCTAATAAAGGGTGCTGGAAGAGAACACTGGCCATCTATGGACACTGGGGGAAGCTGAAATTCCAGATATCCTCAGCAATACATTGTAGTGACCAACAGTTTTCTAATGTGAGATTCCAGCTCTGAATACAATGGGGGATTTTGCTCTTTGCTGCAGCTGGAGAGAGCTCTGAGGTGTATGTGACACATAGGAAAGGAGTAACGTATAAAGAATAGGGCTGTCAATTAATCGCAGTTAACTCACATGATGTAACAAAAAAATTAATCATGATTAATTTTTTTAATCATGATTAATCACAGTTTTAATCACACTGTTAAGCAATAGAATACCAATAGAAATTTATTCAATATTTTTGGATGTTTTTCTACATTTTCAAATATATTGATTTCAATTACAACACAGAATACAAAGTGTACAGTACTCACTTTATATTATTTTTATTACAAATATTTGCACTGTAAAAAAAATGAACAAAATAGTATTTTTCAATTCACCTCATACAAGTACTGTAGTGCAATCTCTTTATCGTGAAAGTGCAACTTACAAATGTAGAATTTTTTTTGTTACATAACTGCACTCAAAAACAAAACAATGTAAAACTTTAGCACCTACAAATCCACTCTGTCCTGTTTCAGCCAATTGCCAAGACAAACAAGTTTGTTTATATTTATGGGAAATAATGCTGCCCGCTTCTTATTTGCAATGTCACCTGAAAGTGAGAACAGGTGTTCGCATGGCACTTTTGTAGCCGGCTTTGCAAGGTATTTACATGCCAGATATGCTAAACATTTGTATGCCCCTTCATGCTGTGGCCACCATTCCAGAGGACGTTTCTATGTCGATGATGCTCGTTAAAAAAATAATGCATTAATTAAATGCATTAAACTGAACTCCTTGGGGGAGAATTGTATGTCTCCTGCTCTGTTTTACCTGCTTTCTGCCATATATTTCATGTTATAGCAATCTTGGATGATGACCCAGCACATGTTGTTCATTTTAAGAACACTTTCACTGCAGATTTGACAAAACAGAAGGAAGGTAACAATGTGAAATTTCTAAAGATAGCTACAGCACTCAACCCAAGGTTTAACAATCTGAAGTGCCTTCCAAAACCTGAGAGGGACGAGGTGTGGAGCATGCTTTCAGAAGTCTTAAAAGAGCAACACTGTGATGCAGAAACTACAGAACCCGAACCACCAAAAAAGAATATCAACCTTCTGCTGGTGGCATCTGACTAAGATGATGAAAATGAACATGCATCGGTCCGCACTGCTTTGGATCGTTATTGAGCAGAACCCGTCATCAGCATGGATGCATGTCCTCTGGAACATGATGGGACATATGAATCTTTAGAGCATCTGGCACGTAAATACCTTGCGACTCCGGCTACAACAGTGCCATGCGAACACCTGTTCTCACTTTCAGGTGACATTGTAAACAAGAAGCGGGCAGCATTACCTCCTACAAATGTAAACAAACTTGTTTGTCTGAGCGATTGGCTGAACAAGAAGTAGGACTGAGTGGACTTGTAGGCTCTAAAGTTTACATTGTTTTATTTTTTAATGTAGGGCTTTTTTTTACATAATTCAATATTTGTAAATTCAGCTTTCATGATAAAGAGATTGCACTACAGTACTTGTATTAGGTGAATTGAAAAATACTATTTTGTTTTTACAGTGCAAATATTTGTAATAAAAATAAATATAAAGTGAGAACTGTACACTTCGTATTCTGTGTTGTAATTGAAATCAATATATTTGAAAATGTAGAAAACATCCACAATATTTAAATAAATGGGTATTCTATTATTAACAATGCGATTAATCGCAATAAATTTTTTTAGTCGTACAATTAATCACGATTAATTTTTTAATCACTTGACAGCCCTAGTAAAGAACAAAGGTACTTAGTATTTTACATCTTCAAAGCACTTTGCTAACAGTAACTCTAGTAACTTGAACCGTTAGTTCACAGTAGCTGGTAAATAAGTGTCCTCTTGCCCTCAGAACTGAATGTAAATATACTGTGGGAAATAATCTACCTGGCTTCAGGAATGGACACCAAAGAGTGAGTAAAGAATCTTTCACCTCTCACTAATGGGGAAGTATAATTGACTAGTGAAAGCTTGTTCAGATGATGTCATGTTTGTAACTAGCTCCCTGGCTGGAGGGCTCTAGTGAGGATGGATTTCCCCTGGGACCAGACTGAATGAATCCATCTGCTCAGCTGAATTAATCTATTACTCTTACTAAAACTCTTACTCTTCTAATTTTCCCCTAGCTACTTAGAGAGCTGGTTAATAAAAGCCTAGCATGCATATTTTTTCCTGGTAGGCAGGAATCTTTTGATAAGGGCAGCTGTTTTCTGGTGGTCTTGCTCAAGGACTGCAGCATTTCAGTGAAGAATAACTGAAAATGTTCTAGGTTTGGAGCTTTACGGGCTCTGTTTCCTTTTTTTTTACAAGCCAGCAGAGTTTCAAAGCCTTGGACAGCGTCTCCTATTGATTTTTTTCTCATCTTTTTCCTTTTAAAAATCCCTAGGAAATTGCTTGCCAGATTCTATGGAGAGTATTAAGGTTACATAGTTAGATGCTCAAAATATAGGAAATGCCTACATTATAGATGTACAAGCAATCTTTACTATACCCTTTGGAGCAGATGCCTCATTACAATACAGTCTTTTATTACATGATCACAGACTATTGCATGATTTAGTGCAGGGGTTCTCAAACCTTGCAAGAGTATTCACTACACATTAAGAGGAAGACTTTTTCATGTACCTTTCTTCCCATTTGCAATTGTGCAGATGACCTCCCTTCCCATTTCTAACCAGGTAACATGCCTGTGGCAAATACAGCAATTGTTTATATCAAATGTAATGTCCAGAAAGTAATTTATTCTAGTTGTCTCTAGTGTGATTTTAGCAAGTGAAAACAAGGAGGTTTATAGCAACTTTAACCAGTCTGCTTTTTGTGGCCCACAAGCAAGAACTCCATGGACCTCTTTGAGAACCTCTGATCTCTGATTTAGTGGCTAGAGCAGAGGATCTGGCAATCAGAATTCTTGGGTCCTGTTCCTAGCTAAAAGAGAGCACGTGGTGTGTTAGTCAGAAATAATGGACTAGGAGTCAAGGCTCCTGAGAGGCATTCCTTTTCAGTCACTGACTCTCTGTGATGTTAGGAAAGTCTTCACTTCTCTGAGTTTCAGTTTCCCCATTTGTAAATTGTGGATAATGTTTTTATAGGCCTTTGGGATCCTCCTAAAGGAAAGGAAAGGAAAGTGCCTGTGGTTATAAATCATAAATATTTGCCTCTTCTTCCATAATTAAAATTTTTGTCCAGTCCCTATTCAGGTTCTTATATCACCCTCATCCCTATAGCATCTGAGCACCTTTCAGAAGTACAGTGAGCAAAATGAATAGCATCTGTCATGTGTGATTCTTTCTTTCTCTCCTCTTCTCTCCAGAAATAATTGTGTGTGGAGATATGGGGGCAGGGTATTTCTGTGTATATAATAATGTAAGAGAGGTACACTGCACTATGTGTTTATATTAGCAAAAACAAAGTTGCAGAAGTGCTCATTGAACTTGGAATGGAAAGTGTGAGGTTTGTGATGGGTCTCAATTGTTGTGGGAGTTTGTTTTATTCCCTTGGATTGGCCCCTGGGAACTCTCGGTCTCCTGAACAGATAAGTTTTACCCTTACTTTGTTCAGTTCCATTACCCCCTTATATCCCATCTTCCTAACTATAACCTCTTCCTCCTCTCTGACAGCCATATTGCACCTTCTGGTCCATTCAAATAACAACTGCTAAGATCACCTTCCTGGCTGGTCACTGACCACAGCATTCCCATCTCTGCATCCCTGTAAGGGCTCCCCTGGTGTCACCTCATCAGGTTCTAATTTCTTGTCCCCATTTGAATGGCTCCTCTGCCCTTCCCCTATTCATCTCCCCCTTGACTCTGATTATGATCCCAGCCCCCTCTGCTCCACCAACCATGCCCGCCTTGTCCACCCGTCTGTCAGCTTCTCACACAACCAGCTCATTACATACAGGCCACCCTCCCTGAGTTGATCCATCAGGCCCCTGCACTCCCCTCTATCAAACCCTCCTCCCATCCCACTGCTGACACCAGCCTTGTGAGAACTCAGCTGGATAGGGATGATTGGGGTGGGGGAGGGTCGGGCACATTATCCATTCAGTATCCCGCACACACCCTGCAGGTGTCACTCCACTTCCGTGTGTTCTTTGGAGCAGGGACCCTCTCTGTGCAGCACCCAGCACCAGCGATCCTGGCCTGAGCATGGATCTGCCCATCACTGCCCTGCAACCAATAACAGGGGTCCAGCAGCACCTCATGGGACCCCTCGGGGTGGTTCAGTCCCCACGCTCCCCACATCGCCTCGGGGGGTTCAGCCCCCATAACCCCCATGTCCCCTCGGGGTGGTTCACGCGTCCCGCCATCTTCTGCTCCCACCAACTTAGCCCCTCTGGTTCAGTCGTGCTGTTCATTGAGGGTAATTCAGTTTCTCCCCCCTCCGGCCCTGTGGTTGGTACGGTCCCCTTGTAACGCTCCCCTCCCCCCCCCCGCTGCACCCGCGGTTGGTCTGCCCCGGCCCGCTTCCGGCCTGCGCCGGGCCTGGTTCCGGTGTCCGCCCTCCGGCTCCTCCTGCCGTCGCTGCTGCCGCCGCGATGCTGCTATTGTCCCGGTCCCGCTGTCTGAGCGGGGCGCTCGGCCGCTCGCTCTGCGCCCTCCGGCAGGTACCGCCCGTGGGGGCGCCCAGGGGGGAAGAGGGGTGGACGGGCAGCAGCCGCTGCCGCAGCCCCAAGGGCACCGGGACGCGGTGTCACGCCCCCGTGC
This sequence comes from Natator depressus, assembly GCF_965152275.1. Classification (NCBI taxonomy): domain Eukaryota; kingdom Metazoa; phylum Chordata; order Testudines; family Cheloniidae; genus Natator; species Natator depressus. Next base: position 89,229,226 of record NC_134239.1, read on the forward strand.
TGGGCCGTCTCCCGGAGAACCCCTGTGCCCGCTCCCCCGCCGGCATCCCGGCCCGCCCCCATCGGCCGCTCCCCCATGGGGCCCCCACGGGCTTTCTGCCGTGCGCCCCGCCAGCCTCAGGGGAAGGTGACCCACAACCCCTCCCCGGCGGGGGCCCCTGCCAGGGTCACTCCGGACAAGGAGCTGGCGGGGGGACAAGTCCCTCTTGGGGTCTGTCGGTGGACCGGCCTGGCGTGGGGAATGGTAGCTGGGGGAAGCCCTACACCCCAGGGCCGTGTTCACTTGCCAGTCGAAAGCAGGAGTCCTGAATGGCCCGGGGTATCCGAGTGCGGACCCATCAGGGTTGGGCTGGTGGAGTAAGTCCTGAGCATAGCCACAGGCTGCACCGTTTGGGCGAGCAGGGCCACATCAACCCCAACCTGACAGGGAGTTGAGAGGGCAAATGCAGGGCAGGCTGACGCTATCGCTGGGGCTCATATCGGGAGCAGGCAGCTGTGACAAGCTGGAGGAGCCCTCCTGAGATGGAGTTACAGGGACAGCGTCTTGTTCACAGGGGCAGTGCTGCTGTCAGGCGGTCATCCTCCATGAAATAAATAGAAAGGCACAGCCCATGCAACCATAAATATTTCTGTAGCTGTCTGATATCAGGATTGTTTTTACCCACTTATATGCTGCTCTCCTAATACATATTCCTTTTAGTATACAGGTACCTCCCCTCCTTGTATCTGTTCTCTGTCCAGCCGGTTTCTGTGTCTTGCCTCAGTATTGTTACTCTAGAGATGCTAGTAATTTCTACAGCACCTTAGGTGTTCATAAAACTTTACAGGCACACAAGGACTGATCTCTGCTCCAAAAGCAGTGTTGTGGGAAGATATGGTAGGAGAAGTTGGCAAAATATAAGTGGAAGTGTAGCAGAAGACAAGGAGTGGCAATTGTATACCACAGTAATGGGTGAGTAGTTAGGGCAGAGAGATGATAGCAAGGACAAGACATTTGTACTTGATGTAGAATGAGCCAGGAAGACAGTAGATGGGAGATGTGTTTGGGGTGGGAGATGATCAGAGCATTGGGCAAGGAACATAATTTTGGTTAGTGTGTTGAATATAGTGGAGAGGAGAGAAAGCCAGGGTGGTGGTGGTCATCCAGGCAAGAGAGAATAGGGACATAGACAAAGAGTTTTGACATTGGGAGTAAGGAGGAAGAAGCATTTTTTGGAAATGCAGAGGGAGATGCACCAGGATTTGATGGAAGTCAGTCTAATGGGAGGAGTGGAGGACAGAAGCCAAGGATGACCCTCAGGGCTGTGGGCTTGAGTGACTGGAGGATAGGGGAGTGGTCAGCAGGAATAGAGGAAGGGGGAAGGAAGAGAAGTTTGGGTTTTGACATGAGGAAGAAAGGATGTGTGGGAAGAGAACTTGAAGAGACAAGAAACACTGTTGGGTTGGAGAAAAGAGAGATGAGTTGTCAGCATAGGAACCATGGGAACATGCAAGTGGTGAGAGAGAGGAAGAAAAGAAAGGCATTGATCACTGCCACTTGGGCACAACAGTGAGGAGAACCACCACTTATCGAGTGGTTGAGCAGGTAGGGACCCAGAAGCCCACAGAGGAGAGGGTCTTAAGAAAGATGGCATAGTCTACAGCACTGAAGGCAGCAGAATTCAAGGTGAATGAGACCTTTGGATTCATGCAGAAAAAGGTCATAAATAAGTTAGTGGAGAGGTTGGCAATTGCATGGACTGGGAATTAGAGAACAGGTCAAGCTGCCAGTTTGGTAACAGTATTTTCCATCTGCTCAGCATTACTGTCTGCATCGCATCTTAGCATCTGTCTTTTACTTTACCTAACTGATGCTATGTGTAATTACTGACTATTGAAACCAGTGAGTAAAGTGGAAGACCTGGGTGCATCTTTTGTTTGCAGCAATGAGTTGTGCTGGCCCTGCCTGTTAGTGCAGCAGCCATCTCTGCTGTAAGCAGCTTTTCCACCAGTTCCTATGTATGGGCTGCAGCCTTTTCCATAGGGCTGATTGCTGCGTCACTGGTTCCTCTCTTCTGTGATCTCCCTGTCATGCCACTTCCAAAGCTGTCCAGCCCTTAGATTCAGTTTAATGCAAGTTCCACTTGGGGCCATGAAACTGGCTTTGCCTGACGTGGTTCTGTTCTCTCAACGCTCTTATCTGAACTGGCTCTTGTTTTCAGGGTAGGAATAAGGAGACTGTAGAGGTAATTCGCAGACACACAGCATGCCCACGCCCATCTTGGGGTTTATGTATTCCATAGAGTGGGGGTTCAAATGTGATGTGCCTGTAAAGTTTTATGAACACCTAAGGTGCTGTAGAAATTACTAGCATCTCTAGTGTAACAATACCGAGGCAAGACACAGAAACCGGCTGTGATGGATGGCAGTTTCCTAAAGGGTAGGATGCAGGAGGTTGTAATATAGGTGGGCCTCTGGTGTCAGACTGGTTCCATCGTGTTGAACGGTCCTGAGAAGTTATGTGGAGGTAGGGAAAGATTAAATAAATTGGTAGGTTGGTCTGGGGCGGTATTAGTGGTTCACTCGTCCGTATTAAGGCTGGCTCTCTTAAGAGACCCATTGTGCTAAGGTCAGCGTGCTAGACCTAAACCTCTTGTTTCCTGTTCAGGCCCCTACTTTCTTGTGAAGGGTGTGCCAGCATTAGTTGTTCGGTCAGACATTAATGCCAAGTGTCCCTGAGAGTAGATGCGGTCCCAGCAGATTTATTCTGGAAATGGGATGTTGCCTGTTAATGACTCCCCTGCCAAACACCCGCTATAGGCTGGGTGCTCTGGAACACCACCCCTAAGGGGTAGACGCAAGAAAGCCCTAAGGAACACAGTGCAGTGTATACAGACCCTCAACATCTTGAATCAGAATGTCTTCCCACCTGTCTCCACACAATGCATGGTCAACCTGTAGAACTTGTTGCCAGGGGATATTGTGAAGGCCAAAACTATAATGGGGATGAAAAAAGAATTAGATAAGTTCATGGAGGATAGGTCCATCAGTGGCTATTGGCTAAGATGGTCAGGGATGCAACCCCATGCTCTGGTGTCCCTAGCCTCTGACTGACAGAAGCTGGGACTGAATGACAGGGGATGGATCACTGGAGGATTGCCTGTTGTGTTCAATCCCTCTGAAACACCTGGCATTGGCCACTGTCAGAAGACAAGATGGACCATTGGTCTGACCCAGAATGGCCGTTCTTATGTTCTCCCCTCACTATAAGGCCCTCTGGCTCTTCTCTTACATACGACTTCAGTTCTTTAGGGAAGGTGGTCCAGCTACGCTAGAGCATTTTAGAATTTCCCTGGGCATAACAGCAGCTCTTAGAACACACACAGACTCAGCTCCCGTGGAAAGTACCATCTGTGGATTTTGTTTTTCACAACCACCCATTGTAGCATGAGCTTCCCAAAATCTATGCTTGTAGTGAGCTGGATCCTAGCAGTGCAGGATCTCTGCAGGCACACATAGGAGTCTGGTGCTCCTACAGAATCTGAGACAACACAACCTGTTCCTTCACAAAAATGCTGATGGGGATGCTAGGATTATCCCTGCCACGAAGTATCCCAAGAGTGGCATCAGTGGGCAGAAGGGAGCTCGCTTTGCTCAGTATATTAGATATGTATATAAATGTTTAGGGAGCCATGTAACATGAGGCTGTAAATCCATAAGGGAGTACTCGTGACTAAACTGTGAAAGCTGCAGAGCTCCAGTCACCAAAGCCCCAGACTGAGTTTCCTTGTATTTCATTCTGCCAGTTTTTCACAGTATAAAATGTTCCATTTATATTCCATCTTCTATAAAGTGTCAATTCCTGTGGACTCTGATGTATCTGTAACGTCTTATCAATCCTGGCAGTTTGTGTTATCTGATCTGTAAATATTTTCAGAAATATGTCTATGTGAGACATAATGCCCACGCGTCAGTGCCCAGTTATAGCTGATATCATGTGTCTTGCTGAGGTTGAAGGCAGGTTTCATCTACAAACTCTCGTCTCCCTCAGAAGTTGAGATATAACTGAAATAGAATTCTTTCATTTCCTGCCTTGACTAATGAGAAGTGATGCTTTGTCATGTCCCATCCCAGAGCTGGCTCCATTTCAGTGGTGGTTGAAGTGATCCTTATGTATAGGTTCTAGGAGTTCTGGGGTGCTCCAGGTTGGAAGGTGCTATCTGAATATGAGTGTAGCTCACAAAAGCTTATGCTCAAATAAATTTGTAAGTCTCTAAGGTGCCACGAGTACTCCTTTTCTTTTTGCGAATACAGACTAACACGGCTGCTACTCTGAATACTTAGTAGGGCAGGGATCTTGTATAACATCACCTTGAAATTTGTTTTTGTTTTAAAAATAAGGTTGACCTGAGTTAGGAAAATTTCTAATGAGTTCCTGGGGATTAAATGGAATGTTACAAAGTGGGAGATCCTGGCACCATTGAAGTCATTGGGAGTTTTGCCTTTGACTTCAGTGGGGCCAGGATTTCACCCAAAGGCTCTTTAACTAAAAATTTTTAAAAAAGGGACACCAAAAGTTGGAGCTGTTGAGGCTGTGGGAGCCAACAGTTTGGAGCTGCCACTTCCTGCAATTCTAACATCGCTACAAGTTGCCTTATTGTGCAATGGCAAATCTGAGGTGCATGGGGACCTTTCAGGAACCTGTTCCTTACCCACAGGCAGTGAATATCCCTTTTCAAGGACATAAGAGCAGGAGATGCAGGTGGAAGCCAAGGAATCTGAGTTTAATTTCTTGCTTCCCAGACCCTTTTCTATGGAAATAGATGTCAGAATATTTGAAAGATTCTCATAGACGAGAGTGTGCTGCAATGCAATAACATGCTCACATACTGGGACATGTGAACTGTCTCCCGCCTATTGGTTCAGGTTATAGCCTGGAATCCTGGGGAAAACATAGTAACCTTGGGAGCTGGTTCTTCCTGTTGTTTGCAAGTCTGATAGTGTCCCTCTTCTCTCTGACAGGGGAACTGTAATCTGGGGAGACGCTCTCTGTCCGGTGAGTCTTACACTTGGGATTAACAACTTGTATTTTATTTCATTTCATAACTGCACAGGCAAAGGGAAGAGAAACTAACCAGAGCTGCTGATAGAAATAAACTGGAGCTATCAGAGCCAAATATATCCTCAAAAATCATCATAAAGTTACAAATTAAATTAAATTAAATCAGAAGTGAAACAAGTTGTGTGTTTCCACAGGTGACTGATGAGCTAGTATAAATGATGATCAGTCCATTCAACTAAATTGAAGATTCCCAAAGGCAACAGAGAGATTGAGTGTAACTCCTAAATAAGCTCATCGGAGATAATGGTGCTTGATTTTAAAGTTTACAGTACATTTTTTTCAGAATCTAGTGTGAATGAGTCCCTCAGAGCTCTTCCTGAAGGCCTGAACTGGATCCCAAAGTGCTCTTGCTCTGGACTGCACAGTCCATGTTCACCCTTCCATTTTTCCAGTTCTGCTTTGACCAGCAGTTAAACCTGCTCAGCGTCTATAGTCATAAACCCCAAGCTTTTGATCTTTAAAGGGAATATGTATTTTAGCAGGGAACAGAATGCCAGAGTTGCAACTTACCTCTTCAGAATCATTTTCCAGTGAAATGATCTCTCCCTTCTGCACTTGCATAGCTCTGAGGAAATCAGTATGTTCTCAGATTGCTATGCCAAGTCTCCTTAATCTGAGATCAGGCCAGAATCTTAATTACCCAGTATCTCAGGAGAGGCAAAGGTCAGGATTAGAAGTATATGATAAAGGTTGCTTAGTCTCCATCCTGAAACCAGAGAGTGTATGAATATGGTGGAGCCTACAAGGTTTAAGAAATGCTGAGAAATAATTCAGGAGGGAACAGCCTTCCTCTCCAGTGCTTTTTCAGAAAGTAATTTTCTTTATGGGAGATTCTCCCTGTCTGTGCTTCTCACAGGGCCACAGGCTTTCCTGTGGGTGCCTCTTGGGGATCAAGGGGCTCTTGTCCTATCCTTATTTGGAGCCCCCTGCTTTAGCATTGCCCAGGCAAGGTCCTTGCCAGGGGGTATTTGGTTTGGTTTCTCTCTAGTTGGCCATTTCCTAAATTCTTTGGCTTTGGGACATCTGCTGGTTTATGTCCTGACCTTCAAAAATGATCCAGCGGAGCTTAGATCCCAGAGCAGGAGTGTTTTTGCTCAGGAGTTTGTTTTTGCTCTGATTTTGTTAGGAATCTAAATGAAAACAAAGCTTGCTGTTATGCTCTGACAGGCTCTGAGTGGGACAGCTGATATAGAGGGGCCTCTGTACAGCCTCCAACTGCACCCTGTCCCAGCTGCAGCCCCACATTCAATCAGGATGGGTGGCAATGGCATGGGGCCTTCTTTAGGCTCTGTTAACATCTGAATAGATTCCACTGAGCATGCTTGGAAGGGTCTCTTTGAGTTGTTTCTAAGATTATAAACCCTCCTCTTTGTGGTGGGTGTATGGCTGGATAGCTGCCTATAGGATAATGAGGTTTTCAGTTGAAGTGGTTTCTACCTTGCAGGTGTATCTCGGAGCCAGGGGCTGGCTTACACCAACAGCAGCAAGCTTGTGTAAGTATCCATAGAAAAGCTAAGGCCTGCTGCAGCATGTCAAGGGGAGGGGCTGCTCTAGCCCTGGTATCTGGCGGTGTGTCTGATCTAATTGTCATCAGCCCCTCTGCACATCATAGGGGTTCAGGGCTAGTCTCAGGAAATGTGTGCTCTCTGGCTTTTATGGGCCAGGAATTGAGAATGTTACCTAAACACGGAAGGGACAAGAATGAAGAGGTCAATGGTGAGGGGGAGAGGATAATTCATGTATCCACCTGTTCATGTTCTCACTAATGCTGTGCCTATCACTGTGGTATTTAGTGGTGGCCTCCCAGCAGGGACCTACTGGAAGCACAGTGAGACAGATTCTCCTTGAGGAGAAGTGGGATGGTTCTGGAGCAAGTAATGTGAGGGCAAGTTCTGCCCTGCTGGTGTGGTCTTGGTACTTCTCCCAGACACAGCATGCCTTCCTCCCCTGGGAGCCCACAGCATTACACACTGGGCCATGTGTGCTGAATTTGTGTGACCTGCTTTACAAGAATCTGTGGTAGTGCTAGAACATGTTCACTCTTGCTTCCCAAATGTATTAGCTCTTGATGAGATTGATACTTCTGCGGCATCTCTTTAGAGGACTTGGGATGTCTGGCTCCCCTTGAAGGGGGGTATCAGAAGTGTCTGACTGTGGCTGTCAGGCTTTCTGTGGTAGTGTCACTCTTGAAGCACCCCTTGTAGTGCTGATGCTCCTAAATTAGAGACAAACAAATCACTATTGCACTAGCCAAGGGTATGGGATTGGACTATGGGTCAGCTCTTTGGCAGGTTCTGAAGCCCCAAGACTTCTGTCTGCTGATTTGTTTAACACAGCCATTACTGGGATACATGCTTGGAATTGAATTCTGTACATGCCTGTTGTCCCTGGACTTCTTGGCCCCCCAAAGGTAGCAGGCTGCTCAGTTTCCTTTGGGTGCCTAGCAGGGTTACTATAGCGTAAACCAATACGTAAATGTCCCTTGGAGCAACTGAGTATGCATCATCAGGGCAGCTGAATGGCCTTCAGATCAATTGGAGCAAGCCAGTGTAAACTCTGCCCCTCATTCAGCTGTCCTTTGAGGGCCTGGGCTGACCACACCATAGGCCTTTTCATTCTGTGTTCATCTCTCTCTCTGTTTTTCCAGGGTAAACACCTCCAGTGTCTTCTCCGTCCGTTATTTCAGAATCACAGCAGTGTGCAGTAAGTAGCTAAGAACCAGGAACCAGTGGGGCTAATTGATCTGCTCCCCTCTGACTGGAGTTCACGTGGCCCTGTGCCACAACTGAGCCAACCTTTCCACTCTTGATCTATGCCTGCTTCACTCTATCCTCCATGGGTGAGTGGTGGGGGTTGGGTTTGCGCTTTCAGCCCTATTGTAGTGTGTTGATTTCGTGTGTTGGGTGTTTCTGGTACTGTGTGACTTCCTGTCCATGGGAGAAGCTCTTTTCAGTGTGACTAGCTGTCAAAAAGTGTGGTGTTGCCCTTCTTCCTCACTTAATCTGACAACCACTGGGTTGCCCCTTTCCAGGCAATTCCCAGTGTCCAAAATGGAGAGGTGTTTGAGTGTGTGCACTGAGCTCTGAATATGTGTGCCAGGCTGGCGCGCTCGCTCTCTCTCTCTCTCTCTCTCTCTCCCCCCACCACCACAGGGGATGACGTGATTACAATTAACACACCGGCATTTGCAGAATCAGTCACAGAGGGAGATGTCAGGTGGGAGAAAGGTAAGAAGTTGCCCCATCCCCATTGACTTTGCATTGCTGTTGCATTTTTTCCATGCTTCCATGGGGCAGCCCTGGGCACAGTTTGTAGCTGGTTGGCTGAAGTTCTGCTTCTTAATGCCTTTCAGCCTGGGAAGGATGAGGCAGATAACTCATGTGTGATAACTACACTTTCCATGGGGCAAAGAAATCTTGGCATTATCACTGCCTGTCTAAGGGCCACCCTGTCCATGGTGTAGAACAGGGGTGGGCAAACTACCACCTGGGGGCCTCATCCAGCCCTTCAGATGTTTTAATCTGACCCTTGAGCTCCTGCTGGGAAGCAGGCTCTGCGCGGCTCCCCATAGCAGCAGCATGTCCCCCCTCCAGCTCCTACGTGTAGGGGCAGCCAGAGGGCTCTGGACGCTGCCACTGCCCCAAGCGCCACCCCCGCAGCTCTCATTGGCCGGCAACCGCGGCCAATGGGAGCTGCAGGGGCGGTGCCTGTGGACAGGGCCGCACACAGACCCACCTGGCCGCGCTTCCACGTAGGATCCGGAGGGGGACATGCCGCTACTTCCAGGAGCTGATTGACGTAAGTGCCTGAGCCTGTCCTCCCAGAGCCTGTCCCCCGACCCTCTCCTGCTCCCCAACCTCCTGCCCCAGCCCTGATTCCCCCTCCTGCCCTTCAGACCCCTCTGTCCCACCCTCCAGCACCCCAGAGTCCACACCATCAGCGGGAGCCCTTTCCCCCCAAACCCTCTGCCCCAGTCTGGAGCCCCCTCCCACAGCCCAATTTCATGAGCGTTTATGGCCCTCCATACAATTTCCATACCCAGATGTGGCCCTTGGGCTAAAAAGTTTGCCCACCTCTGGTGTAGAAGGATGAAACAGGAGAGAGATACCTGAATGTGCAGTAGATCTCTTCAGCTTCACCCAAGAAAGGTCGTGCAAGTCTAGTGTGAAAATTCTGGATTACTGGGAGACTGTGCTGTGGGTTGGAAGGGGAGGCCAGAGCACAGCTCCATGCTCACAGTGGTTCTTATGTTGTTCAGCTGTTGGAGACACAGTGGCAGAGGACGAAGTGGTGTGTGAGATTGAAACAGACAAGGTAGGAGTGTTCTGTACTGGTCCCCTTCTGCTCCCTTTCCTAGGTCTGTGTTCCACAAGACCACAGGCCCTGCCTGTGCCCCTGGTCCTTTCACAGTTTAAAACCTTCAGTTCTTTAGTATAAACGCTGACTGTATCTTAAATTAGTGAAATCCTTGCTAGTTTCTCTTCTCTCTGGTCATTTGATGGTGCTGGTGTCTGTCACTGGGGGCTGCCATTTTACTGATACTTCCCATCAGGTACTCCAGTCTACATAGCAGGACTTAAGAAATCTGCTTTTATTTAAATACAGGAGAAATCAGAGACTGTGTAGGGTAAGTTCAGATCTTAGAAAAATGGCTAGTTTAAATGTGTCACTTCGGCTCTTATATTACCTAGAATAATTTTTAAAAGAATTTTCCTCCGACTATTTTATTTTAAAGTGCTTGCTTGCCCCTAAATCCCTGGGAGCTGTGTTTCCTGTGTCATTGCCAGGAAGGCAGCTTGCTGTACTTCAGCCCCATTTCATGCTGTTCCCTTTGTAATGAGGCAAGTGGATCAGGCTTTTATGCTGCTGGCTTCCTTTAAAGATTCAAAATCGCAGCAGTTTTTTTTTTTTCTTTTCTTTAAAAGGTGAGATGGTGCCTGTGCAAAAGGGGCAATGCAAAGCTCTGGTTCCCCTCGTGGTGTGAAATCTGGGACACAGGACATCTCCCCTTCATGCCCCCTGTTAGAGACAAGGGTCTCCTACTTGGATATCTGTTCGCTTTCAATGGCCAGGGGGGATTTCACTCCTCTCCGTTTTGCAGACATCAGTGCAGGTTCCATCCCCGGCAGCTGGCGTGATTGAAGCCCTTCTGGTACCTGATGGGGGGAAAGTGGAAGGAGGGACCCCTCTGTTCAAACTCAGGAAAAGTGGAGGTAAGTCAGGAACATGTATTAAGTCCAGAGTTTTCTGTCTTTGTCAGCTCCCTGGGGATGGACGGGGCAGGAAGTGAGACATTAGAATCCCCTTAGCGCTCCCCTACCCAAGAACTCCGAACCAGCTATCTTCGGTATTCCATCTCCTGTGCAGTGATAAGACCCATGCATTGGACAGGTAGTGTGTGAGAATGTACAGTGACACTTTGAGATGCACGTTGCATTGTGAAGGGGATAGATAGTAGCATGTCATTCTCTGAAGTGATGTCCCCTCCTGGGTTCTCCAGTGGAGAGTGGAAATGGAGAAGGGCAACGGGATTCCTGTGTTGTTTGTGCATAGGCTGGAGATTAGTAGACTCTAGGTGGAAAGGAGAATAAATGGAGAAGAGAATACATTTATATGGTAAAGATCAGTCTCCTGCAGACGAAGAAGTAGTTACTGTCTCCCCTGTCTTTTAATACAAAACTAAGAACACTCAGTTACGTTAAAAGAAGCAAATTTAAATAGGTTGAAAACATAATTAGGTTGTGGAACTCTCTGCCCTGTGGTATAGGGAACCTCTGAGCATTACTGTACCATAAATATTTGAGGCCCCAGCTTCAGCCTGGGATCCCCTTAGTTGTTCCTGAGCTGAAAGGAGCATCCTCTAGTTTTTATAACACTGAAATGCACTCCGAGAATCGGAAGGGTGAATGTTAATAACTGGCCAGATGCGGGCAGGTGAGAGCCTGGACATGGCTGTCTCACGTTCCAGACTGCAACTGCACTTACAATTATTATTCATTTCTGTCTTTCAGCTGCTCCAACCAAGGCCAAACCAGCAGTGGCCCCTCCTGCTGCAGCCCCTGCACCTGAGCCTGTGGCTGCTGCCGTTGCTCCCCCTGCAGAGCCAGTCCCCACTACGATGCCTCCAGTGCCCCCTGTGTCAACACAGCCCATTGATACCAAACCTGGTGAGGCTGCAGCCTTGTTCAGTCCTCTTTTTGCAAACCCTGCCTTTCAGTGGGAGAGGAAATAAAGTTAAGGGCAGCAAAGCAATCTTGAAGTTTGAGATGGAAACTTCTCTACTTTGCTGCCCTGTACACTCCAGGTCTGAGATCTCCAGTCAGCCTGGAGCCTGCCCACCTCATAATCACAGGCCATGGTTCACTGCTTACATATCCTGTTCCTTGAACACGGGGCTTGGAGGGACATATAATCAAGCTGTTATTGGCAGGGACCTGGCTAACCCTGTTTTAAATCCCATCTTGACATATGTATTCTCTGCTCTCAGTGTCTGCGGTGAAGCCGACTGCAGCTCCAGTGGCAGCTCCTGGTGTGGAGCCAGGGGCCAGCAAAGGTGCCAGATCAGAACATAGGGTAAGGTTCAAGGGACCAGGGCTTCTCAAAGTGCCTTCCTTGCTGGGTAACAGAGGCGAGGACCTTTCTCTGGAGTAAACCTTGAGGAGCCTGTCTAAACTGTGTGGGTAAGATCATGCCCAGGTGCATTGGGAGGAGAATGTTCACACACAGATCAATTAAGGGTTGTAGTGGCTGGGGAAATGCTCTGGCCCAGTTGCTCTGTAGGGGCTAGGCAGTTTTGAGGGTGAGGTTAAGGAAGGGCCTGCTCTCAACTACCTTAGGGGCAAGGGCTTCTAGACAGGAAAAGGGAATATCAGGATATGATGTGTCGCTACTAGGGTAATGGCTGGTTTTGTGCTGTCCACGTGTCCTCAGCAGAGATCAGGCAATGCTGCTGCTGCCAGGGCCGTAGGTGTGAAACCTCAAGGGAATGTGGCCGAGCTGCCCAAACACTAACGTCTCCGGACGGTCTGTGGTTTTCTCTGCAGGCTACTGTTATCACGCTAGCCCACCCACCAGGTCTGCCTCTGGAACTTTCCCTTCAGCAGAGCTTCGGGGGGGCACAGATCTGTGCCACATTCTGCCTTTGTCATGATTCAGTTCTGTTTTTCAATCAAACCGTGTCCTGAGCTGGGAATCCTCTCTAGTGACCTTGTGGCAGCTCTCTGGGCCCACTGAACTGTAGGTAATGGGTCCACCTCACGCTGTCCAGAGTGGTCAAGTAAACAGTTCAGCCCAAGGCACAGGCTGCTAATCATCAGGAGGGAAGACTGAGGGCCCTGTGGTTTTCCTCTGCCATCTCCCCTTTCTATTAACCCCATGGCTGCTCTGCTGCTCTTACTCTGTCTCTTCAATTTCAGGTGAAGATGAACAGGATGCGTCAGCGCATTGCTCAGCGCCTGAAAGAGGCTCAAAATACATGTGCCATGCTGACCACCTTCAATGAGATTGATATGAGGTGAGGACCATGCTCTCCCCTCTGCCCAGCAAGGTGAGGCCCCTCCCTCATTGCATCCAAACCAGCAGCAAGGACCTCGCTGGTCACGCTTTTTGGGCAGGCTGGGGCAATGTTACTTTGGGGCTCCTGTGGTCAGGTTTCTCATTGCACTCATCTGGGCAGGTTTCTCCAGGCCATCCTGATGTCCCAGGATCAGGTGTGTAGTTCACTCAAGGTCCTTGGGACTTCATGAGGTCTCGTCTGTGAAGCTCTTGGTTGAGGACTGGGTAGTGCTGAGCTGGAAAAGCTGGAGCAGCTTGTGTTCTGGCTACTGGCGACATGAAGACTGTCTCCTGCTTCCTCTTAACCCTTAAGGTGACTGCTGGGGAGACTGGAATGTGAGTCACCTTAGGACAGGTAAGGTCCAAGTAGCTCACCCTACAGGTGTGGGCATCCCCCCAGCTGTGCACTTCGCAGAGAGCAGATCTGGCAGTCTTGTGGAGCAGCTTTCCAAGATGGTCAGCATCCCTTCCCTATCTCTTTCAGTCAGTGGGGATTCTCTTGACTTGCACCAAGTGCTCATGGGCCAACCACACTAATGGGCTTGGAGGGTGGGCAGCTTAGATTTCAATGCATTAAGGGAAATTGTGCCCAAATTGAATTGCCCTGTGAAATCCTACTCTGCTTCTTAAGACAAAACATGTAAATATTTGGGGCTCAGAACGATAAGGTTGGCAAAATAGTCTTGATTGGAGGGGAAGTGCTGCAGCTTTATCTCCTCTCCGAGGCTAATCGAGGTGTCGCTTTACGCTAGCCTCGGGCTCTTGTTGCAGCCAGTAATCTGGTTTGGATTGATTGCCCTTCTAGCTGTATGCCCTGCTGCCGACTCACAAGGGCCTACACTGAGGCCTCCTGCTCCCCACTGGGGCTCAGCGTCTGAAAGGAGGAAGCCATAATGAGCCGGTTTTTCAGCAAACCTCCTCCTCACTTCTGCAGCCCTTGTGTCTTGGGAGGCGCTAATGACTTTGGGCAGTAATCCTAGCCCTAAACAAGGTTAGGTGCAGGAAAACAAACATTCTAATCCCATTGAGCCCCCACCCCCACCTCCTGCTAAAACTGCCTCTTCAAAGACACATGGTCCGTAGAGGGGGCAGGGCAGGGGGTACAATTCCAAAGCATCTGGTGTTAGCCCAGGATGGGCAGAGCTGAGGCTATGCTGCTCGGTGCAGTTTGTGTAACTGGTCTGTATTCCAGTTATGGGAGTGAGGGGACTAGCTACTTCCATGATGGGGAGAGCAGACACTGTGCTCAGTGCTCAGGCCATCTCTGTGGCATTTTGGGAAGGCCTCTTGCTGGGGGGGGATCAAAATCTCATGTGCATACAGCCTGTCAGCACCAAGCAAGAGGGCCAGGTCTTGGAGCAGCAACATGTGGGCTAAGGCCCCAGAAACCAGCACTGAAGCTCCATTTTTTCTGCTTCACTGCTGAGTCTTCTCTGTCCCTTCACCCTTGGCACTCCCATCCCCACAGTGTTTGCTGGGCAGCCCCTGGAGAATGAGCACACAGTTCACCTGTAAATGCTGCCCAAAGCACCAGACGCTGGATAGTGGTTGTGATGCCAGAGATTCGGCTCTCTGTAACACCAGCCCTGGAGCTCTGACAGATCTGGGGCACAGCACATTCCTGCCAGGCAGCGCATCCTTGGAACTACAGCAGAGCTACGCTGCTTCGTCTGGTTTTGTTGGATTTCTGGCTCTGGAGGGGTTCCTAAAGCAGCTTCTCTGACAGCAATCTTGAAACAAGCTAAAAGTTGCCCAGTCTGTTACTTGGGGCAGAATTTTCAGCAGCTTTGGGATAGAACACTTGTTGTTACAGGTTTGTTTACACAGGAAATGTCAGTTATGGAAGAAGTGAGTAATCTCTTTTCCCCCTCACCCCTCCATTCCTGGTGGTAATGGTTGTCTTTTCTTTTCTTTTCTTTTTTTTTTTTTTTGCAGTAACATCCAGGAGATGAGAGCCCGGCACAGAGATTCCTTCCAGAAGAAGCACAACCTGAAACTAGGCTTTATGTCAGCCTTTGTGAAAGCTGCAGCCTTTGCCTTACAGGAGCAGCCCATCGTGAATGCGGGTGAGTGTGCCAGCCTGTGTGGAGACAAGGGGCTTCCTGAAGCATGTGGCTAAGCCTATAGGGAGCTAAAGGCTCCAGAGGTCCACATCCCCCCCATGTGAAAGATAGGGAAGAGGGAGAGGCTGTGAATACTTCTGGGCTGTAATTAGTCTAGGTGGTTTCACTTATGCAGGTAGGAGCCAGCATGCTGGGAAGGTCCCTTCACAGTGACTCAGGCAGGAGCTTTCAAGACTGACGAGGTGGGTGCCGTGTATATTAAGGTGCATCCCAACCCAGCGCTGCTCATTGGTAGAGGACATATCCTACTATATTTCACTGGAATGGCTATTGTGTGGGGAGGGCAGGCCCTTAAGAGGTGTCTCCTGGGGGATCAGTTGTGCCTATGAAGGGAGAGGAACACATCAGGGAGGTTGGATGTCCCAGGGGAGTGAGCTGATCCTAGCCAGCTCCCCCTCTCTCCAGCCAGCTTTACCTCTGTGCTGGTGCTTCCCTGAAGAGGCAGTGGGGCTTAACCGTCCCCTGGCACTACATTTAAAAGCATCGAAGTGAGAGATGAGCAAGTTGCTGTTGGTGTGTGACTACTTCCGGCCCTTCATGACTGCAGAGCCCTGGCTCTTGGGCTTTCTCTGTGTAACTGTCTGTCTTCCTCTCTCTCCTAGTGATTGATGACACAACCAAAGAGATGGTGTACAGGGACTATGTGGATATCAGCGTTGCAGTGGCAACTCCCAGGGTATGCCCTGTGGGCTCTTTACCTGGCCCAGACTGCAGCCCTAGTTCTGCAGGGGTGATACAGTTAGCTAAGCAAACGGAGCCATGGCACTCTAGGATGGCAAAAGCTACTCACGTGAAACTCCGATGCCCAACACATCTGGTCCTGCAGCAAGAGAGCCTCGAGTCACTGGCCCAGCTGGCAGGGGACAAGGCCACCACAGCTCTTATGGGTTATTGGGAAAGTCCAAGTTGGTGGCCCTGTCGTGGGCTCACTGGTATGAGCACACCCGGGAATGGGGGAAGTGGTGTGTCCTGGCTTCATGTTTAGAGACCAACCTTCAACCCACAGAGCAGTGTAGATAGTTGCCTGCCCTGCTATACTAAACCGCTGCCTCTGTAAACCCTGGACAACACCCAGGTGGACCCTGCCACTTCAGACCTAGTTGGCCCTGAGAAGGAGTGCTGCATGCATCCAAGGAGGGAGGAGAGGAGTCACTCCCCAGGTCGGATGGTGGATCTGCTGTCTCTAGTTTGGGAGGTAGAATGTTGCCTGACATTGAAGTTCTGGATTTGTGACGGGAGGAAGAGTAAATGACGTGCTCTGCTCTTCACGTTCCTATCTCTCCTGTTCAGAAGGGCAGGAAGTTGAGTGTACTCCAGTGGTAACTTCCTTTGCCTGAGACCAGGTTCCCCATGTCTTTGTGCACAGATGCACCTGTTTGCTGCTACATTTGACTCTGACTGGGCTCTTTGCTCCCTCACAGGGTCTCGTGGTCCCTGTCATCAGGAATGTAGAAACTATGAACTTTGCTGACATTGAGCGAACCATCAACGAGCTAGGGGAGAAGGTAACAGGAGATGGGACTGTAGGGGGTGTGCTGGCCATGGCTTTCTGAGAGGGGCGCAGAAGGGAAGAAATGAGCAGCCAGCTCAATCCGTGGCAGAAGCAGCATTGATTTCTGACAGGGACTGCTGGCTGTGCACAAGTGGGCTCACTCTGTGTGAGGGTTCACCTTTGGCCCTTCTAACTTTCTGCTTATCTTTAGGCATCTTCTGTGCATTGTACTAGGTGCCAGCCCTACCTGTGACCTCTTCTTACGGGACACATCCCTCTAAGTCTTTCCCTTTCAACTGAGACTCCCAAGCATGCTTGGGCTCTTGCTATCCCCCTGCTCCCATTACCTCTCCTTAAGATCAAAGCTTGTTTACCTCTTTGGAGGCAGGTAATTCCCCAGCTGAGAGGATTATTGGAAATCAAGGCAAGAGAATCTTATCACAAATCAAATGGTGGAACTCAGTAAAAGTAAGGGATAAACCTTGTAAGTGCTTCTACTAGAGGAAGAAGACAATAACCTGCTCCTAATTTTAGTGACTGTCAGTCCCTTGTGGTCTGTCAGTCGTGCTGTGGCTCTGATTCAGCTGATCGGCAGATGGACCCCTGATTAGCTGAGACATGGAGCTGTTCAAACTGTGGGACCATATTGAAAGTTCCAGTACAGTTCAGTGCCTCCCCTGCACACTGGTGTACTACCACTGCCTTATGAACTTGTCACTGCCTCTCAATCTGCATTCTCCCCTCCTCTCTACCCCTGTGACCCTCTTTCCTGGCTGAGGTGGTGTCAGCATCTCGCTAAACCATAATGTTAAAGCGACAGAAAGTAACCCCATCTAAACATTTACACTAGCAAATCTGAACTGGCAAGTGAAGTTCTTTCCATCACCTGTTGCTTGTGGGGAGTTTTCAGAAGAGGTCACACCCTATGAATGTAGTGAGTGAGGAGCAAGTACCTCCAGTCTCTGTCTCTTTGCTCCTCTTTGGTGTCCTGGGTGCCTTCAGTTTGAGCTGCTTTCTAAGATCCTGTTCTTCTTGTTTCAGGCCCGAAAGAATGAGCTGGCTATTGAGGACATGGATGGGGGCACCTTCACAATCAGCAATGGAGGGGTCTTTGGGTCCCTCTTTGGGACGCCCATCATCAACCCTCCCCAGTCTGCCATACTGGGCATGCATGGCATCTTTGACAGGCCTGTTGCTGTTGGAGGCAAAGTAGGTGCAGCTGCATGGAAGGCTCCAAAGGGCTGTATTCAGTGTAGTTAAATGGGCAGAGGTGACGGGTTCAGCAGCAGAGGGGACCCTGGTCGTAGCTGCACCAGATGGGGTGGAGGAAGCCCTCCTAGAAGGCTTTCCTCTTGCAAAGTTACTTACTGGGAAGGACACAGTGGGACCTGTAAAGGGTTCTAAGCAGTCTGTTGGCGATAGGGCCAATTCATGGTGTTGGGGCCCAGACAAGCCCTCACCCCTCCACGCTGGGGCAGTGGGTAGCAATGCACAATGCAGTGGCTGGCAAAGGGATTTCCTGGATCCCCTTAATGTTGTTGGAGAGGGTGCCTTCAGTCTCCATGCTAGACATTAGCTCCCCTCCTGAACGGCATGTCCTGGTACCTGGCAAAACCCCACCCAGAGCTTGTGCTTAGTTAGTGTATGACTTAAGGAAGGTGCGGAGCTGAGCCCTGTCAGCCTGCTGTTGTCTCTTCTCTCCTGGAGAAGCAAAAACCTTGCTGAGCAGGTGATCTTGCTACACCCCCTCCCTATCATGCAGGGCAGGAACAGCTGGGTCTTTCTCAAGTGGGATGGAAGCCCATACAGGAGAGGCAGGGCTGAGCTCATGTGCTCCATTTCTCCTCCTCCTCAGGTCGAGGTGCGGCCCATGATGTATGTGGCGCTGACGTACGATCACCGGCTGATTGATGGCAGAGAGGCAGTGACTTTCCTGCGCAAGATCAAGGCTGTGGTGGAGGATCCCCGCGTGATGCTGCTGGACCTCTAGAGCACAGCCTTAACCCCATACAACCCAACCAGGGCAGGGACGCAGCACCAGCAGGGGTAATATAGGGCATTCAGGAACCAGCAGGAGTTCATTCCAGTCTCCTCCCCGCCCCTGTGTCAGGAGGGGTCTTGGAGGGAACCCTGGAGTAAGCTCCTACCTCCTTTCCTGTTCTCTTGAGAGATGGTTCAGTTTCTCCCTTGGGCTGTTATCCATTGGGCAAACTACCAAATGGCATGGGCTCTCCTGAACCACCTATGTAGCCTCTTTCTCGCCTTCCCCTCCTTCCCCGTGCACCTGAGCGCATCTCACCTCCAGCAGAAGCTGCCTGCTACTGCACTAGGGTGCCCTTCCCCAGCAGCTCCTGTGCCAGTTCAAGTCTACTTCCAGCACTGGGAGGGAGGGAAAGGCCCTTGTGTGTCCCTGCCACTTGAAAACCCCCCACTCTCATTCACCCCACAAAGCCAGCCTGGGATCCCCGGGGTGACTTTGTAGCAGTGTTTGATCGCACCCCTGCATTCCCCCCTGTTCTGGTGATCTCAGGGGCATGGACACTGCCAGGGCTGTCTGCCTCCCCTGCTGTCTCCTGCTCCTCAAACTAGCAGCTGAGGCGCATCCATTAGAATTCAGGCACCTGTTTCCCTCCCTTCCCCGGCAGGAAGGCAGAAGTAGCCTCTCCCACCCTCTTCTGTGTTGAGGTTTGGTTCATTTTCTCTGGCCTGGTCTACATGGTGTGAATGTCTGATGTCTGGCAGGGCAGGGTCAGCAACCTCCACCAGGGGAGGCAGCTCCATTCCCTGCTGCACCCTATGGGCCACTCCTGGGCTTAGGCCACTACCTGCCAGCAGTTAGGATAAGAAATACCCCCCTGCAGCTGCCTTTGAATTACAGCCCAGTGTTGATGGGTGAAACCATCAGCTTCCTGTCTGCAATGGCCTGGCCTGCCCTCTGCTGTGAGACAGCTAGGCAAAGGCCCCTGCATCCTAGCCCCAGGCTGCTGGTATGTGGGGGCATATCCTTAGTATATAGCGTGCACATGTTGCGGTGAGCGAGGGGCTCTTGGAGTCCCTGCCGGGTCTATTACTCTCACCCCCTACACAACTTGTAATTAAAGTATTTAACGCAATGGGTTTTAAAGACATAAACCAGGGAAATGATCTAACGGTGGGGTGTAGCGGGGTGGGGAAGGGGAGCAGGAGTGTGTACGTGCTGGCGCTGGGTTTTGAATCTGTGTCCCTGACTTGGTGCAAGAAACTAGCTGGAAGCACCATGGGAAGAGGAGTCCCCACAGAGGGGAATCTGGTGCTGGGCCCTGCACCAGGGCATTTGCCACCACTGTGATGATGGAAGTTGAGGCAAGATTTTTCTGACTGCATTCTCTGCACCAGGTCCCTCTTATGGCCTTTTTTTGTCAAGGGAATAAATTCATTAACTCTGCAAGCCTGTTTTTGTCTGAGGGCTTAGATAGGTGGGGGGGAGGGGTATATAGCCTAGAGTGGCCACCTCAGCTGGCTCCCTCATTCGTCATGTAGCGGGGCTTCTCCGATCACTGGGTCAGATGTGCAGCTCTATTTGCCTGTCTGTAGCAGCATCAGCTCTTGTTTCTCATCATGCCATGGGCATTAGCTTGACTATCTCTGCTGCTGTGGCAGGTTCAGAGCTTTGCTATGAAAAGCATTCTGCTATGGGAATGAGAAACACAGGTGCTTGTTTGGTTCTATGATTTACTGTTAGGGGTCCAAGACCCCTGTTCAGTCAAACCCCAACTAGACAGGAACTTGCAGGGGGTTATGGTTACAGTGTCATTTTAGGCTGCAAATGCAGAGGTCTAATGTAACAAAGAGGGATTATCCCTTTCCTACTCTGTGGCACTGGGACCACTGCAGGTAGAAAACTGATCATTCTGACAGCCCAGTACTGGCAGGATATTGACAAATGATGGCCGTGCGGAGCAGCGTTTCCAAAGCAATGAGGGAGCTGGAGCTATTGGCTTTTGGGGAAAGTCCGAGAAGTGAAGCTCTAGCATGGCGGTGCCATTAATTTGCTCTTTTCAGGGTGCTCCCACTGAGCGGGTAGAGGAACATTTAGGTTCGCAGAGGAGGGTAGAATGAAGGTGAAAAGAATAAAATGAAGAAATTAAAACCAGAAGCTAAATCTCAGACATGACAGTCTGCCTTGGTGTGACATTATCACCCAAGGGAGAAGCCCTAGCCCTTGGAACATTCGCAAACAGCTCCTGGCCACGGATTGCGTCAGCCCTTGCTGGGAGGGTGCTGTATAGATCCCTAGCAGTTGCTTTTACTTGCCCGTTTCACAGCTATGAGCATAGAGCAGCCTCTTCTACTAAAGAATCCAGTGGTATCTACAGCAATGGCACTAAGGAGAGGCAACAAGCTCCTGGCTGTAGCTAAAAGCTCTCTGTGCTGCTGGGTCCTGTGAGTCAAGTCTGCTTTCTCTGGTGATGGACTCTGGCTTGTGCAGACTCAGGAAAGCTCATGTTCATTTGGAAAAATAGCCATGAGGTACAAAATATTTCTCCTTGTACATAAAGAAAGAAGAAGCCATTGTTCTATTGAATGGCTGCAGGGAGAGCTGCTGTGGAACTGAACTGCCCACCTAGTTATGTTATAAAACAAGTCCAATATCACAAGCCTACTGCAAGCACAGAGTTAAAAATACAAAAGGCAAACCCCACTTGTGTAGCTGAATCCTGGGAAAAGATAGGCCCTGGGCTGGGCTGGAGGCTCAGTAAAGCCTTTGGACCAAGTGGAGAGTGAGTTCCAAAGGTACCCCTCCCTCCCCCAAGTCATAAAACCTCAGGGCTCTGAGCTTGCCTGTTAGCTAATCTCATCTACTTCTGTGATGGCTCAGAGGGTCAGAAATGTCTCCCAACTGCACACAAAAAAGTCTGCTATTTCCTTGCAGTGAGCAAACCCACTTTGCAGCTGTTGGAGCTTTGCCAGGGTCTCAGAGCAAAGGCCCTTGCAGCATGTCCTGTACTAATCTTAAAATGCCACAGTGGTAAGACCTGCATCGGCGCAAAAGGGTCACAGATGTCTAACCAATTGTGCTTAATAGCTGCAAGGAGGCACTTTTGCCAACACTGTGAGCAGATGTGGCCAGCACCACCTCCAAACTCTAAGGGTTGTGAGTGGAAGGAGGATGAATCTCACAGCTGGAGGTTAAAGTTTTCCTGTTCTACGCTTATGTTCCACTCCCCTCATTTATGGTGTCACCTGTCTCTTTGACAGATAAAGCCTGATCCCAGCATCAGCCAGGCACAGGGTAAGTGAAAACTGCAGCAGCTGTGGCTAATGCAAATACAACAGAGCAGTGTGGTATTAGCATTTCTGCCCACATATAGTATACCTTTAACATGTATCAGACACTGGCACAGAAACCAGCTCCTCAGCTGAGGGGGAAAAGCTGTGAGGAAATGGCCTCATCAGACAAAACCGCTTCCAGAGACCATGTCTTGCCCCAACCCCCTGTTAGCTCTGATTCCCAAAGTGGGGCTTTTATAGTTACAGATGGTGCCCAACCAGCCCAGTTCCCTTGTGTTCAGAGGTGGCTGCTCTAGTAAAATATGGCCCATGTGATGAAAAAGTTGGAGGCCAGCTGCTCTAGCGTGTCTGTCGAGCAGGTGCTCTTGTGCACTGATGCAGAAGAGCCGCCCTCCTGAGGTTGCTGCAAGAAGCACTTTGAGTGCTGGTGGTCAAGTGGAGGGGCTGGCTTTCTTTTGCACTGGTCCTCTTCACTCTCTTTCCCAGGTCCTTTCCTGCTCCAAGGCATGGTGCTCTGCTAGTGACACTGCTCACTGTGATGGCAGTGCAGCCCACAGAGCTAGCCAGCTACTGGGTGAGCATTGAGCCTTGGTGGAGGGCGGGAGGGGATGTCTGTGCTAGGCAGGCAGACATGCATCCTCTGTCTCCTTAGCAGCCTCCTCCCCACCCCCAGGCCTGTGTGTCCCACATACTGGCCAAAAGGACAAGCCTGGAGAGGCAGTTACTAAGTTTCATTTCTTGCTCTTGAGTGGAAGCTTCCCCAGCCATCCAGCTCACTGCCTAGGGGCAATCCATGAGGAGCTGGGAGCAGTGGCATGGCCTGAGCTAGGCAGAAGCTAGAACCAGTCACCTCCATGTCTGTGAGGGGGTTTGGGGCTAGCCTTTCTTTGCCAGACAGGTAAGGGGAGCCTAGCTGCAATGCAGCTTCACTCGCACCTCCACTGATTTCCCTGCCATCTGTACCCGCTCCCTGCTGCTCTAGCCTGCTGTCCCCTTGGGGGACAGGGCTTGGAAACATAAACCCCCTGCAGCATGGCTGTGAGGGGCTTAGGATAAGCAGCACACAGTCCATTAGCATTCTGCTGCCACTGGCTCTTCCATTAGCGAGGCAGTGCCTGAGAGCTGAGCAAAGAGCCTCTCATGGCAGCCACTGAGCCCTTTGCGAGCCAAGTGCCATGTCTTCAGAATACGCAACAGCAGGAGGCCTGGTGTCCGCTTGTCAGAGGGGAATGTGCAGCTCTTTGGCTGCCACAAGAGTGATGAAAGAGGAAATGAGCCAATGGCTCCCCCACAGGGCTGGCCTTACCATGAGGTGAACTGAGGTAGCTGCCTCAGGTGCCCAACTGTGCACTAGGACCCAGAGTTTCAAAGTTTTGGCCCAAGTGAGGGGAATGGGGGTGTCATTTGAGCTCCCCGCCTCGGTTGCCAAAATGTTGTGGGCTGGCCCTGCTCCCCCACCCTATTCTCAGTCACCACACCAGTAGCTGTTTACTTTAGAAAGGCCCATTCCACTCCCAGCTATCCACTCCCACGCCATGTGTCCCTGTGAATGGGATTCATTTTCCCCTGGGGTTTAGGAACCTCCCTCTGCTTCCAGCTAAGGAGATTTCAGAGTAACAGCTGTGTTAGTCTGTATTCGCAAAAAGAACAGGAGGACTTGTGGCACCTTAGAGACTAACCAATTTATTTGAGCATAAGCTTTCGTGAGCTACAGCTTATGCTCAAACAAATTGGTTAGTCTCTAAGGTGTCACAGCTAAGGAGCGTGCGGGAGACGCTGTCATGCCACAGAAGCTGTTGGGGAGTCCTGGGCAGGTGCTGCCTCGACACCCAGCTTGAGGTGGTGCGAGAACAAGCAGAGGCAAGGGCAGCACATGGCAACTTAGTCCCTTTGCCAGCCCCTCCCACCTGCTCCTAGCTCCCTGCTGGGCCTAGCCCACCTCTGCATCTGGCCCTCGCTTATGGGGCCAAGGATTGGAATAGCAGCAGGACTGCTGCAGTGCAGGCTTGAGCTGCCAGAGGTCAGGGAACAGCCCCTGCCTTCCCCCCACTCCTTGCCTTCCTCTCTCCTTGCACTGCATTTACAGAGCAGTTTAAGGCTCTAACTGGTTAATGCCTTGTCTGCTCCTGCCACTTGGCCAGTTTCTCAGAAATTAAACACCCTCTGCCCCAGCCATTTGTTCCACAGTGAGTCACCCTCACCCTCCAACCTCTTCCTGCCCACAGCCTTAGAGCCCAGGGGGTTGGGAAGTCAGTAACCTCAGAGACGGAGCACTGGTTGCAAGTACAGAAACATCTCCCTGAAAGGAGAGCTCAGAGAGAAGGCGCTGAGGTTGCAGAGCAGGCAGAAGGAAGTGGTGGAAGGAAATGCCTCCAGGAGGGGAATGAAGGGGGTTCAGTGTGCAGCTGCTGTTCTGCAAGGGACAAAAGAGCCATAGCCACACAGTCTTACTGAGACAGAAAACAGGAGCACAGAATCCCTTCTGCCAACATCTTGAAAACTGAGAAGAGAGCAAGGCAGCTTAGGAAACCCCAGACAGTGGAGGCCTGGGTGTAATTATTAAATAGACCTAAACAGAATCTTCTAAGTCCTATCCCTTGATCTTGAAGCATGGCCTGTAGGGGATGGGAGGTTGCCCCAGCCTGGTCATGGGGGTCTTCTGCTCTCATGTGTAATTTTGGGGGGCAGGGGGGTCCTCAAGCCAGAGTCCCCTCTGAAACTGGAGCCTGACCATGGCCTTGAGTTCTCATAGTCCTGTCTGGCAGAGGAGCTGATGCTAAGGCCTGTGACCGGGTTTGTGCCCAACTTAGGAGCCCTCGACCAAGGATCAGGATCTTTACCTGGGAGGGGAAGCTGAGCAAGGGCCCCATGGTGTGTAAATCAGAAACAAACCCCCCACTTGGGTGAAGCTGTTTTATTGATTTCAGACATTCACTTGGAGCAGGTGGGAGATCCCGGGGGAGCCTCTCACACCCTGGGGAGGAGAGGGGGTGGCTCCTCCCCCCACCCCCAAGACACCATGGGCAGGTGCTGCTAGTGCACATGCAGCCAGTGAGACACACAGACCACAACTCCAGACCCCATCTAGTGGTAGCCATTAGGAATGCATTAGTAAGCTATGAAGAGCTCAGGCAACACAGAGAGAAATAGGGAGAGAGTAACTGGGATGGGGGGGAATCCCCCCCTGATAAGGGCAGGCAGAACCAGGGAGCTGGTGGAATCTATGGACAGAGAAGGAGCTGCCCCAGAAGGAGATACTGCCCCTCTAGGCCCCTGGGTGAGCAGGGGAGTCTCATTCATAGTACAGAGACTGGCTTCCCACAGAAAGCACCAGGCAAGGAGGACCCCACAGAGCTTGTGGGTCAAGAGGGGAAAGAATGTCCCAGGGAACCCATGGGACAGCAAGGGTAGTAGACCAAGAGGGCTGAGTTAGGCCCCCTGGCACTGATATCTTCACCTCTGTAGGGATCAGTGACCTTTACCAGGGTTGGGTTAGATGTAGGGTGAGAAAAGGAGGACCTGGGGGAAGGAGGGCAGGGAGACAACATGACTTGACCCCAGCCTGGCCTGATCTCTTGGAAATTCTACTGCAACACAAATGGAAGTTAGCCCAGGAAGAAGAACCCAAGGCTGCAAATTGGACCCAATCCAGACCCCTGCAATCAGCCCTTGCAGAAGTGGACCTCCCCAAGACTGGCAGAGCTGCAAGTACCACCCAGGATCACAGGTCCCAGTGACCCAATGATCTAGGGGAATAAATCTGCCTCCCCAACAGGATCTGGGTCTCTCCCTGGGCCCCACCCTGCTAGGCCCCTGCCTGGCACCATGACTCCATCCTTCACTCCTCGCTGCTCCACATGTGTCTGTCTAGCCAACCAGCTTGTTCCACTGGATGGTACTGAAGAAGGGATGGCTCTTCAGCTTGTTGACTCCACCTCCTCCACAGCCCAAGCGTAGCTTGGGGTCAAACTGCAGCAGCTAGAAGGAAATGAGGGATGAGATGGGGAGCAGCAGCACAGCGCCAACAAGGGCCCTTCCCACCCCTCACCCAGCAGGCTCCTGCCGAAGCTTCCTTATCCCTGCTCCAGAGCTGTGGCCCCCTCCCCCTGCTCACAGCAGCTGGGTGTCCTCACCTCAGTGAGCAGGGATGCAGCAGGCAGGCTGAGCCTCTCTGGAAGGTGCAGCTGGGTGTGAGGGTGAATCCCCGAGGGGTGGCTGTGGGACAGCGACTGCAGGAGAGAGAGACAGACAGACAGACAGTGAGGAGACCCCTGTGCAGCAGGCACTGTTCAGAGAGAGGAATATCCGCCTTACACCTCATCTGCCACTGCCCTTCCCCAAGCTTCATGGGGGTAACAGTCTCAGCCCCCCCCCCCCCCCGTGCCCACCTCCCACAATTCAATGGCTCATCAGCTTCAGGCCCTCAGCACCCCACGGGAGCAGCATCCAGCTACCCAGGCTCCGGTATTAGAAGTCATGCCCAGTGACAACTCAGCCTGGAGCCCGATCTACACCCCAGGACACAGACTCTTCGTAGCCCCCATGTGCACTGGGGCACCAATACTAGAATTGATACTGTGCTGCCCCCTGTCTGTGTCATAAGATGGGGACACAGAAAGCACTCACCGTTCCAGTCAGTAACTCGTACAGCAGGGACCCAAAGCTCCACCAGTCACAGGCCTCAGTCAGCTCAGAAATCCCACCCACTTCTGCAGAGAAAGCCAAATGAGTTCAAGATCAAATAGGAGGGAGATGCTGAAAGGCAACCGAGCATCAAGCTCCAATGGGCACTGGCGGCTGCTGCCCTTGGAAGAGATCAGACAGAGGGGGGATGCTGCTGGGCAGATATAAATCTCTTGCTGTCTCTGATGCCCCCTTGAGAGAAGGCAGTAGACTGTTCCCTTACCTGGGGCGCTGTACATATCTTCCAGGGCCTGGCTGCAGCACTGTGGCTCCACCTCTGTCCACTGGCCAAAGAAGGTGAGACGGATGTGACCTGTGAAACCGCACTAGTCAGGGGCGGGGAGGGAGGTCAGGACAAAAGACACCCAATAATTGCAGCATGTGCTACAAGCCATGGCCCTATCCCTCCAGGCTCCCGTCCCTTGCCATGGGACCTGATGGGAAAAGCTGCCCCACTGGCACCGCCCCTGTGCCCTGCAACACAGCTGGGCTCCAATGTTTTCACTGCTCTGAGCCCCAAAGGAGCACCAGGCCCCAGAACACATGACTCTCACATGCACAGCAGGGACTAGACTCTTTTGGGGAACAGGCAGTGGGAGTGACAGGTCTGCAGCTAGTGAAAGGGCTGCGCAGGATGGGATCCAAGCAAGAGTAGCTGGATGGAGCAAGGAGAGAGGATGAGGAGTCTGGGGCAAGGGGGAAAGGGTTATTTTTCCCAGCTTCTCATTTAAAGGAGCCCTGAAAGGATTCACTGTTTATTTTGTAGGTTTCTAAACTGCCCCACATTCTTCATCACACAGACACACGCCTCGAGAGAAGAAACAGGCTGCGCAGTGCACTCTGGAGAGCAATGAACTCAGGCTGCCAGACCAAGAGTGGGAGGGCTGACTTGCAGAATTAAAGGCCCCAAACCATTAGCCCTGGGGACTGTTAGCCTGACTGCCCCAGCTGATCTCAACTTCCCTGTGAAGGCTCAGAGGAGGTCTCCCAAGTAGCCAGGACCCCCCAGAGAACACGATGTGGTCCATGTGGCTAACATTCCTGAGCAGCCTTGTTCTGCCTCTGCTGGAGCTCATAGTGATCTCCAGGCACAGACTCATGCACAGCAGACTGTAGCAGTCTCCTAGAAGCCCCTAAGGCCTGGAGCACAGGGGGTGGGGTCTGGATCAGAGTTGCTCAGACTTCATAGAACAAACACAGGGAGATGCAGTGAGGTGGCAAAGCATCCTGGAGTGGATCAGATGCCACAGGCCCCCTTGTTGAGAGGATAAAACCCCTTCTCATGCTATAGCCTCAAGCAGCACCTACCAGCACCATCTAGCAGCAGGTTTCTGGGGTTGAGGTCCCGGCACAGCACCCCCTGTTGGTGGAGTCCCTCCAGAGCCAAGAGCATTTCAGCTGCCCACAGCCGGATGAGTTCCTCATTCACATCCCAGGTCCCCTGACCATCCCCTTGGAAAGAGCGATGGACTGGAGGCCCACGCTGTCCTGCAGTTGGATGCTCTCTGTGCTGACCATGGCCTTCTCCTTCTCGGGCCCTGGAGATGCTCCTCAATGACTCCTGCCCCCCAGAATCACACCTGCAGGACTCACTGGAGCTGTGCAGGGTGGTTCCAGGGTGCAGCTGCCTTTGTCCTGGGGGAGCCACTGGGGGCCATGTGGGCTGAGCCCAGGGAGCATCAGACACCTGGCAAACTCGAGGTGCCACCTTCACCAGGTGGCCTCCTCCAATAGCCTTCGGGACTGCAGCAGGAGACTGGGGCGGCCTTTCATCAGCCAGTAGCCTTGTGTCCTGCTGAGAAGCTTCCCTCTCTGATACATTGCTGACACCATCACTGATGGTTAACAAGTCACATGACTGGAAGGCCAAGCTCTGGTCCCTGCGTCCCTTGGCCACTGCCATGATGACATAATCAGTGACACCAAACAGAGTGTGTGTTGCACTTAAATCCTTCCCCACAGTAACTCCCTCACGGCCATTGGTGGGGCCAGTATGGAACCTGCAGCCAGTCCCTGGTCTGGCATCCATGTGGTCAGGTGACTGCTCCTGAGAGGACGATTGGTCAGCAATTTCTGGTGAATGGCGATTCGCAGAGGTTGGGAGGTCAGTGCCATTCTCCGGGCAGAAGCTGGAGCTCTGGCTGGATTGAGAGCCAGCCCCCGAGCGGCTCCCTACTCGCTGCTTCTCACCATGGCCCACCAGAGCTGAGCTGGGCTTTGGGATTAGGCTACTGGGGCCATCAGAGGAACCTTGCTGTAAACGAGGCCGGGAGTGAAGATGGGACCAGAGTGTCCCTCCTGGAGAGTGAAGGGAAGACAAAAAGTATTAGGGGGTGGAAACCATTCCAGGTCCCCGGCAGACAGACACCCCAACCACCTACTACCCTGACACCAGCCTTCAGGGCTCAGCAGGCATTAGGCTCACATGCGGAGCAGCTGAAATTAACATGCTGAAAAAAAATTCACCCAGAATCTTCTCTGGGCCCCTAATCACAGCGGGTTCCTCTCTCTCCTTCCTTCTGGCCTCAGCAGCTTGTCTCCACCTCTTCTTCTTCCCAGGGCCCAGTTCCACCCCCTCTCCTCAGCCCCCCTTGATCCCAACAGTTGTCTCCCTCCCAGACCTCAGACCCATTTTCACCCCTCCTCTTGCCCCATGACCATTTCCTCTATGCCTCGAGAAGGCCTTTCTGGTCCCAATGACAATGAAGATGAGGCACTGTCAGAGACTGAAGTGCCCAAAGAGGGGGTGGAGGAACAAACGGATAAATTATGGATCAGTGAGTCCCCAGGCTTGGATGGCATTCACCCAGGAGTTTTCTGCAGGAGCTTGACAATGAGCGGCTGAGTGGTCAACAAAAATCTGCAGTCACATTAAAATCAGCTACTACATGAGTAACACAAGGGTAGCAAATGTGGCACTTATGTGAGAGGGGCACAAGGATAACACTGGGAACTGCAGACCAGTGAGCCCTGCAGCCAGAGGAGAACTCCCCTGGTGGAAGGGAACTCCTCCCTGGCATAGTCAGCTGAGTCAGTCGCCACACAAGCTACCCCCTCTGCCAGCCACCACACTCCAGCACAGGGGATGGGGGGAGGGAGAGGTGGCAGAGGAAGGACAGAGCTATGCTGATCCCTAAGGGCCCTTATGCCAGCAGCGTCGGTTAGCACCCCTCAGACTGCTCTATAACTTATGCTGAGGCAGAGGTGGCACAGAATCTGGAAGACTTAACCAGCTCCCTATTGCCCCCCAGTCTCTATCTGCCAAGTCTGAATGATGCCGATAACAAAATAGTCATGGGGCAAGAATACAGCTCTGTGCCTTAGCCCATTGCTAATCCCTGACAGAAAACAAAGGATAGGAAGGAAATAAATGTTCAGCATGGCAAAAAAAAAAAAAAAGTTGAAAGAGGCACCCTGAGGTGTGGTACTGTTTATTGTGCTTATTAACACTCTGGGAGAGGGGTGAGCAGTGGGGTGGCAACATTCACAGCTAATTATTTACATAATTGGAGACTAAAGACTGAGGAACTCCTGAGGGATCCAACAAAGCTGGGTGAATGGGCAACACCATGGCAGATGGCATTCAGTGTTGGCAAAGCAGGATGATGCACGCTGGAAGGAACAGTCTGAATTACTCAAACAACAGAAATGAGCTGCAGCCACACAGGGAAAAGGGCCATCACAGATAACAGAGTGACAATCTCTGCTCAGCACTGTTGGGCAATAAAACAAAGTGTCAGGATGCTTAAGGAGTGGAACTGAAAATATTCCTGGCAGTAGGATAACGCTGTTTGTGTTCTCATTGTGTGGACGAAGGGAAGGACATTTGGTATTATGAGTTTCACTCAGGCCGCAACTTTATTAGTCGAATTACATGCAAGTGTCCCATCAGTGGGCAGCCCAGCGCAATCCCTCACACCCCACTGATCCGTTGCCAATTCTGGGGGGTTCCCACCGCAGGGGGAGCTAATCATCACACTAGGAGGGAATTTGTATGCCTCCACTCGCCCACTAGCATCCTTCGCCCTTTTGGGAGCAGAGGCAAGAGGGGACCTCAACCCTCAGCCAGCACCGCCATCAAACACATTGGCAGGGTGGTCCCGTGAAGTAGTCTCCTGGTCCCTTGTTCGCATATGCCCCCACAAGGTTAGACACCATGCCCCTACCTCATAAAGAGATGCCCTTGGGATACCCACTATGTTACCTTTTTGGATTTGGAGCCTAAATTAGCGAGTTTCTGCGCTGGGCACCTGCCAAAAGTTGGGACAACTAAACAGTTCTCACGTGGGTCCAAAGTGTGACCTCTGAGAGGGGAGAATTCCAGCCTTCCAGTTGCCCAAAACCCAAACCCTAGGTTTTGCTGCGAGGAAGGCAAAAAAAACCCAGCCAGCCTCCACCAATCTGGTGGTATGGGGAGAACATTCCTTCCCAGCCCCAAAGCGGTAGCAGAAGCCCGCAGTGACCTAAGGTGGGCTGTCTGCTGGAAACCAGCAAACAGGAAGTGGCTCTGAGCACATGGCTCCAAATCTCATGCTAAATACCACGAGACCTCAAGCCTTCCCCAGAAGTCCTGTTGGGACTGGAAATCTTGCAGGACCCATCCCATACTCTTGCCTTCTCCTATCACGGGAACCACTAGAACACACCCCTCACTAGGCTCAGAACCCTCTTATCTTAGTTAGTGGTGCACACTCCCACCTGGAGCACCGTGCTCTGGTCACTCTTTCCCAGGCCGGGTATAGCAGAAAGAGAAGGGATTCAGAGACTGGAGTGCAAGTGATTGGAGGCCTGGGGGGACTTCCAGGCCAGGACCCAGAGTGATGAGTTCGGAGAGTTTCGTTTAAAGAGGACACGAACAGGAGGGACATGATGCAAGTCTACAAAATAATGAGTGGCAGCAGAGTCTGAAAGCAGGTAGTGGGGCACATAGCTGTGCACATGCTTGTTAGGATATAGATGTAAAGGCCTGTACTTTAAGAATTTAGGGGTATTCTTATCACTTGGCTAGTTCTAGAAGTATAAAAGAAAGAATCAAAATCACTGTCTGCTGGTGTAAGGGCCTTCTCTTGCTGTGACAGTCTGAGGCCCTGTGCTTAGGCTAAGGCCTTTGGCTAAGCAGCAGAGGCAGCCATAAGCTAGGAAGCGACAGGTCACATCCTCACATTCCAAACTAGTCACATTGAAAGAAGGTGCTATTGGGCTGTTAGGAATACAATCCTGTCCTGATAATGCCTATCACCTCCAGAGAAAGGGAAGTGCCTAGAAAATGTAAAAAGGAAACAGCATCCTGTCTGGCAAGAACTCACTTATCAATACTGGGATGTGAAATCCTCACTTCTGTATTGTTTTGTCATTATAGTTCCTACTTTGCTATTGTTTGTCTGTATAATCTCTGTCTGGTTCTGTGATTGTTCCTGTCTGCTGTATAATTAATTTTGCTGGGTGTAAACTAATTAAGGTGGTGGGATATAATTGGTTACATAATCATGTTACAATATGTTAGGATTGGTTAATTAAATTTCAGGAAAATGATTGGTTAAGGTATAGCTAAGCAGAACTGAAGTTTTACTATATAATCTGTAGTCAATGAGGAAGTGAGTGGGCCTTGGTGTGTGTGTGTGTGTGTGTGTGTGTGTGTGTGTGTGTGTGTGTGTGTGTGTGTGTGTGTGTGTGTGTGTGTGTGTGTGTGTGTGTGTGTGTGTGTGTGTGTGTGTGTGTGTGATGGGAACAGGGTATGGGGGTGGAGAAATTGGAACCATGTTTGGCTAAAGGGGGAAATGGGAACAGGGAATGGGAGTAAGGAAACTGGAATCCTGTTTGGTTAAAGGGAGAAATGGGAACAGGGACACAGGTGTAAGGCTCTGTGGTGTCAGAGCTGGGAAGGAGGATACTAAGGAAGGAAACTGGAATCATGCTTGCTGGAAGTTCACCCCAATAAACATCGAATTGTTTGCACCTTTGGACTTTGGGTATTGTTGCTCTCTGTTCATGCGAGAAGAACCAGGGAAGTAGGTGGGTGAAGGAATAAGCCCCCTAACAATGCTCATTCCAGCTGAGGGAGAACTTGCCCTGAAAGGTTATTTCACAATCTGTCCACAGCAGGGTTTTCTGCACCTTCCTCACGTGCATTTGCTATTGGCCACCATGGGAGACTGGATACTAAACTAGACACATCAATGGTCTGATCAGTACAGCAATTTCTATGTTCTGATGAGTCCTGCCTCCATTCCCTCCCCTTGGTCTCCATGAGCCCAGCAGCCCTGCTTCCAGTAACCTGGAGCCCCATTGTCATACCCGGGCCTCCACCAGCCTAATCTCTATCTTACTCTCTCAGCCACGTGGCTCCCAGAAGCCTCTTATCTATTCTGCCAAACCCCCAGTGCTGCTTGCTGGCTCCCGCTGCAGGGTCTCTGAGCCCTGCAGCATCACCCTCACTGCAAAACATGGTCCCAAACAGCTCTAGCACACAAGAGACACTCACTCCAGATCAGGGTCAGAGAAGCAGGGGCTAGGACAAGAAGGAAGCAGAGGTCCTGGCGCTCACACTCACCCTGCACATGCTCCAGGTGGAGGAAGATGGAGTCTTCGCTCACATAATAGTGCAGCAGCTTGGCCATGAAGGGGACTCCGTGCGGGATGATGGTCTGCCGCTCACGGGTCTCCACATGGGATTTGGGGAGGCTCTGCATGGGGAACATACAGCTGGGAACTTTCAGTGACACTGAATCTCAGGAGACTGGCCACCGCCAGGGCAGAAGACTGAATGGGAGGCACTGCTGGTCTATTCCATTCTGACAAGCCCCTCATTCCTACCTCTGTCCACCAGAGTCACACAGACTAGAGCACTCCATCTGCTGAGCTCAGCAAACCCTGCTCAGACAGCCCTGCCAATACACCCACACAGCGCCCCTTGTTACTCCACACAGCTCTGCCAATGCAGGTTATTCCTGATCTGTAACCTCCATCACTATTCTGAGGCTGGCCCCCCACCCACAGAGCTCTGCCCATCCACCTCAATCCCTCCAGCTACTCCAGTCCTCACCACTCCCACAGCTCCAGCTGATGCCCCTCATTCTTCAAGCTCTCTGTTATTACAGTTCTGGGCTTTCCATGAGCTGTGATAATCACTCCTCACTGTGCTGGACAAATGCCCCAGGGACTCAGACTGAGAACTCCCAGACTGATGTCATTTCTGCTCCAATTCATGTTTGGACACAGATCCACGGCTTGGGTTCCACCAGCTCCATTGGACTGAGTTCCATTAGAGGGACAGTGGGAAGGCAGCTCATGTCTGAGTGAATAAGGAGGCTGAATTCCCCTCTGATTGCAGGAGATAATGGGGGGGGAAGGGTTATGCCAGGGCATGGGAGACTTTAGGGGGACATTGGATACTGCTATCAAATTTATTTCTGCTGAACAGCACAAAACAGAGCTGAGGGACTCATGGGAAATACTCCTCAGGTCAGGCTGGTACAGGACACCACTTTGCCAGAGGATTCCCCCGAAGGAGAGGGAGATGGAGGAGCCAATGGATAGGAAACACCCACCTTAAGTATGAAGGTCCCCCCAGTGGCTGGATCCTGGACTAACTGCACCTGCAAGCAATGGTGACAGCCCATATCAGAAACAATGTCTTCTGTCACCCCAAGTCCCATTTCAAGGGACTTGGCTCATTTTAGTATCAAAGTTACCTCTTTTCCTTACTATTTTGGTGTCTCTAGCTACCCCTACCCTCCAGCCACATTTTTAATCAGTCAACATTAGTTACCTCAGAAATAGGAAGATAAGGAGACAAGGAATACAGGAAGAGTTAGTGACACTAAAGGGGGGGAATCCCACAGCATTTTCAGCTTCCTGCATCATTATTTTATGTTCCTCCCTTTAGATCTGTGTAACACGTTTTGTCCCACCTTTGGGCCTTGCCAGTGGAGAGGGGTGGGGTGGGGGGAGGCAGAAGGGAACTAATCTCATCACCCAAAATTCAGGTTCAGGGGGAAGGAATCTAATGCCTTTACTTCAAGGCCCTGACGTGCTGAAGATGCAGGGAAACCAACGCCATCATCCAGAGATCCTGACTTCTGCTGGGGTCTATGGAACCTATAGGGCATCCATCGCCATAGCAACTGGGCATCAGTTTATGAAGGCAAAATGTAGCTATGCAGGTTGGAATCAGGCAAAGACATTGAGTTGTTTGCAAAGGTTTTTAGGGCCTTTAATGGCTGTAAGTGGTCAGGACATTGGTTTTACTTCTCTTCCAACAGTGCCCCTAGCGGCACAGCACGCTTCCCCACTACCTGGGGGTCAGTACTAGCTCAGAAGAGAGAGAACCCCCTGAGACACCAATACCATTCTGGGCCTCCTGCCAAGGCACTGGGGCCTTGCCCATTCAGTCAGTGGTCACCCCACTCCCTTTAGCACTCAGGTTTTCCCTGGTGGGTGACCAGCCTCAATCCTGCTTGGCATGCACAAACAAGGGGCTCTCAGCACTAGGTGTCTGGGCTGCCACGACTCTGCTGCAGCTCCTTACCTTCTCAATCACTCCCACAACCTTGCAGGGCCTCAGGTTCTCCACAGCCGAGCTGAGTGTCCTGATGGGCCGAAAGCGAAGGCTGCTGTAGCCCTGGTGAGGCAGTGAGAAATGAGAGGTTTCAAAGTAGCAGCTGTGTTAGTCTGTATCCGCAAAAAGAACAGGAGTAGCTTATGCTCTAATAAATGTGTTAGTCTCTAAGGTGCCACAAGTACTCCTGTTCTTTTTGAGAATAAGGATCCTGGAGATGCTCTTGTCCCAGGGTGCAGCTGGAAGGGGTCTCCCCTTTCACCTGTGGGGAGCCAGCAAAGCTGCCAAACCTAAACGTTCGGACGCCATCAGCAACGCACACCCAAAATTGTGATTGTTTTAAAAATAAAATAAAATAAATGGACTCTGGTTTCGGCCAGTGTCTGGATTTCTGAGCCTTTAGGGTGAAGCTCCCATCTCCAACAGACGCAAGTTCAAGCTTAAGTGCACACACAGAACTGAGGACTGCCCTTACCCTCTCCTAACCCTTGAGGTGGGGCAGCTGCCATTTGTACCCCTCTCCATCCCCCATTCACTCAGCTCCCACCTTCGTCTCCTGCCCTAGCCTAGGTTATCACTGTGCCCTACCCAGCATCTTGCCACACTCTTCTCTCTGCTTGCCCCACAATCTTCTGCCCTCACACTCCCTCCCCAGTCCCCAAAGTCACCCCCTGCCCCCCAAGAGTAGCCCTTCCTGCTCTCCCCACATTCTCCATCCTGTCTCACTGCTCCACACATTCATCTGACCTTCCATTCTGGGTCCCAGCTCCTCACATGCCCTTTACCTCAGTGGTGAGCTGGAGCTGGTTCGCTAGACCGGCTGTTAAATTTAGAAGCCCTTTTAGAACCAGTTGTTCTGCGAGGGACAACCGGTTCTAAAAGGGCTTCTAAATTTAACAGGCCAAAAGTGGTGCCTTAGGTGCCGACTCCATGGGTGCTCCAGCCCTGGAGCACCCAAAGGGAAAATTTGGTGGGTGCAGAACACGCACCGGCAGCTCCCCACCCCACCCCCAGCCCCAGCTCACCTCCGCCTCCACTCCGCTTCTCCGCCCTCCCCAGGCTTCCCGCAAATCAGCTGTTCGCGCGGGAAGCCACGGTGGGCTGAGAAGCAGGCGGTGGCTTCGCACTCAGGCCCAGGGAGGCAGAGGTGAGCTGGGGTGGGAGGGTGCGAGGAGGGCCGCCTGCGCTGCAGCAGGTAACCCGGGGGCGGGGGCGTGCAGGGGAACCTCTCCCCGCCCCAGCTCACCTCCGCCACCCTCGGCCTGAGTGCAAAGCCGCCGCCTCCTTCTCAGCCCTCCTAGACTTCCCGCCGAACAGCTGATTCACAGGAAGCTGCGGGGACCGCGGAGAAGCAGAGCAGGGCAGCGCGTTCAGGGGTGGAGTAGAGGTGAGCTGAGCTGAGCTGGGGCTGGACGCAGGTGGGGAGCTGCTGGTGGGTGCTCTGCACCCACCAAATTTTCCCTGTGGGTGCTCTAGCCCCGGAGCACCCAGGGAGTCGGTGCCTAAGGTGCCACTTTTGATGTGATCAGTGGGGGGAGCAGCCACTCCCCCTGTTCCCCCCCAGCTATGCTACCCCGCCCCTAGGAGCCAGAGGGACCTGCCGGATGCTTCCTGGGAGCTGCCCCAGGTAAGCACCGCTGGGGCTCCCCACCTCACCGCCGGCAGGTCCCTCTGGCTCTTAGGGGTGGAATGGGCACCCACTACGGTGGCCCATGAGACCCTCCTGCCTGGTTCTGGGGGCAGTCAGGGGACAGAGGAGGGGGGTGGATGGGGCAGGGGTCCTGGGGGGGGCATCAAGGAATGTGGGGGGTTGGATGGGGCAGGAGTCCCAGAGGGCGAGGGTGGGCAACGACCCCCTCGTGGGGTGAGGAGGGAATCAGTGAAGATTTTGGCAGCTCATCACTGCGTTATCCCCACTCCATTGGTCTCATTCCCTGTCCCTCCACATTGCCCTGCCTCCTGTCTGGTCTGCACAGGGGGACTGGTGGCTGCCATCTTAGCTGAGGACAGTCTGGTTTCAGTCCCATTGGGAAGAAAGAGAAATGGAGGCCATTTTCACTAGAGGCAGTCATGGTGTTCACCTTAACTGACGGCAGCCTGTAGCTTCAGCACTTCTGAAAACAAGAGATCACAGCCATTTTTAATAATGAGAAAATCGCAAGAAAAATCGAGGCTTAAATAAGCCACCTAAAAAAACCCCAAAACCTTGCGAGTTCCAATAACGCCATGGGCTATGGTTAGTCTGAGCCAGCTCAGCCCTTCACCTCTGCAGCTGGGTAGGGTCAGCTCCCCTTCAGCCACCACCCCTCCCACAGATGCCATCAACATTCCGCAGCTGGTGCAGGACTCAGTCTTGGTTTGGGCCTAGCCTATCCAAAAAGGGCAGCCTTGGGTCTATGCTGGGGCAGGAAGGGGCCTGCAGGGCTCTGAGAGCTGAGGGGTGATCTCCTTGGAGACCCTTGTTTTGAGTCAACTGTGACACAGTAGCCCCTAAACCTCTCCCTCACTGCCTGTACAGCAGCACCCAGCGCATGGAGGAGACATACTGCCCAGACTTGTGTTCATGCAGCCCCATAGACAGGAGCTGCCATCCCTCGAGAGCAGCTGCATCTGAAGGACTGCAGTGGTGGGACAGTTTAAGAACAATGCAATGCAGACAAGCCCCATTACTGAGGTCAGCCCCACTACAGTTACTTTCAAGCCACTGCTGTGTGTCATTTAGGTTGAGAATAGCCACTTCTCTGGGTGCTCCAGATGGGGCCACCCCAGGAAGCAGTCAGTTAAGGCACTGAAAAAGAGCTTTTCTAAACCTTGTTCCCTTGTGACATTTGGCAGTTGACATGCAGGATCTGGAGCCAACCATCACTGCCATCATTAGGCCAAGTTACATCTCCCTCACCCCTGGGCACTGGGCACTGTTCAGCCTTTCCCTGATCAGGAGGCCAGTGTTATAGCCCTACTGGCACCTTTGTAAGTTTAGGGGTTGAGATTGGTGGCCATGCGGGTCCTAGCCCTCTCCCCAACACAGCTGTCCCACATGCATCCCAGTCAGCCCCACACAGGGGATTGCACTCAGGGAGTCCAACCAGCACCACATATGCTGTCAGTATTGCACCCCAAGGTCCCGGCCAGGGCAGTCAGGGGGTCCCTACGAAGCACTTTTCCCAGCCCCACCTCCTCACCGTGGCAGTGGAACTCCCATTCCCCAGAGTCCGTTGCAGGTGGCAGTTAAAGATCTCCTCAGCCCGTTTCAGGTACTGTGTGATCTTCCGCTTCACGGCCTCACGGCGCTCCTTATTGGGGTCGACTGCATGGGGGGCAGTGACACAGCTTTAATCACCATTCCAGCCCCTCATCACACTCTGGCCAACATGTCTCAGTGTCACATAGCTCACCCAGACGCTCTGCCCCTCATAACGCCTCATCCTCGCACCATGTCCCAACGCCATTTCCCCACATGCCACGTCTTCCCCACAGCTCTGCCCCACAACCACATCAGCCAGTCACTACCCTGCAGCCCTGCCTTCAGTCATTATCCTTTTCCTCATGCCTCCTTGCTTGACAGCTGGTCATTGACCCATTCCCGTCATCCTGCCCACTCTGCTCCCTCCCCATGCCAGCTAGTCATGGTGTCAGCCCCACCATCCCTGGCTGCTACCATAGAGACCCAGAGAACTCCATCGTAAAGCCATGCAGATTCTCCTCCCCTTATATACTGCCAAAATGTGCATAGTCTCAGTGTGCTGCCAAGCGCCCTGTACCACCAACCCCCAATCCCTTGTGTAGCCCACATACACAGCCACTGAGCACTTGTACCCCGTGTACTGCCAACTGCCCCATGCTCGATGCACCCCAGCACCCCTGAACCGCACAGGCTACCAAGCCTCATATACCCTGAATATTTTGAACCTTACACTCCTGCCCCCAAGCCCACCATACCCTGCACACCGCTGAGCAGCACGTCCACGCCATTCTTGTAGTGATTGAAAGCCTCCTCATAGTCCTCGCTCACATCCCGCTCCAGTGCCAGGCGGATCTGCTTTGCTGCATCCACCAGGTAATCCCGCTTCCCAGCTCCATGCACATCAGGGCCCCCTGGTGAGACACGGCTCCGAATCTGCTCAAGATACATTCGGGCCTGGGAGAGCGCCCGGGAGCAGGACTCCGAGTCCAGGCGCTCACGGGAGACTCTGCTCATGACTTGGCTGCTCTCAGGGCATCCTCAGCAGCTCAGTCCCTGCAGTCCCGGAAAAGAGGGGGGGGGGAAGGGCAGATGAAAAGCAAAACAAAGCCCTTCAACACAACACTGGGGAGGAGTTGGGGGCTGGTGAAGTTTGAGAGGGCAGCAGGAGGGCTGAGCAATAGCAGGGTGCTGCAGGTCAGACCTTGCACATTGGCAGACTAACTAGTGGAGGAAACCAAGCCTGGAATAGCTGGTCAGGAGTGAAGCACTTTGGCAGAGCAATCTAGGGGACCAGGACTGGAATAGCAGGGCATTAGCAGAGCTGGGTGGGGGGCGTCAAGAACTGGAGTAGCAGGGAAAGGGGTGGCTGCAGGTTGGAAAGGAAGAACATTCGCAGAGCTGTGCTGGGGAACCACTGCTGCCACAAAGAAGAAGTGAAAGGGTATTTCTGGTCTCTCATCACCGCTGACAAACTGCAACCAAGTACGAAATGGATCAGCAGCTGCAAACTGCAGGAGAGTACAATCGTGAGCCAAAGCTCTGGCCCCAGGGCCTCCACATTCAGGATCAGGGTTGATCATCTCTCCAGAGGAGATGTAACAAAGGGTCTCTATGGATGGAGCAGTCAGG
This sequence comes from Natator depressus, assembly GCF_965152275.1. Classification (NCBI taxonomy): domain Eukaryota; kingdom Metazoa; phylum Chordata; order Testudines; family Cheloniidae; genus Natator; species Natator depressus. Next base: position 89,268,819 of record NC_134239.1, read on the forward strand.
GCACTGGGGACATTCATGTGGATTCCACTGTGGTTGAAGAGGCTACTCCAGGAGATACAGACCAGCCCTGGTCACAACAAGCACTTGCTCCCCTCTGCCTGGGGCTGCCTCAGGTTAACAGCACCAGTCACAAACACATGGGACTACAGTTTGCAGGGCTCGGTGCTGGCAGGGCACTGCTGTGAGGAAGCTCACATTCAGGGGCACCACGGGAACAATTTGTATCGTGGGAGTGCTGAGAGCCATTGAACCAAACTGTAAACACAGTCTATGATGGAAACCACTTCAAGCCAGGGGCTGCAGCAGCACCCCTAGGTCCAGCTCCTCTGCTCACATTGCTGGAGTCCCGGCTGCTCTGGGCAGGCTGCTGCTGCGGGGGAGCTGACGCTGGTGGCCTTAGGAGGGCCCTGCTAGGGAGATGGTGGCAGTGAAACAGCACCAAAGGGCCCCACGGCCTGGCTACAAATCCACCCTCTTGCTCGGAGCGTGGAGCGAGCTGGAGGGAGGGGACCAGGAGACCCAGCCTGATCCCACAGGGCAGAGGAAGGGGCTCGGGCACGGGGCCGCGGCGGCCCTGGGGCAGCCCGGCGCGGCGGGCAACGCATGCACGAGGAGGAAGAACAGTACCTGCTGGGGTCAGGAGCCTGGTCCCTGGGGGTGCGGGACCCACCTCGCCCCCATGGAGCCGCTCCCCTCGCCCCACTGCTGGGGCCGGGCGCGGAGCGAGGTGCCGGCTCCCCACAGCCGCCGCGGTTGGCTGCCGATGAGCTCATCCCCCAGCCTCGGGAATAAAGCACCAATCCTCAGGCAGCTCGGCCACCAGCTGCGTCTTAAAGGGGCAGCGCCCGCGCAGGCTGCGGCTCTCCGGGCAGCGCCTGCCGCGGGAGGGGGAGCTGGCGGCAGCGCCCCCGCCTCCCCCTCCCCGAAGGCGCGCAGCGGGGTGGTGAGAGTCTAATGGGCAAAACATTGCCCTGGAAATGGCGAACGGGGAGAGTGGCCGGGATGGGCAGGAGGGCGCAGCGACTTCCCCGCTACAACACGGGACAGAGGCACCAGGGGGCCGCGCGGCTGCTAACACATCAGGTGGCGGACGAAGCTCAGATTGTCCAGGCTCTGTCCCGTCGGCTTCCAACCCGGGAGTGTCCCGCACCATGCACCCCGTGAATCAGGCCCCCAGCCGCCCTCCGGCAGGAAATGGAAAGAGTCGCCGGACAGCTAGGAGTTGAGGGAGCAGAGATGGGAAATGCCCCCTCTCGTACAGCTGAGCAGCCCGCACAGAGCCCATGGTGGGGAGAGGGGGAGTGGAGGAACTAGATAGGCAGGGGACTGAGGGAACTGACAAGCAGTAGGATTAAAAAAGGATGATGAGGACCCCCATCGTCCCACTGTGACAGAATGTGTGTAAGGGATACAGACCCTCAGGCGTCAGGGTGTGACCCAGAACTGACAGGGGCAGGAAGAAACTTCTCCTGGGGGCAGGTTATTTCCTAACTGGATATTTTTTTTTTTTTTTTTTTTTTTTTGCACCTTCCTCTGAAGCATCTGGTTCTGGCCACTGTGAGAGACCAGACACTGCAGTAGGTGGATCACTGCTCTGCTCTTGTGCGGCGATTCCTACGTTTGAACTCTGAGGTATCGGTGGCACATTGGAGGGGCGAAAACATGGGCCCAGATCCATCCCTCAGGGCGCACTAGATTGTGCTCTGGTTTCCAAGGCTCATATGGGCCCTGTTGCAATGGTGAATAGCTGGTGTCTTGAGACAACTGTGGTGTACAGGAATTGGGTTATATTCCTTTAAACATGGTTATTCGGACTCTAACTGTGCCAGTGTGGTTTCACCATATTCTTAACGGTGTTTAGAGCTCTAAGACACAACAACCCAGATGTTACCCTCCTGTTCCCAGCCTGCTCTTGAGTGTCCCCTGTGCTGGGTGTTTCCGGGGGGGGGGACGGAGCAGGTACAGAGCTGGCTCTGAGGCTCCCACAGACAACCTTCTGTGCCAGGGTATTCCATGAAGGGAGGGAGGGCTTACACCTGCTCTAGAGCGCCTTTGCACCAGCTCAGCCAGTGCAGAGGGGCAGTAGGGCAAGGGTGAAGGCCCCCAGTGATTGATCATCAATAAAGGAAAGGTGGTGGGGAGGTAAGGCAGAGAGGTGGCATGTGTGGAGAAAGTGGGGCAGGTCACCCCTTTAGCAAGGGATTTAGAGTTAAATTCAGAGCTGGGAAGGTGATGGAGAACGGGGGAGAACACATCCTGGCCCAAGGGAGACATCTGGCTGCATCACTCAGGAACCCTACGCTTTAGAGCCTCAGAAAAGGTGAAATTTGTGAGTTGCCGGGGAGGCAACTGAGGATTTCAGCTCAGAACAGGGAGTGGCGAGTGCTGCCAAAACTCCCTTAGGCCTTTCTGCACTTCCGAGTGAGTGTGACTGTTCCTAGCTGGGGTTGCATAGCTCAATTAAAGCTAACAGAGTGGTTTGCATCCACGCTCATGTGTCTATGGGTTGTTCAATTGCCCTGCAGCTACACTGGGACAACATTCAATTGTTAAGTGCTATGACTTATGGGCATGCATCCCACAGTTCCCTAGGCAGGCAACATAGCTGCCAGGCTCCCCCTCCTCTGAGGCTGCAGGTCAGAGAGGCTGAGGCAGAGGTTGACCTTCCTTCAGGCTGGAGATGGGGGCATTTGTAGCTTTTGGGGTGGCCATGCTGCATTTCTGGGCTGTACCATCTGGGGGCTATCAGCTCTGTTGAGGTTTCTTACTGAACAGAGTAACAAGGGGTCTCAATTTAACCCAAATGGAGCAACTCCAGGCCCAGCAGGTGGAAAAGGAAACACTGGAAATTTGGCAGGGAGCACTAGCAGGATGTGCTGTAGAGAATGAGGGAGAGGCACAGGCTGAGAGGAAGCTCCAGTCCCAGAAGCACATGGAGAACGGTGCTTTTCAGAGGGCAGCAGATAAGAACAGGTGTTAGGGACATGAGACAAATGCATTCTCAAAGCTGGCTTCTGGATTTCTCTATGGTAAGGCTTTATTCAGAAAGACTTGGCTTGAAAATTGCTACACTGCAGCCAGGGGAGGGTTCCCAGGAACCTGCTGCAGCCCAGGTGCTGAGGTGTCATGATTCCCTCTGTGATAGAGTTGACCTGAGTTTCTCTATCCCACCCAGGGAACTCAAAGAGCAGATAGGTCCCAGGCCAGCTCCACTCACTGCAGCTTCTCCACATCTTTCCTGTGCAGGGAGCTGGACAGACACCACACTGGAGTACCCACCAGGGACCAGGTTTCCTTCCTTCATGACTGTGTGGTCCCCTCCGCCAGCTGACAGCTCAGGGAAGGGTTGCTCTGCAAAGGTGGAGGTGACAACACAAAAGACTCCTGTGGGTGACAACAACAGGGAATGTTCCCAATGCAGCAGCCCCTGGGCTGGCACCTCCCTGAGGTTCTGTGCTGTCCTGCTTTAAGTCCTCAGCACTTTAGAATACTCCTTCAGCTGCAGGGGTCACAAAAACATTCCCATGTTTGGCCTAGCTTGTCCCCCATTGTCCTCTGGCTGAGTGTTGAATGCAAAGCGCTGGACCTGTTGAGCCTCATTATGAAGCTTTTCAGTCCTGAATCTGGTCCCTGGGTCCTTTAACAACTAATGTTAACCGTGCAGAGATTCCTGGAAAGGCCCTTAAGGCAGGGGCAGGTCAGGCTAAGAGTGACTGCCTCTCGCAGCTGAGTTTCCCTGGTCCTGGAACTGTATCCCTGCAGGTGGCCAAGCAAGAGTCCAGGTCATCCTCTCTGGCAAAAGGGCCCATGCTCCTGTCCTGTCACTCGCTTCACCGCTTCTTGTCTGTTTGGAGGGTCACAGCTCACAGGTGAAAGTAGTCACAAGTCCCACAAGGTTCAGTCAAGAATGCAATTGGCACATACATACAGGCAATTAGAGGACTTGGTAATAAGTACAGGCGCTGTGGTGCTGCCCTCTCCTGCTGAGATGATTACCTGCGAGGAATGGCACATCTGCAAAGAAAACACAGCACAAAGACAGGATGGAGGGTTAGAACGGGGACTGGGAGCTAGCGGCTCTGGGTGCTATTCCCAGCTCTACTCCTGATTCTCTGGGTGATCTTGGGCAAGTCCATTCCTCTCTGTGCCTCAGCTTTCCCACCTGTGAAGTGGGGGTAATGACACTGTCACCTCCCAGCGGGGCAGTGCCGGGGTCAGGGATCAGGAGGGTTTAATGAATGTTTGAAAAGTACTTTGAGATCCACAGAAAAGATGGTAGAGACAGGCCTGGGTCTGTATCAACCCCTGTGTGTTGGGATGTAGCAGTTTCACTCCAGGTGCTGGTGCGTTGCCCCTAAGCCCCACCTGTGCAGCAAGCTGCAGCCAAAGAGCCACTATTGGGAGAAACCTCCGACAAGAGAGACTGCCCTGACCCCTCCTCCTGGATTAACGCACACTCACAGGTCACAGCCTTTAGGTCGCTGCTTCTCTCGTTTCCTCTTGCCTCGGCCCTTGGGTCTCCTCCTTCAAAAGGAAAGGGGAAAAAGACGAGTCTGAATGGATGGGAGATGAGCCAGGGCTGAGAGTCCCAAACTCCAGAATCCCTGCTAATAGCGCTTACCTTCCTGACTTCAGTGTATCCCGCCGAGGCCTGGAGGAGAAAAAGGAGAGAGTAAAATGATCACACTGCATATATGGCATCTGCAGAGCCCCTAGGTACTGGGGGAGGATGGGGTGCTAGGGAAATAGCATGGACTCCACAGGGTTTGGACCACATCCTAATTGACAGACTGCCTGCTAGAACTCCCACGCTTGGGCTCCTCCCTGTTGCAATGATAAAACATCCTTTTGCCAGTGACATCAGTGACTTGTGGCAAATGCACATCCGGAAAGTATTTAATGGAGTGTAGCTTCTCTCAATCCAAGTAGCACCTGGAGATAAGGGGAGGAGCCAGGACACAGCACAGATGAGGAACTAGAGTGAGGGTCAGAAACGAAGGCAGACATGGCCAAAAGAGTGGCCACTAGTTTTGGGAGTCCAAACTGACATCCCTGGTGCTTGATTTGCTGAGGTGCTAAGCACCCACAACTTCAGAGGGAGGCAATGGGAGCTGTAGTTGCTCCACACACCTCTCAAAATCAATCCTCAGGTATCTCAATTTGAACCCCTAACACTGAGGCATGGAAAACCAGAGGCCACTTTTGAAAATCTGGGCCTGACTCATTCTTCAGCAGTCAGAGTTTCTCGGCAGGCTCGAAAACGGTGCAGTTCTGGAACAGCCTCTATATGTCTGTGAGAGGCCACTAGATGGTGCTGGAGAGCCACTTAGCAAGGGGTCCATGGTGGCCTGCCAACCCCAGGGTTGTGGGAGGGTTTGAGGCCTTCACTGTAAGAGGTGACACAGCCTGGGGTCTCTCCTGCTCTGGGCGATGCCCTGCATGGTGGAGAAGAATGAGCCTGGATGGTCCGTACCTGCACTCGCACTGCCTGTGCTCTGTAAAGGACAGTTCCACGTAGGGCGCCTGCCCTGCTGGTTTCATCTTCAGGAGCTGAAAGGGAACAAAAGTCACTGGCTCTTTGCTGTTCTCCCTTTTATGACTTGTCTTTTTTGCTGAAAGGTCTCATCTTGGACCCTACAGTTACAAACACAGGGAGCCCAACATTGCATGTATCCGTGTGGATGTGCGAGATAGAGAGCGGTTTGTTGTCCCTGTGATGCGTGGTGCCCCCTAGTGGGATAAGGTGAGGTGGACACTGCTGTGAAGTTGCAGCAAAACAAATCCCTGTGTCTCTGGTTCTGTTTTTTTTCTCCGCCCCCTCATCATAACCAGAGGTGTCTCTGGGGACGCTGGGCCACCTACCCATCACCATTTACAATTAGTGACTGCACTGGCATCCCGAGAGCCCTGTTCCCCTGGGGCATCAGAAGCCTGTGGGGCTGGAGAGGTCGAGGACAGTGCTGGGGGCAGGCTGGCAGGAGAACGGGAGAAGCAAAGCAATGTTTTCAGGATCTGCTGAACCCTGGCTGTGGGCACCACACATTCTTTGGGTGGGAAATCTTGGGGTGCATGTGTAACAGGGGAATAGTCCTGCTATTATGGGGGAACTTTCCTGGCTTGTACACTACCCCGGTGGAATTGGCTAGTGAAAGGATCTGAGTCTTCACTCCCACTCCCTTTACCCAGAGGCCTGCCTGACCTTAAGGGCTCCCCTTCCACTCTCCTGTGTGGCAGTCCTTGTAACCCCAACAAGGCTGGGCCCAGGATTCCTGGGGGGCTCGACCCCCAACCTTGTCATGGTCACTTAGGGTAGGGGCTACTGTGTCCCCACTCCGGGGTGCTCTCTCTGCACTGGATGCTTCCCTGACCCACTGATCATTACATACAGTTCAAAGCAAATACAATTTATTAAAGAGCAATCAATTTAAAAAAATAAGGAAAAAATGGGAAAGGTTAAAGGAAAACACGTAACCCTGCTCTGTGGCACGGGGACATCAGAACCAGCGTCTTTGGAATGCAAGGGAAGTTCAATCTGTTCCTCACAAGTCCCAGGCCTCCTTCTCAGGCCCTGGCTGTGCCGCAGGGATGCTGTAGGTCAGACACTTGCTCTGGCGGTGGCCACATGCCCTCAGGCTCTAGGTGGCAGGACCCTTCTTCCCAGCATCGCCCCCGCCCTGTCGGGGTTACGATCCCCCTTCCAGTCCAGCCTACAAGGCCTCTTGGCTGGGGGCGTCTCCCTGCACTGGGCCTGCTGCCCAGGGTCCCCCCTCACTTTCCCCAGCTGCTCAGCGCACCTCCAGGGGCAAGGCATGGATGTGGGGGAAGAGCCTGCCTCGGGGTTCAGTGGAATGTCAGGAATGACTCCTGACTTCTGCTGCTGGCTCTGACACTGATTCACTCACTGTGTCCTGGGGAAGTCAGCTAACCTCTCCATGCCTTAGTTTCCCACCTTTGTGTGATGCCCTGACATTGTTGTCTTAGCTACCAGGAGAGGAGCCCAAGTCCCTGCACTGTGAGCTGAGCCCACCTGGCTCTTACCTGCATGGTGACATTGGCCATCTCCACTGGGACACACTGCAGTGTCTCATCTCCGCAGCAGCCGGTGCAGCGTTGCAGGGAGATGCAGGAAGGGCTGAACATGTGCTCCACCTCACTGGGGTACTCGGATACAATATCCACCAGCATCTCCAATGGCCGACAGAAGCTGCGGCCCCAAACCTCCTGGAAGGGCAGGACTGGAAGAGACCCAGAGGTGGGGCGGAGGGCCTCATAAGCTCATGCCCAGAAGATGCCTGCTGGCCTGCTCCCTCAAGCCCTCACTAAACAGTGGAGTTACTGGCTGAGTGAGGGCAGAGTCTGGGAGGTGTATCATGTACCTGGCACAGGCATCAGAGCAAGCCCTGCTGTGTGCCCCAAAAGTTACAGGCAGCGTTATGACTCTCTCTCTCTCTCTCCAGGCTAACGGATTTGTTTTCTCCTCTTTGAGCTGTCCCATCTGCTGCTCTCTTCCTGTCTCATCTGTCAGGTGCTGCACTGGAGTCAGGCTATTTTTCATCTCCAGACACTGATAAAAATCTCCATTAGATACGGAGAAATGTGGCACCACTCCATAGTTCAGACAACAGCCCCATTTCTTCTAGAAGCCCAATGCTGGCCCCCATCTAAAAATCACCAAGTAACTCTGATCAGCCTTAAAACTAGGGAGTGAGGCCTGTGGTGGTGGTTGACTTTTTCTGGAAAATTTTATGTCATTTGGACAAGGCAGGGGGATGGTGTCCTGATTTGGGACATGCCAAAAAATAGTGTTCATCAAGGAGCTGTCGTACTGAATCATACAGCAATCCAGCTAGATCACTACCCTGTCTCCACACTGGTCAGTGCCAGATGGATCAGAACAAGAAAGTCTGTTGGTAGCAGTTATGGGATAGCCGGCCCTCAGAGGAAGCTTCCTTCTAACCCCAAATAGTTACATGTTGGCTCGTGTCTTGAAGCACAAGGGTTTATAGCACCCAAAACCTTGTCAGAGGAGAAGCTGCCTCAGAGCTCAACTTGGAATTTATCAAGCAGCCGCAGTTCCAAAAAAGTAAAAACAAAAACCCTCCTGGGGTCGAACAGATCAGTGCAGTTAAGTTTTTTCATCTTTTAAATTTTTTTTTAATTAAACGGTCGTAAAAAGTCTAAAGAAAAGTCAAAATGTTTTGCCTGAAAATGTCCAAACAAAACTTGTTGGCTTTTTCTGATTTTTTTATCTGAAAAATCAGCAAATTTCAACATCAATTGACAAAACATTTTGGTCAAACTGGAGTTGCAGTTTTCTTTAAAAAAAAGTTTCACCCGAAGAATTCTGCCCAGCTCTGATCCCAGGGAGCTGCCCTGTTGGAGCTCAGTGGCTCCGAAGGAGGGCTGGATAAGCCCCTTCTGGAGGGTGCATTAATGTGGGGGTCTTGGGGGATCTAACTTCCAGGGGGTCCAGGGGAGCCATTTTGCCAACACATTTCCCATTTGTACTCCTCCACCTCCCCCTAAGTGGCTGACTGACTCCCCATAGGCCATATCCCATCACCTCCCTCTGGAGCCTCCAGTCCCCTCCCCCAGGGCTGTCTCCTCCTCTGGGGTTGGAGGACAGAGGGGATCCCCAAGCTCCTGGGCAGGGAGGAGGGGAGAGAGAATTCCAGAGCCCACAGGGGATCTAATATTCTCACACACAACCAGGATAAGCAGCTGCAAACTCACCTTGCCCTTCTGAGGTGCTGTTTCTGCTGAACCTGTCCCACAGCTAGGGAGAGAAATACGGAGAGGTGAGGCCCAGGCCCTTTAGGAAGAGGCAGCAGGGAGTGAGCACAATGCAGCAAAATCTTGGGGTGTAACCCCCCCCATTCTCACCCATCTGCCTGCAACACCCACCCACCCACAGGGCACTTGGCCCTTCCAGCTCAGATCTGTTGTGGACATTCAGGGCACTTGCTGGTATACATGGAGAAGCAGAAAGGCAACTGAGCTAATAAATAACAATGATAATAAATAGCATAGGATCATAGGCCTAGAGGGGACCTCGAGAGGTCATCTAGTCCAATCTCTTGCACTCATGGCAGGACTAAGTATTATCTAGCATGTTTATAGCGGTTGTAATGCTAGCCTGCACAGCCAGTTCCCTGCACCATCCAGCCTTTCTGTTTTATATTCGGAAGAGTCCCAAAGTACTTTAGACCCACAAGGGATCATTTCACTCACCACTTAATGCGGCCACCTCTGGGCTGTAATATGGCAGCTGTGTAACAGAGCCCAGCAGTGAAGTTAAACAAGCTTACAACTACTGTAGACTGAGTGCAACACAACAGGGACCAACCCTGCCCTGAGGGCCAGGAGAGGAGCTAGGTGGGACATAATTCACTAAACAACAGCTGAGGAGGTTGTGTGAGGGTGAAGACTTTTGTAACTTCAAACTGCAGGAGGTAGAAGACACCCAGGCTGACATCCCTGCTCTTATCCAACATGCCAGGGGATCTAATGACCACACATGGTCAGCACTTCAGTTTACATCTCATCCACACGACACCTATCACCTCGGCCCCTGTCCTGCCACACTGGGGCCTGGGGTCACTGCTGACCCAGAATGGAGCAAAACACCGCAAAAGAGAGAGCTCCCCCTACTGAGTCCCCAGCACCCCTCCGCCCCTTCCCGAGCTAGCTATGAGTCTTTATACCCCAACCATCGGGATGCTGTCAGAGCGCCATCCGATTCCCTCCCGTCAGCTCACAGCATGTTGTCATCTGCCCCATTGGACACATGCAAGGGCCACGTGTACTTAGCTGTGAAGTGCCATGTGCACCTGGGATGCTGGATAAATCCTAATTCCTCCAGGGCATGCCCTGGGTTTCCCTTGGCGGGGCTCTGCCATCCAAATGTTGGCCAAGGCTGCCCCGCTGTGATGGGATCACAGCACAAAGTGGGCTGCAGCAGGTAGGAGAGTAGCCCCGGTCAGCTGGCAGACGCTCAGCAGAAGCAAAACACAGGGATGTCAGCAGGGATGGACTTTTCCTCAATGGCAAATGTTTATAAACCAAAATCAAAGAGAATTAATATAAGCTTAAAAGGGGGGAATACCCCCCCACACCATCTCCTGGGATCGGCTTGGCTTCCTGCCACCCCTGGGTACCCAACCAGCTACTTGGGCAGACTTTCCCTGAGAAGCTGTGCAAGGGAGGGGGTCACTGTTAAGACCTCATTCACTGGAAACCAGATGGTGTCCCTGCATTATGTCACACCCCTGTTTCAATGCAGTAATACTCTGCTGCCATGCTGGTCACAGCGCATGCCCATGGGAGGTATGGCCCTTGTAGGGGTTCTGGGGAGATGATTCTCCCACTTGTCTTTCAGCAGACGGGAAACTCTCTGCTTTTTCTCCCAGGAGCAGGGGGCTCTTCCATGGGATTTGCCAGGTATAGGAGGGTTCCTGGGGGTCAGAGTTCACCAAGCTGCCCTGTCCTGCACCTGCGAGGCTGCTCTCCTGGGGCCTGGGCCTAGAGGCGGGTAATGAGCTCAGAATCCTCTCTAGACACTTTCAGCTAAACGAGCAGTCGTTGGACTGACTGGAAGCTCCAGCCCCACTGCAGCTTCCCTACAATAATGGCACTTTCTCTCTTCTCACAAGATGTTTCCTGGGAGTTAATTTTTCCTGGAAATTAGCTGGAGCCAGCCTTATCCTCAGAGAGCATCTGAGATACTCATCTTCTCCCCACATCGCCAGCAAGCCTAGCAGTACCCAAGTCAGCCCCCTGTTCCTCTGCTAAGGGAGGACCCGAGGAACAAGGGGTCACTTGGAACTCAGACACCAGAGAGGGGTAGTGGTGGGGCAACCCAAGAAGAACAGCTTCAAACTGATCCACACGCTGTACCTGGCCTGCAAAAATACACTACAGGAGCGATTCCTCAGCGATGCTCTAGCCCCACAGTGATGCAAGGGGGGTAATGGGGCTTGGGACAATTACGGCAGGATCCCCGAGGTCTCTTCCACTGCCAGTGCCCCTCTCAGCTCCCCCAGATCCATTATGTGGGGGACACGTTGGGGGGGGTGCTCGAAGCTGGGGGTCCCTCACCTGAGCGTGTGATGCCTGCAGCACAAGAGCCACAAGAAGCTTCAGGAAACTGCTGAGAAGCTGCATCGCTGGTTTTGCCTCCTCAGTTTTGCCCCAGTGAAGAGTCCCGTGTCCCAGCCGAAACAAACATACTGGTCCCTGCGAGAGATTCCAGAGCTGGGGACATGCCGAGATCCCCTGGCTGTGGCACTCCTGGGAGCCCTCACGCTGGCCACAGTCCAGGACCCCAGCGTCCCAAACACAGCACCAACGGTGGATCCAACCGCAGCAGCGTAGCCCTGGGAGAGGCTGTGGTGGTCAGTGGCCAGCGGCCAGGGAGCCAGTGTTACAGAGCCCCCGAGGTGGCATGGGATGAGGGGTGCTCAGAGACAAGGGACCTGGACAGCTGAGATGCAAGTCCAAGCTGTCTTAGTCCTGGGACTCTGACACTACCTCTGCCCTGTTCAATCCCATCACACAGGTTCCCCTCCTGCTCCTGCACTGGCTGCTCTGGGGCCCCTCTGCACCTCCTGCTCCTGTGGGCTGCTCTCGGGCCATGTGAATGCTGCCCTGCCCGCTTTGCAGCTCTGCTTCATGAGCCCAGGGCTCCTCCCAAGTCCCTCCCCAACTCACACCCTCCCTCCCGCTTTCCCTTCCTCCGAGGCGGCACGGAGCTGCGCTGCATCCTCTGGGCTTGGGAGCCCCCCAGCCTCCGGGTGGCCGCTTCTTGCCTTTCATCCTGCGTCAGCGCCGCGTGGCCACGCGCCTGGCTCTGGGCGCCCCCGCAGGTGCGCGCGCCTGCGAGTGGGCCGGTGCCGCTGTGACTGGGCGTGCGGTCCCTGTGTGCAGATGGGGTTCACGCAGGTGGGAGCGGGCACGTGTACAGGTGTGTCCGCGGGAGGGAGTCTGTTCTCTTCCAGCCCTCCGGCCTCCCCCGTCACGGTGGCACGCACCGTGCAGTGTGTGAGCTGACACTGGCCTTAGGTCACACAAAGCACATCACGTGGGACCCTTCAGCTATGGCAAATAGATTGTAGAAAACGATCTGCCCTGGCTCTCCAGGGAGGGAATAGATGGGACCCAATAGGGCACTTTAATCTCTATGCCCCTCGCTGATTCATCCTCTGTTTAATCTGCCTGTCCGGCTCTCTCTTTCTCTCCCACGCTCTCCGTCCCTCTTGCTCTTTAATATAATATTGACATTGAAGCTCAAGCTCTCGAAAGCCAGGCTGCACCTTAAAGCTGCTTCCTGGGGTTTACGCCTTTAAATAGGATTTCTCTTTAATTAGTTTTCATTAATAAATATTTATCCTGTGGCGGTGCCTGGAGCCCTCCGTCAGGGCCACATGGTGCAGGGTGCCCTACACACACAGATGTAGACTTGGTCCCTGCCTTGAAACACTCACACTATAAAGAGTCGCTGTATATTAATCTGTGTGTAATACACTCCAGACTGGAATGTCACAGACCCGGGGCTGTGGTATTGGACTCCATGATTTTCATGTTTTTTTAAAATCAGAGACGTTTGACACGTGGGTGGGTGGATTTAATGGTAACAATTGGCCCTTCTTGACAGCTGCCAAGTTAAACTTGTCATGTATGGGGAGCTCAGAGAAAGCTGGGGGAGGATTCCCAGCCTCGGGCTGCTGAGCTGTTGCAGGGGCCAGAGGCACAGATTCCTGATTGCCCTGATTTTTGAGAGCCAGTTGGAGTTGATGGAGCTCATTTAAAAGGCATCTGTGCAGAACTGCTGCCTTTATGCACTGCATGCACCAGCCCACGTAGCCATAACATACAGAGGCTATGTCTATGCCGAGGAGATGACTAGTTTGCTTCAACTAGAAGAAAAATTGGAGTATTCAAATTTCCCAGAAGTGCCTGGATGACTGTGTTAGTCAAGAGCGCATTGTCTGCAGAGTCACGTAGAGCTGACGTCCTATGGCCGAAACCTTCTCCATGCCCCAAAACGGTATTCACCCTCCTTCCTGCAGACTTCCTTCCTCTGCATGGCCCAGGAAGGCTATGTCAGTACAAGCTGCTACCACAGTATTTAAAAAAGCTCCAGGCTAGCACCATCCACTGGGTCTCCTGGAGCATCTGGTTCTGGCTATTTATTTTTGTAAATCCCATGTGGCAGGGCTTATGGCTTCTACAGAGTCCTGAACACAGTCAGCACTTAATAAATAACGAGAATCTTGCTCTTCAAAGCTAGCTGTAAAAGCCAGCTGTCCCCTTCCCCAAGAGCCTCCTTCCCCCCCACACACTGTCTTTACATAACACAAATGTATAGAATGGAACAGTGCCGCTGGCTGCAAAATATGAGAAGCCAGACCCATCATGACTATAATGCAGAGATGGGGGCCGAATGTCATATGATATGAAAATAGTATTTTCTTGTAAGAACTCTGACATTTACACATCTCTTGGCAGCTCTAGTTTTTCCTTTGGGCTTCCCAGCTTGCCAAGAGCTTTCAGCTGTATCAAAACCAGGTGCCAAACTGGGGTGGGGGGCAAGGGGAGAAAGGGAGTAGCAGTATTCTGCCACATTCTGCCCACAATCATAAACCCCACCTGCCCCCTCAGAGCTATTGAGGCATGTATTCTGCAACTCAGGCAGCTATAACTGCACTGCTGTGCGCATGGTTCACATTTTCAAGGACTTTGTTGCAGACATAACAGCTTCCAAGTGACTTTTGCTTTTTACTCTCTCTTTTTCTTGACAAACAGAAGAAGAAGAAAGCAGCTTGGAAGAGGTGTGTCAATACGCTGCCCCGCTGCGTACCAGCCCAATCCCAGCCCAGGACTGAAACCTGAGACTCATGGACTTCGCATTGCTTTTCATATAATCCCACCTATGCTGGCACTTGCAAGGGGGTTTTCGGTGTCATTTTAAATCTAGGTTATCTACCTATGTGATGTGACTGTCCAAGCACTTGTCTACACAGAAACTTGCACTGAAACAACAAAGGTGTGAATTAAATCCAGTTGAGTTATTTGGATGCAAACTTGCAAAGAGACTGGCCCTAGGGCTCCTCTCACCCTGGCATCATATCGCCAATCCACTCTGAAGCTGCGCTCTTCTTGCCAGCTCAGCTGCCTTGTGAAGAGCAAAGCCCTAGAGAGTTTCAAACTCTAGTCACTGCCAATGTATTGCAAATGTCTTGTTTTGCTTCTGAACACATTGGAGGGTGAAATCTCATGAGTGAGGAAGTGGTGACTGTTGGGCTGAGTCAGGGTTCCAGTTATAAAAGTGTGGGAAATTAACTCCCCAGTCATCAGAAATAACAATCCCTGGCAACATGAGGAGCCAAACTCCGCTCTCAGTGTGTTGGTGTAGAGCAGGGGTTCTCAAACTGGAGGTTGGGACTCCTCAGGCGGTCGCAAGGTTATTACATGGGGGGTCACGAGCTGTCAGCCTCCACCCTAAAACCTGCTTTGCCTCCAGCATTTATAATGGTGTTAAATGTACAAAAAAGTGTTTTTAATTTAGAAGGGGGGGGGGGAAATCGCACTCAGAGGCTTGCTATGTGAAAGAGGTCACCAGTACAAAAATTTGAGAACCACTGGTGTAAAGGAACAACCAGGACATTTATGTTCTCTCTGTACCCCAGGGTGTCTTGTTAAAGCTGCAGTTATGGTGAGTAGGGCAGATTTGGGCACCTGAAGATAGCAGGATCCACAATGGGGCATTAGGACCAGCCCCGCACAAAATGGATTCCACATCCTGGGGCATTAATGTCAGGGTTTAAACATCTCTTGTCCTCCTAGGAAATAGACTTGGCCCTCCACTGTGGTGACAATAGTGCAGATGAAATCCTTATCCTCCTGAGTCTTTGCACAAGGGAACAAACATGATCCGCTTGTGCTCTGAGCAGAGCAAGAGGCCCCTGTGATGAGCTGGAATTCCCCAGCGCTGAGCTGCATCT
The DNA here is from genome assembly GCF_965152275.1 of Natator depressus. Taxonomy (NCBI): domain Eukaryota; kingdom Metazoa; phylum Chordata; order Testudines; family Cheloniidae; genus Natator; species Natator depressus. The sequence continues at coordinate 89,283,821 of NC_134239.1, forward strand.
GGCTGTTTTGTGGGCTTATGTTCCCAGGGTGTGTGCAGTAGGCGCTGGAATGCGGCTCCAACAGACGCGCATTCTTGTCAATAGCAGACCGGGGCAGAGTCTGCTCCTCTTGTCTGTTCCATCTCAGCCCTTCCTGAGTTTAAGGGACAAGTCTCGAAAAGCACTTCCTAGCCCAAGCGTCCACCTTCACAAGGACATGCAGGAGGCAGTGGTGGGGAATCATTTGTCAGCAGGGCTTACATGTCATCTGAACCCATCTGACATATTGCAGCTGAGCTCATGAACATGACAAACTTTCCCATTTCTGGCCTGGTAAATTGGCAGAGGATGAGTGTCACAGCCCTAGTCAAGCTCCCCCTTCTGGACACTCACCAGGCTGCTGCATTTGGGTCCCAACACACTGGGCCCATGCGCTGTAAGTGTCCCTTGGTCTGGGCAGGCTCCAGCCCTGGCTCTTTCTTTGGCCTCTCTGGCACACTTCCTGGACACAGCCTGTCTGTTACCCCTTCATGGAAATAGCACCTTGCCATAGAGCTGCCCTAGGCCACAGGACCAGTGCTAACCACCTCCAAGAAACCCCTGTAGCTTAAGAACACCCTTGCCCAGAGCTCCAACCCTATGGGCGCTCTGGGTTACAGTTCACCCCTGCAGGAATATGTGATAGCTGAGGCCCATAACACATGGGATTTGTAAAGGTTTCTAACACAATCTTCAAAAAGAACAGGAGTACTTGTGGCACCTTGGAGACCAACAGATTTATTAGAGCATAAGTTTTCTTGGGCTACAACCCACTTCATCGAATGCATAGAATGGAACATATAGTAAGAAGATTGTATATATGTGTATATATATATATATATATATATATATATATACACACATACAGAGAAGGTGGAAGTTGCCATACAAACTGTAAGAGGCTAATTAATATGGCAACTTCCACCTTCTGTGTGTGTGTGTGTGTGTGTGTGTGTGTGTGTGTGTGTGTGTATATATATATATATATATATACACACACACACACACACACCCCTTCTTACTATATGTTCCATTCTATGCATCCAATGAAGTGGGCTGTAGCCCAAGAAAACTTATGCTCTAATAAATTTGTTAGTCTCCAAGGTGTCACAAGTACTCCTGTTCTTTTTGCGGATACAGACTAACACGGCTGCTACTCTGAAACCTAACACAATCTTGTTAGTCAGCACAAGCAAGATACAGACTGAGATAAAAACAACAACACACCTGCATGCTGTTCCTTGCCTCAGGTTCCTCAACACTCTGGAGTGTTCTCTGGGCTTTGGTCAGAGTCCTCTAAGGAGTCCAGGATCCCCCTCCTGCCCATGGCTTCTCCTGCAAATCATGGAGTGTCTCTCCCCTGCAACTAGCTGCCTTCTTCATCAGCTGACCCCAGAGTCTAAAATGACCTCTCTGCTATCAAAGCATGCCAGCCCCTTCATTCTCTCCCCAGCCTCAAACTTCCTTGTCTTTATAAACCCGTGCTCCGCACTCCCTGTGATAAACTTGATTGAATCGGTTTTCCAGCTCAGGGACCCTCCTTAGCGTACCTATTGTTTGATGAGCACACAGTCATTAAGGTTAATGACTTCTTTTGCTTGGGCTGTAGCTTCTCCCAGACAGGGTGAGGGAAAGAGTCAGGGATCTCAACAAACCATGGCTGACTCACCAAGGAATTCAATGCAGCAATTTCATAGAATGAACCAGAATTCATAAGCTGGACATAGACAGATTCCCCAAACCATCACAATGGGAAAATAAGGAAAAACATTAAAAAGCCAACACAGCTGGATGGGCAAGTGCCCTTGGGCTTTGTCACAATGCAGAACATCATGGTACTCCACACCAGCAGAGCTCAGTTCCCATGACTTGGCCACATACTCCCTAATGCCTCACAGACTGGCTGGCACAAAGCTTTGCGGATGGGAAATTGAGCCATCCACCTCCAGGGCAAGAGATGTACAAGGCTCAGGAGAAAGACTGGGGCATAAAGGAAAGAGGAACATTTCCCCAGCTGCAGGTACAGAGCAAAATCTACACAGTGATCAAAGAATGCTATCACAGTGCCTGGTGATATATGCAGCTTGAGAAGGATACAAAAACAACGAGGAGTCTCGTGGCACCTTAGAGACTAATAGATTTATTTGGGCATAAGCTTTCCTGGGTAAAAAACCCACTTCTTCAGATGCATGGAGTGAAAATTACAGATGTAGGCATAAATATACTGACACATGAAGAGAAGGGAGTTACCTTATAAGTGGAGAACCAGTGCTGACAGAGCCAATTCAGTCAGGGTGGATGTGGTCCACTCCCAATAATTGATGAGGAGGTGTTAACTCCAGGAGAGGGAAAATTGCTTTTGTAGTAAACCAGCCACTCCCAGTCCCTATTCAAACCCAGATTAATGGTGTTAAATTTGCAAATGAATTGTAGCTCTGCAGGTTCTCTTTGAAATCTGTTTTTGAAGTTTTTTTGTTGAAGTATGGCTACTTTTTAATATGTTATTGAATGTCCAGGGAGATAGAAGTTTTCTCTACTGCCTTTTGTATGTGACCATTTCTGATGTCTGATTTGTGTCCATTTATTCTTTTACGTAGAGACTGTCCAGTTTGGCTAATGTACATGGCAGAGGGGCATTGCTGGCACATGATTGCATATATCACATTAGTAGATGTGCAGGTGAATGAGCCCCTGATGGTGTGGCTCATGTGACTGGGTCCTCTGATGGTGTCTCTAGAGTAGCTATGGGGACAGTAACAGGGTCCACCTCACCCATTTGTTTCATATTGCTCCAGTTTGCGCTGGTGAAATCAAGCTGCATAGTTCACAGGGACAATTCCCATTCCACTGGCATTCTTCAGGGTTGGGGGCATACCCTGCAGAGAGGCTCAAAGTACATCAGAATTTCTGCAAAAAGAAGGGAGTCCCTTCATGTCACCTGTTTATTATTGTTATGTTGGCAGGTGTTAATGGCAGCCATCAAGCAGATCTTTGATCACTAGACAATCACAGACCTCGTTAAAACCAAAGCTTCATTAGGCTAAATGGAAGGAGTAATTAAATGCCCCTTTACACAGTGATAGCTGAAACAATAAAAGCCACCACCCAAATCACTGGGCCCCATGGCAAGGCTTGAGCAAGAACTAGCCTCGGGAGAATAAGAGGGGTTTCCTGAGGCTGAATGCAAATGCAAACGTTAGGGGAATGATTGGTTACAGCTGTGTGAGAGAGCGACAGAAAACAGCAACAAAACTGTGAGCTTGGCCCTGGGAGGAAACGGACAGAGCTTCTTTGGAGCACAGTACTCATTGGAAAGGCAGACTTGGATTTCTGAGCAAGGAAACTACCTGCTGTTGATTGTTTCCACTGTGTTCAGGGAAGCAAGATTTTGTGTAGTCTTTGCAAATAAACAGGATTGCACCAGAGAAATAACGGACTTAGCATCAATTTTTCTTCCTAACAAAAACAACCCAGCAAGGCCCCAAATACTGGCTAACCACTCGGACCAAAGGGGTAACATAATTTATCAAGAGCCGGTAGTGTTCTTGGCCTTGCATCTACGAAGAGACATGCTCCATAACCCAAAGAATTTACAGTCTAATATGGACACTGACAACATGGTATATAGAGTAGCTAAGACACCAGGGGATAGTGCAAGCATGTAGCAGCAGTGATGTTTACAAGAGCTAGGTGCTGGACAGCTTTTTGGAAGCAGCATGACTTTACGTTTAATCGTTATATGGTGCTAAGTACAAGGGAAGCAGCCCCCATCCAATTTCCTTCTTTAGCCAATAACAGGTGTGGAATTAGGTGCACAGGCAGAGCTGTGTGGGGAGTCCAGGGCTGGAATAGCAGGCGGTGCTGCAGGCCAGGAGTGAGGTGCATGGACAGAGCTGTGTGGGGAGTCCAGGGCTGGATTAGCAGGGGTGCTGCTGCACAGGAGTGAGGTGCATTGTGGCAGGGCCCCTGTGTGCTCTGTCTCTGTGTTTCATAAGGATTGAAACTATTCAGTACAGTGTGGAAGGCAAGTGCCCTCCAGGCAGCGATATCACCAGCCCCTGCAATACCAAGGAACGTGTTACTTAGAACATTCCTTAGCCCCTTGCTGCAAATTCCTGTGGCGTCAAAGCTCCCTCCCAGGCCAGGTGCGGAGGATGGGGGGAGACAGGGGAAGGTCTGTTTGCTAAAGAGGAGGCTGACAATTGGGGGAAGTGGGCTGTGTTGTGCATCCCCCCCCCCATTGTGAGCACAGGCTGCTGTTGTTGCTGTCAGCAGCCGCAGGAAGTGGCTGGCGGTTAGTCACCCCTGGCTGCACGTGGCCGGAATGCTGCTGTTTATTTTTGTTCCTGGGCGTGGATTAGGCCTGCCCTGGGGAGTGATAGCCTCACTGTAGGGATGGCCAAAGGGGGAGAAAAAGAACTGCAGGCAGCTTGGTGCTGGCCCACCCAGCCGATAGCAGCTGGGCCTGGCCTCTGAGCAGCCCCCGGCCTCCCCCCATACAAATTGCCCATCTGACAGGGAGAGCAGGGTGTGACGCAGTGGTGGCTCTGACACAGTCCTAGGAGAAGGGAAGTCTTCTTAGGGGAACCTGACACATGGGCCCTGGGAGATGGCATTGTCAAGGCTGCCCTGTGGATTGTTTGAGCCCCGAGTCCTGGGCAATGGAAAGCGCCTAGTGATGTGTCTGAGGCCCAGGGAAGGGGAGCAGCAAAGAATCCCTCTTTGCAGGCTTAAGCCCCAAATGAGCATTTGCCTTATTGCTGCTGCTCCTTTCTTCTCGTTCCCATCCCAGAACGAGAGCCAGCTTTCTCCTTCCTCCCGTCTATCCTTCCCACTCTCTCTTCCCTCACTATGTCGTGTTCCCCTTCCCCAGCACTGGGTTTGGTGGCAGCTGTGAGAGTGCTAAGTTGACGGAGGTTCTAGCCTTGGCTCTGGAGATTTATTCCCCCCCTATTCTCTTCTGCAATGAGTCCCCAGGCGCTGGCCCTCTTACCAAGAGAGCTCAGGCTCCCTGTCTCATGAGCTTCACCCTCAAGGTTGAGAATGTCATTGTCCATAGCTGCCAGGGAAGGCTGTCGCCATGGAGAGAGGCTCTTGATGAGATACCTAGGCCCAAAGCCAGGTGGGCCCCGATGATGGACACTGAGACTTTAAGGTTGGCTCCGTCTACTGTGCAGAGTGAGTGGACACGAGGGGGGTGCGATCCCTGCAGTTGGTGCTGGTGAAGAGGCAGCTGCTGCAGTCTGTGTTTTCAATTCCAGCATGCGCAGGGCTAGGCTTTCAGCAGCATTTCTGGGCCAGAGACAGGTGGCAGGAGGAGTTGAACTACCCTGAGAGGCCAAAGCTGTGGGTGGATGTTTGTTCTATTTTGTCAAGAAGCAAGAAGAATATACTGAGCCATGATAGCTCCCAGCCCAGCCATGGCACAGGCAGTACCAGGTAACCGAGGGAGCACAAACACAGAGCTGCCAGTGCATCTGCTGTCCTCAACATGCCCTGCCAGCCAAGGACAGCACATATGGCTCCTAAGCACATCCCACATTGCCCCTCCTGCCTGGATAATCATGAGCTTTAGTTACTAAGGCAGATGTTCTCGAGAGTGAAAATCCCAGGGGCAGGTGTGACCACGGAGAAAGGCACTGACAGAACTGCACAGGGGCACCCAAGCAGATGAGGGTGTGCACAGGTGTGGCTTGGGCCAGCGGGTGCAAGTCAGGAGGAGCCCATCTTTGCTGGGCATGTTGCTCCGGTCCCAAAGAAACAGCAGGCTCTTTGCAATACCCTGTGGCCAAGCTGTGTGAGGCAGCTTCTTCTTTCCTGGGCCTCACCCCAGGCTCTGGAGGGGAATGGAGCCGAGAAACAAGAGGCCCCCTGGGAATGTCACTCAAACAGCTGCAGAGCGCTGTGCTTGGACAAAAACAAACAGCAGGCTTCAGACACCAGCCAGCGGAGCAGGGCTGTAACCGTAACAAGCGCAGGGTGAGAGGGGCCTGGAAAGGCCGTGTTTGTGCTGCCCTCTGCCACTGTTTGGCCAGCACAGGCAGGGCTGAGAACTTCCAAGGCATGTATAGGAGGGCAGCTGTTGCGCTGACCACTGAAGAGCAAGCGGTAGATACCATCTGCAAGTGACACCACACTGTGAGCTGAGCTGATCCCCTCCCATGAGAATGGGGCTGGGCTGCTAAGGGGAGGGGCGCCCAACACCTGAGCAGATCCTCTAGTCCAGTGGCTCTCAACCTTTCCAGGCTACTGTACCCCTTTCAGGAGTCTGAGTTGTCTTGCGTACCCCAAGTTTCACCTCACTTAAAAACTACTTGCTTACAAAATCAGACATAAACATACAAAAGTGTCACACAGCACACTAGTACTGAAAAAGTGCTGACTTTCTCATTTTTACCATATACTTATAAAATCAATCAATTAGAATATAAACATTGTACTGACATTTCGGTGTATAGTACATAGAGCAGTATAAACAAGTCATTGTCTGTATGAAATTTTAGTTTGTACTGACTTCGCTAGTGCTTTTTATGTAGCCTTTTGTAAAACTAGGCAAATATTTAGATGAGCTGATGTACCCCCTGGAAGACCATTGAGTTCACCGAAGGGTACATGTACCCCGGTCAAGAACCACTGCTGTAGTCCCCTTTCTTCAGGGACATGGCTATTATGCTCCCTACCTGAGTTAGGGGTGAGCAGGGGGCAATTATCCAAGAGGTGGAGGCAATTATCCATCAATCTGCCCCACCTGTCGCCCCCTCCCACAATCTGTCCTTCCTGATGCTGGGCACTCATTCTCCACTGCCAAACTCAGGCACCATCCACACCCAACTTAGTGTCTCTGGCTGCTTATCATGTGGATGCAGCACTCTTGGCTTTAGCTGTCATAATATTGACCCAGAATGAAATAATAGGGAAGGCAGGATCCTGCCTTGCTCTGGAGTGAAAACATAGGAGGATCAGGGGAGCAGCAGGCTCCTACATTGTGCAGATAGGGGCAGGAGGCTGAGCTGCTTCCAAACACTACACCCTGTTGCCACACCTGCTGATAAGAGGGCACTTCTGAACGACACAGGCAGGGTTTACCCAAATTCATCTTAGTGAGGACGAACATCTGTACCCCAAAGGCTTCATCCTAAAGAACTTTACAGGATGTGCAGACAGGGATTGCTAACCCCCACCCTGGGAGTGCAACATGCCAGCTGATGAATGGTCCACACCACCACCACCTAACACAGGAAGTGAAGGGCAATCCAGTATCCAAAAGAAATGACAGGGGGCATTTAAGGAGAGTGTGTGGAGCTGGAATCTGACCAGGATGCAGGTCAGGCTATTAGGCAAAAAGTCATTGACTCTTTAGTGACCACAAAGTGCCTGAGCCTTGGTTTTATGTCCCATCCAAAAGTCAGTACCTCCTCTATCACCATGCTGGTGCCCTGATTCACTACCTACTCAGAGGGGCCACTCCCCACAGCACTTCATGAGCACCCAGGGTTTTATAGGAGGGAGGATCTCCCATGCAAGTACCAACAAGCCCAACACCATTTAACTTATGAGCTCTGACAATCGTGGCTGTAGGCCAGAACTGTGCTGATATGAGTACCTGGTGTCTTCTGACTTTGCCCTGCATGATGCTCTCTTTCTCTCACCCCTCTATCAGGCTTGCCTGCATAATGTTTGGTCACTTCCTCTGGTCTCATCATCTCTTCCTGTCCTGGCTGGCCCTCGGCCTCCTTCCTGATGTTCTGTACACTGGTGCTGCTGTTCGAGCTAAGATTATGGTTCATCAACCATTTTTCAGGCCATGTGATAGGTATGTAGTGAAGCTGAACTGAATTCATTTTGCCCAGGGAGAAATTGTATCACATGTTTTTCTACATCCAGAGACAATGATTCAGTCCTGCTGCCTTCCCTTTGTCCACTTGCTTTGGGTGATGGAAAAGCAACCAACATCTCTGGAGAGAATCCTTTGCAAACCCCACTTGTTTATGGTGCTCATGGTTCCATTGTCCTCTAGATGGTTACTGGAGTGTTCTCTCTTACTAGGGCTTCCATTGTTTTGTTAGGGACAACAGTTAGATTTATGGGCTGGTCATTGCCAGGATCACTTTTTCTTTTTGAAAATTGACATCACATTCCCTTCTCTGTAGTCTGCCAGTGCTTGTCTAGTTGGCCATGAATTTCAAATGTGCTATAACTGTCAATGCCCTAGTAGGTGTGTATGTTCCTCAGACCCACTGATTTGTGTATGTTTGAATTTTCAAAATATTCACTTCCCTGCCTTTGATCACAAGTTGGTTCTCTTCATTTTTCTGGATGGTTGGACTTTAAAAATGAGTTCAGTATCTGGGCCATTTAGGAACCCTCATTGATTCCACCCCACCTGCCCCCCGTCCTCATTTATTAACTGACCTGCTTTCTTTCTAGCTCTTCTTCCCTCTGATATATGGGGGGAAAGCACTTCAGGGCCTCCTTAGCTTTTTGGCAGCATTAACTGATTCTGCTTTTCTCCTGACATCATCCTCATCCTGCAGCTTTAACACACTCTCTGTTCTTTCTGGTTCTTCCCTCCTGCTCCATTACAGGTTCTTCTTTTCAATTCTCAGATCTTAGCCACTCAGCTCCAAAGCCACATTGTCCACCTTTCTCTCAGAGGAAATGTCATCTCTCACCCCTCCATTGTGGCATCTTTTAGCCTTCTTCAACCTTCTCCTATGCTGGTGGATTTTAATACTTCCTCCCAGTGCACCATACTCACTAGATTTCCTAACTCCTCCCCAAAATTACTTTTGTAAAGTAAGAGGTTTGAACATATAGTGCTGTCCCTTCACCTCTCCTTCCCTTTCTACCTATCTCATATCCCTCAACATTGATAGTTCAGGTTGTTATTCCCACTAGACCCAAGCCTCCATCATTTAGTACCCCTTGTGGTTCTTGTTAGCTCCCTATACTCCTGGTGTTTGTGTGTAGGTAAGTATGCTCCTTCTCTTCATCTCCTGTTGCTGAATGGCTCATTCTTCTCATTGACATTGGATGTTGGAAGCACACGTCTGGTTATTAGACTAAGGGCATGGCTACACTTGCAGATGTAGAGCACTTTGAGTTAAACCCGCCTTTGTAGAGCACAGTAGGGAAAACGCTGCAATCTGTCCACACTGACAGCTACAAGCGCACTGGCATGGCCCCATTAGCACTTCTTCCAATGGCCACAGAGAACAGTGTATTGTGTTAGCTATCCCAGCATGCAAGTGGCTGCAACGTGCTTTTCAAGTGGGGGGTGGGGTGGGGTGGAGTGTGACAGGGAGTGTGTCGTGTGTATGTGGGGGGGGGAGAGTGGGTTTTGGGAGGGCTGAGAGCATGTCAGCATGCTCTCTTGTAAGTTCAGATAGCAGCAGCTCCCTCTCCCCCCTCTCTCTCTTACACACAGCATTCCACAATAATGGTTTGCTTTGTCTTGGAGCAGATAAGCAGCCAGCTGTCAGAAACGGAGCTTTCAAAGGGCATATCCACATTCCTGCAGCGATTCCAAAACAATGAGACGAGGGGCCACTTGACTTATGGGGGTTATGGGACGTTTCCGGAGGCTGATCAGAGCGCAGTAATGCAACACCTCGTTCACACTGATGCCCGAGCGTTTCAGCCAAGGTGCACCAAACGTTAATCTTCTTGCCGAGGTGGAATACCAGGAGCTCTCTAGCCGTGGAGTCAGAGCGCTCTACGCGCCTTGCCAGTGTGGACGGGTAGTGAGCTAGGGCACCTGGGGCTGCTTTAATGTGCTGTAACTCGCAAGTGTAGCCAAGCCCTCAGAATCCCCTCTCCAGCGTTCCATCCTAGTTTAAAGTCACTTTACAAGTCCTGCCCACTTGATGGTCCTCAATCAGAGAGAGCTTCTCATCCAAATGGTCTCTCATCATCATCATAGAAGTTTCCACTGCCCCTTGACTTCAAACCCTGCTCTCTCCTTCCTTGGCTGGTCTGCTCTCCAGTCTCCATCTTCTCCTCACTTATCTTGACACTGGAAAGAACTTGGAGAAACTGTGTGGATGACACATAGTTCTCCTGCTTCCATAGAGAATCAGAATCTGCAAAAGCAGAGATCACTATGGCAGTGAGGGCAGGGCAGCCCAGCTTTTGGGGCTGGGGACAAGAGGTGTCCACTAACCCCTATCCTGGCCTGCTCAGTACCCTTCCCTGACAGTGAACAGAAAGAGCAGCTTGCTGCTTCCAGGCTTTCCTCATCTCATCCCCTAGAGACACTGGCTTTGCTTCAAGCCCTAACTGGGGTGTCTGCTCTTATCTCAGCAGATGAGCCCAAACCCAGGTCATTAAATCCCACAGGCAATGGCCCAGAGAACTAGTATTCCAGTCTCCTATGGCGGCCATACCCCTCTGCTCCCCTTACTGCACTCCAGTCAGCTGCCCTGTTTGTCTGCCAACCCTGGACTCTTCTTGGAGGATGCTGTGACTACCGCCGCCGTTAGGCCTCCACACTGATGCATGCACAAGGGAGCACACACAGATGCTGTTGGGCACATGAGGCAACCTCACCAACTTGGCTAATAAATCCCCCTGGAATTTAGCAGGACACACCTTAGAGACTGGGTGGGAGGGAGGGAAGTTCGAAAGGGTCTGGCAACGGGAGGCAGAAAGGGGCAGTTGTTTCAGAGTCTTAGTCACACTCCAAGCTGTGGCTGCCCCCACATTGGAGCCAGGATGGTTAGCGTTGGCTACGTGACTCAACTTGTCTCTGGAGACTTTGGAGCCCTCTTGCAAGCTCTCCAAGCTCCAGGGGCAGTGGGTGCAGATGCCCCTAGTTGCATTACCTTCCAAACTCATTACCTGGGCTATCTGTGCAGCTGCTGAGCCGCCAGAACAGACAGGATTTCAGTCTAGTATAAATTGTGTATTGGAGAAAATTATTTCCTCCTCCATACCCCTCACCCCATGCCCTGTGTTCCCTGCCCCACCCTATCCTCACATCTTCAAGTGCCTTCAATCTCCTCCTCCTCCTTTTGATATTCCTGGGCATTTCTTGCCTAACTCTGTCTGGGTCCTGGCAGCAGCTCCTCGCTAATGACAACCAGATGCTACTTGTCTCTCCACTGTAATCCCTCCAAGCAGCCACAATCCAACACTTCCCTTCAGTTCCCTGAGGGAATCAGGCTCTGGCACGTCCCAGCCACGTGGGGGCCAAGAGGCTAAAAGCTCCTGAAATCCCCATTCAAGAGCTCTCCATTCATGAAAATGACACACAACTTCACATGCTGGCTGTGGGGGGAGCAGTAGGGGCTGCAAGGAACAGGGCAGGACCGCTGGTGGGCAGTGAGCTCCTGGCTACCTCAGAGCCAGCCACTCGCAGCAGGACTCTGAGAAGAAAATGGCCTGTAGTAGCTGTGGGATTGAAGCTGAGGAATGTAAATAACCCAGGATCCACAAGGAGGTCATAACCTCAGAGTCCAGTTACTCTTCCTCCTGCTCCCGCCTTCCTAATCTCTGGGGCTGCACTGTTTACTAGAGCGAAAAGTAAACAAACAAAGGAAAGCATAGAAACGATGATTTTTGGTTGATCCCCTATGCCCTGGTCCCAGCTGCATGCACAGACACACATGCGCACACAGACACAAGCATGCACATACACAGGCATGCCCAAACAGGCACAAAGACAAGCAGAGACAGGTGCTCACAAGCACAGGCAGAGACAGGCACTCGTAGACATGGGTGCTCACACAGGGCCTGACTCTACAAAGCCTGGCACCTCTTGTTATTTATAGTGCAGTAGTGCCTATGTGTCCCACTGTGCTGGGCACTGTACGAACACAGAACAGAAAGACTGTCTATGCTGCAAGGAGCTTACAATCGCAGTACTGGACAAGAGACAGCAGATGGATGCAAGATACAGGGGAAACACCGGGAAAGAATGACCAGGTGGGTGAGGTACTATCTCGTATTGGCCCACCTTCTGTTGGTGAGAGAGACATGCTTTTGAGATGCACTGAGTTCTTCCCCAGGTCTGGGAAATGTACTGGGAATGAGACAGAACTGATCAGCACAGATGGGGGTGGTCTCGGCACAGCTGCTGCCCCACCATTGTTAAGGGTTGGGGTTTTTTTTGTTTTTGTTTTTGTTATTTACTGCTGGGGCAGCAGCATTTTATGCTCACTTTGCACAGCTGTAAATGAAGACACCAGGTACGAGGCACAGGGGCGTGCAGCCCACACACAGAGCTTGCCAGATGCTCCTGCACATCAGGGCTGGAGTCATGCCGGAATGCTCCGAACACCGTTCCAGCATTGTTTTAGTTTTGTGGTGCTCCGGTACGGCTGTATGATCACTTATGAGTAATGGTACCGGCCGCGCGTTGCAGCACTTATTTCTGGGAGTCAGTCACTGCTGCACAGACCCGGACACATGCACACACACACATTCATCAACCTGCCAAAGTGGCTCTCTGATCTTCTCCAGGCTAAAGGTAGCTCCAGCGTAGATCATGCAGTGTATGGGAAGAACTGGGTCCAATAACACGCTGGCCGTAACTCTTGCTACAGATGGGACATGGCACAGAACGCGGGGAGTGGGTGAGGTTAGCCATTCTCCATGGACATATGAAGGGAGCTGCCTAGCTAGGTTCAGTCTGTCTAGAGCACAGAGGGGGGGCGGAGGGGGAGGAGGGAAGGAGAAGGTTGGGTGGAGGCTCTCTGCAGAGAGCTTCAAGATGCCTCCAGGAGAAATCCTTTGGAGGCCAGTCCTTTCCCCATAAGTCTCTCTCAGACATCACCTGCCCAAGCTATGGAACCCCAAGTATTGTACAAGCAAGGCTGGCCATGCAGTCATGGCTCCTGTTGAGTAGATCCCATGTACTAAGCTGGGCTCTCTTGGGGTTGCTAACCTCCCCCTTTCCCTGCACAGAATCCCTCCAGATGCATGGGACTCTCTAGGGAAAGGGGTCTGCTAGAAAGTGGAGTGGGACTGGGTGCTCTATCTGATTAACCGTCTGGTACCACGTTTCTGACACTCCCACACCCCAACCATGAATTGGTGTCATCCTGCCTTGGGCCTGGCCATTCTCCAACTGGGAGTGGAGCAAGCCAGAACAGGGCGAGACAGGTGTGGACTGGGCCTAATGAAGAGCCCTGGCCATGCAGACAGAGTGCCTGCCACAAGCACCCAGCACAGGCCAGTTTGCTTTGGTTTTCACAAGCTGACAGAGCAGGGTGCAGGGGAAGGTGCCTGGCAGGTAGAGCGGACTGGGGATGCGAAATATGCTGCTGCTACTGCCTGAGACATGGACTCTGAGCTCCAGCAACTGGAGACAAAGAGCAACATTCCTGCCTTATCCTGGAGAGGTACTGGCTTTGCCAGCAAGAGCAGTCAGGCTGCCAGGAACTGCTGCTTTCCCAGCCCATTTGCTTTGGCTCTAAGTTTCTAGAACATTGAATTGTCCAAAATAAATCCTGTATTCCTTCTCAGACAGACGCCTCCTGTTCTGTGGTGCAAACCCTGTGTTCCCTCCATCCACCCTTCCTGCTGCTTGGCACAGACCTCATATTCCGCTCCAGTACAGGCACCTTGTGCTCTGTGGCACAAATCACGTCTTCCCCCAGGCAGAGGCCTCCTCCTCCTTTATCGAAACCCAGTCTGTCCCTTGGGCCGTTTGCCTATTTAGGGCTTAATTACATTGCCCTTCCCTTCCCCAACCCCAGCCACTGCCTGCACCTTGCATTTCAGATCCCACCTATATTACTGGTCCACTGGTCCTGCATGTGGGGCACTTGGGAGCTACTGCACAAGGTGAGGCAATCGGGGGGGTCTAGCACAGGCCACAATGTGTGGGATCCACTTCCCCGTCCTTCTTCCATTAACTGCCCCAGCCTGACTCCTCTCAAGTATTATCCGAATTCATACATCTGCATTCACCTCCATGATTGGTCTAGGGATGGGGCCCTGTGTGCCCCCTGCTGGCCAAGGCAGCCTGCTCCACAGGGAGGGTCTGTTGGAAGTCAGTTTTACTCTTTAACTGGCTGTGATGCTGGCAAACCAGGTGCCAGCTCATGCTAAGGGCCCTATGCCTCACTTGGACACTGACAAATACACAGCTGGAATTAGTCTGGCTCACCTGTGTGTTAGGGTTGTTAAAATAGATATTAGAGTTATAAACATCTGTTTAATGTTTAGCCTTTATTGAATGCTTGTAAGTTGCTGCCTGCATTGATGTCACTTATAACACCTGTATCCCATACTGTAAGGTCATATCTGAGTGTTTGCATTGTAATTATCTGTAACTGTAAATCACCAGACAGGAAAGAAGCATTAATGACTGTGAAATACTAGTCTCCAACAGGAGGTGTTATCTCCAGCCCAACAAAGAAGGCCCACCAAGACCAGATGAACTATTGTGGAACTTCAAAGGACAAAACACTTTGTTAATTGCTCTCCCCACCCCATGAAGAGGAGCTCAAAGAAGAGGGGAAGGGAATAAAAATCCCTGACAAGGAGAAACTGTATCTCTATGCTGCTTGGACGCTGGGAAGGCAAGGTTTTCTAGGCATCAGCAAGAGATCCCCAGCATTTAGCCTGGGTTAGCCTTAATGGACATATAAAGCTTGCGTATTATAGACGCTTCTATTACATTTTGAAACTTAAGACTGTAACTCATTTGTGTGTGTATGTTTAGCTGCTTTAACCTTGTAAATAACTCCAATTTCCTCTTCCTCATTAATAAAATCTTTTAGATAGTTCATTACAGAATTGGCACAAGCATTGTCTTTGATGTGAAATCTAAGGGGCAATTGACCTGGGGTAAGTGACTGGTCCTTTGGGACTGGACGTAACCTGAATATTGTTGTGATTTTTGGTGTACAGAACCATCTATCACAAAGGCAAGCTTGCCTAGGTGACAAGATAGATTGGAGCAGAGGCACTGACTTTCTGATTTCCCTTGGGGGAGGGTGCTCGACCCCTGCTCAGCCACAGACCCTGCCTCCACTCCACCTCTTCCCCCAAGGCCCCACCTCCTGCCCACCGCTGAACAGCTGATCAGTGGTGGGTGGGAGGCAGAGGAGCTGATCGGTGCGGCCTGCCAGGGGGTGCCTATAGACTGGAGTACCCAAGGGGACTGGCTATGACTTCATGGTTACACTGTTATAGTGACTGAGGAGTTTACACTTGACAGTTGATGAAATTTAAGTATGGGACTCACAACCAATTTGGGGGTTGTGTCCTGCTTCTCAACCATCTGCCCTGAGGTCAGTATTCTTGAGCCACTGCAGGACAGCTTGCCACTTGCAAATGCTCACCCTACCAATGCAGGCTCCACAGCTTTCTGGGGGCCTAACTGGGAATCCCTATTCAATCTTCCTTCCTCTGTGACTGAGCGGACCAGTGAGCCAGCCATTGGGGGGAGTGCAGTGATAGAAGCAGTGAGACCCCTTCTGCTGTCCCCCCTCCTCTCAGGCTACTGCCTCCCATTAGCATGCTGGACTGTCCCTTCCAGTTCCCACTCTAGCTATCTGGCAATTGGGAAGGGCTTTCTGGAAATGGGCTGGCAAAACTGAGAGGGGTGAAGGGGCTGGCTCAGAGCCAGCACAGCCTTTGTCAAGTCATTTCTCATCTGAAAACCAGGCATAGCGATCCTCACCTGCTACCCAGGGACCTCAGGAGGCCCCATTAATTAGTGTTAATAATGTCTCTGAGCTACAGTAAGAGAAGCTGGGTTCCTATTATCTCTGTGTGGGGCAGGGATTCTGGCCCGAGATACAGCACCTCCTCCCCTGTCCCATTTCTCCTCTCCTTTACTCCTCTGCTGAGGGACTTTTGGTGCTGAGGCCCCACTTACCCTCCCTGGGAACACTCCAGATGGGTTTTCTCAGGCAGTTTGTACTGTAGCCATTTCTTCCCACTGCTGATCCCGCCCCATGCCAGCTGAAATAACATCTAACAGCCTTAACCCAAAGCCTTGTTACTGCAGCAAAAAGTAGAGATACTGGGACTCAGAATGAATGGAAGAAGCAGTGAACAAGACTGGAAGCAGCTCCAAGTGGCATAGCCTCCACAGACCCAAGGGAAAGGGGCACAAGTCAGGCTCTCCCCACATTATATCTACACAAGCCTTGCCAGAGACAGGCTGCAAGAACCCAAGGGCTGGGAAGGCAGCCTCAAGAGGAGACGGGCAGAGAGGGAAGTGACCTCAGGAATGTCTCATTCCGATGCTACTATTAGGAATCGTGGGATTGTTACTATTTCCATCGGGGACACCATGGGGATTGTGGGTAAAGAAAACAGAGCTCCTGAGAACTGGCAGGGTTGGACTGTGGGCAGGAGATGTGACCCAAGGCCCTTCCTCCCACCTCCTTTCCAAATTAGCCCCACAGAAGTCTCTGCCCATGGAGGTTCCCACAGGAGAGACACTCCCAATCTCTCTCCCACCCCAATTCAGTTGCGGGGCTGGGGAAAGTCAGAATTCTTCTTGGCCATAATCTGCCTTTGATATTGCAGTGAATGTCATGTGGGCAATGGAAAAGGATAAACTGCTACAAGCAGAATGTCAGCATCGGGCATTAAGGGATTCTAAAAAAGATTCTAAAAGGGGAGTGAGAGAAAGTACCTAGCTTCCAACATGGCTTCCACCCTCCTCTCCCCAGCCTATCTCTTCTCTCCTCTGCTAAGCAGACACTACACATCCACTCTGCTGTTCTTACAAATGCTCTAGGCCTCTCCACCATGTGGAAGTCTCCCTCTCCACAGTAGTGAGACCGTGGAACTAACCAACAGGTCCTACTCTGTCTCTTCCTATGAAACTCCTTGCCAGAGGATGTTGTGAAGGCCAAGACCATAACAGTGTTCAAAAAAGAACTAGATAAATTCATGGAGGATAGGTCCATCAATGGCTATTAGCCAGGATGGGCAGGGATGGTGTCCCTAGCCTCTGTTTGCCCAGAAGCTGGGAATGAGCGACAGGGGATGGATCACTCGCTGATTACCTGTTCTCTTCACTCCCTCTGGGGCGCCTGGCACTGGCCACTGTTGGAAGACAGGACACTGGGCTAGATGGACCCTTGGTCTGACCCAGTAGGGCCGTTCTTATTCTGTTTATGTCCAGTAAAGAGTAGAGATAACTGTAAATTATTTTTATTACTGAGTCTGAAAAAACCCTACATAAATAAATTGTAGTGATTTGGACATATATATGTGCATATTTATTTGGTTTTCCTAAAGTTAATTAAATATTTTAGGAAACACTGTCAGCATGGCTACCAGCCAGAGTTGGTGGCTGCACTCTGAGGCCACCAAAAAATTTGTTGTAAGAACCCCTGGTCTAGGGAGATGGCCCAGTATGTAAGGCCCTAACTGTATCTGAGCAGTTACAGCTCAGTTCAAGAGTATGTGTTGTACTTTGACACCTGTAGACTTTGTGAAGCACTGTTCCACACAAAGTGCAGTGTGGGGGTCACAATGCCTTTTCTCCGGATGCCAACCATAGCACAGTAATGCAACACCTCCTCCACACTGATGCCCGGGCATTTCAGCCGGGGCATAACAAGCTTTATGCTTCGCGTGGAGGTGGATTACCAGGAGCGCTACAGCTGCAGGTCCAGGTGCTCTACATGCCTTGCCATGTGGACACCTCAGGAGTTACAGCGCCCGGGGCTGCTTTAATGCGCTCTAACTTGCAAGTGTAGCCAAGCCCTAAGTCTCTCACCCTTCTGTCAGGCTGCGAACATAAGTTAGACAAAAGAACACCTTGAGTTGTGTATGAGAGCCCTCTTATGGAAGACTGGGGTTTACTTCCCCTCCACCTCTTCTGGGCATTCTGAGATGAAGGAGTAGGGAAGCAAGCCCCAATCTATGGGCCTTTAGGGCTCATCCCTGGGTCTTTGGGCCTTGCTTCCCTTTATCATGTCCACTGTTATTTGGGCCTTGTCCCCCACATACCTCAGGCACAGGGGCTTGCTTTGTGCACCCCCTACATCCATGCACGTGCAGAACTCCCAACAGTCCCAGGTTCCACAGGACTGTTCACTTTGACCCACAACCTTGCCCCATCCCAATGCAAAAGGAACGTTTCCCGCATTCAGGGCAGCTCAGGGAGAAGAGGGGCAGTTAGCTCTGGGCCCCCAAACCAAGTGGTGTTGCAACTTGGGGTGCAGGGTCACAGCGCCACTCAGGTTTGGTCTGTCCCTCTGCTGTCTCCGTCAGGGTGGCCAGGCTAAATTTCAGCATCATTGCAACCCCCTGCACTAGGTCATAATATCATATTTGGCACAAGGCGGGGCAGAGAGGCTGAACCTGAGTGGTGCAGCATCCCACTTCAGCCACTTGAAATGCTGGGAGGTATGCACGTGGGGCCCCCTTCATGCTTCCCCCCAGAATGTTCCAGAGGCTTGCTGACCCACCCCCCCCAATATACCAAGCACGTGGCTCTCTCTTTGCTCTTCCCCCAGGCACGTGGGCCTCACTTTGCCCTACGTGGACTCCACGAAGCCTCGCTAGCTCCACCGCCCCGGCAGATCCCACGCGGCCGCACTCGGAGGAGGGCCCTGGAGTGACACTAGTTTGGGACAGGGTCAGAGGTCACAGCCTCTGGACGGAAAACATTGCACAACGCCCCCCCCGCCGCGAAATCGGCTTACGAGAGACGCCTCCATCTTCTCTGCGATTGGCTTAACAGCCTGGAGTGGACAGAAAGAGAATGGCTCTTGGCCAATAGCAGTGGAGAGAGGCGGAAGTGGTCCGTTCCTAGCGTGGGTCCGGGTGGCAGTGGTGCTCTCGATCCCACAGTTCCGACCTCCGTTCGCTCCCGCCGCCGCCAAGATGCCGGGCGCGCCCGAGAAGGAGTCGGAGCTGTCGGAGCAGATCGAGGCCTTCGTGGCTCGGCTGAAGCGGGGCGGGGAGCGGCTGAGCTCAGAGGAGGCGGCGCGGCAGACGGTGGGGCTGCTGCGGAAGATCATCGGCCATGGGCGCTGGAGCAACGCGGGTGAGGCGGGGCGGGCAGCAGCAGTCCCGTGGGAGCCCTTGGCTGGGAACCCCCTGGGGCGCCGGTGTCCCCGCAGGCGGCCACGGGCAGCGCGTCTTGACCTGCGCCAGCTCTCTACCCTCGAGCGGCGCCCGGGCTCGTTTCCCCAGCGATGGGCACCCCGTGGCCCCATCTCGCTGCCAAGGGGCTTCCCCGAGCCGCCGCTGGGATTCTCCCTGCTCCGTAGGACTCGGCGCCGCCCTGGCCCAGATGCTTCCTCCCAGCCACAGGCCCGCGCTCGAGGTTCCTGGTTCTCGCAGTGATTATCCCTCCGTCCGCCCCTCTCTCACCCACCCTGAGATCACGGCTTGCCCCCGGGGTTAGCGCTTTAATGAGTCCCCTCTCTAGCCTTGATGGGAAACACTCTCTGATCAGAAACATGAGTGTCTGCCGCCCACCACGGCCCTGGATTTGAGATACTTCCCTCTGAATACGGAGTCTCCTCCCCCGCTTTTTCGTAAACCCCGCTGGATTTCTTTTTCCCTGTTGGTATTTGCAGATCTTCCCAATTCAGTATGCGCTGTTAAATAAGACCAGAGCGAATGCTGACACTTGCAGTACCCACCAGCTGGATTTCCCCCTCTCCCTGAACTCAGTGCTCCACTGTTTATGATCCTTTGAACATTTCCTGGAATGTGTGACATCCAAACCACTTTGACTTAGTTTTGTGAGTGGGATTTAGTGATATACAGTATGAAATATTTTAGTAAAAATCCCATCTCATCTATTGTCTTCACCTCATCCACTCACATAGTAATATTATCTAAAAGCCTGACTAGTTTGGAATGATCTCACCTTTATAGGTCACCTGAAGTTTTTTTTATTTTTATTTTTTGTTCATGGCTGTTGTTTTCTAGATCATGGTGCTAAGTTTTCTGTCTAAATATTTGTTCCAATATGTTAGTAGCAATTGAACCAGGTGCAGGACTATTGAAAGATAGATCGGTTTTAAGATGGCATAGGGCCACTGGCTGTGGAGTTACTTGAGGCTGTGGGCATGACCTGTTCTTGGAAGAATAGATTTAATAATTTTATTAAGATAATGTTGAAGTAAAAAGAAAACGGTACAGAGTTTAGGCATAGAAGTTTCTGGTTATCAGGGAATAAGGTACAGATTATCAAGGGGTGCAAAATTCAGTTTAGGAGTGTGTGGCGTAAGGAATACATAATCTGCAATCTCCCCGATTGGGGGTAAAAGTTTAACGGGTCAAAGTACAGACATAGAGATATGGGGATATATTGTCTATATAATAGCTATGTTCAGGTGTGGAGTATAATGAGCGGATACGATGATGAGGATGGATCTACTCTCATTTGGTGGGATTTAATGTTCAGTGAGTTTATGGTTCCAGTTCATATGGTCCAATGGAAAAAGTCTCTCAGTCCCTTTCCCATAGTTGATGCACAATGTCGTACCGGCTCACACCTCCTGGTACTGTCGGTGGCCGGTGATGTGTTCGATGTAGATGTCCCTGAATCATCGGATGGTGTCCGAAACCATGAGGTGCCGCATGAGCCGTGTGTAGCGTCGACCGATCCCACAGGTCCGCAGCATACGCTCGTTGAAGGGGTCCCAAGCGCCCATACTAAGGCATCCCCTTGTTTCAGGGGACTTGATGGTGCTGATTCGGAAGGAGGGCAAGAGGATGACTGTAGCCCAGCCGTCTGAGACCACTGTGGGAAACATGGTGCGGCGAGTGCTGAAGATCATTCGCGAGGAGTACGGCAGGTGAAGCTCTCCCTCCCCCTGCTGCCTGTGTGTACCCCTCTCAGCGATCTGGGAGAAGATCTTCCTGACAGGGTCATTTGGATCCTGTATGGTGTCTTCTCTTTGCTGCTCCTGTGAGACTCTTCAGGAGTCTAAATGAGATTTCTGTCCTCCCTGTCTCAAAGATTTACCTTCAAGGTTAAACTCCTTTAATTCCTTTGTAGGAAGGTTTATAGCCACAACGAGCCTTGTGGTTTCCCCGCTACTGACGTTTCTTCTAGTATGTGTTACTGCTGCGTGAAGCCTCCCTCTGCTGCAGATCTCTCTGTGTTCTGACCCTGTATTGCACATGCTGTCCTCTCCCTACTTTCCTAGGAGAGAGAGTTCTGTTGGAGCAGCAGCCTTGAGCCAGGCTGTTTCATGTGCCTCCTGCAGCTTTCAAAGTTTACTTACATAGCTTTCAGAAGGTACAGTTATTGGCAAAGCTTCAGGTAGCTTTCTGCCACAGACAGCCCTGGAGCACAATTGCCAACTTTCACACAGTAAATAAGCACCCTGACTTTCACAATAAGCCAGAAATCAAGCTAATACCATTTCAAAACAAGGCCAAAACAAGCCAGTCCCTAAGAACTCCCAACAGTTTATGTGACTAGATCTCCCCAGCGTGCAGTCTAGGACTGTGGTGGGCCTGCTGTGCATCCCTGATTCTCTCCCCCCTCCCCTTGTCCCTGCTTGCCAGTAGCTGATCAAAAAAAAGAAGCAACTAGCTACTAGCCAACAAGCAACTCACAAGCCAATTAAACCAAAAACAAGCCCAATTTCTGCGTTTTTTTCGCAGGTTTGGCATGTCTGCTCTGGAGGCTGTTTGAGAAAATAGGTGTGGCCCTCTTATCTGACCCTGAATAAGTAAGGCCCCTTATTTCTCTGCTCTGGAAGGACAACAAAGCTCAAAAGTAGCCTCATGAGGTTGTTTACTTGTGCTCCCTTCTTGCTGTGATGGGCTGTGTTCTCTCCATAGGCTCCGTGGACGCAGTGAGGAGAGTGACCAGCAGGAGTCACTGCACAAGCTTCTGACCTCTGGAGGACTCAGCGAGGACTTCAGCACTCCCTATCCCCCACTCAGGGCTAATGTGATTGAAGCTATCAGTGAGCTGCTGATAGAGCTGGGTACGAGAAAACCATTCTATCACAGGGTGGGAGAGAGGGCTGTTCATGGGATTAGGGATGGGGAAGAACCAGTTCCCAGCTTGAATGGAAAGGATGGGGAGTTGTGAGGCTCAATCTTGCAGAATGTGTGTATCCTGGGAGCAGCGCAGAGGGATCCCTTCCTATGTGGTCCTGTGAGGAGAGCAGAACAGTGTCAAGTATGCATCTTCTGGAAACAGGCAACATTCAGCCCTGTTCTGTTTGCACTCAAGGCTTTGAAAGAATCTGAGCAGAGCCCTTCCTCCAACTGACTAAGATGGAGCCCTGGTGTGCTCAGGTCCTGCAGGGAACAGAATTAAATATTTTCCCCTGCACTTCTTCCCTGGTGGATGCATTGCAAGCATTGTCTGCAGCCAAGGTCTGCGTGCAGCACCTGAGACAGCTAGGAGGGTTGCTGTGAACCTCGCAAACTTCTCTCTGCACATGGTACAGCATTCCACTTCAGTTCTCCTTCCCAACAGGTCATTGTCTTCTACATCTGTCCACAGATCAGCGACCATCTATCCTCTTGAGGATTTCACTGCTTGGCAACCTCCCTCCACATTCAGTACTGGCAGGCTATAACTTCCTCATGCATCTCCCATTCTGGCACTAAGATTTAGTCCATGGGCAGGGTGGCCACCATAGCTGATGCTGGTCCTTTCCTCTCCCCTTATGGTGGGATTTTCAATATGCCTTATTTTCCTGGGCAGTTTGGGAGCCTATGGAAGTCAGGGTGTGGTGCTCTTTGTGCTGCCACAAGGCATGTACAGCCAGAGTCTAGGCTTGATCCCAGCTGGTGCAGGGGCTGGGGAACTGAACTGATGCTGCTCCACCAATGCCCATCTTGCTGCCTTAGCTAAGGGTGATGTGACACACAGCCTGGTTTGGGGGGGGGGTCAGGTAATAACCTAGTTACCAAATTGGGGGTCTCAGTGTTCGGATAAGGAATGTTTTGCCCTTTCATCAAGTTGTAGCTCAAAACCTCAGATGCCTTCCCTTCAAACCCAAAGCTCTAAAAAGTATGTTGTTGGGTTTTTTTGGCCTATGGGATAGTTCCATGGAGAGGGAATTGCAGTTGTGTGCAGTGGCAGAGGGCTTGTGCTCTCTCCTGTTGGTGCTGTCTGTGGCTGGAATCAGAATGGCAGGTATAGGGCCTGACTCTCCTCTCACTGCTGGATGGCTTCCCTTGCAGAGGGCACCACTGATAACATTGCGATGCAGGCGCTGGAGCACATCCACTCCAACGAGGTAATCATGACCATTGGTTACTCTCGCACCGTCGAGGCCTTCCTGAAGGAGGCAGCACGCAAGCGGAAATTCCATGTCATTGTGGCGGAGTGTGCGCCCTTCTGCCAGGTAGGACCCTGGCTGGCTGTGTTCTCAGGCTGTGCCTGTGGTAGCTGTGCAGTGCTTTTATCTGCCTTAGGAGGAGCAGATGTAGAAATAACAGGTACTTCTGCTCAGCATGAGGGAGTGACCAGGCTGCCCCAAGAAATGGTGTGGGATTGCTGGCTGTAGCCAAGAAGTGGGGGAAACTCCTTGCCTCCCCCATCAGTGATTTAGAGGACAGCATATGTGCTATACCACTGGCAAGTTTCTGGCTCAGATAATGTAGCTTCTGACTTGAATTGTGTGTCTGGCACTGCATCAAGTCCAGCTCAGGAGCTTCCTTGTCTGGTCCCTCTTAAGGGACTCACCAGATTCTCTCTCTTCTGTAGGGTCATGAAATGGCTGTCCGTCTATCCAAAGAGGAGATTGAAACCACTGTCATGAGCGATGCAGCCATCTTTGCTGTCATGTCTCGAGTCAACAAGGTAGGTTGGGGGGGGGGGGTCAGTAGTGGGGTTCTGGTGTTCAGGCCTTATAGGGCCATCCATAGGCAGCATCAAGTGAGTTTGCTTCCCCTATTAAAGACCCCAAAGAGCTTGGAGAGAGGTGGCTAGAGAGGATGTCTCAGGAGAGGTTTTAATATTTACATATTGTACCCACCATAATATGAGTGCTACTATATACACATGTAGAAATAGAACACCTCCTCTGAAAAGCTTACGATTTAATAAGACAGAGGATGGGGAGCAGGATACAGTGTACAAGCAGAAACCAGTGTGACTGACCACACTGGGACAGTTCCACTGGGAGTCTCAACTTAATCCCAGCTGCCCCTCACCTGAGTGGCTAAATTTCCAGGATGCATTAGAACAAACAATGAGCTTGAGTGGAGGCAGAGTTGCTCTGAAACACACATTTAGAGCCACGGGTTGACTCCAGCTTTTTTTTTTTTTTTTTTTTTTTTAAATAAAAAACAAACAACCAAAACCTGCCCATCCTGAGGGGGAAGCACTGCGCCCCTGCCTGGAGCACAAGTCACAGAGTAGGCAGTATGCCAGCCTTTGGCAGGGTGTCAGGAAATTGCTGCTTGACATCCTCAGAGCTCTGACTGCTTTCCTCACTCTCATGTAGAGATGAAAATAGAGCACCACAGCCCTGCAATGAAGCCTGCTAGTCTTCTAACTTCCACTTGGCAGGTCTGACAGTTCTGGATGCTGTTCTAGTTAGAGGAAAACTTTTATGGAGAGCCAGTCTCAGATGGAACAGATCCAGCACCCTGCTGAACTAGAATCCCAGCCTTTCACTGTCTGTCTAGTCAGTGTAATGCCCTCTTGCTGTGATGTATATAGATGGTGAGAACCTGCAGCCCCTAACCCCGCATGGTCTGAGCCAGTAGCCCAGGATTTGGAGCTCCTTTTCTCTGCCTGTCCCAGTTCATTGCAAAGTGCTCTAATACTAATTTGTACTTGGAAGGTGATCATTGGTACGAAGACAATCTTGGCCAATGGTGCGTTGATTGCTGTAAGTGGGACTCATACCCTGGCACTGGCAGCTAAACACCACTCCACTCCCCTCATCGTCTGTGCACCCATGTTCAAGCTTTCACCGCAGGTAGGTGCAACAACTTTGATTACAGCATCTGCTGTATCTCGTGGCAAATAGAGGGACCTATATTGCTCATGAAAGTGAGTAATGGATAGCATGGACTGGCTAAAATACAGGCTGGCAACCCAGAAGGCTTCTACCAACCCTGCTAATGCACTTAGATCCTAACGCAAGGGTGCCTCTGCCCCATTGATGGACCTTCCCCCAACAGCTCTACTGATGTGGCTAAGGGGAAAGGAGTCCAGGAGAGCTGGCTGTATTTCAAGGAATCCCTGTTGAGGTTACAGGGACAAACCATCCCGATGAGTCGAAAGAATAGTAAATATGGCAGGCGACCAGCTTGGCTTAATGGTGAAATCCTAGCGGATCTTAAACATAAAAAAGAAGCTTACAAGAAGTGGAAGGTTGGACATATGACCAGGGAAGAGTATAAAAATATTGCTCGGGCATGTAGGAATGAAATCAGGAGGGCCAAATCGCACCTGGAGCTGCAGCTAGCAAGAGATGTCAAGAGTAACAAGAAGGGTTTCTTCAGGTATGTTGGCAACAAGAAGAAAGCCAAGGAAAGTGTGGGCCCCTTACTGAATGAGGGAGGCAACCTAGTGACAGAGGATGTGGAAAAAGCTAATGTGCTCAATGCTTTTTTTGCCTCTGTCTTCACTAACAAGGACAGCTCCCAGACTGCTGCGCTGGGCATCGCAACATGGGGAGTAGATGGCCAGCCCTCTGTGGAGAAAGAGGTGGTTAGGGACTGTTTAGAAAAGCTGGACGTGCACAAGTCCATGGGGCCGGACGAGTTGCATCCGAGAGTACTAAAGGAATTGGCAGATGTGATTGCAGAGCCATTGGCCATTATCTTTGAAAACTCGTGGCGAACGGGGGAAGTCCCAGATGACTGGAAAAAGGCTAATGTAGTGCCAATCTTTAAAAAAGGGAAGAAGGAGGATCCTGGGAACTACAGGCCAGTTAGCCTCACCTCAGTCCCCGGAAAAATCATGGAGCACGTCCTCAAGGAATCAATCCTGAAGCACTTACACGAGAGGAAAGTGATCAGGAACAGTCAGCATGGATTCACCAAGGGAAGGTCATGCCTGACTAATCTAATCGCCTTCTATGATGAGATTACTGATTCTGTGGATGAAGGGAAAGCAGTGGATGTATTGTTTCTTGACTTTAGCAAAGCTTTTGACACGGTCTCCCACAGTATTCTTGTCAGCAAGTTAAAGAAGTATGGGCTGGATGAATGTACTATAAGGTGGGTAGAAAGTTGGCTAGATTGTCGGGCTCAACGGGTAGTGATCAATGGCTCCATGTCTAGTTGGCAGCCGGTGTCAAGTGGAGTGCCCCAGGGGTCGGTCCTGGGGCCAGTTTTGTTCAATATCTTCATAAATGATCTGGAGGATGGTGTGGATTGCACTCTCAGCAAATTTGCGGATGATACTAAACTGGGAGGAGTGGTAGATAGGATACAGAGGGACCTAGACAAATTGGAGGATCGGGCCAAAAGAAACCTGATGAGGTTCAATAAGGATAAGTGCAGGGTCCTGCACTTAGGACGGAAGGAAGAACCCAATGCACAGCTACAGACTAGGGACCGAATGGCTAGGCAGCAGTTCTGCGGAAAAGGACCTAGGGGTGACAGTGGACGAGAAGCTGGATATGAGTCAGCAGTGTGCCCTTGTTGCCAAGAAGGCCAATGGCATTTTGGGATGTATAAGTAGGGGCATAGCGAGCAGATCGAGGGACGTGATCGTTCCCCTCTATTCGACATTGGTGAGGCCTCATCTGGAGTACTGTGTCCAGTTTTGGGCCCCACACTACAAGAAGGATGTG